>NC_046325.1:31799828-32399828 GCF_009819535.1 Lacerta agilis | reverse complement strand
AAATTGGATGGATACTCCACCATACGCAAGTATTCCCTCCGCATAGGAAGCTAGCACGGCAGAGAGGAAGTCTGGGAGTCCTGAAATGCTCGTTTTCTGCACAGAGGGAATGCTTTTATATTGGGGGACAGCCATTCATACAAACCTCCTTGTTCAAGGATAGTATGTCACCAAGTAACAGTTGCTGAGGATAAACATTGGGTCTCGTCTCTGTGCAGGTCATAGAGTTGGAAGGGACCCTGTGGATTATCTGGTCCTATCTGACCTAACTGAGCTATCCTTGTACTACTTAAACTCTCCTGCTCACATATTTTGGTAGCAGAGCTATCGTCATGCGGCGGCCGGGGTGTGCGTGTGTGCACATCATGAATGGCTTGAAAGAATACAGGGAAGACTTATTAAGCTCTGAGCAGTTTTTGGAAGAGAGATGACAATCACTAACGTCGCCAAATTTGCTTTTCATTTTACTTCACAGCCGAGCACAGAGTTTCCTGATATAGCCATGATTGATTACTTTATTTCATATATAAAAATATGTATATTCCACGTTTCAGACAAATACTGTTTCCCAAATTCAGGTAGGTAGCCGTGTTGATCTGACGCAGTCGAAATAAATGAAAAATTGTCCAGTAGCACCTTAGAGACCAGCTAAGTTTGTTCTGAGTATAAGCTACCAGAACAAACTTAGTTGGTCTCTAAGGTGCTACTGGACAATTTTTTACTTATTTCGACTGTTTCCCAAAGTTTACTTAATATATTGCATTTATATCTTGCCTCTCCTCCAAGGAGCTTGAGGTGGCATGCGTGTTTCTCCTCCTCCCCATTTTGTCCCAACAACAACAACAACAACAACAACAACAACAACAACAACCCTGCAAGGTAGATTTAGGCAGAAAGTGAGTGACTGGCCACAATATCAACCCAGTTGAGCTTCATCGCCGAGTGGGGATTTGAACCCTGCTCTCCCAGACCCTGATCCAACTCTGTATAACCACTAGACCACACTGCTCACATCAGTCATAATAATAATAATAATAATTAATAATAATGTGAGAAGCAGGCCTCTGCCCTGAGATCTGCAAACTTAAAAAGATGAGCGATAAAGGGAAGAGGAGTGGAGGCCAAAGGTGGAGGGAGATCAGTCTGACAATGTCAAGAGCAAAGGTGAGAGCTGTAAAACAGACGGTTGGCACCTGGTTGGAGCCAGGGTGCTCTTAAATTCCCCAGACCCTTTGCTTGGGTAGAAGCGACCCGGCAGCCTTAGCTCTTTCTAACCCAGGGGTGGGGAAGTGTTTTCTGACCACAGGCTGCATTCCCTTCTGGGCCACAGGCAGAAGTGGGCAGACCAATAAAAGTACATGTACGTCCTGGCTGGTTTTCACACCCTCGCCCGGCCCTCTTTATCCTCCACCCACGCCAGAGGCATCATTATCCTCCTTCCGAGAACACGCACAAGGCAAACAAACGAAAAAGGGCTGGGCTTCGGGAGCAGGGCTGGTGAGGGGTGAGATCTTGGGAGAGTTCTGAGGGCCGCACAGAGGCCTGGGGGGAGGCACATTTGGCCTGGGGTTCCCCACCTCTGCTCTGATTGGCAAAGGCCAGTACAGTGGTACCTCAGGTTAAGTACGCTTCAGGTTAAGTATTCTTCAGGTTAAGAACTCCACTTAAGAACAGAAATTGTGCTCTGGCAGCGCAGCGACAGCAGGAGGTCCCATTTGCTAAAGTGGTGCTTCAGGTTAAGTACGCTTCAGGTTAAGAACGGACCTCTGGAACGAATTAAGTACTTAACCCGAGGTACCACTGTACAGTGGTACCTCAGGTTAAGAACTTAATTCGTTGTGGAGGTCCGTTCTTACCCTGAAACTGTTCTTAACCTGAGGTACCACTTTAGCTAATGGGGCCTCCCGCTGCCACCGCACGATTTCTGTTCTCATCCTGAGGTAAAGTTCTTAACCCGAGGTACTATTTCTGGGTTAGCGGAGTCTGTAACCTGAAGCGTCTGTAACCCAAGGTTACCACTGTACCTGCTTCCCTGCACTGGCTCTGCGGTCCCTAAGGACAGGGATGGAGATGTTGCTTGCTGAGCTGCCAACCCTTGGCCATGCTCCCTGGGGCTGATGGGAACTGGAGTCTGCAGACCCTCCAAGTGTCCCGGATTTACAGGAGCCGTCCCGGTTTCTGACCTGATCCTGGAATGTCCCGCTTTTCCTTAGGACGTCCCTGTTTTCATTGGGGAAATGCCGGAGGGTATGGTAGAACGTTACGTCGCTATTTTCATTGGAGGGTATGGAGTTAAGTGACACACACACATATACACACACACACACACACATACACACACACACCGAGCCAAGGAGATAAGTAACTGTAGAACCTTTATAAGACATCTGAAGGCAGCCCTGCATGGGGGAGTTTTAAAATGTTTTCTTGTGTTTGTATATATGTTGGAAGCCGACCAGAGTGCCTGGGGCAACCCAGTCAGATGGGGTGGGGTAATAAATAAGGAATAAAAAGGTAAAGGTAAAGGACACCTGACAGTTAAGTCCAGTCGTGAACGATTCTGGGGTTGCAGCTCTCATCTCGCTTTACTGGCTGAGGGAGCCGGCGTTTGTCCGCAGACGGTTTTTCCGGGTCATGTGGCCAGCATGACTAAGCCGCTTCTGGCGAAACCAGAGCAGCGCACAGAAACGCCGTTTACCTTCCCGCCAGAGCGGTACCTATTTATCTACTTGCACTTTGATGTGCTTTCGAAGTGCTAGGTTGGCAGGAGCTGGGACCGAGCAATTCCGATCGGCAAGCCCTAGGCTTGGTGGTTTAGACCACAGCACCACCCGCGTCCCTAAATAAGGAATAGGGCACCCCTATTTTCATCGGATAAATGTTGAAGGGTATGAGTCGGGGGCAGGGGCAGAGGTTCCCCATCGTTGCCCCAGGGTAGCTGGCAATTGGAGCAGAGTATTTGTCCTGGCTCACACTTAGATATCCCTCCTTTCCTTTCCTTCCCAAGCCCAGGGAATCGTTGATTCATTCTCTGGAAAACTCTGTTGTGATCTCTTATCTCCCTTCCCCCAGCCCCACGGCTGCTGCTGCTAGATGTGCCAAATATTAGCATGACTCAGCTGTGCTCCAGAGAACAGTTCTCCGATGTTTAGGCTGCGCTTGGAGTTTCTCGGCAGAGAGGTTAAGCAGGGACACAAACATTGTATTCCTCTCCAGCCTCTTGCCAGCCACAGAGATAGGGTGGCCGCAAATGCCTCTTCGGAGAGGAAGGTATTTTGAAATGTTCTCAAGTGCTTTCGGCAGGGGCACGCTTGTGTTATTTGCACACCGAATGGCCCTTTCCTTCTGCAAATCAATAAGAGCTCGGTGCAGAGGTGTGTGGAGGAATCCCAAGGAAGGCAGGCTGCTTTAGAGAAGAGGCTGTCCTTGAGCTGCCTTTGCCCTGGCTGGAAAGTTCGGATTCCACCCTTGCAAGTCCAAAAGAAGATGGAGCAATTGCAGCTTTGGATCTGGGTCATGGGAGACCTGTGTTCAGGTGCCGCCTCCACCGTAGCCTTTGCTCTAAGACCGAGGGAGCATCGCACACCCTCTGCCCGAACTTCCTGCATCTGCAGAGTTGGGAGTGTGATCGAATTTTACTTCCCTTTAGGATGTGTTGGCAGGGAACATAGTGTGCCATACACTTGGCCTACTTTCGGTGCAATCCTCAGTACACTGGCTGGTGAACCTGTGGTCCTCTAGATCAGGGCAGTCCAACCTCTTACACCAAGTGGGCCACAAGAATACTTTGACGCAGAACCCCGGGACCACACAGCGCAATGACCCAGAATGCAACCTCTGCGCAGATGGGGAGTTGCCTGTATTTGGTTTTTAAGGTGTTGTAAACCGCTTTGAGATGTTTTTCTTCAAAATACAAAGCAGTACAGAAATAATAATAATAAATCCGATCGCAAAAAGGCACCTAGGCATTCCGTTGTGGCGACCATAACTTAGGCTTAAGATGCCATTTTGCAATTAGCCAATTATGAGTTTCTAAGACTGGTTGCAACGTGAAATGAGGCCTTTCACAAATGCACGATGCACACCTGTAAAACAAAATGTGTGCAAGTTAGAAATGAAATATTGGGCAGTGGCATGAAATCAGAAGCTGTCGCAAATCTGCACCCCAGAAGCCTGCAAACCAAACAGAAGCCCCGGCTCTCTAATCATTTGCAGGACAAGGGTCCCTGTAGCTGCCAGACTCCTTTATCTCTTTACCTTGACCAAACCAGATTCAGACTTGCTGGAGTAGGCAGAGGGAGCAAGCTGACCTGCCTTAGCGAGGCTGTGGCGTGTTTGTCTACTTTTTAACTCTGCGCTTTTGACGCTCCGAGAACGTGACTGGTCCTGTTTTGTCGTGACAAGCCTTGCGGGTGCAGGAATCGGAAAAGGTCGCTGCAGGCAGCGCATCAGAGTGGTGGTACAGCGTTGATGGTGCTGGGTTTGCCTGCTGTGTCAAACACTCACCTTCTGTGGAACTTAAATGTTCAGGTATCTGAGGGGAAGCCCCATTTTTCTTTTGCTTCTCAGTCACCTGCTTCTCTTCCCCCATGCCTCCACTTTATTCCATTAGTCAGGGAGAGGATTGCACTTCCCGGGCAGTGGTGGAATTCCTGGGATTTCCCCTGCACTTGTCACATTCATCGGAGGCTCCTGGTTGTGTGCCCTTTCAGGCTTGTGGGGAGGGATGGGGTGGGTGCTTCTTTAATGACAGGGTGGATCATACAGGTGAAACTCGAAAAATTAGAATATCGTGGAAAGGTTCATTTCTTTCAGTAATTCAACTTAAAAGGTGAAACTAATATATGAGATAGACTCATGACATGCAAAGCGAGATATGTCAAGCCTTTATTTCTTATAATTGTGATGATTATGGTGTACAGCTGATGAGAACCCCAAATTAACAATTTCAACTTTGGGGTTCTCATCAGCTGTACGCCATAATCATCACAATTATAACAAACAAAGGCTTGACATATCTGGCTTTGCATGTCATGAGTCTATCTCATATATTAAACTCCAGCAGCTAATGAAAACAACTGCTTACATAAATGGACTTTTCCACAATATTCTAATTTTTCGAGTTTCACCTGTACAGTGACTTAAATTTAGTGACTTTAATTTCCCAGGCACACTAGCTTGCGGGATCTACTTTGGGTGTGACTACAACCCGGAGATCTGCCCAGTTGCAAAAGGTGTACACTTTTAGTATGAAAGAATAGTGCTACTGAGCATCTGCTGAACACAGGGATTTGTTTTGAGTGTGGCAGCTGTGAACTGAGTTTACCCAAATCTATTCCTAGAAACCGTAAGCTGCCTCGGCTGCTCCCACGCCCCCCATTACGATAGTTTGATCGAGTGGGGGAGAGTAATGCTGTCATAGCTATTGCTGAACAACAGGGAGTCAGAAATCCCCATCCATCAACTGCAAACTGCACAGAAATCTGCTAGTAGATCCTGGTTGTCTTGCTCATTCCTCCACAAAAGTCCCCCATGAGGGTTGTTATAGAACAGGCTTCCTCAACCTCGGCCCTCCAGATGTTTTTGGCCTACAAATCCCATGATCCCTAGCTAGCAGGACCAGTGGTCAGGGATGATGAGAATTGTAGTTTAGGAACCCTGTTACAGAATCATAGAATTGTAGAGTCCTGAGGATCATCGTGTCCAACTCTGTGAAATGCAGGAATGTGCAGTTGTCCGATATGGGAATCGAACCTGCAGCCTTGGCCTTATCAGCACTACGCTTTAACCAACAGAGCTTTGGGCCGGGTTGGATAATTGTGCAATGTTATCCTCAAATGCACCCCTTTAAATTTTTATTCCATATAAGCAAATGACTGCTATTCAGAAACACTGCACTTGGGGGTGGGCGAGAGCAGCATTAACACTGTTCCACCTTCTCTTACTGGCCCCAACTTTTTTCAAAGAGGGCCAGATTTGATGAAGTGAACATGCATGAGGGCCAACGAAAGTTCTTGAGCTTTTTTTAGGATTGGAATTCTTGAGCTTTTTTAAACAACTTTATTTTACCCCAGGACATATACTGCCATGGATTAGGCCCCCGAAATGTACTTTTGGACATGCTTGCCTTACTGGCATCCTATGGGGCCGTGCAATATGGGCACCCACACCCAAAGATGTCCCGCATCAGGCCATTTGCTAGTTCTCTGAATTCTGCCTTCTCTTTGCAGCAAGGTATAAATGGATCTGCACAAAGGCGGCTGCTTGCCTGTGGCATAGCCCAGTCCCAAGAATCCGACCAGCTCAGGTTGTTGCCCAAAAATAAAATTTAAAAACAAAACACAAATCATAAACCATTGCTTGAGAGGTGCCACGTCTCGCTGTGCTTAATTGGTAGCATGTGGCACTGCTGACTCGGCACATCCCACATGTTCCGCACCGTGCTTGCCAAGCTGGGGGCAGCCTAGGACAGGGAACATCCTGTGAAAAAGGAAAGTGCTCTCCGACCCAGAGCAGCGCTAGGACTTCGCCATCTGCTGGAGCAGAGATTCGCCGTCTGTGTGTCCCAGCAGTGGGTTTTAAGCTAGCGATTCTTCAGAGGCTTCTGTGTGTTTGGGGTTTTGAAGCATAGCTCTGAGGGATGTGGCAGAAAAGCAGGGGACTGGGGACAAATGGATCCCATTCATTCATTCATTCATTCATTCATTCATTCATAGAATTCAGTCCACCTCACTCCAAACAGACATTGCTTCTTAGACTGCGCCAGAGCATAAGTTTACATTGCAGTGACCAGCAAAGCCTTTAACCTCTCCTGACTACCTGTTGCAAGACTTTACCTGAAGAAGCGTCTCCTCCCCCATTGTTCAGCCTGGACACTGAGGCCTCAGTGTCCCTCGGACACCGAGAAGTGAGGTTACAGGGAACCAGGCAGAGGGCCTTCTCGGTAGTGGCGCCCGCCCTGTGGAATGCCCTCCCATCAGATGTCAAGGAAATAAACAACTATCTGACTTTTAGAAGACATCTGAAGGCAGCCCTGTTTAGAGAAGTTTTTAATGTTTGATGTTTTATCGTGTTTTTAATATTCCTTTGTGAGCCGCCCAAAATATTATTATTATTTGTTTATTTCAGATGAGAGCAGAGTCAGTTTCAGGTCTGCTCCAGACTACAGACTGGGCACAGCATATCTGTTAATCTGTTCGATGAGTTAATAGCACATGAATTTGAGCATTAAAAAATTAATCATCGTCCACTTCAGTTTTTCTTGAACAAATCTGGCATCCTAAGTATGTTTGTTTTGTTTATTAAATTAGCATCCTGCCCTTCCCAAGGGGCCCCTAAAACATCTGTGATTTTAAAAAAAATACAATGAAAAGAAAACACGACCTATTGTAAAAAGTGAAACACCTAAAAACAATCAAACATTTAAAGTGGTTTAAAAACAGATGTAACTGAATCCCATTTCTGGATAGGCCCACTAGAAAAGACCACTTTTCAGCAGGCGTCTAATACAGCCTGGTGTCAAGTGGCAGGGAGTTCCAAAGCGCAAGGGCTGCCATCTGTGTACCAGGGAAACCAGTCCCGCCACTTTGCAGCAGAATTTGGCTGTGGGCAGCACTGATTGGCTAGTCCATGTGACATCACAAACCCACTCACCACTCCAGAGCAATTTTATGACATTTAAAATAAACTTTCCTTGTTTGTTTTCTTTAAAAAAAAAAGAATGTTTAAATGAATAAATGGTCGTGTAGGGCTTTTTAAAAAAAAAACAACCACACACACACACAATGAAAACAGGCAGGCAGTTTTGCAGGGGACAGACTGACAACAACCAGCATTAAAACAGTTGTTCTGTACATCTGCCTGCCTATTTTTAATAGCTTGAGTATTCTCAATGGATCAAACTGCAGTTATCAAGCATTTTGTTAGAATTTCGTTCTTTTACCTTTTCTGTCCACATGATGGCAGTGGAGCGAAAGAAGATGACGCTTTTCTCTTCTGCCAGTTGCACCCATATCTAAGAAAGAGTTTCTGGCTGAAACAAACCCGCAGTCCATGCAGGTTTATATAGAATCTTAGCTGCCCAGTGAGATTGTGAGGCAAAATAGTATGTGAGGCTACAATGTGATGTGAGGCTGCTCTGGAGGGTAGGACTCGAACCCAATGGCTTCAATGTGCAAGAAAAGAGATTCCGATTTCCGACTGAACCTCGGGAAGAACTTCCTGACGGTAAGAGCAGCGTAGGTTTCTTAAGCAGAAGTTGGATGGCCATCTGTCATGGATGCTTTAGCTGGGATTCCTGAATTGCAGGGGGTTGGACTGGATGACCCTTGGGGTCCCTTCCAGCTCTATTATTCTAGGCCTTATTCTATGTCCTACTTGAGTGCCATTGCCTAGCTTGGATGTATCCTGTTACAGGAATTTTAAGGTCTTAGATATATAATAAATGTTCATAAGTGTACCAAGCAAACAGCTGACCAAGTATTTCTCTGCAAGGAGGAAGACAATGGGAAAAGCTTTCCAATTCTCTTTGGACTTTAGGGGTTTACACCTCCCTGTAAATACAGTCTGGCAAGTATCAAGCTGAGCATATTCAGAAACAAAATGATGACCATCACAAAGGAATGGCCAGACTACCAGGAAAGTCAATTGGATAAGGCATTATCATATAACCTGGCAGACAGGAGATAAACAACGCACTCAGATTTCTGTTGTAGACCACCTCTTCTGTGATGTAGGTATGAGGTTTCTGGGGGTGGTCTTGGACTCCGGGGCAGACAATTTAAATGTCTATATAAGGGCAGGCACACCTTTGTTCTGGGTCCTCCTCCAAACTCCTGTGTGTGAGGGGAGCACTCTGTTGCAACAGCTTTAATAAAGATCAGGCTTACTAGCTGCTTTGCTTCTCAATATACTCTAGCTGGCCTCTGTTATTTTCTCCTACCGATGGAGAACCTACAAAGGACTCTAGAAGGGCTCTTGTGTACCCATAAGGGAATAAGGGCAGATTTCTGTTTACAACAATCCTATGATGATACCTTGATTTTCAGGTGTAGAGGGGTGTGAATGACTATTATTTTGAATATGAATATTATTGATTTGTGTAGCCAAAGCCAGTACTGAACAAAAGAGGGTTGGGTGGGTGTAGAGACCCTTCTGGCTTTTGCATGTTTTTAATGTACAGAGAGCTAGCAACTTCATTGATTGCTTCACCCCGTATTCCAAAGGTGGCCCACCCCCTAAGGGAGTGCGGTCCTGGGACTGCAAAATAAAAATACAATTGCCCTCTGGTGGCTACCAGGAACCAGTAGGGAGTGGGAAGTGTTTTGCATTGTGGGAGAAAGAGTTGAGGGTGGACCACTACTTCCTTGCCTTGAAAGAAGTCACTTCCTCTCTTCCAAAATGGCTTTGCCAGGCACAAGGGTGCCACTCTTCTAAAGAGATCTGCAGAAGGCAGACTTTATCCAGGATTTCTCAGGGATGGAGAAGCCAGATCTTCTCTGCATCCTGAGCCCCCATGTGCTTCATTTTGCACCAGATTTATGGCACGTACATGCCATAGATTGAAGCCCCATGACTCCCCTGCCAAGAATCCTGGGAACTGCAGTTTGTTAAAGGTGCTGTATGGGGGGAACTACAGTTCCCAGAATTATTCCGAGGAAGCCATGTGCTTTCCATGTGTGATGTGCACAGGGCCTTATTTATTGATTGGACTGAAACAGGACGGTGCTACAAAGAGAAGTCGAAAGCGAGGCTGTATTTTTAAAAAATAAATGGAGCTTATTCGCGAGAAAAAACGGGACAGGCGTGTTTCTGTGTGGGCCCTTGCAAAAATGGCAGTGTGTGGTTTCTCTGGCAGCAAAGAGACCTTTGTGTGGAGAGAAAAAGAGAGAGAGAGAGAGAAATAAGCCCAGGTGATGCAGCGTGTTGGCTACTAAGGAACTGAAGATGAGAAGGTGCTTCGAAGGTGTCGGGCTGCAATGCTTTCTTAAGGTGAGCACGAATCCCTGGAAATGGGCTGTTTCTGCTGCAGGGAACCAGGATCTCAAAAGCCTGGATGTCGCCATTGCATGGAGGGCTGCAACCCAACCTGTGCTTCCATCGCTGGAAGGCAGGGCAAAGCGAGCTCCTTTCTCCAGGGTTGGCCCTGTGGAGGTGTGTGTGTGTTTGTGTGCGGAGGGGGGGTTGCTTGGACTTCAGCGGCGAAAACGCCTTGGTCCGACTCTGGCTGAAGATGCCTCTAGCCCCGGCGTCTGTCTGTTAGCTTAACCACTTTGCCTCTACCACCCGCAACCTCTAGGCCACGCCTCCATCTCTTCATTGGCTGGCATTCCTCATTTCTGATTGGCGGGCAGGATCTATATAAAGTAGTGCGATGGCAGGACAAAGCGCACAGGTAAGTCGATGAGGTAGGAGCGAGGCTGGAGAGATGGCGTGGGGAGGGGGGCATTCAGTCAGGTGGGGCTCAGAGGCTCCACCCCCCTCAACACCAGAAAAGATTTCTAGGGGTTTCAAAGCTGTGTGGGGACTGAAACCCTATCATCACCATCATTTATTTTATTTTCACTGAGTTCTAAAAACTCACTGAAAATCCAGATGGTGGTAACTCCTACTGAATTTCAGGAAATCCACTCTCTGTATCGAGCTTCCTTACACAGATCCTCACCCAACACAAAGATCCCCACACAGAATAAAGCCATCTTTCCACCCACCTCAAGTGTATTCTTCAGTTTCCCAGCCTCACATCGGTTGTCCTTTTGGGGCACTGGCATTCAGGTTTCAAGGGCAAGTAATCGTCTTGCTCGCTAACGAGCGCGGCCTGGATTAAGATGGACGCAAACCTCTGATCCCCTTTACTTGCAGGCTAAGCCTCTTAACGGTCAGAGTTGAAGATAACATGAGGGGAAAGATTATGGCTGGAAAGATATGCTCAAAGAGGCAACCGGGCTGTAGCGATTTTGTCTAAGTAGCTGACTCAGGAGGCCTGTGGGCCCAGTTCTCTTCCCTGCTCAAGTTTTCAGGCTTTTTCCATACTGGAGTTTCCATTGGGAAATGAAAGGCGACTCACTGGTAGTCGGAGACATTGAATGTACAAGGCAGGGGGAGATTTAAAAAACACCCGCCCATGGCTAGGGGTTGCTGCTGGGTACTTAAGACTCAGTGGAACCAGTGTTCGAAATTAGCTAGGCGCCAGGCGCATTTTGCACCTGGCTTTTGACCACTTGCAACCATGTGAAGGTGCCCGGGCACCAGGATAGCAACTGACGTCTCCGCCCTCTGGGGATTATTGGTTCTAGACTGTTTTCACACACTTAATACCCCATCCCGTAGAATGCGCTCAGTTATATCGTCGCACAATCAGAATGAATTTCAGGAACCAAAAATGCTTTTTCTGTGCAGCCTGAGCAGGAGCTGTCGCCATTAAGGAAAAGAGGTCTGAATAGGCCAATCTATGTGTAGACTGTCCCTGTATCCAGTGACTTTTCTTCTTGTAAGTTCTCCACGCTCTTAACCTAGCTCAAGGTTGTCATCTGAACTAGCCAGAGATTTAACTGATAATTAGTCACAGTCAGCCCATCCTTTGAAAAATAAAGACTTTAGAGCCATATTGCCCCAAAAATGGCAACCAGACATTCTGTTTTGGCAACTGCAACCTTGATTTAAGGAGCCATTGGCCCCTAGCTTACATATCTGAGTTTCTAACATTGAGTAGAACACACACCCTCAGGTGGTTGGGTTCTCCTTCCTTGGAATTGCTTTGAACGTCCTACTGCGTACTTTTGCTGTAACGAATGAAAGGCACACCCAAATAGGACTCCGCCTAATGGATCTCGCCTCTGTTCTTGCTGCAGGACAGGACTATGGCCGTAACGCAGGGCCAGAAATACCTCCTCATCTTCGACTTTGACGAGACCATCGTGAACGAAAACAGCGACGAATCCATCCTCCAGGCCGCTCCGGGGAAGCAGCTCCCAGAGTCGATCCGCAGCACTTACCGCGAGGGTTTCTACAACGAGTACATGCAGCGGGTCCTGCAGTACATGTGCGACCAAGGGGTGAAGATGGCCGATTTCAAAGCGGCCTACGAAAGGATCCCGCTGTCCCCCGGCATGGCCGACCTCTTCCAGCTCCTCTCCAAGCAGCAGGACCACTTTGAGATCATCCTCATCTCCGACGCCAACATGTTCGGCATCGAGTGCGCCTTGAAGGCGGCCGGGGCCTATCCCCTCTTCCGTAAGATCTTCAGCAACCCCTCGAGCTTTGACAAGAGAGGCTACTTCACCTTGGGCCCTTACCACTCGCACAACTGCAAGCGTTGCCCGGCCAACATGTGTAAGCACAAGATCCTTACGGAATACCTGGCAGAGAGGGCACAGGAAGGGGCCAGGTTCGACCGCGTCTTCTACGTAGGGGACGGAGCCAATGACTTCTGCCCTTCCACCGCGCTGAAGTCGAATGATGTCGCCTTCCCCAGGAAAGGCTACCCCATGCACCAGCTCATCCAGGAGATTGGGAAAAGCCAGCCTGGGACTTACCAGGCCACTGTCGTCCCCTGGGACTCTGCCGTAGAGATTTCTTGTCACCTTCAAGAAGTTCTCAAGAAGAAATGTTGAGGGCGGGGGAGACCTTTGGTGGGAGGAAGCAGCTGCTCTCGTTTGGGAAGATCTGAACGATTATAGCATCCCAGCTCTCTCACGCTTGGCTTAAGGCTATCTCTCTCTCTCTCTCTTTCTGGGCTTTCTCCACCTCAAAATCTCTTGTCTCTGGGTCTCCCTTTCCTTCAGCCTAGAGATAAGGGCTCACTATGCAGTTAGGAAATCCATTCAAGGAAGGGTGGGTGGATGACAGTCCGCTTTAAATATTTTTGGTCGCCTTTTTGAAAAGCAAAAGCAAAATTCTTTTGCATTTGCTAAACCCACGCATCTCGTTTCGCTCAGGCTGGTTCTCAGTAGCGCTCTTAGCGCATGGGGAAATTCTGTCGCTACCAAAGCATTTTGACTGCTCACAGGTGTTAATATAGCTCTTCTCCCCCTCCCTTAACAAACACCCTTTTTTTAAAAAAAAAATTACATTTCCAGATCCTACTCCATCTAACAGGATGTCGGAATTGTCTTTTAATTGTTTATCTAAATTGGGGGGGGGGGCACCTAGCGTCTTCAGAAAGGAATGGGAGAACCAGAAAGATTATCCCGGATGCATCTTCTGGTTGGACTTGATGATTCCTGGCATCATTGCTCACCTTATGGCTGAGATGAGCCACTCTGGTCAGGGGCGGAGAACCTACAGCCTCCGGATATTTGCTGAACTACAACTCCCATAATTCCCGACCATTTGCAATGCTGGCTGGGGCTGATAGGAGCTGTGTTCTAACAACAACCAAAAGAATATAGCTCCACCCCCACTCCCTGACTTTGGCCGAGCACGCTGGGAAGAAAAAGGGAAAGCACTTTTGCTGCAGCAGCCTATGAATGGTGTTTTCTACTCTCCCCTTCCTTGCCTGGCAAGACAACCTCTTCAAGGAGTATTCCTGGTGTCTAGAATGAAGGGGGAACGAACAGGATTGGGAGGCCTGTAGGTTGCAGTAAATGGAGAAACAAGCAAAGAGTCCAACGTCTTGAGACCTGAATGAGTCGGAACAAGAAGCCAGTCAGGGACAGTGTGCACTTAAGAGTTACAGAGTGGGCACTTAAATGAGGACAGGCAAAGACATATTTGAGGCGCCATTTTTCTCTAAGGGTGTATCACCCTGGTAAGCGTCCTAGTTGTGCTCCCGTTGCACATTTTGGCTCTTGCTGGCCTGGGTTTCCCCTTTGGGCATTTCCCCATTCCTGCACAGCTCTTTTCCTTGCAGATTCAGGCTGGGTTTTTCTATTCCCCATATGATGAATTTGTCAGTTTGCGGCAGCCAGCGTCCTCCCAAACGAATGGCGGATTGGGGGCAGGGGTTGCGGAGTAGAAACGGGTTGTTTGGCAAGGTGGAAAATCCACGTGGAGTTGGGTCTCGTGCTACAAATGCATCATTTTAAAGAAAAAAGTGGCTCTTTCTGCTACATCCATATGCTGGTTTTTGTACCCACTTACCCACTAATGACTTCCCCCCAAGAACCCTGGGCATGGTAATTTGATAAAGGTGTTGAGCATTCTCTCTTCGATATCCATGGATGCCTTTGCAGAAGTGCAGTCCCCTAGGAACATGAGCATTCATGGAGAGTGAGGGGTGTTCCTCCTGCAGATGAACCATAATCTCCCATTCTCTAGCCTTCATTTAAAAAAAGAGAGCAAGTATCTAGCATTTGTAGAACCTGAGATACGGGGCAAAAATGTACAGCTACTATTCTTACTTTTTGGGTGAGTAACGAGCCTGCTTCTTCCACCCGTGGGAAAATTGCTTGAGGACCCCATGCCTGGGAAGAAATAACATCTATTCAATCACAGGTGGGTAGCCGTGTTGGTCTGCCATAGTCGAAACAAAATAGAAAATTCTTTCCAGTAGCACCTTAGAGACCAACTGAGTTTGTTCTTGGTATGAGCTTTCGTGTGCATCTGAAGAAGTGTGCATGCACACGAAAGCTCATACCAAGAACAAACTCAGTTGGTCTCTAAGGTGCTACTGGAAAGCATTTTCCATTTTTATCTATTCAATCAGTAGCTACAAAGACTTTAGCAACGGGGAAAACAGGTACCAGACAAAGTTTGTAAAAAGGGACCGTGCAAAACTTTTAATCCGAACAAAGCCTGTATCTTTCTAAGTGAGATACATGCTGCTGCCACAGAAATCCCAAGGGTGTGCTTAACGTAAACAATAAGTGATGGTCCATGAGATCATACGTGGGTCCTATGGTCCTATGTGGGTTGTGTGTCCTGCCCTTGTGTGCAATGACCATCAGCAGATTGTTTCGAGAGGCGCTTCTGTGAGTGCACCACAACACCTGCCAGATTCTTCTCTGTATTTCTATTGCAGCCTTACATTTCCCTCTCCCTTGCTGCTTTCCCTGAAACCGGCAAGATGCTCCTGTCCTTACGCTTGCCGCCTGCTCATCCTCCGCAGATTGCACAACCAGACCCATTTGTCAGTCCGTCCGTCCGTCTTGCTTTCCCTTCGCCTGCTCCTAATTCTGTTTCCTCTGCAAACCTGCTTTGTTGTCAGCATCTCCCTCCCTTTCTCCACTGGTCTGTCAATGCTTGTTGGAACTTAAAAGCCATGGAAACTCTTTTTTGTAAGCGTGCAAAAAAAGAAAGAAACAATTAGCAAACAATTTCAATTTATTTTGTCTTGCGTACACTTCAGCAATAGCTGCATACTCTGTGACTACAATTCCAAGTGTCCGAAATGCCCTGTAGCCTGTTTTGTTTTTTTGTCCTGCAATGTTGAATGTATGAATCTCTCTACTTGAGACCCTGACAAGCATAACGGGGAGAGGGGCATATCCTTCCCTCCTGGGGAGTTGCCCTTTCTGTCCTAAACCAATCTGCCTATACAGTGGAACCTTGGTTCTCAAATGGCTTAGTTGATGAACAAATCTGCTCCTGAACGCCAAAAACCTGGAAGTAAGCGTTCAAGTTTTTTAAACGTTTTTCAGAAGCAGAACGTCTGACGCAGCTTCCGCTTGAGTGCAGGAAGCTCCTGCAGCCAATTGGATGCCATGCCTTGGTTTTAAAACGTTTCGGGTTTTGAACAGATTTCTAGAACGGATTAAGTTCGAGAACCAAGGTACCACTGTATCCGTTGGCCTGTGGGGTGAAGCTACTTCTAGTTTGCAACGCATGGTCTTATAAGCCATCTTTTCGACTGTGTTGTTGTTCAGTCGTTCAGTCGTGTCTGACTCTTCGTGACCCCATGGACCAGAGCACACCAGGCACGCCTATCCTTCACTGCCTCCCGCAGTTCGACTGTGTACCTCCCTCTTAATGTGCTTTGTCTTCCCTCCCCCAAGAAGAAAAGTAAAGAACTGAAGACCAGAGAAAATGGAACCATTCTCAGGCAGCCGCCGCCCATCCTTGCCAGGACTGCAACTCCCAACAGTCCTCACCACCTTGGCTGCGTTGCCTGAAGCTGATGGGACCTGGAGCCCAACATCACCTGTCTTAGCCCGGCACACATTATTGTTTACTCTGGCTCCAGCGTGCTCCCACTGCTAGTGTACACATGATGTTAGCCACGCAAGCCGCCTGTATCCTGTAGTTTCTTGAGAAATGCTGCTGTTTGGTGGCATTTCCCCTCAAACCGGTTCGCATCCCATTTGAAAGCACTTCACCGTGAAGCTGAGGTGTGTACATTTGGGACTGCTGTTGCACATGCTCAGACGTCAAGATTTATGAATAGAGAGTTGGGGGGGGGTTGCATGGGGGGAACAAACAGGTAACGTGCACCTATGAAGACCATCAACCTCCCCCCTCCCCGGCTGTGTGCGCACAATGTGCAAATATGGCTTGAAATGGGGAGGAGGAGGAAACAACCTCACTGTGTTTGAAGCCATTGATGCGCACATAACCTTAAGCAGCATCTTAAGCCACTTCTGTATTTCCAGCCCTTCAGTTCCTCTCTTCATTCTCAGGCCCACAGCTTCCTTTTAATGGCATCGGTGGTTAAGTCATACATATTTTTGTCTCGTCACGTCAACAGATACTCATCCTTGTCCACAATGCTCCCCAGTGGAGCCTTTTTAACCACAGTGCATGCGAAAAGCACATTTGCTAGGCCCTTCACAGCCCAGACCCTTAGAACCAGCTCCCCCTCCTCCTGTGAAGGCCTAGGACTACACAACATGGTACCCTTCAGATGTTGCTCAACTGCGTCTCCCGGCATCCTTGCCCCAGAACCTGGCCCACCCATGAGGCAAACTGAAGCAGCTGCCTCAGGCAGCAGAAGCCTCGAAGGCAGTACCTGCGCTGCCTCCACCTGGCGAAAGGGGGCAAACTGCTTCTTCCTTGCCCCCGCTGACTGGTGCCTGGGGCTGATGGGAGTTGGAGTTCCAACATCTGCAGTGCCTTTAGTTCTCTGTCTGTGCTTTAACGGGTGTCAAGAGTGATGGGCAAACTGCTCTGGTGATCCATGAGCTGCAGGGAGCCAACAGGCAGAGCAGGACGTTTGCAGTTCAGAGAGAGAAAGAGAGACGCTTGGCGAATGTGCAGTTAATTTCTTAAGGAAAGGAAAGCAAAGAAAGCACAGAGATTTCTAAAGGTTGCTCCTGTCTTAATGAAGCAGTTGTTCGGATGGGCCCACTGTGTCAGGCCCCTCTCTGTGTGATCTTTTGCTGCAGCGAGCTCCAATGGACTCCCTCTGTGTCTGTTGCCTGCTCAGCAACATCTCATTCTAGGATTGTAGGGTGAGGGCTGAAAGCTTTCAGCAAAGAAGCTGTCAAGAGTGGCCCCAAGAGAGAACTGCAAGGTCCGCCTCCCCTCTGCCATCGCTGTTGGTGCCTACATCCAAACTGGAAAACTCCCTCGCTCTTTCAGGTCTCTTCGCTATCCCTCAAGCACCTTGTTTCTAGCACTTCCCTGCTTGTCCCCTCCTCGGAGGTGTGTGTCCCATGTCCCACAACCAGGACAAGGTTCAAAATCCTCTTCCTCTGCGCCTTCCCTGGGGAGCTCTTGGTTGGGCAGATTCCACCATTCTTCCTCATCCAGCCAGTCCCTGACAGACATTTGCGTGCACAAAATCCACCCAACACCTCAAATGGGAATGACAGGAATCCAATGTTCACCAATGGAAGAGAATGTTTCATTTGTGAGTGCCTAGTGAAGTAGCTTCCACCATCCCTCTAGACCAGGAGTCAGCAACCTAAGGCCCATGGGCCACATGCGGCCCACGGAAGTCATTTAACCGGCCCCCAAACCGAGCCGCCCTCTCAGCACAGGGACTTGCTTTCACAGTGCCGGAAATCACATCGACACAGATACAGACACCAGAAATTGCAGGCGGGCGCGTGATCTGGCCCACGGAGGGATCTCCGCTGGAGTAAACCAGCCCATGCAAGGTAAACCTTGCTGACCCCTGGTCTAGACCATGAAATCCAAAGAGCGCCACCAGCTGGCAGGAGCAGGGCAGCGCAACATACCTAGCCTCCTCCAAAGCACTTTGCAGATGCTTTTCTCAATGCAGGGAGCTAAGCTTTCATTCATTTATGCTGTATTTCCCCTCCATGCCCAACCTTTCCGTTGCACGTATATTACAGAGCTGGCTTTAAAATCGATTAAAACGGGTAGGCAACCTAAGGCCCGTGGGCCAAATGCAGCCCAATCACTTCAATCCAGCCCATGGGCGGTCCAGGAATCAGCGTGTTTTTACATGAGTAGAATGTGTCCTTTTATTTAAATGCATCTCTGGGGCATTTGTGGGGCATAGGAATTCGTTCATTTCCCCCCCCCAAAAAAAAATATAGTCTGGCCTACCACATGGTCTGAGGGATGGTTGACCGGCCCTCGGCTGGAAAAGGTTGCTGACCCCTGAATTAAAATAACAGCAGTATAACAATGACACTATGGAAATATAAGAGTATCTACACATGCGATACTTGGGGCAGGCAGAGCGGATGCATCACAATGTTGCACTAAAACTGAGACGGTGTTAAGTGATGGTGTTGATGGCGATGAGGCAATCGTTGCATCGGAAACAGCTGCTGCGGGTTGCAATCCTGTATGCGCCAAATCGGAACTCGGCCCCTTGGCGTTCAACAGGACAAACTCCCGCCTAAATGTGTATAGGATTGCACACACTTAGACATGCACAGCTGTTGCACAGACTCTGTAGAGGAGGAAGGGAGAGGGGAACCACAGCAAATATTTAACCCTACATCTCTGCGTTCCAATCAATTGAGGTGATGGGGGTGCTCTGACATCCTTAAACGCCCCACTCCTAGCTATTACTTCAGCCTGGCTAGCACGAAGTGGGGTGTGAGGGAAATATGGCTGTTGATATGCCAACACACCAACTTCCACCCAAGTTTCCTTCTACGAGGCCAAGAACAGAGTAGTCAAGTCTTCCGTACACAGTTCACCAGATCTCACATTTTAAGTATCTGGATTTTTTTTAAAAAAAAATAAAAATCTCCAGCGTCCGTTCAGCTTCCTTCATGGCAAAGGCTCCGCATAGTTCCCTGGGAACAATCCCTTTGCGTCACTTGTCACCCCCTCACACCAGCCATCCGAGTATCTTCGTGTCACGTATATAACAGCCCCCTCTGCGAACGAGAGTTCTTGTTCCTGCTGCCGAGTATAAGGGTAGAGGGTCACCACTGAAGGCAAAGGGGAAGAGAAGGGGGAAAGGAGGTCAACAATAAAAAGCAAAAAAATGAAAATAAATCACCAGTCCTGCCCACCCACCCAGCCAAACGCATTTACGGAAGGAAGGGAACCTGGGAATGGCAATTTGGAGATCATCCGGTCAATAGGATACATGTCACCCATGACATTCACTGAATAGCATAAACAGCAGAGGCTTGGTGCTGTTGAGGATGGCGGGTGCAAAGCAGAATACTCTCACCCATGGGGCCTAGTCCACTGGGAGGTTCTGCCGTGGCCCTGTGGAAATTAACAGGAGCTCCACGAGAAAACTAATCAGATAGATGGATAGGTGTTTCTCAGTGGGTCTCATGCATTAGAGCTTCCCAGCAGACCAGTTAGTACAGTCATACCTCGGAAGTCAAACGGAATCCATTCCGGAAGTCTGTTCGACTTCCGAAACGTTCGGAAATCAAAGCGTGGCTTCTGATTGGCTGTAGGAAGCTCCTGCAGCCAATTGGAAGCCCCGTCAGACGTTCGGCTTCCAAAAGAACAGTTGAAAACAGGAACAATCACTTCCGGTTTACGATCGTTCGGGAGCCAGAACATTAGACTCCCAAGGCATTTGGGAGCCGAGGTACGACATTATATACAAGTTGGATTTTAAACCTTGGGGACTCAAATGTCTCTGTACAGCCCCAATATAGGGCTTTCTAAATGGAAATGCAGATTGAAAAGGCACAGAGGAGAAATCCACTACAGTGCCAAGCAAAGAAGCACAACATTTGTGCAGAGCAGAGAAAATGCAGGCAAACAAAGAGTCCTGCAGCATTGCATAGTCCTCGCTGTGGAACAGGGCTGGGCGATATATCAATACAATGTCCAAAACTGGTTTGAAGTCCAAATCATGGTATCAGTTTCATAGTTTTTGACCTGGCAATATATTGCGAATCATGATCTGTGTGGTATGCAAAAAAATCACAATGCGGGGGAAACTGTGAAGCCAGCCAATGCCTCTCCACAGTTCCATCCTTATTTCAGACCTTGTGATATATCAGTATATCACAATGTTTAGCTGGTGATATATCACAATGTGGAAAACCAGGTATTGCCCAGCCCTACTGCTGATTAGGTCAAAGGCCAGTCAAACACCTGGGATTACAGGTAAGTGTGTGCACAGCAGATGGTTTCAGGTGGTTTAGACCCCCAAGCATATCAATGCTCATTGCCAGAATGCAAACCGAATGCCCTGGTAGCCGACTCCAGGAATTTCCTTCTCTTTAGCAAGGTACCTTTTTCCAGATAGGTGTCGGGGGCCCATGGCAATTTCTCCGGGGGTGGCGGAGGGGGAAGGAGCGGAGGCACCAGCTGCTCCAAAGTAGAGGCGTCCAGCAGTGGAGGGGTCATTGGAAAATCAAGGTCTGCAAGCAAACACACACACACGCTACTGACACTTTTCACAAACAAAGAAAATCAAAAATGCGCTCCTGTGCGCTTGCCCTTCCATGCTTGCTTGCCATAATGGGGAGAGAAGTGCATTGAAACAGCATCACACTCACAAAGAAGGAATATGCTTAGTGAAGTAAAGTGAAGGTGGTGTGTAGGTGGTGTGGGAATGTTTAGGAATGTGGGGGAGGATATATTGTTTAAGATATCCTGTCCCAACTTGTGTTTACAAACTCAGCAATATCAGCAGAGCTAACATTCAGTTTTTTAAAGTCACGCAGCAAAAGCTTCGCTTAGATTCGTTTAAATCTCCTTAAAATAATGTCCTGGTATTTTCCCCTTTATCCCTCTCAAAATAAGACACTACACAGTCTTCTATAAAAGATATACTGTAAGAAGAGTTTACTCACAATCATCAACTGATCACAACAAGATCCCAGTAGAGGCAGACTTGAACTTAGTAAAAGTTACATGTGGTGGCTATCTCCATAAGGGAGAAGGCCTTGGCTGGAAGCCAAGAGGAGCATCTTTGCTCTAGATGTTGCTCTGTTGAGAACGTAGTCAGGAAGAGAGAGATGGCATCTGGTCTCAAGAGTTTTGTATACAGGTGAGACCACACCCACCTCTAGTTACACAGGAAGCCCAGCCCAGCCCAGCCCAGGTGAAACAGCGAGTTTCGACTGGCTGGCCTAGAGTTACCCCTTCTATGTCCACTCTAGCAATGTTATGTTTGACTGCTCTGTGTTTACATCCCACAGGTGGGTTCCCACAAGGCAAGATATAGTGATAACAGCAAGAACCTTTATTGAACTACATAACTGGGAAACAGGGGCAAAGCAAATGCTTATATACATTCCTGAAAGCCTGGGCTACTCCCACTCCCAATGTGATTGGCTGTCTAAACTTCCAAGCTGCGAATCATGACTCAAGAGTTCAAGGGCCAATGGCAGAGGCCCAAATCCTGAAATGTTCTTTGATTGGACATCATGTATCGAATCAGAACACAGGAGCTCAGAATCCTTAGTCCAGACTCAAGCTCAGGCAAACACAGACCACTGAATACATGTTGTTGTTGTTCAGTCGTTCAGTCGTGTCCGACTCTTCGTGACCCCATGGACCAGAGTACGCCAGGCACGCCTATCCTTCACTGCCTCTCGCAGTTTGGCCAAACTCATGTTAGTAGCTTCAAGAACACTGTCCAACCATCTCATCCTCTGTCGTCCCCTTCTCCTTGTGCCCTCCATCTTTCCCAACATCAGGGTCTTTTCTAGGGATTCTTCTCTTCTCATGAGGTGGCCAAAGTACTGGAGCCTCAACTTCAGGATCTGTCCTTCTAGTGAGTACTCAGGGCTGATTTCTTTGAGAATGGATAGGTTTGATCTTCTTGCAGTCCACGGGACTCTCAAGAGTCTCCTCCAGCACCATAATTCAAAAGCATCAATTCTACGGCGATCAGCCTTCTTTATGGTCCAGCTCTCACTTCCGTACATTACTACTGGGAAAACCATAGCTTTAACTATACGGACTTTGGTCGGCAAGGTGATGTCTTTGCTTTTTAAGATGCTGTCTAGGTTTGTCATTGCTTTTCTCCCAAGAAGCAGGCGTCTTCTGATTTCGTGACTGCTGTCACCATCTGCAGTGATCATGGAACCCAAGAAAGTGAAATCTCTCACTGCCTCCATTTCTTCCCCTTCTATTTGCCAGGAGGTGATGGGACCAGTGGCCATGATCTTAGTTTTTTTGATGTTGAGCTTCAGACCATATTTTGCGCTCTCTTCTTTCACCCTCATTAAAAGGTTCTTCAATTCTTCCTCACTTTCTGCCATCAAGGTAGTATCATCAGCATATCTGAGGTTGTTGATATTTTTTCCGGCAATCTTAATTCCGGTTGGGGATTCATCCAGTCCAGCCTTTCGCATGATGTATTCTGCATATAAGTTAAATAAGCAGGGAGACAATATACAGCCTTGTCGTACTCCTTTCCCAATTTTGAACCAATCAATTGTTCCATATCCAGTTCTAACTGTAGCTTCTTGTCCCACATAGAGATTTCTCAGGAGGCAAATGAGGTGATCCGGCACTCCCATTTCTTTAAGAACTTGCCATAGTTTGCTGTGGTCGACACAGTCAAATGCTTTTGCATAATCAATGAAGCAGAAGTAGATGTTTTTCTGGAACTCTCTGGCTTTCTCCATAATCCAGCGCATGTTTGCAATTTGGTCTCTGGTTCCTCTACCCCTTCGAAATCCAGCTTGCACTTCTGGGAGTTCTCGGTCCACATACTGCTTAAGCCTGCCTTGTAGAATTTTAAGCATAACCTTGCTAGCGTGTGAAATGAGTGCAATTGTGCGGTAGTTGGAGCATTCTTTGGCACTGCCCTTCTTTGGGATTGGGATGTAGACTGATCTTCTCCAATCCTCTGGCCACTGCTGAGTTTTCCAAACTTGCTGGCATATACATAACATTAAGCATTTCAGGCCACACACACCGTGACCAACCAAAACGACTCTGGGAAGCAGAACAGGGATGCAATAGGACTCCCCTATTCATTTCCCCCGGCAACTACTGCCTCTGTCTGAACTCAGGATGTCCTTGAATGTGTACTCAAGTATGTGAGTTCTGAAGCCAATTCCACAGTCCTGCACTTGTGGGGTATATAAAGCCAGGCATGCAATTACCCCAGCTAATTTGAGTTCAGTTTTGTTCTGGCTTTGAAAAAGGAGGAGGAGGTAGGCTTACCTGGGGTGACATCGCTGACTGCAAAAGGTGGCGGCGGCGGCAATAGATCTTCTGGAAGAGGAGGAGGAAGAACATCACTTGCCTCTGCCGGTGGAGGAAAAGGCGAGAGCGCAGGCGGTGGAGGTGGTTCAGTAGGTGCGATCATACCAGTCTTCTCCATAGTTTCTGTGGGGCTGCAATGACATTCAAAGAAGGAAGATTTAGGTGAATGCAAGGCACGCTGACCCTGGGCAGGGATGGGGAACCTGTTGGCCTTGTGGATGTTGTCTGACTAGAGCTCCCATCATCTTTGGTCATTGCCCATGCTGGCTGGGGCTGATGGGAGTTGGAGTCCAACAACATCTGGAAGCCCCGGGTCCTTTCCTAGTGGAGGGTCGGCACAGAAGAAGCCCGAGCTGATGATACAAGAAGGAAAGACCATTTCTTGATGCTAGAGCGGGGAGGCTGAGCTAGAAGCTTTCTCCTCTGCTGGGCTCAGGTGGATTTTTAATTGCGTTGCTGCCCTGTAGATGTTGCAAAGGGGAATGTTTTAAAATGGCACCCCGCCATCCCAGCAGTCTCAGATGGTTCAGCTGCAGGCTTCCATAGCCTTATGTTGTGGAGCAGGATTAAGAGCATCATTTTGTGGAGCCCAAACAAAGCGAAGAAGGCTTGAGATGCAAGTCATTTCACCATCTGTTGTCTGGATCCGTAGCCGAGCGGCAGAGCATGGTGTTTTGCACACCAAAGGTCCCTGGTTCAATCCCCAGGCAGGACTCCCAGTTTAAAAACCTAGAAAGCTGCCACCAGCCAGTGCAGACAAACACTAAGCTCAGTGGACCAGTGGTGCAGCTACTGTAGGTACTATAAGACAACCTGCTTGCCTTGGAAGGAAACGAGCTGGTGAGAAAGCCCAAATCTGCAGCTGCCCTCCCCTGAGCAGAGAGGAGCAGGTTGGAATAGGAGCTAGGTTCCAAGTTCCCAGCTCAGAACTTCATAGAACCTGTAGAGATGGAAGGGACACCGAGGGTCATCTAGTCCAACCCCTTGCAATGCAGGACTCCTCTCCACACCCATCCCTGTGTGGGCTCAAACCACCAACCTTCAAGTTCACAGCCACAAACTAACCAGGGTTAGAGTATTTACGTGTGCATCACCCCCCCCAAAAAAGAGAGAGCATAACTTTTGCTAATTTATATGCTTTTAGAGAAACAGTTCGTTTAAAATAGAAAGGCAATAGATCTCGCCAAAGTCCCCTTGGAACAGAACCTTATCTTCATTTCCCATAGAAAAGTAGCCACCAGTTTTCTCCCTGAGTTTGGCTTTGCCACCCACCCCGTGTCTCCTTTTGTGCCATGCTGGGAATCCCACAAACGGTACCTCAGTGATGACAAAGATGAAGCAGATGAGGAGGGTTTTCCATCTGGGACAACTGGTGGCCGTATTGGCTCTGGAATCCGTTGACTTCTCCTAAAAAAAAACCAAAAAAGTTTGAGTTGAACATTTATCTTGATCTTCCTCTCTTATCTACGTACTTTGCTTTTGCTTATGAAGCATGTTGTCCAGTCAGTGGACGTCCTTCTCTGCCAGCAGACAGGTTAGGATTGCAGACAAAACCAGCCTTTCCCAACCTGGCACACTTTAGATCAGGCTTCCTCAACCTCGGCCCTCCAGATGTTTTGAGACTACAATTCCCATCATCCTGTGACGACTGGTCCTGCTAGCTAGGGATCATGGGAGTTGTAGGCCAAAAACATCTAGAGGGCTGAGGTTGAAGAAGCCTGCTTTAGATGTTTTGGACTACAAGTCCCATCAGCCCCAGCCGGCTGATTGTGGCTGATGGGAGTTGTAGTCCAAAACAGCTGGACTGCAAAACACCTAATGGAAAGAGTTTCGGTTCCAGTTGTGTTGGGAAGCAGAGGAAGGAGATAGCGAAGGGCAATCTTTGAGAAGAAATCTTGGCTGCGCTGGAAGGCAAGCTAGGACTTCATGCCTCACCTAAGGCTCCCAGATGACTGCCCTGATGATGTCACATTTCCTCGCCGGCAGAGAGTCCCTGTTTTGGCCAGCTGTGTGCCATGATCCTAAGAGAGAGAGAGATCAGAAGGGAAAGAGGTGTATGAAAAGAGAGAAAACCCATACTAGTATTCTTCAAGGCAGTGCTGCTTTTTCAGCAGAGGATTAACCTGTTGTCAGTCACCTTCCCCTCTGGCCGCTGACTTCGGCGGTAGTTGCAGCTTCTGAACCACTTACAAGGACAGTCCCACATAAGGCATGTTAACAGTAGTCAAGGCCGCTTTAGGTTACCAACGCATGCAAAGGTGTAACAATTTGGCAGCTGCTGCAACGTTCTAATCAACAGAGCTAAAGATTTACATCTGTTCTAAAAGCGTCTCTCCACTGAATTCGAAAAGTGCTGTAGCAAAAGTTCCACAGGTGTGGAAGCAGCCTCAGTTCACTGCCTGTGTGTGAACTTTGCTCTGTTGATGTACATAGGAAGTTGGATTATACTTAGTCAGACTGTTGATCCATCTAGCTCAGTAAAGGACCCCTGGACAGTTAAGTCCAGTCAAAGGCAACTGTAGGGTTGCAGCGCTCATCTCGCTTTCAGGCCAAGAGAGCCGGCGTTGTCCACAGGCAGCTTTCCGGGTCATGTGGCCAGCATGACTAAACTGCTTCTGGTGCAACGGGACACCGTGACGGAAACCAGAGTGCACAGAAATGCCGTTTACCTTCCCACCACAGCGGTACCTATTTATCTACTTGCAGTGGCATGCTTTCAAACTGCTAGGTTGGCAGGAGCTGGGACAGAGCAACGGGAGCTCACGCTTTCATGGGAATTCGCCAACCTTCTGATCGGCCAGCCCAAGAGGCTCAGTGGTTTAGACCACAGCGCCACCTTCTCCTCAGTATTGTGCACCGACTTCCAGCAGTGGCTCTCCAGGTTGTCGGACAGGGATGCTCCCGCTCATACCTGGTGATGCTGGGGATTGAATCTGAGACCTCCTGCCTGGGAAGCAGAGGCTCTCCCCCTGAGCTACAGCCCTTGCTTGCCCCATCCTGCAACCGAAGTTCACGCTCCAAGCCTACTTAGGCCTCTCGCTGTCATCTCACATGTTTCTGCCGGGCTTCTGCACCTGTTTTTAGAGAGAGAAAGAGGGCTTTTCCTTCCCAGTCTTCCGGACTTAGCATCAAAAGGCCAAGCTTGAAAGCCTCCCTTCCACAGGAGCGCACCTTTTTGTGAAACTGGGTCATGCGTCTTGGGGGGCCCCTCAGCCACTGAGCCAAATCTGTGTGCCAACAAAGGCCAGCAGCCGAAGGGGTGCAAAGCCCCTGCTGTGGCAGCAGCCCCAGCTGCAGAGAGAACGCCGCTGGGGAAGCAGACGCCAGTGTGGGAACCGAGAGCTCGGCAAATCTTTGCCTCATCAGTTTCAGGCCCTTGTGGTTGAGATCGGTCTCGATGGCTGGCCGCAGCTGACAGCACAATTCTCTTTTTTTTTTTTTTCCACGAGGGAGCGCCCAGCAGGGAAGGAAGAGAGAAGCGCTTAATTTTATCTTGCAGGTGTCCTTATGTAGCTGCGACTTCTCCGTTTGCTGCAGGCTGAATTCAGAATGGTATTATTGCTCCGGGGTGCGTGTGGAGAGAAGTGTCTGAGACATGTGAAAGTGTGTGGTTGCTTTGTCATCTCCTTTCTTAAATTAAAGAAAGGTCCTTTATTTGGCAATACGGCATTTGGGTCATATCCCCACACCATACGGTTAAAGCAGTAGTGTACCACTTGAAACCGTCATGGTTTGCCCCAAAGGATTCTGGGAAAGACAGTTCATTAAGGGTGCTGGGAGTTTTTAGGAGACCCTCCACAATTCCCAGCATCCTTTGGGAGAAGCCATAGCTCTGCAAGTAGGATAAGAGTACTTTGAATGTGTGCTGTGGATGCGACCTGTAATCCTCTTTTTAAAAGGGATCCCTTCCTTAAAATAAATAGCAGGTGGTAAGTCCAGATGGAAACTCCATTCTAAGACTCAGTTTCTCCTCCTTCAGAATCTGCCATCCGCATATATAGCTTTTTCTTTTTATAAATTTTAATATTTTATTTTGAGCTTAAAAGTCACATTTTGCCACTCAGCAGTTATATCCAATTCTACCACATTTTCCAATATTTTCTCAGCCATCGTGAGGGTTAGAAACTTGTGTTCAGGAAGTCGATGTCATGCAGAACTCACATGAGCCGTGAGTACACTTTGTCATTTATTAAGTCTCACTGAAAGTGATACTAGTTACTTGTGACTATTTTATCTGCCATTAATTTCGATATAACCTTTTGTGATTAAATTTCTTTGGATTTGGGACGTTGTTTTGTTTTGTTTTGCTTTTTGACTGCTAAAGATATTGCTGTCTGAGTGCTCTCTAATCTTTTTTTTTTTTTTTTAAAGGAAGAAAGCAATTGCTCGGTGGTTCATCAAAAGACATACATTTTCCACAGAGGAAGTGCTTGGAGACTCACTGTCTGTTACTGAGTTTCGGTCTCTAGATAAGTCATCAAATCTTCGGGTTAGGCCACATCACCTTCTCGTTTTGAGTCCGAAGCAAACCGCACACTGTGCAGCAAGTATTACCGCAGCCAGACTTATGAATAAAACTAATGATATATTAATTTTCTTGTTTGCCTCCTCCTGCTGTTGATGCTGCTCAGTAATTCTAGTGGTGATGCGATCTCCCAGGAGTTCCATCTCTGAGTGTAGCAGTTGCTCAGGAATTCCCTGGCTCTGTGATAAGTCCAGGGTTTTGTTTTGTTTTGTTTTTGCATTGTGTATAGGAGCAATGGCACATATATTTTCTCCACATTTTGCTTCAGGGTACACCGGCTGACTTATATGGCTGGTATGTGGACGCGGGTGGCACTGGGGTCTAAACCACTGATCCTCTCTTGGGCTTGCCGATCAGAAGGCTGACGGTTTGAATCCCCACGACGGAGTGAGCTCCCGTTGCTCTGTCCCAGCTCCTGCCAACCTAGCAGTTCGAAAGCACGCCAGCGCAAGTGGGTAAATAGGTCCAGGTACGGCGGAAAGGTAAACAGAGTTTCCGTGCGCTCTGGTTTCCATCACAGTGTTCTGTTGAGCCAGAAGCGGTTTAGTCCGTGGACAAAGCTGTCTGTGGACAAACGCCGGCTCTCTTGGCCTGAAAGTGAGATGAGCGCCACAACCCTATAGTCGCCTTTGACTGGACTTGACCGTCCAGGGGTCCTTTACCTTTATGGCAGGCAGCAAGATGTGAAGCAAGACAATGGCTTGGGATAGTTTCTACCCACAATTTAGAACCAGAGCTAGACTGTGGTAGTTTGCTATTTTAATTCTCAAGGTATTTAGATACTCTGGTGTTTAGTTATTCTAAATACACACACACACACACGGTGTTAAAGCCAGTGTGTGTTGGTCTGGGACCTGGTTAACCCAGGGTCCAATCCTCTCTGACTGGGAGAGCCAGTCACTGCCTCTCAGGCTTGCCCACCTCACAGGGTTGTTGTGAGAATAAAATGGTGAGCGAATGGAACCACATACACCGCCTTGAGCTCCCTGGAAGAAAGGCGGGATAGAAATGCAGTAGCAATACAGCAACAACTGTCTTTATCAGATGTGTGATCTGAAGTACGCAAAAAGATTTGGTTGCTTGTTGAATTTATTTCCTGCCCTTCCTCTCAAAGGAGCCATTTATATTCTTTCTGTCAAGGTAGGATCTACCCTGCCAGTAGTCCTATGCTAACAGGCAGAAATTCAATAGGTATGGCGCTCTCCCTCCCCCCCCCCCAAAAAAAACATCCTGCACCATTTCCCCAGGAGATTCAACAGCATGTGCTCCTTTTCTTCTCTGGATAAGGACCCTTCTATGGCTTGTCAGCATGGAAGATGACTACAGCTAGGGGAGCAAAGGAGGACATGCCCAGCTCTTACCTTCATCCCGTGCCCAATATCGTCCAAACTGTTGAAGTTCAGCGGTTTCCTGTAATACGCCTCCAGGGGCTCCACGTGGCTTGGGGAGATGATTTTCTGTTGGTGCGGAAATCTCTTGGGAACAGAAAGGGCCCCAATCTCTTGGCGGGACACTTTCTCCGTGTGCATCTCCACCACCTGAGGCAGAAAGACACAGTGAGGAATGAGGGCATAGCTGGGTCAGGAACCATTTGCAGGAGCTGGTTTAATTGTGTTTCTAGTCAACACACAAGCTTGCAGCACCCTACCATTTTGGGGAGGACAGGTGGCAAAGCCCACTCCCCAGGGAAGCCATTTTTGGCTCCTCCTCTCCCACAATGGCCCTCCCTGCTGGTCACGGTATCCTGTATATTTGTGGAGTACACAGTTCTGTCTGATCCCTGCCCTTCAATATCTGTCGCCTGAGGCAGCCGCCTCACTCTGTCTAATAGTACAGCCAGCTTCAGTCATCTGGCTTTTCTACCCTCAAGCACCAAAATATGGGCTTGGAGTGTGGGGTTTGCAGGTGTATTCCACAACATGTCACCGAGGCAGAAGCAATGCATTGTGGTGGATTTACAATGACCCATGCACACTTCATTCCGCTTTATTAGCTGTTCTACGAAGGTTCGCCAACGTTATTCCATTATGGCCGTAAAAAAATTGCAGGATTACTGCAGGAAGCCAGAGAGCATGCACCAAATGGATACAAAGCAGTATACCCACCCCAAAAAATATTTGCAGGTGCAGGCCATATTAAAAGCAGGATTGCGTATGACCACCCCAACGGCTTCAGGGGCACAAATCTTCACAGATGCATAAGAAAAAGGACATTTGGAGACTGTTTGCTGGTAACGCCACACTGGAAGTACGGCACTGAATTCTGTGCATGATGGACCCAAGAAGATATGGGGAAAGATTCAGAAGAGGAAGCCAAAGCCATAATGAGGGGAACACTGAAGGAGGGACTTGTCCTGGCCAGAGCTTTGTAAATACTGCGGTCGCATGACTGCACAGCTGCGTACATGGCAATATACTTAAAGCAAGGGAGGAGACTGAGAGAGGATGTGATAGCCATCTTCAAATATCTCAAGGGCTCTCACATAGAAGATGGAGCAAGCTTGTTTTCTCCTGCTCTGGAGGGTAGGATTCGAACCAATGGATTCAAGTTTGCAAGAAATCATTGTTCATTTACTATTATTTGTTAATTTAGTTTGTATACCGCCATATACCTGCAGGTCTCTGGGCGGTTCACAGATTCCGACTAAACATCAGCCTTCCTTGCAGGTTTTTAAGCTGAGGTTGGATGCTTTAGCTGAGATTCCTGCATTGCAGGGGGTTGGCTTGGCTTCAAACTCTACAATTCTATTATTGTACTCCCCCCTACCCAAAGAATCCTGGGAACTGTAGTTTACACCAAACTACAGTTCCCAAGATTCTTAGGGGATAGTTGTGCACTTTAAATGTGTCTGCAGCATACCACCAGGGCTGCTGGTGGTAAGGAAGTGCCACCACCTCAATGGCACATTTATTCATTCATAAAGAGTGGCAAATAAATTCATTTTGCATCTCCCTGCCCTTGGTCAGGCTCAGTTAGAAGTTCATTCCCACTGAGTTTGATTAGTGTTGTTAGCTTGCGACTACGGGTGCGAGCTGTAGACGAGGGCGCTTCCACTTCAAACCGGACCTCGGACATAAACTCATAAACACTCTTGCTATCTTGGCCTCCGCTCTTCCGCAAACAGCGTATGGCACTTGGCAACGAGAAGATGGACAGTGTGCCTTGCTGTGAAGAAATGCACCAGGCAAGGCAAGCAGATGGAGATGTTGTTTGACAGGCAATTCCCAAGGTGTTTGCGTCGAAATATACTGCACGAGGGGAAGCCGCAATAAAACTACACAGCAGTTATAAGTGGGCACAGCATTGCATTCCTTCCCAAAAGCTCCTTTTGCAGAACGGCTGTGTCTCCATGCTTGATTTCCAGCGACATTTCAGGGGACTTAAGGTGAGGCTTCAAACTAGTTCAGGAGCTGAGCCTTGGTTCAGATTAACCTTTTGCCCTAGTGAAGCAGGACATCCGATCTAAAGCAAGGGTGGCTGTTGCCCGTTAATCTCTTCTTGGCATAAAGCGATGAGGAAAGACTCAGTAACCGCTTACAACAACATCCAGAGAGATAGCCATGAGTCTGTTGCAGAAGACAGCAGCAGACAGGGCTCTTGCAGATGACCTGTTTATCAAGCATCTGTCCTTATTTGCAGGGAAATCAGATGACATTGGCTATTTGATGAGCCTTCATTCCAATTTGTTTGCGGGAAGTCTGGATGATCGTTAAGTCAAAGCGAGGGTTGTCCCAAACTTTCCACTGCATTTCATCATCCCTTTCCTTATTGCCGCAAGTCTGATATTTGGGGAGAAGCAGGTTTGTTGCGGTCAATTATAATTGCACAACATGCAATTTGTTGGGATGTGACTGAATCCCATCTGATAACAGCAACAGCCTGGAAGCACCCAGAGGCCTTTAAGGCAGGTGAGGGGGAGAATGCAGATTGGAATCTACTGGTAGATCTCTGGATTATCTTTGGTAGATCAGCAAGGGTTTCTGACTCCCAGTTATTCAACAAGGAGGTTACTTCCCCCACCTTAATTAGGCTACTGAAATGAAGAAAGCTAACCAGCGGTAGACTTTTGTGTGAAAGGCTTGTGAGCCCAGTTGAGTTTGGTTACTAAAAACAGTCTCCTAACCTCACACAGTTCCAAGGGACCCGGTTCTTTAATTGTGAACATTGGAATCTGCCATTGAATCAGACCATTGGCCCATCAGTCCCAGACAGGGTTTTCTCCCAGCGCTGCCAGGGACTGAACCCGAGACCTTCCTCATACCAAGCAGATGATCCACCACTGAGTTACAGCCCTTCCCTCATTATATCTGCTACCAGGGCCAGCCCACTCATGAGGCAAGGTGAGACAAGTGCCTCAGGTGACAAGCTCTTCAGGGAACAATTCCACTGAAGAAGATAACCATGGTTACCCAGACCTAGTTGCTGGTACCAAAGGACCCCCACCCCATAATGGTTGAAGCTTCAAGAACCCAAAAATGTAGGTCCACCACTGGTCTAAGTCATCTTCTTATGTTCCTCTGTCAACGATGAGATTTGGGTTAACCAGCTCACAGCTCACCCTCTTATTCTCTGTGCTATGCCAGCACACCCTGCCTCTCAAAAAGCTCACCCTACCTTTCCTTGCATTGTTACACGGTATTTGGGGAGCCTATGCACCTCTTGCTCATCAGCAGGTAATGGTGCATATGCTGAGAAGAAGCTCCCCCTCTGCACGAGAGAGACCTGCAGGCCCAGAAGAAAACCAGAGGTGGTAAATGCACGGTTTTGGCAAAGTGTGTTCTAGGATCCAACAGCAGGAAGCGCCAATTATTAAGCAGAAGGCAAACAGTTATTCCTTACCATTTCCCTCCACACCTCCCTCTTGTGCTGAGCTAAAAGTGGATTTCATAAAAGTGTTTGGAGATACCAAACTGGTGACACGACAGAGGTGATTAATCCATTCCACGGATGTTTCCTGATCCATTATGTTTTTATTCTCTGGGAAACAGGAAAGCCGTCAAGCAACAGGAAGAGGAATCCTATGTCCAAGAACATTGTGTATGCCTCCCTATATTCCAGTATGAAGGGAAGGCACAGAGAGGGGGAATCTCTTTTGGCTGGTTTGTAGTCAGGGCTCAGGGGGCAAGGCGGGTCTGTCTAGCTTTGGGACTTTTAAACAGTGACACTGTAAGGAACACACCAAAAAGGCTGGGCACCACACAGCATGGTCAAGGGGCCGGAGCAACTCCCAAGTGAAGACGGGTTACAAAAGATTCCCACATTGCAGGGGGTTGGACTGGATGACCCTTGTGGTCCCTTCCAGTCCTACAATTCTACGGTGGAAAGAATTTATTTCGAATGTGCTTTAGTGGAGCAGCGTGTGTATGGTCCCCCAAATAAAACTGATTTTTTTAAAAACAAAAAATGCATCTCATCCCCCAGGAAGCAGTTTAAGCAGATAAAACAAAGACAAAACAAAGCAGCCAGGGTCCCGATTCCAATCACAGAGGGCTACCAGCTAGAAAAACAGGCTCTGGGGCAGATAAAGCCCTCCCACAGCACCTCTTCATGTTGTCTTCTCACCTGTGTGATGGAGCAGACTTTAGCTTCCACCTGCCGGACTTCAGCCAGCTGCAAGTCTATCACTTTGAGGATGTCGCTAGCCAGGTTGCTGATTTGGTAAGCCACGCTGGCTAATGACTGGGTTGCAAAAGCCATGGTTTCCTCTAGGGCTTTCCGCTTGTCCTTTGCCTAAGAGGTTTACGAAAACGGAGGGAGAAGAAGTGAGAACTCTGCCATAAATCAGAACAACTGAATCATGGTACTGTATAAGTGGCTACGATAGCTCTACCTGCTACACCCAGTATCGCATCCTGCATGGTCACAGCCACACTAACCATGTACATAAAGTGCGTTTAAAGCACATGGGCTCTTCTATTTTGGAAATGTACATCCAGGGTTTTTTCGTTTAAATTTTTAGGGGAGGCCCAAGAGAGTGGGGCCCTAAGCTATAGCTTGTGTAGCTTATACAGTGGTACCTTGGGTTAAGAACTTAATTCATTCTGGAGGTCCGTTCTTAACCTGAAACTGTTCTTAACCTGAGGTACCACTTTAGCTAATGGGGCCTCCTGCTGCCACCGGAGTGCGATTTCTGTTCTCATCCTGAGGCAAAGTTCTTAACCTGAGGTAGTATTTCTGGGTTAGCGGTCAAGTCGTTAGGTCAAGTCGCGGACGACTCTGGGGTTGCGGCGCTCATCTCACTCTATAGGCCGAGGGAGCCGGCGTTTGTCCACAGACAGCTTCCAGGTCATGTGGCCAGCATGACTAAGCCACTTCTGGCAAACCAGAGCAGCACACCGAAACACTGTTTACCTTCCCGCCGGAGCAGTACCTATGTATCTACTTGCAATTTGACGTGCTTTCAAACTGCTAGGTGGGCAGGAGAAGGAACTGAACAAGGGGAGCTCACCCCCTCGCAGGGATTTGAACCGCTGACCTTCTGATCGGCAAGCCCTAGGCTCAGTGGTTTAGGCCACAGCGCCACCCGCATCCCGAGGTACCACTGTACATAAATCCGGCACTGTTTCTGGCTAATTCCAGCAAGGCTAGGTCAACATTCCTTGCCTCCAAAGTCAGAGCAGGATAGTGGCATCTCTGCATAAACTCAAGAGTTCTCCAAGCCGAATTATCTGTCTCAGGTTATGAGGCACTCCTACCTCACAGGATCTTCACCGACACTTCTGGGAGGGCAGGGCAGGGCAGTGTGAGAGAACGCCAATTCTTCCAGCAGCCAGCTCCCCCAAAGGACGTCCGCAACATCCATCCTCTGCAACGTTGCCAGGAACTGCAGTGACCACACTGTGCGTGGCTCTTAGCACTGCAGTGCCAGCATGCCAGGCAACTCCTGAAACTTTGCTGCCCCGGGCAGCTTCCCAAGTCTGCCCGCCTGGCAGGGCCGGCCCCTGATGCAATGCCCTCTTGCCACTCACCTCCTCATAGTTGCTCTCGCAGTAATCTGCCACTTTGAGAAGGTTGCTGTAGTTGTCCTTCAGGGTTCCCCTCGCGCAGGGGATGGTGTTCTGCATCAACTGCTGCAGCTCAGACATATCGCCGCTCCCCACTTCCTTCTCTGAGCGCACGGTCTCGTCAGCAGGCAGGTTTTGAACCTCGCAGCTGGGCTGGGGACTCTTTTTGTACTTGAGTTGCCTCCTGTGGGCAGAGCTGATCCCTCCCCCTCAGCCTCCTTGCCCAGATGTCGTCTTGCTGACACCCTGAAATTTCTTGCTGCCCTCGCCCAGAAAGCGTGCATGTGGGTTCCTGTACGACAAACCTCTCCGGCCTCTGCCTCTGTAGTGCAGACACCTCCATTCCGCACAGGAGACTTGAAAAACCGCTCACATGCCCAGAACAAGGGTCATGAGAATTAACAGAGGAAGTCTGGGGAGTAGCAGAGGCAGAGGACCTGTCGAGAGAGGAAACCATTATTTTTAGAACCATTTTGCTTGACTGATTGCAGAGATCTTGGGAGTAGAGGATTGCCTTTTACTACTAATCAAGCTGGGTGAAATGCCCTGAAATCTACTGAGGATGGAAAATAATAATAATAATAACAATAATAATAATAATAATGGCTTTTTCAGCTGGAACTCAGTTCTGGCACCTCTCAGGTGGGTGTCATTGCCATTCTGAGAGAACGAAGGAGGTGTTCATGATGGGTTCAGGCACCTCTTTTTCTAGAAAAATAGCACTAATAATAATAATAATAATAATAATAATAATAGATGTCTATATTAGCTTTGGCAGGGGCTGAGCTTCTGTTTTCATGGCACCTGAGATATTGCCTCTTCCCAAGTCCCAACTTAAGAGCACATGTTTCTAGTCCTTATGAACATATATATCAAGCCCAGTGCTATTACAGGGAATCAGAGGGCTTGGGTGAAGGAAAGAGGGAGTGGGGTAAATGACTGGTCCTTCAGGACTCTTGGTTGAGAAGACCTCTGTTATGTACTGAGTTGAATAGGATCCAAACTGCAGCAGTCTGATTGGTCCTAGAACAATAGGATTGAGATTGCAGCAGTCTGACTGGTCTCAGAACAATAGGATTGAGATTGCAGCAGTCTGACTGGTCCCAGAACAATAGGATTGAGATTGCAGCAGTCTGATTGGTCTGCAGGAGCCACCCAATCCAGCTCCAGGTGGAAGTGAATCCGCACTCTGATTGGCATACAGGAGTATCCCGGAATTAGCCAATCACGTGGGGCCCATTGTGTAAATAGTGTATATAAAGCAAACGTTTTGGGGGAACTACATTCCTCACTACTATGAGCTGAATAAAGAGCATGAAAATCACACTGGACTCCGAGTATCTTTCACTGGCGACGAAGGTGGGATCCCGCTGAGCTGACTGCCACACACAGCACCGCAGCAACGCCACCTGCCGCACAGCTGCCTCGCACCGTGTATCCAGGCTTCAGCTCCGGGTCCCAAGGAACTCAAGATGGCAACGGACAGCAGCTTCTCGCCATTCAACCCAGCATCAGGAGACTGGGAAGGATACGCCACCCGTTTCACCTTTCTTCTAGAAGCTAAAGGGGTCACCAACGATGCCAAGAAGAGGGCGATATTCTTCAGCGTCTGCGGAGAGGAGACATTCGAAATCGCCCGGGCTCTCCTTGCGCCTGATGATGTCGCTACCGTTCCTTACAAAACAATAGTGGAACGGCTGAAGGGGCACTTCTCGCCACAGCCCTCGGTGGTGGCTCGTCGAAATGCCTTCTATGCAAAGCGGCAAGCCCCGGGGGAAACCATAACGGGGTTTGTGACCTCCCTCCGCCAAGCCGCTCGGTTCTGCAACTTCTCAGAGTTGGAGAACAAGCTGCGTGACCGTCTCGTCGGTGGCCTGAGGGACGAGAAGCTGCAACGACGCCTCTATGCCAAGAAGGACCTAACGTTCCAGGTCGCTCTGGAGGAGGCCCTGGCAACAGAAGCCGCCGAGAGGTCAATGCAAGAGGCACGGCCGAGCGTGCCGTCCCAACCAAGGGTCCACCACGAGGACCTCATCGACGATTCAGGATCAGACAGGGAGGAGGTGCACAGAGTACAGTGGCGCGCTCAAGCCGTGCACACACCACAGCTGCCTCGACCAGAAGGAGGGAACTGCGCAAGCTGCGGGGGGAATCACGAGAGGAGGACCTGCCGTTTCCGCAATGCCGAGTGCAGGCAGTGCAGAAAATCAGGCCACATCGCCCGGGTGTGTTGGGCTCGGCCCATCCGACGCCAGGCACCAGATGACCGCCCCAAGAGCCCCAGGTCCCGGGGCCCAACGCACCAAGGCAACTCGACGGAGACCACGGACTACCAGGTATACCAGTTGCCCCACCCCAACATAGAGAAAATTTATGTAGAGGTACAGATAGAGGGGGCCCCGTGCCGCATGGAGCTGGACACAGGTTCAACCCTATCCATAATCTCGGCACGGACTTTAAGGAAACTGTGCCCTAGTGGGGGTCCCAAACTCAGGCCAGCCCCATTCACCCTCCGGGACTTCCAGAAACGTAAGGTCCCCACAATGGGGGTGGGGACCTTCAGGGTGCAATATCGAGGGCGGACGCGGCAGCTGGACTTGCTCGTGGTCAAGGGCTCCTACGTTAGCTTACTGGGATTGGCATGGTTTGGACCACTGGGGCTAGCCGTCACCGGGGTGAACCGCACTAGCTTACAAGTGGATGTGGACGCCATATGCAAGGAGTTTCCGGCAGTTTTCGATGGGAAATTGGGACAGTATACGGGCCCCCCCATTGCCCTACAGCTGGACCCTGCAGTACGACCTGTCCGGCTCAAGGCCCGCCGGGTCCCGTTCGCCCTGAAACCCCGTATAGACGAGGAATTGGACCGGCTCGTGGAGCAAGGAGTGCTGGAGCCTGTGCCTAATGCCACCTGGGAAACCCCGATCGTCACACCCGTCAAGCCTAATGGTTCGGTCCGCATCTGCGCAGACTACAAATGTACCATAAACAAGGCCCTCACGGCCCACGCATACCCAGTGCCAGTGGTCAGCCATGTCCTCGCCACCCTGGCTGGGTCAAAATTTTTTGGCAAGCTGGACTTGGCCCAAGCCTATCAACAGCTGCCAGTAGATGAAGCCACAGCAGAGGCACAGACGATTGTGACACACAGGGGAGCGTTCAAGGTAAAGCGGCTGCAATTCGGTGTCAGCGTGGCACCAGGCATATTCCAGAATCTAATGGACTCTCTCCTTAAAGGGATTCCTGGCGTCACCCCCTTCTTCGATGATGTGTTGATTGCCGGGCCCACGGCAGAGGAGTTTGAGGATCGCCTTCGCACCGTTCTGCACCGTTTCCAGACAGCGGGTCTCAAGGTGAAGCGGGAAAAGTGTCTACTGGGAGTGCCTCAGGTGGACTTTCTGGGATTTATGGTGGATGCAGAAGGGGTCCACCCGACTGGGGACAAGGTACGGGCCATTTGTGATGCCCCAGCGCCCAAGGGCAAGACTGAACTTCAGGCCTTCTTGGGGCTATTGAACTTTTACCATGCCTTCCTTCCCCATAAGGCAGCAGTAGCAGAGCCCCTACACAGACTCCTGGACAAGCGGGCCCCTTGGGTGTGGGGCCAGCGCCAGGAGGCCGCATTCCAGGCAGTCAAGGACTTGCTCGTCTCAAACTCGGTCTTGGCACACTTCGACGAGAGGCTGCCGGTGGTGTTAGCATGTGACGCCTCACCCTACGGCATCGGTGCTGTCCTTGGACACCAACTCCCAGATGGAAGAGAGGTGCCAGTGGCATACTTTTCCCAGACACTCACCACAGCTGAGCGGAACTACTCGCAAATCGACAAGGAAGGTCTGGCAATCGTGAAGGGGGTAAAAAAAATCCACGATTTCTTGTACGGGCGGCCCTTTACCGTGGTGACTGATCACAAGCCGTTGCTTGGTTTGTTTGCCCCCGAAAAGCAGACCCCCCAAGTGCTGTCCCCTCGCGTCCTCAGGTGGTCAATTTTCCTTGCCGGCTACCAGTATGCACTGATTCACCGCCCTGGGAAAGCGATGGGCCACGCAGACGCCCTCAGCAGGCTACCACTACCAGAAACAGGCCCCGACCCAGCACCCGCACAAGAGGTTATGAGCCTGGAGCTGCTTCCCGACCGCCCTATTCAGGCACAAGAAGTTGCACACCATTCCAAGAAAGATAGGGTCATCTCCCGGGTCCTGGACTGGGTGTGGAGGGGATGGCCCAGCAGCAGCCCCGGGCCAGAATTCGCTGGCTACACAACCCGTAAACATGAACTGTCGGCCCACAAGGGGTGCCTGTTATGGGGAAGCAGGGTCGTCGTTCCTGAGCCCCTTCGCAAAAGGGTCCTTGCAGCCCTACACGAGACACACCCAGGGGTAGTGAGAATGAAGGCCCTCGCCAGGAGTTATGTATGGTGGCCAGGGATTGACGGAGAGATAGAGACCTGGGTCAAACACTGCCAGGCCTGCCAAGAATCCCGCCCAGATCCCCCAAGGTCCCCAGTGCAGTCCTGGGAGTCCGCCCGAGCACCATGGTCACGCCTGCACATGGACTTTGCGGGCCCCTTCCAGGGGAAAACATTCTTCATAGTGGTGGACTCCTACACCAAATGGCTGGAAGTCGCACTGGTACCATCCACTTCTACGTCCGCAGCCATCCGGGTACTACGCAGGCTGTTTGCAACCCATGGACTCCCTGACACTCTCGTCTCAGACAACGGAACCGCATTTACGTCAGAAGAATTCCAGACCTTCACAGCGCAGAATGCCATCCGCCACATCCGCTCAGCACCATTCCACCCTGCCACCAATGGCCAAGCAGAGCGCATGGTGCGGACCACCAAGGACACCCTACGCCGCATGACGCAAGGGGACTGGGAGTACCGCCTTGCCACATTCCTTCTAGCACAGCACAGCACCCCCAGCTCAACGACTGGCCGGAGCCCTGCTGAACTACTAATGGGCCGGCGCCTCGCAATCAGACTGGACCGCCTCCACCCTGACAGAGCTCAGGATGAGGTAGTGGTGGGGGAAGGCAGGAACCCCCGGACCTTTGTGGCCCAGGATCCAGTGTACGCAAAGAATTTTGGGGCAGGCCCAGCATGGGTACCCGCCACAGTCACCAGGGTGACGGGCCCCGTGTCATACGAGGTGCTAACAGAGGGGGGGCAATGCTGGCGCCGCCACTGCGACCAGCTACGGCGACGATTCCCAGGAGAAAACCAGGAGGAGGACAGGTCAGAGGAGTCCCAAGGGAACAGTGGGGCATTGAGACCCGTAGAGCAGGAGGGGCCGGCAGGGGAGGCAGAATCAGTAAATACTGAGAGGACCCGTGAGGCCGAAAGGGCACCGGAACCAGAGCCACGACAGAGCGAGCTGGTTGTGCCAGACCAAACAGCCCCATCACAACCAGCAGCCTCGGAACACGAGCCTGAACCAGAACCCCTGACCAGGGAACAGCCCAGGCCGCAACGCACACGTAGGCGGCCAGCGTACCTTGAGGACTATGGATGCAACCTCCCAGGCAGGACTGGAACTTAGAGGGGAGGGGTGTTATGTACTGAGTTGAATAGGATCCAAACTGCAGCAGTCTGATTGGTCCTAGAACAATAGGATTGAGATTGCAGCAGTCTGACTGGTCTCAGAACAATAGGATTGAGATTGCAGCAGTCTGACTGGTCCCAGAACAATAGGATTGAGATTGCAGCAGTCTGATTGGTCTGCAGGAGCCACCCAATCCAGCTCCAGGTGGAAGTGAATCCGCACTCTGATTGGCATACAGGAGTATCCCGGAATTAGCCAATCACGTGGGGCCCATTGTGTAAATAGTGTATATAAAGCAAACGTTTTGGGGGAACTACATTCCTCACTACTATGAGCTGAATAAAGAGCATGAAAATCACACTGGACTCCGAGTATCTTTCAACCTCGGTATTCACACATTTGATTCAGTGCTACAATGAATCAGATCCACATCCGAGGTCCACTTCTCTATTGAACAACCACCAGGGCCTTTTCTGTAGTGGTGCCAAAATTATGAAACGTCCACCTAGGGTAGATCTGCTAGGTTCCTTGTCTGATTTTCACTGAGCACTTCTAAGCAACCCCTAGTGCAGCTTTCCCTGGCATGGTACCCTTCAGATGATTCTGGACTCCAAGTCCCATTATTCCTGACCGTTGACCATGCTGGCTGGGGCTGATGGGAGTTGGAGTCCAAACCATTTGGAGAGCCCCAGGTTGTGGGAAGGCTGCCTTGGTGCATCCCCTTGGTGCTGTCTTGGTGCCTCCCTTTCCCATATACTGTGGTCTGGATGAAAATAAGCAGAGCTGGCCCCTAGTAAATAATAATAATAAACCTGTCTTGTTTGCTGACCACACAATGAAAGCAACAGGTAGCTGGACCCTGAGGTCCACACACAACCTATTCCCCAGGGATTTGTACACTTACAGTTTCCACTGAGGAAGAAATCAGTGCTCAAGTAGGAATTTATGTTCCAGGGGGGAGGGGAGCTGAGATATTCCGGATGTTAAATCCCTAATCAGTAGACCAAATGAAACAGAAGATTGCTGCAGCTGGGCCAGGGCATGGAGAAAGAGAGAGAGAGAGAGCACAGTGCCCTCTTGACATCTATCCAGCTCTGCTTGCATTAAACCACTAAGTAACTCTGGAGGATAACGGTACAGGGATGCTGTGCCCACAAATACAACTTGAATTTGACCTTGGGTGTTCATGAGCCAGTCTCTATACTTAATTTCTCTCCACCCAAGAGAGAGAGAGAGAGGTCTGAGGCTGATCCCTACCTGAAAGCTATTCCTCTGCACCTGCAGGCACTACAAACAGAAGTACTGTTTTGAGGGGACAGGGGACGGGCAGGTGTGGGGGACTCTCTGGTCCTGAATGGGGTAACTGTGCCCCTGAAGGAACAGGTGCGCAGCCTGGGAGTCATTTTGGACTCACAGCTGTCCATGGAGGCACAGGTCAATTCTTTGTCCAGGGCAACTGTCTACCAGCTCCATCTGGTATGCTGGCTGAAACTCTACCTGCCCGTGGACTGTCTCGCCAGAGTGGTGCATGCTCTGGTTATCTCCCGCTTCAACTATTGCAATGTGCTCTACGCGGGGCTACCTTTGAAGGTGACCCAGAAACTGCAACTAATCCAGAATGTGGCAGCTAGACTGGTGACTGGGAGTGGCCACCGAAACCATATAACACCGGTCCTGAAAGACCTACATTGGCTTCCAGTGTGTTTCCAAGCACAATTCAAAGTGTTGGTGCTGACCTTTAAAGTCCTAAATGGCACCGGCCCAATATACCTGAAGGAGCGTCTCCACCCCCGTTGTTCAGCCCAGACACTGAGGTCTAGCCTCCGAGGACCTTCTGGTGGTTCCCTCCGTGCAAGAAGTGAAGTTACAGGGAACCAGGCAGAGGGCCTTCTCGATAGTGGCGCCCAGCCTGTGGAACACCCTCCCATCAGATGTCAAGGAAATAAAGAACTATCTGACTTTTAGAAGACATCTGAAGGCAGCCCTATTTTGGGAAGATTTTAATGTCTGATGTTTTATCGTATTTTTAATATTTTGTTGGAAGCTGCCCAGGGTGGTTGGGAAACCTAGCCAGATGGGTGGGGTATAAATAATAAAATTATTATTATTATTATTATTATTATTATTATTATTATTACTACTACTACTACTACTACTATGTGCCATAGTTATTTATTGGTGATGGGCAGGCATGGGCAAACTCGGCCCTCCCACGATCCCTAGCTAACAGGACCAGTGGTCAGGGATGATGGGAATTGTAGTCTCAAAACATCTGGAGGGCCAGTTTGCCTATGCCTGGGCATGCAGTCTCGTTTTGCTCCAAGGCCACCTGTCCTACATCATTATTTAATGCAGGCTTGGCCCTTCAGAAGTTTTGGACAACTCTCCTCCCATCTAGCCAGCACAGTTGTGCTGGCTGGGGCTGATGAGTGTTCGTGTTCAAAACATCTGGAAGACACCAGGTTGGTGAAGGCTGGCTTTGTCTCTCCCAGGTGGAGTCGTTCCTAACAATGGAAACAGGTTTGGGGATTGAGCCAACAATGTTGTTGCACCTCTGACTCTCTAGAGCAGGGTTTCCCAAACTTGGGTCTCCAGCTGCTTTTGGATTACAGCTCCCATCATCCCTAGCTAGCAGGACCAGTGGTCAGGGATGATGGGAATTGTAGTCCAAAAAAACAACTGGAGACCCAAGTTTGGGAAACTCTTGCTCTACAGTAAATGGGTAGCAGGCAAAACATAGTGGTCCATGCATGAATGGCTACAGAGGCCTTGGAGATTCATAGTTAGGGATTCCCAAGGTCTGATTTTGCAATATTTTAATGTTTGTCTGCAGATATTGATCTGCTCCCCCCCCCCAAATGTGCCATCTGTTGTCTCCCCCCCCTTCCCCCTTAACCCGAGTTTGAGGTTAAGTCAAAACACCTGACCAGTTTTAACTAGCTGAGTCTATTATCAGATTAAGGACAGGAGACAATCAGTCCCAAAGCAAGTCACCACCTAATACCGAAGACGTCTCTGAGCCGACAAGTGGACGCAGCAGAGGACATCATCTCACCAGCGCAGGCAAATGTATCTCTAAAACACAGTGGAGCTTTGGAGGGGGGAACACATCAAAAGAGGTAGGTGTTCTCTCCTTGAACAGACCAAGATTGTTTTGTGATGGGAAAACAAAATAGCTGTAGGTCACCTTACCCAGTGGTCTTTTTTTCTGGAGGGACTCAGGGGGACACATACCCCTAAAACAATTGGGAATCTTTGTCCATTTACTGTATTTATTTTTCCTGATTTGAACTATAAAATGGTGATTTTCTTGAGTCAAAATGAGAGGACCCCTAAACTTTTTTTAAAAAGAAAAAAGCACTGATCTTACCTATGCACATTTTACTGGGGAGGTGGGGTTTGAAGGAGTTTGCATTAAGGGTGTTTGGGGTAACAGCTTTATACGTCAAATCCACCTGCTGCAACCTGCATGCAGATACAGGTTCCTACAGTCTGATTTGGATGTGGAGAAAGACAAGGCGCTCGATGGTTTTAAAGAGAAATGGAAGTGGTGTGACAGAAAGATTAGTGCCACTGGTATGCATGCCCACAGATGCACATGCATACACGTATTGATGAGAAGAATGCCTATTAAAAGCCACAATGCCCCGAGGAGGAGGAGGAGGAGGAGGAGGAGGAGGAGGAGGAGGAGGAGGAGGAGGAGGTTATTATTATCTGACTTTTTTTGTAAAGTAAAAAAGCCTTCCCAACATATAACAGTATGCATTGCGTTCAGTAATGTACGTCAACGCTGTAGATGGGGTTGAAACCGAGTTATTTGCATTTTATTTATTTATGTACTTTATTGCCCTGTAATATAGATTCCCCAGGCAACATATAACAGAAAACAAAAAACCCTGTAAAATATTTAGCTGTGATACCAATGCACACCAGAAACCAAGGCAACACAAAATAATAAATGGCTGCAAATCCAACCACTCATTTCATGCATGAAAGAAGCGTCGTAAACTGTCTGAAAATTTAGAAAACAAGCAGCCGCTAAAATGGCTGGGGCAAGGCTAAAAATGATGGTAGATGATACCCAGAAAGGGTAGCTTTTTAAAAGTTATTTTAAAACTAAGCAAAAAAAACCCACACAAATATTTGTCATGTAGAAAATACATTAATGTGGCATTGGGCAAGTCTATGAAATCTTGTGTTCCACATCCTTGCCATAGCTAGGCATATGAAGGCCTGGGGGGTTGGGGGGTTGGAGGTTTTTTCCTGTCCCCCTGTCGCCCCACATCTTATTTGTTACCAAAAAAAAAAAAAAATTGGCCGGGGACCTGGGTTTCTCCTCCCTCAATTTCTGAAGTTTTTCCGGGCCTTCACTTCTCTAGCCATAGCTATACTTTGGGATTAGGGTTGGCTGAGTGAGGCAGAAGGCCGATTGACAGAAATGTTTCCACAAGCCTCTGTAAATTCATGGAAGTATAAAACGTGCCTGGGATTTGGAAGTTCAACCCTTGCCCTCATCCCCACCATGCTGCAAAATGCAGGGCTGGTGCGATCCCAGCCGTCCTCCCATCTTAATATTCTCAGAGGCATTTTATATGTTTATGCACGTTCCTGCGGTGGGATTGTGCCCTGAGACCTTTAAGTACCCAACCAGGTCCTGATGGGAGACACTTGAAAAGGGGATAGATAGGGGGATAGATAGATAGATAGATAGATAGATAGATAGATAGATAGATATAATGGAATGCTTTCCTTCAGGCACTTCTTTTTTGGGCAAATCTACACCATACATTTAAAGCAGTACTTCAGCAGTCATGGCTTCCTGCAAAGGATTCTGGGAACTGCCGCTTATTAAGGGTGCTGAAAGTTCTTAGGAGACCCTGCTCACAGGGTGACAATTCCCATTGTCCTTAGCCAACTACAGCTTCCAGGATTCTCTGTGCAAAGCCATGACTGCTAATGCGGTACGCAAGTGCTTTAAATTTATTGTGTGGGTGTCACTCCCAGGGTTAGGCTAAAAACGCTCTGCACTAGGCAGCATAAGAAGTTCTCCTGTCAGTAGGTCCAGCTGCATACCCTCCAACATTTCTCCAGTGAAAACAGGGGTGTCCTATTCAGCAGCAACAATTGTATTATTTACATCTCACCCATCTGACTGGGTTGCCCCAGCCACTCTGGGCGGCTTCCAACATATATAAAAACATCATAAAACATTTTTTAAAACTTCCCTATACAGGGCTGCCTTTAGATGTCTTCTAAAGGTTTTCTAGTTACTTATCTCTTTGGCTCAGGGGTGTTGCATAACTCCTACCGTCCAACATTTCTCTGATGAAAATTGGGAAAGCACGACATTCCAGGATCAAATCAGAAACCGGGAGAGCATCTGTAAATCCGCAACTGTCCCTGGAAAATAGGGACACTCAAGAGGGTCTGGCTGTGCAATTTTAGACTCTGGACTTGGCGGTCTTGCTGGGGGCCTCTCTTTAGATAGCAAGTGTCTTGCTTCATTTACAGCAAAATTTTGGTCCTTCCTGCATATCCTGCTGACTGGGGCCTTGTATTATAGCTCTGTAGTTCTGCCCTGATGCTGTCAGTGGCTGGGTTCACAACAAAACTCTAACTGAGCGAAGGGGAAAGAAAATGAGGAATTGTTTTGACCTCGAAATGCTTTTAGGGTGGGGCGCTGTTTCACTTGCGGTCAAAAAAAACACCCCAAACTCCATACAACTTAGGAAATCATGTTCTGCAAACTGGTTTTGAACAGCTTTGGAAAGACACACATTGGACCGACATGTCAAGTACGATTAATATGATCTTTCCATATCAGTTCCATCTGATGCATTAGATGGGAACTATATTGCCATTAGCACAAGCATTGCTGGTTTATTTGAGCAGAGCTATGCAGATTGGATTAAGTATTTTGGCCCAATGGCAAAACAGTACAAGAGCAGAGGAAAGGAGGCATGGCGACCATGACAAATTGCAGGGAAAGGGAAAGCCTATGGGGCAGGAGAGTTGGGATTGGTTCTTACAATATCTACAGAAGGAGACAACTAAAAAGATTCCTCTCTTCACCTTTTAACCAATGGATGGACGTTCCTCCACCCATTCATCCCTGTTGGTTGTCTTAAAATATAATACTGTGTCAACTATGAAAATGAATGTATTACCAAAAATGTTGTTTTTGTTTCAATCAATTCCGGTGATCAGTAAGACAGATTGTTTCAATGTATGGCAAAAAGATATTTCTAAAAATATCTGGCAAGGAAAAACCGGGAATAAAATATAAAATACTGATAGATGCAAAAGAGAGAGGAGGTTTCTCCCCGCCGGATATGAGATCATATTATGAAGCATCTTGTCTTTGTTGGTTGAAGGAATGGATGACATTGGAGAATCCACATATCTTAGATCTAGAAGGTCATGATAATATTTTTGTTTGGCACGCTTATTTGTAGTATGAAAAGGTTAAAGTACATAAAGGATTTGCAAATCATATAATTAGGAAAAATTTGTATAGAATATGGGATAAAAACAAATTATTGGAGATAAAAACATCTCTTTGGCTCTCACCGTTGGAAGCATTAGTGGTAAAGAAAAAGAACATGATAGAAGGTTGGACAACTTATAGAACTTTATTAAAACAAGAGAGAAAGGAGTATAAATTAAAAGAATTTAAGGATTTATCAGGAAAGCTAACAACATGGATACAAAATCATCACTTGAATGAAGTATTTAAGAAAGATAGGATACGGGGGTTGGGGGAACAGATATCACAATTGGAGAGAGATCTGTTGGAATGTAATGTTAAAGTGCTGCCTAAAATGTATATTATTGTAATGGGAGACAAAGGATGAGCAAGTAAAATCTTCAATAATACATTGGACAATATATATTGCTTATAATATAGATATGGAAGCATGGGAACGATTGGATATAAAATTTACAGCATGCTATGGTTTAAAAGAAAACTACATGAAAATGTTATATAGATGGTATCTAACACCGAGTAAATTGGCAAAAATGTATAAATCAAAATCAAATAAGTGTTGGAAATGCAAAGAGAAAAAGTATTTTTTAAACATATGTGGTGGTCTTGAAGTAAGATTAAAGCTTATTGGGAAATGATATATAATGAATTGAAAAATATGTTTAAAATAACATTTGTTTAAAAAACAAACAAACCCAGAAGCTTTCCTTTGGGGAATTATACGGGTAGAACTACCTAAGCAGTATAGAAATTTATACATGTTTGTGACTACAGCGGCAAAAATGTTATTTGCCTAAAAATGGAAAGAAGAAGGTCCCAACTGTACCCAAAAGAATGGATACAAAAACTTGTGGAATATGCAGAAATGGCGAATCTTACCGGAAAAATAAGAAATCAAGATTTGTTGTTGTTCAGTCGTGTCAGACTCTTCGTGACCCCATGGACCAGAGCACGCCAGGCACGCCTATCCTTCACTGCCTCTCGCAGTTTGGCCAAACTCATGTTAGTAGCTTCAAGAACACTGTCCAACCATCTCATCCTCTGTCGTCCCCTTCTCCTTGTGCCCTCTATCTTTCCCAACATCAGGGTCTTTTCTAGGGAGTCTTCTCTTCTCATGAGGTGGCCAAAGTACTGGAGCCTCAACTTCAGGATCTGTCCTTCTAGTGAGCACTCAGGGCTGATTTCTTTAAGAATGGATAGGTTTGATCTTCTTGCAGTCCATGGGACTCTCAAGAGTCTCCTCCAGCACCATAATTAAAAAGCATCAATTCTTCGGCGATCAGCCTTCTTTATGGTCCAGCTCTCACTTCCGTACATTACTACTGGGAAAACCATAGCTTTAACAATACGGACCTTTGTCGGCAAGGTGATGTCTTTGCTTTTTAAGATGCTGTCTAGGTTTGTCATTGCTTTTCTCCCAAGAAGCAGGTGTCTTCTAATTTCGTGACTGCTGTCACCATCTGCAGTGATCATGGAACCCAAGAAAGTGAAATCTCTCACTGCCTCCATCTCTTCCCCTTCTATTTGCCAGGAGGTGATGGGACCAGTGGCCATGATCTTAGTTTTTTTGATGTTAATCAAATCAAGATAACAAACTTTTAATAAAAGAATGTAAATTGTTGATTGAATATTTACAAACTGTAAACAGATAAGGACATTGGCAGGATTATTGTAAAAACCTGCAGTTTCATGAGCATATATTTAAAGTAGATGAATAAAAGAATAAGTTAATTTAGAGTTAATGTATATAACTAGAAATCATTAAAAAAATTCTTTAAAAAATAGAGTATAATTCATACTGCTGAGGAAGTAAATCAGAAAGCCATATGGAACAGTGGTTAGAAGGGCAAGTTCCAAGATCAGTGAGGAGCCCTGTTAAACTTCTGAGAGACCCAGAAAGTCAGTGTTCTGAGCTTGTGTTCTAATGTAAATGTGCTCTAGTGTAAATTTTAGCAACTTAACTAAGATCCCATCTGCATTGCACAATTAAAGCAGTATCATGCCACTTTAAAGAGCTTTCCCCATAGAATCCTGGGAACTGTAGTCTGTTAAGGATGCTGAGAGTTGCTAGGAGTCCCCTATTCCCTTCACAGAGCTACAATTTCCTGAGTTCTCTGGGAAGAGGGATTGGTTGTTAAACCACTTTGAGAATAAGGCAATCGCCTTGTTCTTTCTTCTGAGATTGTATCTCAAGCATTTGGCTCATTCACCAATACAATGGTTTGCCTTAAAGAGGAGACAAACTCATTTCAACAATCTTCCTTCACATCCTCGCTGAACACACCCTCGTACGAAATCTGATGGGTTTTTTTTGGCAAAATCATCTAATGCTATTGAAAGGGCAGTAAAATTTACTGAATCCCGAATTCAGTCATGAAATCTACAACCAGCCCTTGCAGTGATTCAGGATTCATTCAATCATTCAGGCAGGAACACAAGTTTACTAGAAGCAGGCCCCACTGAATGCTGTGGGACTGATCTCTGAGTAAACGGGCACAGGACAGTGCTGAAATTCATTTAAAACATTTGTATCATCATCATTTTATTGGTATGCCTTCTTTCCATAACTATGCTCAAAGCGGCTCACAACATAAAAAGACTTACACAATTACAAACATACTTATATACTTGAGTATAAGCCTAGTTTTTCAGCACATTTTTTGCGCTGAAAAAGCTGCCCTCGGCTTATACTCGAGTGAGGTGGGCGGTGGGGGCGGCGAGAAAGAAGCCCTTTCTCTCCACTCGTGCCGCCACCCGCTCACCCCAGTCAACCATTCCTTAAGAAGCGTACAAGAACAGCAGTTCTTTGCTCTCCCCAGGCAGCTTGTTCCATTCCTGAACTGCTCGCATAAATGCAAACTTGGCAAAGGAGGAAGAGGAAGGAGCAGCCCAAAGGACTGCTTTCGGGCTGCTCGTTCCTCCTCCTCCTCCACAGTGGCAAAGGTGAATCGGCTTATACTTGAGTCAATAAGCTTTCCCAGGTTTTTGTAGGAAAATTAGGTGCCTCGGTTTATATTCGGGTCTTGGGTATATACGGTAACAAAAGTAGTCCTAAACAATAAATAAAACACATCAAGAATTACACAACCAAAGATACACAAAATGATATCAACAGCAGCAACAAAATTCTCTAAGCAATACCCCAAACCCAAGAGTCTGGAAGTTCGAGAGGACTGACAGAAAAAGAAACATGAACACAATTAGAAATGTTTTAAATGTGAAATGCAATAGAAACAGTAAAATCATCATTAGTTAAGATGAAACAAAGCAGCAGCAGTAAAACCAATCAAAGAGAACAGAAAAATGAAGGCCTTCATATATATAGTAAGATCTTCACACCAAGGATGGGGTGAGGTAGACACATTTGGGCATGGAATTGTCGATGATCTTGGTACTAGGGCATGTTCATATGGGAGCAGATGGACCATCACATATCCTGCTTCCAAACTGTACAGGGTTTTAAACTTCATAACCAGCACCATGAATTGGGTCCAGAAAGAAAACTGAGAGCCAATGCTGTCTGGCAGTAGCAAAACATGCCCCCAACATCTAGGACGACTTAAGGTGACATCCAACAACATCTGGAGGGCACCAAATTGGAGAAGGCTGTATCATGTGGATCAGGTGGCGATCTTAAGAGTATCGCTGCATAGTGTCGTGAGCCAGGAGCTCCTCTATCTCTAACGCCTAAATTATCCTCATTGTGTTAACCGAATACGCTTGTGCCAGTCTGGTGAGCAGAAGAAGCCCAAGCTTCAAAAGTGTGGTCCAAAGTCGGTGAATCACAGGAGCATCAGAGGGTGCACCATGAGCGAATCACCATGTGGATAAACATAAGAAACATGGGGCTCTCCTACCAACCTGTGCATGTGTACCTCATAACCAATTGTTCTGAAGCTCCCCTCCTTCTGCTGCAGAGCACTTAGTACAGGAAGCCCTTCTCCAGAAACCTGCTTCTGAGCACAGAATGGATGGAGATGGCAGTGGACTGGATTCTGGCAAGACAGAGGTGCCTGGGTCAGTAGAACAGCCAATCTGGGAACTGAGATTCAAGTTGTTCTGGATGGAGTAGTATATTCCTCTGGAAATCACAGACATGTATTTTGGGAGTGCTTCTGAACCTGGCCTTGACCATTCCGTTTCTAGGGAGCCCTCCCCAAACCATAGTTTTGGTTGCAGCACAGAGAGCAAGCCTAGTCTCTGCGTCTTCACAGCTCCATATGAGACTAGCCCAGATTCCCAGTGATCTATTCTTCTACACCTAGCATGAAGTGGCGTCCAGCCAGGTGAGTGGGGGAAGGCCTAGCACCTCCACTAGCTAGTTGTTTCTATGGCAACACATCTCTATTTGATCAACTCTTTAGACATGTAAAAAGGATCCTGAATAGGCTTGGCCAGGAGCATTAACAGAACAAAGAGACTGTTTTGACCTCTACAATAGGTTCTCAACTTGCACATACAAAACCACAGGTTTGGAGGCTATGTAAATATATCATCCAAACTGACACACACACACACCCAACAACAAAAACCCCTATAACAATATATTCATGGCACTGTTTTCAGCCTAGTTCCAACTTTAGCCATTCCACAAAATCTGAATCCATCATTATGTATTATTATTTTTTATCCATCACTTATTCACACATATGCAGCTCCGAAGGGGCCAAGGCGGACCAGAGGTATCATCAAAGGCTGATGTTTTTCTGCAGCTGTTATGATGGGAGAAATTTGGGGGCAAACAGGTCCCAAAACTTTGACCTGTTTCTGTTTCATGACCTTGGAGAAACCACAATAACGATCCGCTTGCCAGGCTACGGGTCTCTAAAATACAGATCAGGCTTGCCTTCCTCGCTGTGGGTTGGAGAGGCTTATTTCATTAGCGATAATAAAGCGCTTTGGGGCTTATGGGTGGAAAAAAAAGAAAACTCTAGCAAAGGGCAACTTCTTAACTTTTGCATGGAAATAGCAGCAAGGTCAGCAAAATGTTGTCGTGGCTCCATTTAGAAGAAGCAAGTCAGTCATTTCAACTCTGGAAGTTAGGATACAGGACTGGCAATTATTTCACTACCTAACCCGGACCCCTAACATTACCAACTCCTTAAACTGGCAAAAACAACAACAACAACAACAACAACAACAACAACAACAACTTTGCACTGCCTCTCTAATTCAGGACAGGGTGATTCAAACTGTTTAAACAGCCCTTAGCAGAGGAATGGGGTTCTAATCCTGCTTGGGTCTGTCTTTCCTAATGGAAGCCACAGCAAGATAGTTTGTTTGGTTCTGGCTGAATTTTTTCTGGAGAGTTGAGAAAGGAATTGGCCTCTTGTGCTCAGAAGCTTGGAGCTGGTTGGACACTGCACTGATTCTGCCTTAAAGCCGAATACTTGCCTCTGCCCGATACTGAAGCCTTTATTGGTCTACCTTAATTTGGAATTTCAAATGGGCATCTACAATAGTTTTTGCCACTTACTGCTCCTCTACTACATTAACAATAGTGTGGGGAATTATCACCGTTATGAATTATTTTCGTCGTCATTATGCTACTTAATGCCAAAACAAGCTTCTGAGCTGTCTACAAAATATTAAAAAAACCAATCGCACAACAGTAATATAATATGCAATAATTAAAAATACACTCTAATTAAAACACAATAAAACTATCCCTTGGAGGTTTTTAAGCAGAGGCTGGATGACCATCTGTCATTTATGCATAATTTAGTTGAGTTTCCTGAATGGCAGGGGGTTGGACAAGCCATAGCTGTCAACTTTCCCCCTTTTTAAGGGAAATTCCCTTATTCCAAATAGGATTCCTCGCAAGAAAAGGGAAAAGTTGACAGCTATGAAGATGACCCTCAGGTTCCCTTCCATCTCTGCAATTCTATGATATTAAAAATGGGATTTTGCCAATGCTGTGTAGCAGTTACAGCAACCAGGGAGATCAGAACTCAACTCCTCACTCAGCCTTACAAGCAATGGATCAGCTTAACTGTTCCTGGCCTGTACCATCCAAACTGCAGAGGGAGAGTCACACATTTCAGAGATGGGGAACCAGCAGCCCTCCTGTTTGTGTTGGGCTGCCAACTTCCACCATTATTCTACTGTCCCAGAGGCACTAAGTATTGACAGGAATCTTCATGGTTTTTTGCTATCTCTTTTGTGGAGTTAACTTTTCGTCCCAGACTTGGACCAAGCAGATTCTTCAAAACAGAAGATTCTCCTCTTGAGAACATCCCAACAATGGGATGTTCTGAGCATCTTGGCACACCCAAGATGACGCGTGGAGACATCGTCCAGAGTTTCAATGGGGTTGTCCATAATTTCTCCCTATTTTTTTCTCCTTCCCAGATGCATACCTTCTGTAGTCCCTTGTTTAAGTCACCCAACTTCTGCAACAAACAAAGTGTGGGGGGCATATAGTGGTGGTTGAATAAGCTGCTTAACTAATTAATTAAACCCAAGGTTCTTTGCGAATCTTCATCTGCCATGACTTCATGTAGGGAGCAAGCAATATCTATGGCATAAGTAGACACACCAAACACAGTGGTCAATCCTACGATCTATTGATGGGCACAGTTTTTAAAGTTTTAAATAGATACCACAGGGGGAGGGAAACTGAGCTGGGGCTGCTGTGCAGCAGGAGGAGTTTAACCTTCCCCGCTGCTAAGGACCCAGCAAAAATCACCTGCCACCACAAGTTGTCAGTTGCCCCAGAATGGAACTTTCGCTGTTGTGACTACCTGAAAATGAGTGATTATTTGCCTCTGCTAGAGGGGCTGCGCAAGATTAGCTAATATGGATTTCTCTTTGGATTTCAGGGCAAGATGGCCCAGGATATGACTGAGAAAGAGCTCTTAAAGATGGAATTAGACCAGCTGAAAAAGGAAGTGAAGCTTGAAAGACAAATGGTAATGATTCCCAAATGCTCCAAGACAAAATATTTATGCTGGCCGGCCAATTGATGCCAGGCTGCACAGACAACATTCATTTAAATACACGACTTCCTCAAAGAATTGTGGGAAATGCAGTTTAAAGGTGCTGGGAATTGTAACTCTGTGGGAGGGGGGGCAGAACTCCCATTCCCAGGGTTCTTTGGAGGCTGTCATGTGTTTTAAAAGTATGGTATATATACAGCCCTAACGTGGGCAAGTTCTTTTAAGTTAAAGGTAAAGGTAAAGGGACCCCTGACCATCAGGTCCAGTCATGTCCGACTCTGGGGTTGCGGCGCTCATCTCGCTCTATAGGCCGAGGGAGCCACCGTTTGTCCGCAGACAGCTTCTGGGTCATGTGGCCAGCATGACAAAGCTGCTTCTGGCAAACCAGAGCAGCGCACGGAAATGCTGTTTACCTTCCTGCTGGAGCGGTCCCTATTTATCTACTTGCACTTTTGACGTGCTTTCGAACTGCTAGGTGGGCAGGAGCTGGGACCAAGCAACGGGAGCTCACCCCGTGGCAGGGATTCGAACCGCCGACCTTCTGATCAGCAAGCCCTAGACTCAGTGGTTTAACCCACAGCGCCACCTGGGTCTTTTAAGTTACACAGCACAAATTGTCAGGTGGAAAGAGGTTGATCAAATGAAGCAAGCATAAGCCACTGAGAAGTTCTCCTGCACAAGGCCCACTGAAATAAATGGGAGCTATGAGAGGATACAACAGTATTGCACATCTTCCAAACATTTAATGTGTTTTGTGCAGCAGAACTTCCTGTTGAACGGTGCCCAGTATTATGTAGTAGTGCAAAGACAGCTACTTGAGTATTTCAAACATTCAAGTAGCAAGACACATGGGGTGGTATTCAATTAACTCTTACTCAGAATAGGCCTACTGAAATGAACAAACCTAAGTTGGTTGTGTCCATTAACTGGAATGGGTCTCATCTGAGTAGGGCTTGCATTGAATACTACCCATGGTTGGAGACAACATCAGCGAGGATTTTGCTTCCAGCCACGGAGATTTGCTGAATATTTGTACATACACACACACCAGAGTTTAGTACTTGGCTATACAAAAAACCCTGAAAGAGTTTGAAATTGAGATTTTCAACTTTCTCCAGTGGGGTGAGTCTGTTAGTTATTACTTTATTGTGTTGGCCCAGGACATTTTGCTGCCAAAAGCAGGAGGAGCAGACAGAGGCTTCACCCCATTCCTAAGGTCAAGGTACAGAGCACCAAACCATGGTCACATTATTTTTGGCATCTCAGGCAGAAAATCCCACAAGTGCCCCTCTCCCCTCTCCAGCAGTTAAAAAAAGCAAAAGCAAAATATTAAAGTAAATAACTAACCATTCACCACCTCACTCTGTCCAATGGTAGAGCCGGCCCCCACCAATTTGCATGCTTTCACGGGGCAGCTTTATTCAGAAATTGGTCCCATTGAGGGGTGGCAGTCAACAAAGTAGATCCACTGGTGCAAAGACTTTTGGCTGCACGGTAGCACTTCCCCTCCCTCTCCCCCCACCATGTCCCCCTAAATCTGTTATAGGTAGGGCTGCATTTGTCCAGCTTTTCCCAGACATGTCTAGGAATTGCTCTAGGAGGGATCAGGTACCCAGAGGTTTGGGGCCAGTCCACAGAACCACAGTGATGATGCCACTTTTTTCCCTCCTCACACAGGTCTCCAAGACAGCAAAAGAACTCAAGGATTTTATAGAATCCATGGCTGCAGAAGACCCTCTCTTAAAAGGTGTTCCAGAAGACAAAAACCCATTCAAGGAGAAGGGAGGCTGTATAATAACCTGACCCCGGCCCCGCCGAAAGAAGATCATTGTTGTGTCCTTGTACGAGAAATACCAGGACTGTAAGAATCTGTCTAGCGTAACTGAGCATGAATGATCTTCTGCCGGGGGGGCGGGGCGGGGGGTAGGACTCCTTTGCTGGAGTTTCACATAGAACTAAAGAATTGGAAAGTGGTCTCCTCCAAAAGAAAAAGGAAGACGACAATATCTATTTTAGGACCTCACGTTCAATTCCTTGGGTTGCTTCGAGAGGATGGGATATAAATTGAATAAATAAAATAAATTCCCATTTTGTAAATACATCACCAGTTTCCCAAAGAAGCCTGGTTTTAATTGTTGGTTTAGGTTTTTTTTTTTTTTTTTAGTTCAATTGGTTTATAATTTTGTATGTGTTTGGTTGTTGGGTTTTTACTAGCGTTCCAAAAGAAAAATGATAGACAAGGAAAAGTATTCTTTGTGTAGGAAGCTTCTTCTTAAGAAGTGAGTGTCTTTTACAGCTGGGATGGGGGGGGGTCTGAAGCCCTTGGCTTAATTTCATGTAACTTGCAGAGATGGGATAGCAGAGAGAGAGAGAGAGAGAGAGAGAGAGAGAGAGAGAGAGAGAGAGAGATGAAATCCTGTAGTGGTTCAAACTCCACCCGCTTCTGGCCATGACTTCACCCACCGTTGGCTGCACCCTCCCACTGACATTTTTTGTGGGTCAATTGCCCTTTCTAGGGGAAAAAGGGGGTTCTCTACACATTTACAGGTTTTATAACCCACATTTGTGACGTAAGGGGCTCCGTGCACACTGTACGTTTAAAACACCTTTAAAGCCCAAAGAGAAAAGTTCCAGCGGTTGTGTGCTTAATCCTTCCCCCTCCAACCACTTTTCTGTGTCAAGTCATATGCACACCTCTCCCTGGCTCCTTTTTTCTCTTCATGGGTTTCTTGGATTCACAGTCTTTATAACATCTGCAGTGTATGAGCTCAAACAAGCTTCAGGAGGGGGCAATTTAGAAAAGAAAAATGCTCCAAGGTGTGTTTGCCTAATCCTTTCCCCTCCAGCCATTTCTTTCTTCCAAACCACCCCATAAGAAGCTCTTCCCATTCATGAGGTTTTCAGAGCCTCCTGGCTATAGAGCTTTTATAACAGCTGTAGGAGTCTAAGGCTGAACAGTTTGCCAGCTTTTCTTCTTACTTTCCTACCTTTGCTTCAGGAGGGATGTCATGTCATTAATATATATAGAGAGAGGGGGGGAGGGAGAGAGGGGGGGAGGGAGGGAGGGAGAGGGAGAGGGGGGGGGAGAGAGAGAGAGAGAGAGAGAGAGAGAGAGAGAGAGAGAGAGAGAGAGAAATGAATATTAACACTGAGCACATTAACAAAGAGATGAAACAACACAGGCCCCCCCCCCGCCTGTTGTCCATAATTATCGTCAAAGATTAGCAATTGTCATCGGTTTTTCTAAAAGTAACAAGGCTTATTCCTTACACAACATCACCACATATAATTGTTTTGTAAAATAACAATAGCATTAAAGTCAGATTTTGAATTGTCAGTTGTATTGTGGAGTGCAAAATACAGTAACCTAATTGTTTTAATTAAAAGCGCAGATCTTTGTGTGCAGCATTGGATGTGGCCTGCTTTGAATTTCTTGATTCGTTTATTTATTTTGAAGCTCAAATCAAGCATTATTGGAGAAACATATTTAAGTCATAAAAGGTGGAGGATGATGAGAAATTCCAAGGGGAGAAGTGCAGGTTCTGTGGGAAAAATTGTCATTGTCAAATACACTTATTTCACCTCAGAATGTGCATACACATTGTACATTTAAAGCATATTTCCCCCTCAAAGAAACTTGGGAACTGTTAAGGGTGCTGGGAATTGCACACGCAATTCTGTAAGGGGCAAACTACAATTCCCATAATTCTTTGCAGGGGGAATGTGGCTTACATGGTCGTTTAAATGTATGGTGTGTACTTAGCCTGTGTGTGTGTGTGTGTGTGTGTGTGTGTGTGTAAGAAAAAGGCTCTCACCATTTAACCATCTAGGCCCTAAACCACTGAACGTAATCTAGGTCTGTAGGTCTGTTCCCATTGCTGGTGTGTACCTCAGGAGTACCTCAGGCAATGAGTACCTCGGGAGTACCTCAGGCAATGCTTCCAGGCTGTTCTATTTTTGGGTGGAATTCAAACACATCCCAACAACTTCAGGTTGTGTTGGTTCAAGGGGGGAAAAACGATATAGAAAGGAATAATTCCTGGATCCCATGTTTGGGGCAAGTACTATTTGGTGAGAGACCCCCCGCAGAGATTTTAAAGTCACAAAATATGCAGCGTGGTAAAGCAAAGCATGGAAATATAGGTTGTTGTACCTTTAAAATATGCCCTTCGAAGTTCCTCCCAAATTTCTCCTCTTCTCCTAGCACAGAAAATGTCTGCATTGCACGTCTGGCAAGTTAAACATGGTTTACTTACAAATCCTCCAAAGGTCAGATTCATGTGCTTTTCCATACAGCATTCAGAAAAAGTTGCACAGGATGTAAAACTTGGCTTGGTTACAATAGTGAAAATTCCTGATTTATTGCTACAGGAACGCAATAAAGGCTTGTTAAAGCCATGTGGTTTGAACTTGGAGCAACAAGCTCAGACCTGTTTACACATTTGAGCTTCTCAGGTAGGCTGGGAGAGAATAGGCCTGATTACCTAGTTCAGGCTTCCTCAACCTTGGCCTCCAGATGTTTTGAGACTACACCTCCCATCATCCCTGACCACTGGTCCTGCTAGCTAGGGATCATGGGAGTTGTAGGCCAAAAACATCTAGAGGGCTGAGGTTGAGGAAGCCTGCTTTAGACATAATTAATTATGGACTCTGGCCACATGGGGGCATACCTCTCTGTGCTACAAGGTTCACCGAAGGAGAATAAGAGAATAAGATAGACTTGCAGAGGTGGCCTACAACTCCCATGATCCCTAACAAGCAGGAACAGTGGTCAGGGATGATGGGAATTATAGTCTCAAAATATCTGGAGGGCCAAGGTTGAGGAAGCCTACTCTATGATCTTAACCCCTTCATGCATTAAGAAAGACTTACACATGTTGGCTATATGAGGCTGGTTATCCCAAAGGTTGCACAATTACACTTGATTGGGAGGTGTTGTACAACAAACTCACTTCCCCCCAAAAATCAGACTTTTTCCGATAAGGAAAGTGATAAGGAAATGCAGCAGAAAGTGCAGTGCAACCCCTGTTTTTTACTTAATGGACACCTAACCTCCTCACAAACAAATCAGTATGAATGCTCATTAAATAACCAACACTGTCTAATCTCCCTGAAAACTAAATCAGGATGAACGCTCAATAAACAGGCCATCTGGAAGCACCCTCTGTCTCCACAGGCAGTGCAACATTCTGGCAATCTGTTTTGCCTGGGTCTCTAGATCAGTGATATGGTTTCCCATAAAATCTGAGTGTGTCCATCTATTGAGGAACTTTAATAAAAAAATATTTGAAGGGTCAGATACACGTTGCGAGGTCGAGGGCTCTTCTCCTTCTGTAAAACAGGTGACCTACTTAAACCAAGCTATGTACTTTATAGCCTATTTCAGAATGGCATAATCTCTTTTAAAGGGATTTGGGCTTCTAGGCCTTTCCTGTTTGCCTTTGGATTTTCCCCCGAAGATTTCCTGTAATGCAGGAAGCACCGAGGTCACGGTCAGAAGTTTGGGGCCTTCACAATTTGATTCCTTCTCCAGAACTTTGTGGGGGCTCCCGGCTGTCCTGGTGTGACCAAACTTAGCAGGGAGGCCAACAGACACCCCTTTATTTGGCTGCCTAACCACAGACCTTCAGGTCAACCCAAGGGTCAAAAGAATCCACGATGCAGCTAGAACTAATTTGCTCTCAAAAATGCTCTCTTGCAAATGTTGATGTCCCACGTTTTTCAGATAATTTCCTGAATCTTTAAATATTTTTGCTGAATTGTCTTCAAGGACAACTATGTTTGTTATCTAATACCTGATACTGTTATATGAGTTTGAGGGAGGCTGTGGGACTGGTCAGGCAAGTTCCTTTTAGGACAAAGGCCAGCTGGCTACTTGAGTGCCCTGAGGAGCATTTCCAAGGGGTGAGATGGGCTGCAACAACTGCATCTGTGTGAGAAACAACAAAAACAGCCAGCTGAGCTGGAGATTTGCTGTGTGAGCGAGCTGGAAACTGGAAAGGAGGTCCTGCAAAAAAAAGGAGTGTCAACTTTGCCCTGTGACCGTGGGTGCCTGGGGCCGTGGGTGCCATGCAGCATATACAGCCTTAGCACTGAAATTTGTGGGTGCCTAGCCCCTTCATGGGGAGTGTTGTGGGTGCTCGGGCACCCTGGGCCCCAGGGAGTTGGCACCTATGCTGCAAGGGCTGGAGGAGAGACAAACAATATGGGGGGGGGCTTAATATGCGAGCACCTCCATCTTCTGCTCAGGTCTTATTTTGTAATAACTCTTTGTCTAGTAATGAGATTTCATTCGTGAAGCCTCTTTTCTTACCTGCTTTGAAAACTTCATTTAGTTGGCGATACTGAATCCACCCTGTTAAGTGATGCCTGATTTCCTCGTAGTCTTTTAATATCAGCTTATTGTCTTTTGCCTTTAGCAAATCTTTTTTGTAGCCCAGTTTATTTCCATATTTTTTTTTCTTATAATCATAGAGTTGGAAGAGACCACAAGGGCCATCCAGTCCAACCCCCTGCCAAGCAGGAAACACCACCAAAGCATTCCTGACAGATGGCTGTTATGTCACTCTACAGTGGTGGCCAAACTTGGCCCTTCAGCTGTTTGGAAACTACAATCAGGGGCGTACCCAGGATCAAAACTAGGGGGGGGGAGGAGACATGGGCGTTCAGGTTCAAAAACAAAAACAGCTTCAAAAAACAAAAACAGCTTCAAAAAACAGAAAAACTCCCCCCCCCAAACAGAAAGCCCCAAATGGCTGAAAAACTCAGTTTCCCAGGATCCTCAGTCCTCGCAAAGGAACTACTCACCATGCAAGGGAACTCAGTTTGCCAAGCTTCCTTGCAACGATAAATCCCGGCAACGATGAATTCGCCCCCTGACACTGCCCAAGTCTCAGCCTGCATCCCCATTTGACCAAGCAAGGTGCAGGCTAGGATCCGGTCTCCGATAGGCACGCCAGCTCTTTGTCGGTATGAGGGAGGGGGAAACAGCCGGCGCAACACACACACACACACAGAGTGGCCAACTGCCTCGGCAAGAGCAATTGTTATTGAGATTTTGGGAGGGGGGAAAGACCAGTCTTGAGGTTTTTTTTTCCTTTTAGGCTGCCGATAACCATTTAATTTTTTTTTTGCTTATGGGGGGCAGCTGTCCCCCTGGGTACGCCCATGACTACAATTCCCAACATCCCTGACCACTGGTCCTGTTAACTAGGGATGATGGAGTTGTAGTCCAATAACAGCTGGAGGGCCAAGTTTGGCCACCTCTGTGAGTCTATCTTAACAGATTAGAGAACTGGGCCAAAGCAAAGAAGATAAATTTTAATAGGGAGAAATGTAAAGTACTACACTTGGGCAAAAAAAATGAAAGGCACAAATACAGGATGGGTGACACCTGGCTTGAGAGCAGCACATGTGAAAAGGATCTAGGAGTCTTGGTAGACCATAAACTTGACATGAGTCAACAGTGTGATGCAGCAGCTAAAAAAGCCAATGCAATTCTGGGCTGCATCAATAGTATAGCATCTAGATCAAGGGAAGTAATAGTACCACTGTATTCCGCTCTGGTCAGACCTCACCTGGAATACTGTGTCCAGTTCTGGGCACCACAGTTCAAGAAGGATACTGACAAGCTGGAACGTGTGTAGAGGAGGGCAACCAAAATGGTCCAAGGCCTGGCAACGATGCCTTATGAGGAACGGCTTAGGGAGCTGGGTATGTTTAGCCTGGAGAAGAGAAGGTTAAGGGGTGATATGATAGCCATGTTCAAATATATAAAAGGATGTCATATAGAGGAGGGAGAAAGGTTGTTTTCTGCTGCTCCAGAGAAGCAGACACGGAGCAATGGATTCAAACTACAAGAAAGAAGATTCCACCTAAACATTAGGAAGAACATCCTGACAGTAAGAGCTGTTCGGCAGTGGAATTTGCTACCAAGGAGTGTGGTGGACTCTCCTTCTTTGGAGGTGTTTAAGCAGAGGCTTGACAGCCATCTGTCAGGAATGCTTTGATGGTGTTTCCTGCTTGGCAGGGGGTTGGACTGGATGGCCCTTGTGGTCTCTTCCAACTCTATGGTTCTATGATTCTTATTCTCCTTCGGTGAACCTTTTAGCACAGAGAGGCATGCCCCCATGTGGCCAGAGTCCATAATTAAAGGCCCTTCATTTGCAACACCTCACGAAGTGTTCGCACACTCACAAACAGCTGTTGGTGTCGAAATATGAATGTTGAATCCCTAAAAGCAAATAAACACCTTGCACATTTTGAGCAACTTGCTCTTTAAGGAGTAAGTAAAACCTATCATCCAGCAATGTAGAAAAACAACCCACTTTCAACACTATTTTTGCCACACGTCACCTTCCTTAATGAATTACATAGTTCAATATAAAACAAGACAACAGAAGAACAGTGCTGGATCAGGCCAGTGGCTCGTCTGGGCAAGCAGCCTGTTCTCACAGTGGCGAACAGGACGTCTGTAGGAAAACATCAAGCAGGATTTGAACCTGTGGTCTCATGGTATTCAGAAGCATGCAAGCTGTGGCGAACTCTCCACACAGCTACAATTCCCAGCACCCTTTAACAAACTACAGATCCCAAGAATTCGCTTAAAATGTGTGTTGGATGTGTTTTTAAGTGTCTGGTGTGGATTCACCCTTCTCTTCTGTTAACTTCATGGCAGCGTGATGGACACATGTAAGCTCCTCCTTGGGATGGCTTTGCTTACTCAGGAGTAATAAACCTTAGCTTAGAGAGAGAGAATCCTTAGTTGCATCAGCCACCAGCCATAGCAATAAAATAAAATGTACTGAAGATAGAGGCAAAAACTTAACTATAGAAAACACATTTTGGGGGTTGACATCAATAGTCAAATAACAGATCTTATTCCAATTGCCCCCTCTAAAAAACTTGCAGTTTTTGCTGATCTGCTAAAGAAAAACAGTAACAATGGTTGAGTGACCCGGCATGGACAATAATAGAGGGGTAATAACCTCTCTCCTCAAATATTTATAAAGAGTGCAAGCCAGAAGCACATGATCCACTGACTCAATACTGCCATCTCCACAGGGACATAACCGTTTTTCCAGTGGATTTTTTTTGAAACCGAACCTCAAGTACAGCCTCAAGGCAGTATATTCAGTCTTGCGAAAGTGAAAGCAAGTCTGTATTTGGGAGTCGTTAAATTTTGCAGACAGGGTGCCAAAGTGTCAAAATGACTAGATGGAAGGTAATCATACCATGCACGAAATGAATAACCCTTGTGTTTCTCCATTCTTTCAACCAGCAAGTCTAATCAGGCTAGTTCTGCACTTTTGCTACTGCTACAAAGACCGAACTAACACACTCCCCGCCTGCCACGCTTTCCAGCAACACGCATTCAGACCTCCGTCGTCGTGGGCAGTAGCCATTGGCACAGCCTTATATGCACGGATTCTGCCCAGGGGTGAGCCTATTGAAATCTCTCTTTTGCAGCACGGACGCGCGCACGCTAAATCCAGTGATCGAATTGCAAAAGCACTGCCCACCTGCAAAAACGCAGCGCAAAAATATTACCAGGCGCATGCACGAAATAAGAGAGCGCTTGCTCGACGTGCATAGCATTGGCCATCGCCAGCCGAGCTGCTGCAAACCTCGTCTGCCTTTCTTGGCTGCTAAGGGACCCTCGGAGCCCGGCGCTCCATTAAAGCTCCTCCAACGAAAGGCAGCGCCGGATCCGCTTCAGTTCCTCTCCTTCCAGCCTCCACTTTCTCCCGAGAGCCGCGCGCATGCGCACTGCTAACCAATGCCTGTTGCAAGCACAAAATACAGCCCCCTTTCTCTCCCCCCCCCTCTTCCTGGTTTGAGGGAGCAACTCCTGGTCGCCCTTAAGTAAGAGGTCCCTAAATTTACTTAGGGCAAAAATGTCCCCCACGAGGTCCCACCGAGATTTGAACTCGGATCGCTGGATTCAAAGTCCAGAGTGCTAACCATTACACCATGGGACCTGCTGGCTCCTTAGTGGAGCAGGAGGCTTCCTCAGTTACAGCTGCCGCCACCGCTGCTGCTCCCCCTCTGCTGCCCTGCAAATGGTACGAGCGGATTAAACCGGCTTGCGGGGGGGGGGGGGAGAGAGAGAGGAGAGAAAAACAAAACAAAACAAAAATGTCCGGTGATGTGGGTGGGAAAGTAAGCACGAGCAAGAGCTAAGCAGGAAATGGCTTGTTTACAGTATTTTCCTTATGGAACGTCAGACTGTAGAGAGCTTCGTTTGCACGGCATGGTCTTTGCCCCGTGGCGCTAGTCCCAGATGCGTTGCAAAGAGGACGTCGGCCTGGTGGTGACGCCGGAGAAGCACCTGCCTAAGATATCTGAGTGCTGCTGCTTCTTGCTTCGTTTCGTATACTGTACTAATCATGGCAAGCGGGATGCTGACCGTGCCCTGAAAGGAACGGGAAACGGCCACCCAGAACGAAAATCTCCATGCGTGACTCTTTAGGAGTGAGCATCGTTTTTAGGCACAGGGATCAGCTGCTGCTGCTGCTGCGTAAAAACGCACCGGATCAGACTGTGTTTTGCACGGAAGAAGCAGCGCCGGTGCGCTTTGGAAGCCTCTCTCTCTCTCTCTCTCTCTCTCACACACACACACACACACACACCCCTGGCTGGTAGCCATAGAGTTGAGTATCATACTTGATTACTGCTAGAATCCAAGGCATCGGGTATGAGAGAAGCAAGACCTCCTGGGGTGTTCATGCTGTGATCCCCTCCATCCATCGAAGGCTCAAGTTGCATGTATTTTTTAAATCACCATCTTTCATAAAGAATCACAGTCCCCGCGCTGTTCCTCATTCCAAGGAAATCAAACCCTGGGCAAACGCCTGGAGCCCCTGGAATTGCACGCTGCTGGTGTGCAACAGTATATTAAGGACCCAGATTTAATTTAGGGACCGTTATGGTCGTTGAATGGCTAATTCAGCGTGGGGGTCCTCCATTAGATATTAACCCATGCCGGTTCCAGGAATCGGAAGGGAGTCAAGACATCATACAGCCTAACACACACCAAACTCACAACAACACAATGCATTAAAACACAGCCTGGATAGCTCAGCTGGTTAGAGTGGGGTGCTGATAATGCCAAGATTGCAGGTTCGATCCCTGTTTGGGACAAGCTACATATTCTTGCATTGCAAGGGACTAGATCATCATTCTGGGTCATTTCCAACTCTATGATTCTCTAATGCGCTTCTCTAAGGTGCTACTGGAAGGAATTTTATTTATTTATAATTTTGTTTTGACTATGGCAGACCAACACGGCTGTAACTGAATGTATGATAAGGTTAAATGTACGCAAGCTGTGAAGGTCTTAAACACAAACTTGCTGACAGCGGTAAGAATTGTCATAGCTAGGAAATGGGAAAAGCAAGATGGATTTCAAACAGAAGAGTAGTATAAAGAAGTGTGGAATATAGCGAATATTGATAAATTAACGTGTGCTATCAAAGTAAGACAGAATATGAAAGAGAAATGACTGAGAAAATATGGAAGATTTGGAATTTGTACTGTGTTGTAAAAACAGAAAGGGGTCAAACCATCTCAAGAAGTGTCAATTTTTTTGAAAGTTTGATGGTTATTATAAATAATGGTCTCGGGGTCGGGGTGCACAATTTTGTATGTATTATTATTACTTTGTTTAAAAATAAATATAAACAACACCAAATAGTGCTGCTGGATCCGTGTGCTGCTGCCCTCTACTGGTTATAGCTGGAACCTCTCAAGAAGAGGAGAGAGGGCAGAAATGAACATTGCATCATTACTGCCCCAAACAGAAAGTGATGGGGGGAATTAAAACGTTTGCACCTCAAGCCACACAGGCAATGTCTGTGTCTAACAGGGGGATGATAAGGAAAGCCAAATGTGCCCTTACTCCATATTCTAAAAGACACATTAAACGAGAGGCTGCATATCTGCTTAAACCAATGTACCGTGGCTCAGAGCACAGCCAAATCACACACATAGTTTAGAGAAGCTGCACCCAGGGGCGGAGCAAGGGGGCGGGGGGGGCAGGCCACCCTGGGTAGCACCCAGGGTGGTGGCACTCGGGGCCCCACCCCCTGCGATCGGCACCTCCAGCCAGCGGCGAAAAAAGCCGCTGAAAGGGGGCGGGAAAGGAAGACAAAGCAGGCGCTTTCAAGTGCCTGCTGTGTTTTCCTCCCCCCCCCCTTCAGCGGCTTTTTTCGCCACTGGGCTCCCTGGGCAGAGCCGGGCGGGGCAGCGAGGAGGGGCGTCACGCCAGCCAGAAGTGTGACACCCCTTGTCGCTGGCCCAGGACGGAGGCGTCGCTCCGTGTGCATGCGTCATGACGTCATGCGCACGGAGCGACGCCCCGCTCCCGGGGGTGCCGCTTGGCTTGCCGCCCCCGGCAGCCAAGCAGCTCGCTACGCCCCTGGCTGCACCGATCTTCTTGGTACAGTGGAACCTCGTTTTCTGAGCGTCTTGGAAGCCGAATGATTCGGAACCCGAACCCCCAAAACCCGGAATGAATGCTTCCATTTCTGAACGCGCCTCAGAGGTCGAAGGGCTTCCAAGGCGCGTTTCTCCATTTTCTTAATGGAATTTGCTGGCCACCCATTGCGCCTCGGTTGTCGAACGTTTTGGAAGTCGAACGGTCTTCCGGAATGGATTACGTTCAACAACCGAGGTTCCGCTGCAACAAAATCCAGGCAGATTTGAGCGACACTGATTCACCCCGTACACTGTTTTTCATAGAAACACAATTCAATATACAAAAATTAAAATTCGTGACTGCCCTGTTGCAGGCTAAAAAAGAATGGCTGTATATTGCTGGAACACGCTCAGAAGAAACAGAAATAAATGATTCAGGACGCAAAAGTGTGTTTTATATAATCAACTTTTTATTTGTGTTCTTTGTATATCGCATTTTTGTTTTGTTGCCATGGTCGATGGCTGACGCAAATAAAGATTCATTCATTCATTCAACAGAAATAATTGTGTGAGAGAAAGAGTGTTGTGGCCCACAACAGGGTCAAGAGGCCTCTGCAAGTAGAGTGTTGATTTTATAAGTAAACCCAAGATAAGTACTGCTTTTAGTCCTCAAGTGGTACGATGAGTACCCCTTACGACAGTTTGTTTTCTTTGGATATTATAATGCTGTGTTGAAACTTTTAACACCACCACAGAAAGCCCCAAGTCTTACATTTTAACACTGGATAATTGTTCTGTGGTGGGTGGTGGTGGATCTAGGGACAGCTAATTGCAACATCGCAAGAAAATTACTTCACCAGATCTTCCACCAGGATTAAGGAAGAGTTAAGCCAAGGGTGATGCGAAGTTTGCTTCTCAAAATAAGAAATAATATCTTATTTTGACAAGCCTATGTATTAGCAATGACCTGACCCTGTTTCTGCCATTCATCAAACCCTGCATTAACAAAATGCAAGATCAGCCGTTCTGCTGTTAACTTGCCAAAATATACTTTAATGTGAATAAAACTATTAAAAATGTTCATTGTTCATTATATCTAGCACTGCTTCTGTAACCACACCTTTTCCGAATATTTTTTTTTATATAGCTTTGGAAGCAAAATCCTGTAATCAGATAGCTGGTATCCTTACATTACCATAAACAAAACTGTGAATAGCTTTGTAAGTATTATAACTCTTAGTGTGGAATTTGTTGAATTAGTTATAAATTATAAGTATTTCAACAATCTCCACATTAAGAGGAGTGTTAAGTAAATTTTTTGCTTCGATTTCTCAAGTTACGGTTACGAAACAGGCATGCTTGCAGTTGAGTGGCACAGAGCTGAGGTCTGCTGAAGACCTAAGGATCAAAATTCATGTGACGATGAAACAGCGAGTCACTCACCTCACCAAGTGACTTTCATAGAATCTTAACGACATAGAATTGTAGAGTTGGAAGGGACCCCAAGGGTCATCTAGTCCGACCCCCTGCAACACAGGAATCTGGGCTAATGCATTTGGGTCGCCATACCAAAAAGGTCGGGGAGCACTTCTCTAGCCCATAATAATAAGAGGTCCAAAATTAACCCTATAATGTTTTAATTAAGAGAGAGGTTTAAAAAAAAACAAAAGAATGTGTGAGAAACTACAGCCATGTCTCTGAAAGTCACAGTTCTCTGTTGCATGACTAGTTATACAGTGGTACCTCTGGTTAAGTACTTAATTCGTTCCAGAGGTCCGTTCTTAACCTGAAACTGTTCTTAACCTGAAGCACCACTTTAGCTAATGAGACCTCCCGCTGCCGCTGTGTCGCCAGAGCACGATTTCTGTTCTTATCCTGAAGCAAAGTTCTTAACCTGAAACGTTATTTCTGGGTTAGCAGAATATGTAACCTGAAGCGTATGTAACCTGGAGCGTATGTAACCCAAGGTACCACTGTATTTTAAGTTGGGTTTGGTTGCACACAATAGAAGCCTTCGCAGGATCAAAGGCAGCCAACTCTCTTTTGAAACACCACTTGTTTTCCCTATTAACACATTTTTAAGGCTGAGATATCAGCTTCAACATCAGATTGTCGCATGAACAAAGAACCAGGAATGGAGATAAAATAGCTCAGCAATGCACAATGCTGTAGGGAGTGGGGGAGAGGTAATAGCGGTGAAATAAGTGTTGGAGCAATCCTAACTCTGGCCAGGCAGCATCGCAGAACACCATAACTGCTACTGCATCGACTGCCCCCCTGCTCATGCTGGCTGGGACAGAAGGCAAGGGATGGGTGGGCAAACCCTTGACTTGCACTATATTAGAGTCAGGTCAAGTGTTGTCAAGTGACAGCAAAGTTGCTCAGCAGATCCTGCTGGGCCAGTTCAGCCACTTTGAACAATACCCGGAGTTAATGCCATGGGAAATCCTGCCATCCGTACTTCTGCCTGCCCTTTCAGTGGGTGGCATGGGATTCAGGTGAGGCAGCGGTGCCACGTTGTAATGTGTTGGCTCTCTTGACTTGCTGTCGTTGGAATCGGCGAATCAGCACTCAGCCAATGAATAGTTTTAAACCAGAAAGGTGTATGCAGCCTAGATTAATAGGGGGCTGTTGGCACCCATCTGTCTCGAAAGACAATGGAATTTTATATCCAGGAGTGAAGTGAAACTGAAGTGACCTTTCAATTGTTTACAGAGGTCCTCAGCTGCCTCGCTGATGTGGTCCAAAGGAAAGCAGAGCATTGTGTTTGGCACCAACTTGGCTCGGGCAACTTTGTGACTACATAGCACTTTTCCCTTGGCAAGGTGCTCCCGGGTATGTTCAGAGGCTGCCTCTTCTGGCACCACCCATAGCTAATGACTGATACCAGTGTCCGCTTTACTTTACCGCAAGACACTTCTCATGGTATAGTGCTATTGGAATCTCCCTGCCCTGGCACTCAGCAGGCATGGATTTATTGAGTGAAGAGTACAAAGAAGTGGGGGGGTGGCACTTCAGGCTTTCAATATATCTGCTCCGTTTGACTTCAGCCCCACAGGCACACTCCTCCATCAATGACAAATTACACCAATTAATTCAGCAAGAATCACTGTGGTTTCTTAAAGGGCAACACCCCAAAGGGCGTGCCTCGAATCTGTTAAGTCACCACCACCATAAGCAGTCAGGCAATACATCTCTTCTCTTCCTTACCTGCAAAAAGAAGCTAGCCATTTACATAAGGAGTGGTGGTGGAGATGCTGTGGCATCATTTGCATGTGTGTCTTGGTGGTGCATGGGTATATCCCTGAATCAGACCATAATATCTCAAGGACCACTTCTTTCCATATGAACCTACCCGGACCCTGAGATCATCTTCTGAGGGCCTCCGTGTGCCTCCTCCTCGGGAGGTCCGGAGGGTGGCAACTCGAGAACAGGGCCTTCTCTGCAGTGGCTCCCCGTCTGTGGAATGCTCTCCCCAGGGAAGTTCACCTGGCACCTTCATTATACACCTTTAGGTGCCAGGCAAAAACATTCCTTTTTAACCAAGCCTTTTGGCTGACCTGATTTACAGTCACCATTGGGGAGGGGGTACCATCGCGGTCACCTCCTTGGACATGTGCCGCACACACACACACCCCACCGTCCCAGGTGCCACGCCCCTGCGGGCGGTGCACCACACCCCCAGCATGCAGCCATGCCCCCAGGACACGCACCAGCCATGCCCCTGCCTGCTCTCCGCCCCTGGTGCCGGAGCATGCAGCTTCACCACTGCATGCAATGTGCCATCCAACCATCTTAGGGACTCCACTCTGGATTTGTGTAGGGTTTACTCCTGAGCCTTTTCTTCTCCCGAAGATGCCCCACAAAGCAGAGGGGGTTTAGGATCAGATTTTTCCTTCCCCTAGATGGACTGCATTCGCAGATTGACAAGTGTGTCGCCATTATTCTGAGTGCCTGGGCAGAGTTGATATTATTGTTCCTGACTGGTGGAGACAGATGCCATTTCCCCATCTTTTCAAAGTTTCCTAGTGTGCTTTTCTGCTGCCCTCCTGAGCTGGGTGGACATTGGGTACTCTGGCTATTTAGTAGTGGTGTAGCAGGTACGTAATGCAAATACAGGGTTGCTCTCTTAGTTAACTGGAATTGAGGCCACTGATTATTATGGTGAATACCAACCTTTGGACTCAAATCCCATTTAAAGGAGATGGATGTAGCTTTGCAGATTAGACCAGGATCTTGTGGGAATGTTCAGGGAGGCAGGAGAAGATATATTGTTTAATAGTATCCATCCTAACTTGTGTTTGAAAGTTCCTTTACTCAACAGAGTTTTACATTCCCCTTTTAAACGCACAGCAGATAGCTGGTTGCATTCTCGCTTAAGCCTCTTAATATTAGATTCCTGGTAATTCCCTTATATCCTTCTTAAAAAGAATAGACACGACACGATCTAGTGTAAAGTATATAAAATATGTTTACTCACACATTCAGTTCACAGATGGATCCCTGGAGGCAGACTTAGTTAGAATATATACATGTGGAACTACCCCATATGGGGGTTAGCCCCAGTGACTGCAGACTAGCAGTTACTGCAACTCACACGACAAAAGCAAGATGCTTGTCTTGCCCTTTTGTTACCTGGGCAGGTAAGGTCACGCCCACCTCTAGTCACTTGCTAAAGGAAGTTTGTCCCAGCCCAGGAGGAAACAGGAAGTTCTGGCTGGCTGGACCAAACATCCCCTTGCATGTCCACTCTAGGAATGTTATAGTTGCCTGCTATCTATGTATCACATCTCACAGACATCTCTGCAAGTTATCCAACACTTTATTTAACTTCATTATCCACTTCTTCAGTGTCCTCTTATTTCCTAATCCAAGGTTGCTTTAACCAGATGACCCATTTATTGAGCATTTGTCCTTACTTGTTTGCAACAAAATTTGTAGGGATGTTAGAAGAGGTCAGCTATTTATTGCACCTTCATTCTCATTTGTTTGCACAGTGATCATACAATGTTGTGTCATACAAGTGTTATCCCACACTTTCCAGTGTGTTGCCCTTATCGCAAAAACACCATTTTACTTTCCTGCCTGAGATCTACTTCATTTAGGTATAAAAAAATATTTACATAATGGTATATTATTAAAAAATTGAAGTGGCTTACAACAGCAATGTTCATATAGGGAAAAAAAGCCATATCAAAGTTTAAAATCAATGACCATCGACTAACTATTAAGGCATGTTCTTAATTGCCTGCATAAGCTTGGCAGCATAGAAAAGTTTTCAGCAAGGTGTTTAAAGGTGAAAACGGACAGCATTTGCTGAATCTGAATCTTCTTCTTCTTTTAATAACATAACAACAACAACAACAACAACAACAACAACAACAACAACAACAACAACAACAACAAAAAGGATGAGAAGAAAAATTAAAGAGAAAAGTTAAGGTAAGAAAGAAGTACATAAAATAGGTGGGTGATAATACACTTTTGTGACTTCCCCTCACCAATGCTCATCAGTTTTTCATTCAAGTTCTTATTTACATTGCAAATCATGTATCACTACATTATTTCTTTTAGTATACTATTGTATTATATTATCAAGACAACTTTACGAGCTTAGTCTAAGCATATCAGCATGTCAACTTTAGAGCAGTGTTTACTCGTGTACTCTTCGAACCATAACCATTGTGACCTTAATTTCTGATGTGTTTGGTATCTTATTGCCGCAGTTAATTTTGCCAGTTGTATAAATTCTGTTAATTTATATAGCCAATCCTCTATTGTGGGTATATAATTTCTTTTCCAGTTCTTTGCAAGGAGCAACTTGGCTGCTGCAGTTGCACAAAAGAATAATTTTTCCCCTCTCTTGTGGCATCTCATCTCGTACTGTACTCAGTAACTGCTGAATCTTCATTGCACAAACTGAATTTGCCAATATGCGGCTCAGTCCCACCTGGAAACACCCTAAAAATACGTTTCTAGCTAGTGCGAGTAGAAAGGGAGGTCCTATAGTGGGTTTCTTGCAGACATCAGGTCGGCCACTGTGAGAGCAGAATGCAGGACTTGAAGTGGCATTGGCTGGATCCAGCAGGCTCCTACGTTCCCACAGGTGTTCAAGGTATTGAGTCACAACAAAACGTAAAACTTCTGTGAGATTAGCTTGCAATGTGCATTGTCTCAATAACATTATTTGCCACACCTGGGGATGGGTTGGGTTGGAGACTCACAGGTGCTTAGAGGCTACATCCCTGGGGCTGGAGGTGGAGCATGTTATTCTTTAGTAGGAGATGCAAGGATATTGTTCTGATTGACCCGTCTTAGTGGAGGTGAGAGGTACTGTATATGCTTGGCTCTTGTCCAGTGGGGAGTTTTCTCAGAATGAATGCAGGTTGTTTTCAGATCTTCCAGAAGTTATGGAGGTGAGTGGCTTTTGAAATACTTATGTGGCACTTGGTGTTCTTTATGCAAAAATAGAAGAAGAGGAAATAACAGGAAGGGCTCCAGTTTCTTTCCAATATAAGTGGATTTTTAACTATGAGGAAATGCAACATTTTCACTTACCTTGGAAGGCAGTTACAGGTGGGGAGCCGTGTTGGTCTGCCATAGTCGAAACAAAATAAAAAATTCTTTCCAGTAGCATGTTGGCTCAAGCTTGAGTGGTTCTTTGTGATGTTATACTAGCCAAAAAATCCCTTACTTTGGGACATTTTCTTAACTCACATTAGTTGGTGTCGCCATGTATCTATTGTACGCTATCTGATTGTAAATTAAGATACAATTCAGTAGTGATATAAAAGTGTTGTAATCATATTATTAGCCTGCTGTGTTGCTTTTGGGTTGTCATTTGTGTTGTATAGCTGAATGAGGAGTGGGCTGCTGTGGTGGGGATATTTAAGAGCTGCAACTCTCACGAATTGAAGGTTGGCTGAAAACACAAAGTCCTGCGGAGAATGATGCCCATTTGCCTGGAGACTTTTTTGCATACAGTCCCGTTTTCTTGGCATTTGAGACTTCAGCTGGAATTTGGAATTGCAGAGAATATCAGGCGCTTGTTTTACGTGTTTAACTTTAAAACTGCTGGTTTTCCCGTGTGGGAGGTTTTATCAAACTCAGCGATGCATAATAATAATAATAATAATAATATTTATTATTTGTACCCTGCCCATTTGGCTGGATTTCCCCAGCCACTCTGGGCGGCTTCCAACAAAAATCAAATACACTTTCTGAGATGCATAGAAGTTGCTTTCGGGTCTTATCTTTGTTTCCCTCTGCATGTTAAACAAAGGTGAATGGCAAATATCTTTGACTTTGGTTGCATGTGGTGGGAGAGGCATGCACTGCTTGTATAATGCATACACATAACGATCAGAAATTACGCATGTAAATAGGATCCGAAATGCAGTTTTTGCCACATGCAGGTTACCATTTTCTGGGTATAAAAGAAAATGTTATTGTGACTGCTTGTAAAATTTAAAATGATTCCTTTTCCTGCTTTTATGAAAGTCACCTCAAGACATTTTGGAGCTAGAGGTGGGAAATCAAATGGCAACTTCTCCTGCTAATTTAATATGGGGTTATGCACAATAACTAAGCGGCACCCAGGGACATGGAATCAGTGTAATGCTCCTATTTGTATTTTCAATGTATAGGGAATTTCCAGATTTCGATAGGAGAAATTGTGGAGATTTAGAAAGGAGAAATTGTAGGACAGCAGTACTTTAAGAGCACCCAATGAACAAGGAAGAATTAATGCTGGCACAAGGGCTCACAACCCATAATACGCGGGATGGTATGGATGAACCATAAGTAAAATTCCAAATGTGAAGGTTGCAAATATTCTGAAATGCCAAGAGTAGTATTCTGAAATTTCAGACTTGCCCCCCCCCCCATGGTGTTGGAATTGGTATGATTATTTGCATACTGGCTTATAAGAACATACAAAGGATAAGTATGTTGCAAACTGCATTTTCTTATTTGCATTGTCAGCTTCCCAGCTGTGACTGCTTACCTTTTAATCTGCAAAAAGGTGAGTGAATTCTCAGGAACCAAATTTATGACATTGTATGCACTGCAATGACAAAGAGTATTGTTACTTCATAAGAACATTTAGCTGAACAGTAAACACTGGGCTGGCTTGGAAACTGATCCTGTGCTCTTCCTTCTTACAGACCCAAGTACATCTGTGTGATAATATTCAGTTTATGTGTTGTATTCTACGTCTCCGTGATGAAAGGGAAGCTAACCGAAATCAAACTGGAGTGGGGTGAAACTCCATTGTCCTTGAAGCTTTTGCCAGAAGAAAAATACAAGTCCATGTTCTTGTTTGATGGATTTTGGTAAGCTCTGCAAACGCAATTTCTCATTTTTAAAAAGGTTTTTTTTTTTCTTTTTCTTTTTTAAAGGCATGAGACCAGGGAAATCCAACTCTTCCTCACTTCTGAATCCCAAATCTTTCAGCTGAAATGTTGCTTTTCACTGTGTGATTAAGCCAATGCTGGTGCCAGGCTATTCTCCACCCTAGGCAAGGCTAACTACTTGTGACCACGCTAATCCCCCCCCCCAACTTCAGTTTTCAAAACAGGTGTCTTGTTAAAAAAAGAAAAGAAAAGCACAAAACCTGAAACTGCTAAATTTAATTTAAATTGCAAGAATAAGTAATGCAACAATCTTTCATTATATTTCTCAAATGCAAAACGAAATGTTTTAGCACACAGATCATTTTGAATAGTCTTGTGAATTGTGATGGTTTCTCTTTTTTTTAAATCGGCCACAGCTCACTAGAAAAATGAATACATTAAAATAAGATTAAAATGTGACTAAGATTTAAAATTAGGTGCATTTTCACTTATATTTGGGAGAATTTCATCAGAAATTTATAAAATATAACAAAAACTGCACACATAAAAAGAATTCTAATTGTGGATTACTTTAAAAACGATGATATTCTTCAAAATATAAAGTAAAAGTAAAATATTATCAGAAACAACAAAAACTAATTGGTATAAAACTGTACCCCTCAAAGGTCAGTACTGCAACCCTCTGAGTTCTACATCATAGGCACCAACCGTGGATGAAGCTGTTATATTTACTAGGTTAAAAAGGCAAAGGACCCCTGGACGGTTAAGTCCAGTCAAAGGCGACCTAGGGGGTTGCGGCGCTCATCTCGCTTTCAGGCCGAGGGAGCCGGCATTTGTCCACAGACAGCTTTCTGAGTTGTGTGGCCAGCAGGACTAAACCACTTCTGGTGCTGCAGTTGCTACTCAGAATGGTGGTCTGTGGACCGGCACATCAGCTGCTGGTTCTTGGCAATTTTACCACAACCCAGGTTGGATGGGATGCTTAAGAGTACCAGACCCTGGCAGTTGGAGGGAGGCGGGGTTGAGAAACACTGATTTACTAGAAAGGAGGAGCACTTGCTTCAAACTTGCTTCAAAGGAATAAGCTGTTACACTTCTACAGTACAGTTAACAACTTATTCCTTTAAAGCAGGGGTGGCCAACTTCCAAGAGACTGTGATCTACTCAGAGTGTTAAAAACTGGTAGTAATCTACCCCCTGGGGGGTTCAGGTCAAAGTTGTTGAGCTTTTTTTTTACGAAGGAAAGCCCTGTTTTGGGGGGTTGACATAAAAGTTGTTGAGCTTCTTTAGGGAAGAGGAAAGCAACATTGAGCTTTTTTTTAAGGAAGGAAAGCCCTGTTTTTGGTGGTTCAGGTCATTTTAGGGGTGCAGGGCAAAGATGTTGAGATTTTTTTAGGGGAGCCAAAGTTTTTTAGCTTCTTTGGGGGGGGGAGCCACTGATCTACTGGTGAGCTACCACAGACATCCAGTGATCTACCGGTAGATCACGATCTACCTGTTGGACATGCCTACTTTAAAGCAAGTTTTCAGCCCATCACAAGTGCTTCGGGCCTTCCTCTTCCTCCTTGGTCAGCTTGTTTGTTTTATTATTATTTTCAAACTTTATTAAGTCAAAAACACAGCTCTGACTCTCAGCTTCTGCCTCCCAACTCCTAGCTTGCTCTTGGCTCACGCGGCCGCTGGCTTTTGTCCTTCTCACTTCCAGCCAGGTGAAGGAGGGACACTTCAGAAGCTTCCAAATAAACTTGCTTGACTAGTTCAGCAATGGAATCCTCCATTCAATTTTAACCTTTCCTAGTTCCGGGACTCCGGGGAATTGGAAGGGACTTTGGCATCATGCAGACCACACACAGCCTTGCCCCAAAATCGCAGCAGCGTCATAAAATTGTTATTGACGTCCTTGTTAGGCAATAGTTTGTGGTGATGGATATGCATCTGATAAGCTCAGTTTGCCAGTTGCTCCCTGGCACATTAGGATTTTTATATTGGCTATCATTGGATCGACGGTCTTCTAAGTGACTCCTATGCTCTTGTTTTGGTATTAATATTTTATTGAAATAATGTCAATTATGAAGATCACATGTAAAAAGTGATACGGGGGGGGGGGGAATAAGGAAAGAAAAAATAACAAAAATGTGTAGAAAGGAACAATATACAAAAATGCAATGTAACGTACTCCCATACATTCTCATATAAATATATATAATGTTATTATCCTAGTACTTATGTAGAGAATAATAGTCTACTACACTCTGTATAAACTCATTCCAAATGTTGTCGTATTTATCCAAAGGCTACGCCTGTAAGTATAAGTCTGTTCATAAGTTGCGAGTGTTGTCATATAGACAATATATTCCATATCCTTCTAACTGAGTTAGTTGTTTCCAGAATCGCCTGGGATTTCAAATATTTTGATCCTAGTATTGTCCAACCAACCAAAGGTATATTCTAGGGTTGTCCACGTCAAAAAATTAAGACCAACAATGGGTTTCTAATATTTTATACTTGGCATAGTGGTGTAGTTCCAAATTTTTTAATTTGTAACTGCATTCTCTGCAGGGATATTCTTGGTGTTATTGAGCCCCAAAGACATTTCCTAAACAGGCACTTCATCTTTTGGAAATATGATCCAGATATAAAAAACTGGAAGTCATTTCGGAATATAAATAAATCTGGGAATAATACTCATTTTGAGAGCAATCACCCTTGCCCAAAGGGTAAAGTTCAATGACTCCCACCTATCAATATCTGAAGAAACCTCTTTTATTAATTTATATTACCTGTGACTGTGTTGTGCATCTCTTGGTATTAACATACCTAGATATTTAATAGATTCGGAACAAATCCGGAATTTATGCCAATACCTGTAGGTCAAAATCTGATTACACATTCATTCAAGGAATAGCGACTCCTGTGCTGTTCTTGTTGTGATTGGGAATTTGTAAATATTGTTCGTGTATTTTTGTTTACACTCAAAGCTGGTTTGGAAACCAGAGTTTTCAGTTCTACCAGATGGGAGAAAAACATTGTCTGGTGCCCAGTATCAGAAACAAAAGGGCTGGAAAGGAAAAGGCAAAATCTGAAAAAGATGGTGCTTTTTTAAAAAAGTGTCTCCAGCTACAATTAAGCAAAAGTAGTTCCAAAAACCAAACTGAGACTGAAACTGAAATGAGTTTTGCATACTGCCTCAAAAGTTGAACAGTTTTCAGAACGTAACTTGGCTCTAGAATATGAACCAAATTAAGTCCCTTCTGGGTTTCTGCCAAAACCCAATTTTAAATTGACCAATCTGTGGTGGCTGGGGGGGGGGGCAGAGGAGCAGATTGTGAGTGAGCAGACTTCACTCTGGTCCGCTTCAAAGATTTAAAAGGGGGGCAGAACTGACTCGGGCAGTGCAGTCAGCCCCGAAGCATCACCCACTCAGCCCTCCCTCTAATTGTATCCTTCCTTACAGGCCAACCTTTCTCAGTGTGGTATAGTGGTTAAGAGCGGTAGACTTGTAATCTGGTGAACCAGGTTCGCGTCTCCGCTCCTCCACATGCAGCTGCTGGGTGACCTTGGGCTAGTCACACTTCTCTGAAGTCTCTCAGCCCCACTCACCTCACAGTTTGTTGTGGGGGAGGAAGGGAAAGAAGATTGTTAGCTGCTTTGAGACTCCTTCGGGTAGTGATAAAGCAGGATATAAAATCCAAACTCTTCTTCTTCTTCTTCTTCTTCTTCTTCTTCTTCTTCTTCTTCTTCTTCTTCTTCTCCTTCTTCTCCTTTCCGGGTTCATGGGTGTTGCTATGTTCGGTTGATGATTGCTGTTTTTTCAGAACCGGGAAGGAATTTTCCCTGCTCTGCAGGTTTTGCCTTCCCCGTAGCAATTGTCACAACTTTGGCAGTTTTAGGCCTTGGGCGGAAACCTTTAGTCCAACCATCGAAGGGGTGGTGTGGTGACTTTCTCCTTTTGCAGCGGCGATATCGGGGTTCCCCGTTAAAGGGGTCTTGAGGGGAGTCTCTGACCACAAATGCACAGCACTGAGCCATAGAACTCCCCTCAGCAACACGGAAGGGGGGCCAGCTGTGTAAACACACAAAAAGAACTTGTACTTTGAACTACATTGATCCTGCCACTTGGCCTAATTTTCTAAACAAATGTGATGGCCACATGCAACAAATTTTGGTGGGATTTTGGTGGACTTCCACAAGAAAATCATAAAAGAAAATTCTCCGTCTATCTTTCTACACGGAGAGTCGCCAATGAAGAAATTAACAGCCAATAGTTTCAGACTTCCCTGTCAAAGAACTGGGTGGGGTTTTTTGTTGCAAACTGTTCTTGTAGCATTTCTGGAATATAAAAATATGTATTTAATATAGGAACATTTTTCTTAAATTATTTAAGTTTTATACTTTGTGGACAATTCCTTTTATTTTATACAATTTCAAGCATGGTTGGGTCTCCTTACAATGTAAGATGTTGTGCAGCTACTCACAAAAAGTAACTTCATTTTATATTAATGGCCCATAACTCCCCCCCCTCCTTTCTCTCCTGCCTGCCCCTCTCCAACCCTGTCCAAAACAGGCTAGGACCAAAAAACAGCTGCGAGTGTGTCGGAGCCAAAAAGCTGACAGTCTATCAGTTGGAGAACTATATTGATAAGGATAAGCTTGCTGCTGTCACAGAAAGACGTGAAAAGGAATTCGTGGATTATCAGCGAAGGTAATGTTAACTTACCCACGTGCACAGAACGGCATTTTCAATAACTATACAACATAACTGGAAGGGTTGTGGTGGGTCATAAGGCTTATCTTCATGGATTTGACCAGGGATGGGGAACCTGTGTTCACCCGCCCTCCCTGCTGAAATATGTTATTGTACTCCAGCTCCCATCAGCCCCAGCCAGCATGGTTGATGTTCTGGGATGGGGGCAATCACATCTGGAGTGTCACAAGTTCCCCATATCTAGATTAGGCGCAAAAAAAGGTGGTTGCCTCCACATCAGATTATTAGAGGACCACGCAGCAATTTCCCAAAAGTTTCAGTTCCTTGCAGTTATAATTAACTTGGTCTCCCATATAAATGCCACTTTCCCCAGCAGCAACAGCATCTCAAAATAAAACCTGGACCACAGTTAAAAAGCCTCTTGAAACCAACCTAGTTCTATGAGGTTCATTTGCGCTCTTCCTTGAAACAAATGCTCCTTTACAAATGGGTGTCCCCAAATCAAAATCCAGTGGCTATCATCGCATCTGATGACATTCAGTTCTAAAAGTTAGTAGTACTAAAAGTTAGTTTGTCATGCTTTTGGATGCAAATTCCCACCATCCCCAACCAACCAACGTTGAGCAGAGATGATGGGAGTTGTAGTGCAGAAACATTTCAGAGTGCCACAAGTTTCTAGAGATGGGAAGGCCTGGAAAAAACCGGAAAAATTGGGGAACCCCCCCCCCGGTTTCCCCCCATTTCCCCCAAAGCCTTTTTCCCCTTGGAAAATTTGAAAAAAATGGTTTGATATAGTTTGAATATTCCACACACTATTATTATTTTCAATTTTCCCTGGAAAAAAATGGCTTTGGAAAAAGACAGAAAAAACCCTGTCTCCCCCCCCACCCAATTTTTCCGTCCCCCCCCCCCCAGGTCTTCCTGCACCCACACTTTGGAGCTCCCTGTCGACTGACACAAGGCAGGTGCTCTCACTGTACTCTTTCTAGCAATAGCTCAAAGCATTTCTGTTAGGGCCAGCCCATCTGAACATGTAGAAGCTGCATGTGATTTACTTCCTTTTAACCACTGCTGACTTTAATCATCTTTTGAATACTCTTAAACACCTGCTTTTAACTGTGTTTTAATGTTCTGTTGTATATTTTTGTAAACTGTTTAGAAAGCTCTCTTAACATCATGTGGTTTATAATATATAATAACAAATTCAATTTAAAAAACACACACTCATTTTCCTTTCAAACAGAGTTTGAGCCTTAGTGCAACATTCTATTCAGTAACTGGATGTTGGTTACCTCTGGGCCTGGCATGCAAAAAATTTGCCTTATGCTTTGCCCTGGCTGTCCTCAAGTAAAGATGGGAAGGCCTGGGGGGAGGGGGAACCGGAAAAATGGGGGGGCAGGTTTCCCCCCATTTTTTTCCAAAGCCATTTTTTAGAAGTCCATGAGAAAAATGACGAGGAAGAAAAAAATGAAAATGATAGCAGTAGTTCAAAAAATGAGATAGAATAAACTGCATGTATATGTTGTGTCTTCTTGTTTTTTGTTGTTGTTTTAAAAAGCACTACTCAAAGGGGTAGACTTTCTATGGAGCTTAAATATTCAGGTGGACCTCAACTTTATTTGCTGTTGGTGCTAAGGGGCAAATTTGATTATTTTTTATGTTGATGGTTTCTTGCTTTTTTGTTGCTTTTGAGGGAAAGGGGGTGGTTACCTGTTTTATTGCAAGCATAATACTTTTATATACACTGTGTTTCATGCAATTTGTAAAACTATTTCACACTGAACTCCCCCCCCCCCAATTTTTCCAAAAATTTCATTTTTTTTCTGGGAAAAAACGGGGTGAAGCGTTTTTTTTTTTTTCTCGCGGCTTCAAAATTTATGGAAATTTTACATCTCTAGGTTTCCCACCCCTGGTTATAGGGGAACTCTCCAGTTGGCACCAGCAGGGGCAGGAAAGGAAACAGAATGGAAGGAGACATGCTTGAGGGAACTGAGATAATGGAGAAGATTTGGCTTAGTTCTCCTTAATTACACACCCCTTTCATTATTATTATTTTAATTAATGAACTTTTTTTGCAAATTTATAAAGAAAGAGAAAGCAGTGAAAGGGGGAAACAGGGAGAGGAAGAACCCATTGGTTTGCAATAACAAATACAATTAGCATCTCTAGGTCCATCTTAAGTTACACATACAAACTGATATATGCCATCCAAATGTCTTTATAGGTAGACAAGTGAAATTTAGGTGGCATGTAACAATGCTTTTTATAAACACCAATCCCCACATATGTGCGGCTTTCCAAGGGTCTGGGTGCTCACTCAGGGTTTGTGTTTCCTTTTGAAATGAGGCACAGCGGAGACCGGGGTGTCCTTAGTATATATGGTTTATTTACACACATATACAACCTAAGCCTACGATGGAGGGGCTTACAGCGTTACACCCAGGAGTGTTCCTGTTTCTCCCATTCCTGCAGCCTTGGATTCCAACTACTGGCCCACATCGCGTCCTGACTCCCCACCCCCTCTTCAGCTTGCTGTGTTTACCGAAACACACCTTTTCACATTACAGTAAAACTGTAATCTTAAACCTCTACTGCTACAGCTGCTGCTGCTGACTTTTGTCTCTGCTAAAAAACACAAAGCTAAGGGAGGAGGGGCCACACCCCTTTGCCATCTCAGCTCATGACTCATCTGCCTGTTTTTGTTCCCTTCCAGTGGACCATTTTCTCCCAAGCAATTTCCTGGTAGGGGACAGGAAACGTGACCTGTATTTTGACACGGTTGAATTCTGTACCTGGCAGCCCATCCAAGCATTGGTTAACACCCTCTAGATCCGGCACCATTAGAGTGAGGAATCAAGCACTCATCATACCCTCCAATGAAAATAGGGATGTCCTTGTCACGCAGCGTAAATTAATAATGCAGAGTTTTTCCGTGAATGAATAAGAGCTTTACTGAGTTAAAGTGAACTTCTTCATAAACAACATGGTTCCAGACAGTTTGACTGAGATTACATACAGACTCTGCTCACAACTGAGGCAGACTGACTCTGCCTGAAATCTTACTGAGAACACAGAGAGAAAATGGCTGCTACTTATAAGGAGAATGAGTTACATGTCAGAGTGACTCCACAGTTAGCAGTTAGGCCTGAATAACTTTAGTAGGCCTGAATGATTGTGCAAGTCCCAGCACTTCCCAGCCTGCTTTGCTGCTTCTGCTCTCGTGTCTTTGTCACATGACAGTCCTATTACTTTTACTATTTTACTTTTACTATTCCCCATCCATCTGACTGGTTTGCTCCAACCGCTCTGGGCAGCTTCCAACATACATAAAAACATAATAAGACATTAAACATTAATCAAAATTGAACATACCCTATGCAGGTATGTTCCCTTCAGATATCTTCTAAAGGTTGTCTAGTTACTTATCTCCTTGACTCGAGGGTTGCATAACTCCATACCTTCCAACATTTTTGGGATGAAAATAGGGACGACTTAAGGAAATAGGGGTGTCCTAACCGCAGGTGGCGCTGTGGGTTAAACCACAGAGCCTAGGGCTTGCTGATCAGAAGGTCGGTGGTTCGAATCTCCACAACAGGGTGAGCTCCCGTTGCTTGGTCCCTGCTCCTGCCAACCTAGCAGTTCGAAAGCACACAATGCAAGTAGATAAATAGGTAACACTCCGGCGGGAAGGTAAATGGCGTTTCCGTGTGCTGCTCTGGTTCGCCAGAAGCGGCTTAGTCATGCTGGCCACGTGACCCAGAAGCTGTCTGCAGACAAACGCCAGCTCCCTCGGCCAGTAAAGCGAGATGAGCGGTCGGGGTCCCTTTACCTAAGGAAAAACAGAATCAAATTCCAGAATCAAATCAGAAACTGGGACAGCTTCTGTAAATCCAGGACTGTCCCAGGAAAATAGGGTTTGCACAATTATACCACTTTAAACAGCCATGGTTCTCCCTCCCCCCACCCCCCAATTCTGAGAGCTGTAGTTCATTAAGGCTACTGAGAGTAGTCTGGAGACCCCTGTTCCCCTCACAGAGCTACAATTCCCAGAGGGATTGATTGTCAAATCACTCCCTGCACCTGACATAATGAAACACATTCTAGAAGAAGGGATGGGGGAAGGATAATACGGTATTTAACCACTAGATGTTGCAATCTAGTTTGACTTCTTTTGACTCCACACTTTTGTGTGTTTGCCAGAATGTATCTACATCTTTCCTTCTCTCTGCTGTATGAGAAATGTGCAAGTTCTGTTTGGTGCTTATGATAGATTGGAACTTGTCCCAACCTGATGCAGCCTACGTTCCTTTGCACTGAGTGAAAAAAGCTAAAAAGGTAAAGGTCCCCTGGGCAGTTAAGTCCAGTCAAATGTGACTACAGTGGTGCCTTGGGTTACAGACACTTTAGGTTACAGACTCTGTTAACCCAGAAATAGTACCTCGGGTTAAGAACTTTACCTCAGGATGAGAACAGAAATCTCGCGGCAGCGGGAGGCCCCATTAGCTAAATTGGTACCTCAGGTTAAGAACAGACCTCCAGAACGAATTAAGTTCTTAACCCGAGGTACCACTGTATGGGGTTATGGCACTCATCTCGCTTTTAGCTGAAGGAGCCGGCGTTTCTCCACAGACAGCTTTCCGGGCCATGTGGCCAGCATGACTAAACTGCTTCTGGCGCAACGGGACATCGTGACGGAAACCAGAGTGCATGGAAAAGGCCATTTACCTTCCCTTCGCAGCAGTACTTATTTATCTACCTGCACAGCCATGCTTTTGAACTGCTAGGTTGGCAGGAGCTGGGACAGAGCAACGGGAGCTCACCCTGTCTCGGGGATTCGAAACGCCGACCACCTGATTGGCAAGCCCAAAGAGGCACAGTGGTTTAGACCAAGGCACCACCTGTGTATAAACTAACCTGAAAGTAATTTCTTGAAACAGTATGCCTGCAAAACATCATATTTTATGTCGCTAACCATAGTTAATGTGTAACCTGCCTTGCCTTGTGAAATACTGTGTACAGATGCATTTTTTCCACAAATCACCTTCAATCCTACTTGAGAAAAAGAAAGGCCTGGCTGTGTTTTAAGTTGTCAATTTCTACGCAACCTTTCATTATGATCTATAGTTGGACCGAGTTGCTGTATTTTGACACTGTTCAAGCCTGTATGTTAATTATCCCAGAGAAACCAGGGCCAGTTGCTCTGCTCAAAGTGTGTATTTCGGGCAGGGGGGATATTTTTTATTTTATTTTTTAAACAGACCATTTTCTTACCTGTGATTCCCCCACTCGCAACATGGCTTCTGAAGACTCGAGTCCTGTCTCTTTGGTTTTACCTAGGTATCGCTTCAAGACAAAAGATGTCCTTATTGCTCAGCCAAACACTCCTTTAAGCTATCCAATTCAAGGAGCTGAGGTGATGCCTTTGCACACCATGGTAATTCCAGGTATGTTAACAGACGTAGCTGAATGACATTTGGAAACATTAAACAGTTAAGGAAGGTTATTGACCTAAGGCAGGGGTCAGCAAAGTTTTTGGGGGAGGGGGCCGGTTCACCGTCCCCCAGACCTTGTGGTGGGCCAGACTGCGTGCGGGGCGGAGGAGGCTTCTCTCTCTCCCTCTCTCTCCCCCAGCATCTTTCCTCTCCTCCCCTCCCCCTGCCTACCTATGCTGCTGCCATTGGGCTGCTCGCCCCTCTGCCACCTCCGACAGCCTCTGCCACTCGCAAGGGCAGGCACAGGAGCCACGGTTGGGAGAGGCGCTGCACTGTGCTCTGCCAACCATGGCTCCTGTGCCTGCCCTTGCGAGCGGCAGAGGCTGGTGGTGGCACTGGAGGGACCAGTGGCCCAAAAGGGCTGGCTGGCTCCGGAGAGGCGCTGCCCAAAATGGCACTCAGCCAGCTCAGCCCAGTTCCCTTCCTCCACTACTCAGGGTGGGGAAAAGCCGGGAGGAGGCGCCGCGGTGTGTGAAAGGGAGAGGAGGAGGAAATGGCGCTGGGGGGGGGGGGAATGGCACAACCGGGGGGGGGGGACAAACAGATTTCCCGATCCACAGAATGCCCGCGGGCTAGATCCTGAGGGCAATTGGGCCGGATTCAGCCTGCGGGCTGTAGTTTGTCAACCCCTGACCTAAGGCTTTAGCTGGTTCTGTACTGCAGAAGTTCTAAGTTGACTAGTTGACATTTCACTTGTGTAAGGTTCGCGTGAAGGTGCTTCACAAGTAACGGAGCAGGAACCCAAACACTCTTTTGCAGTTTTATTGTGCAAACTATTTACAGTGCAGAGCTACAAAAGGCATGTCTGTCTCAGTCGCTGGCAGAATCCGGGAGTGGCCCCTTCCGGCTTCTCCCCCAGCATAATAACTTCGGCACCCCAAGTCTCCTACCTTCCTTGCATTTCACCCCTCTGTGCAACTGAGGTGCTGGAAATGGCGTGCCTCCCTCCTGACCTGCTGGGCGAGGTGAGTGCAGGGTCTCAGCAACATCCCCAAGCCCTCTCCCGGCCAAGCTCCCTGCTTGTGGCTTCTGGCTAGAAGAGGCACTGGGGTTCTCAGTGGCATCCCTAAGCCCTCTCCCCGCCTGGCTGGTTCCTTCCTTCTCCTCCCTACTGGAGGTGTGGCGGTTTTCCCCGTAAGGGACCCTCCGTTCCCCTCAGCGGGCCAGGTGACAGTTCCCTGACAACTTGGTATCAAGGAGACCATAGACAGGGCACCCATACCATGTGTGTCTGTGTTCCTTAATATTGAATAAACATATCATACAAAGCCCTCTGTTTGGTGTCCGGTTTTAGGTCCTCTTGGCAACTAAGGAGCCTGTGTTTGGCAAACTGAGGCAAGAGAGTGAAAAATTAGATGAGCAGTTCAAAGGTCACAGAAATGCTTGTGTTTACGAACCGAAATGTTTTGTTTCCTTTCAAACCTTTGGACACAGTGGCCTGTAAATCAAGCTTTGCTGGACTTGCATGGGTGTGGGGAACAGAAAATTGGAAAAGTATTAATGTCAGACCTGTGCTTGCTTTTGTTCTTGAAGGGCTTGGTTTCCATGGAGCAAGTACAGAAAACCTCCAGGTAACTTTGTGTTTTCGTTATGTTTTTCATTATATGCTCCCACTTTCTGAATTATCAGACAATGCATCTGAAAGAGTCAATGCATAACAATGGAATGGATAGCATGGTTGAGATGGTGTCTGGTGACAAGCATGGGACATACAAGACTAGTAGTCCTGTTTCCTAGGCTCTGAAACCTGGGTGGGTCTTGAATGTTGTTTCAGTTTCCCTGAGAGAAGCAGGCATCCATGACCCATCTAAAACATTTTGTTGCCCCAGAAAGAACATATTCTTTATTCCACTGCTTTAAAAAAGAGAGAGGGGGAATATTTCTCAAGTAGTTCCTTTTCACATTTTAGAAATGGGGCTTCCTTAGGACAAAATAGGTGGCACAAAATAAAAATGCCTCCACATGGAAACGCACCACCGCTGGTGAACACCCAGCTCACAAAGCTTACTCACAGAGCTCTCATAGAATCATGGAGTTGGAAGGGACCCCCAAGGGTCATCTAGTCCAACCCCCCACAATTCAGGAATCTTTTTTAATAATAAATTTTATTAGTTTTCAATTACAAGCATCCAAATAAGCCTCATTATATCCATATCAAATCACAATACCAAATCAAATATCAAACATCAATTAATCAACTTTCCAATTGTATAATTTTGGTACTGCCCCCCCCCACGTGCTAGAATTACAGGTTTGATCATTTGTTTTAATTCTGCTTCCAAAATCTAATTTAATCCAGTTACATTCAAATCAAAATAATAATCCATATTCTGCAAGTCAGGAATCTCAACTAGATCATCCATGACATGTTGTTGTTGTTTAGTTGTGTCCGACTCTTTGTGACCCCATGGACCAGAGCACACCAGGTACTCCTGCCTTCTACTGCCTCCCGCAGTTTGGTCAAACTCATGTTAGTAGCTTCGAGAACACTGTCCAGCCATCTCGTCCTCTGTCGTCCTCTTCTCCTTGTGCCCTCAATCTTTCCCAACATCAGGGTCTTTTCCAGGGAGTCTTCTCTTCTCATGAGGATCCAAACTCTGCTTACAAACCTCCAAGGAATAAGTCCACAACTTCCCAAGGGAGTCTGTCCTACTGTTGAACAGCTTGCTGTCAGAAATGTCTTCTGATGTTGTGTTAGAACCTCCTTCCTTGTAACTTGAAGCTATTGGAGTTCTGCCCTCCAGAGCAGGCCTTGCTCCATCCTCCATGTGACAGCCCTTAAGATCTTAGAAGATGGTTATCATATCTCCTCTCAGTCTCCTCTTTTCCAGGCTAAACCTACCCAGTCCCTTCAGCCGTTCCTCATAAGGCTTGGTTTCCGGACCCTTGATCTTCCCGATCGCCCCCCTCTGCACACATTCCAGCTTGTCAGCATCCTTCTTAAATTGTGGTACCCAGAACTGGACACCCCCATGATTTCTGACCTTCTGTTTACTCCCATTTCCTGATGATGTCCATTTGTGTATCACCTGATTTAGATGAAAATGGAGGGGTTTTATTTGCTCCAAATACTTTTTTGCCCTTTTTGGGGGGGGGACCCAAAATCTCTAGGTGATCCTACAAGCTTCATTTGGTACTCTCAACACCCTGGCTGATGTATCCCAAGACGTGGTAGGTGGGCGAGGGGAAAAGAAGCTGAACATCTCTACTCCCCATGTGAAGCTACTGAATTACATCCTGGAACACATCACGTACACGAGCACAGAGTATCTACTCGATGTGGTGGATCTGGGTGAGTTGGATTGCTTCCGCGGGACAAGCATTGATTGCCCCTTGACTTCACCAGCCTGAAACCCGTGTTACAATTATTGCAAGACGCTTGAGCAGCTTTCTGGCCATTTCCCCTTTTGATCAAATGCCGCAAGGAGGCAGCGAATTATTATCTTTTTAGATCTTGCTTTATTTCTTGATAAAATGCTTTGCGATTTGGAAAAATGGCGTGTCCTCCTCGTTTTTAAGACCTGGGGGCGGGGGGGGGGGGTTGAAAAGGTTTCATGGAATAATATTGCTGCCCAGTCAGAAATGACATTTGAGATGCTTGATTAAAATAGGCACCCTCTGAATAGCACTGAAAGCAGAAAAAAGATAGATTCCTGCATTGCAGGGGGTTGAACTAGATCCCTTCCAGCTCTACAATTCTTTGATTGACTGGGTGTGACCATAATTCAGTGATGGGGAACATGCTTTGGGTGTGTCCTGGCATTTTTAAAAAGGCTTAGATTTGCAAATGTATGTAAAAAGGTAAAAGGTAAGGTAAAGGACCCCTGGATGTTTAAGTCCAGTCAAAGGCGACTATGAGGTTGCGGTGCTCATCTTGCTTTCAAGCCGAGGGAACTGGCATTTGTCCACAGACAGCTTTCCGGGTCATGTGGCCAGCAGAACTAAACCACTTCTGGTGCAACGGAATACTGGGACGGAAGCCAGATCACATGGAAACGCTGTTTACCTTCCCATCGCAGTGCTACCTATTTATCTACTTGCACTGGTGTGCTTTCGAAGTGCTAGGTTGGCAGGAGCTGGGACAGAGCAATGGGAGCTCGCCCCGTCGCGGGGATTTGAACCACCGACCTTCTGATCGGCAAGCCCATGAGGCTGTGGTTTAAACCACAGCACCACATGTCCCTTATAAGTATAAGGAAGCTTCCAATAATAATGCGAGGTTAATGGTTGCCTTGTAACCTTGGTGGCATATGGTTGCCAAAAGATAAAGTACCACATGATGAGAACAACATTATTGTTTTAGGTTTGTTTTATGGCTCAACCAATAGAACACTGCTAATTACCGGAATGCCTGCCAGAAGGAGAAAAGGAGGTACAAAGAGAAAAGAATTGCGTAATTGGCACTCATAATTCTTCTAAAACAAAGAATCATTGAAAAGCCAACACAGTCTTTCTCAGCTCAAAAACAGAGCAAATTGAGGAAACAAAGCAAACAAAACAAACACTGAGTACCGGTAACAATGCTAGGGGAACCCCACCCCCCTTAAGGAGGATGGCAACTACCCAACCCCCCCCTCCTCCCAGAGAAAGTTAATCCGTTCAAGAGGACAAGAGCAGGAGCAGGAGGGGTTCCTCCCACTCCTAACGCTCCTAACGCTGACCCACCCATGTCTCTAGAACAGGGGCCAGCAACCTTTTTCAGCTGTGGGCCGGTCCACCATCCCTCAGACCATGTGGTGGGCTGGACTATTTTTTGGGGGGGAGAATGAACGAATTCCTATGCCCCACAAATAACCCAGAGGTGCATTTTAAATAAAAGGACACATTCTACTCATGTAAAAACAGGGTGATTCCTGGACCATCCGTGGGCCGGATTGAGAAGGCGATTGGGCCACATCTGGCCCACGGGCCTTAGGTTGCCTACCCCTGCTCTAGAACAAGACATTAGAGAAGCCTGCTTTCAGCCGATCCCTGATATGCACCCCTAACAAGAGATCTGCATGCTGTCTGCAGAAACTATGGTTCTGGTTCTCCAAAGACTGAATGAAATTCTCACCAAAATAGTTAACACCAAGAAACAATAAGCACTCCCATCTCGACTCATGGAGATAAAGGATATTCTATGGTGGTCCCACTCTCTCCGCCCAGTGAGGGTATTTAAGGATGAAACAAGGAGGCAACTGGTCCCTTGCATAGAGTCACAGCTAATGTGGACAAGGGAAATTAAGTTTAATACTAGAACAAAATAAAATAAAATAAATTCCTTCCAGTAGCACCTTAGAGTTTGTTCTTGGTATGAGCTTTCTCATACCAAGCTCATACCAAGAACAAACTTAGTTGGTCTCTAAGGTGCTACTGGAAGGATTTTTTAAATTTTATTTTGTTTTGACTATGGCAGACCAACACGGCTACTTACCTGTAACTTTAATACTAGAAATATTAACTGCCCGAAGGAAGAAAAGAATTCTGTAAGTCTAGAATTACAAGACCAGGAGACATTGTGGCCAGGAGACGTAGAAGGATATTAATAAATAAGAGATTAATAAATAAGTATCAAAGGGAAAACAACTGATAGTGGTAGTAGGATTATACGCACCCAATGGAAATAAAACAATTTTTTAATAAACAAGTGGAAGAAAGATTGTTAGAATATATGGATGAAGAAATAATAATGAGTGATCTTAATGAAGTCCCCTCATTAGAATGGGACAGAACAAAAAAGAGATACAAAAAATAAAAACGGAAGATTGCCAAACACCTCCTTTCAAATGGCAGATATGTTAAATTTGATAGACATTTGGAGACACAAAAATCCAATAGAAAAACAATTCACACATTTCTCAGAGGTTAAAAAATCGTCAGGAAGGATAGATGCATTTTGGATTTCAAACAATTTAGTAAATAAAGTTAAAAAGACTAATATTCAACCAAGGACTATTTCAGACCATAATCCGGTGACATTGGAGTTAGAGAATAAACAGAGTGGTAATAGGAGATGGAGATTGAATGAGAAAATATTAAATGATTAAAATATTGTGGAAAAAACACAGCAATTGTCAAAGGAATTTTTTGAGTTAAATAAGCCACAAGATAGATATAAATACAAGATGGGATGCTAGTAAAGCATACATCAGGGGATATTATATACAACAAATGGCAAGGAAAAAGAGATTGTATGAAAAGAATCTAGAAACAATAAAAGAAGAATTGGCGATCAATGAAAAATTGTTAGCAAAGGATTCTAAAAATGGGGAAATAGTAGAAAAAATTAAATTGTTTCAAGCAGGATATTCATTTATGATAAATGAGGCAATACAAAATTAAATTAAATGGTTAAGACAGAGATAATTTGAATTTGCAAATAAACCCAGTAGAATGTTAGCATGGCAGTTGAAAAGGAAACAAAAGGAGAGTTTGATAGATCAAATAAAAGAAGGTGGGAAAATAATAATTAATCCAGATGAAATAAATAGAATTTTCAGGATATATTATAAAAATTTGTATAAAAAAGGGGAAGAGTCAGAAAAAGAAATTATAAATTATCTCCAAGGGAAACATATACCTAAGATTGATAATGAGAAAAAAGAATATCTAAATGCTCCGGTCACAATTCAGGAAATATGTGATGCAATATCAAAAATAAAACTTGGTAAATCACTGGGTCCAGATTGGCTCACTGCCTTACATTATAAAAAGATGAAAGAGGTGGTGGCAATTCCATTAAAAGCATTAATAAATAAAATAATGGAGGAAGGAAATATCCCAGAATTGTGGAAACTGGCCTACATTACTGTAATTCCCAAACAAGATAAGGACAGAAAAGAAATAAACAATTACAGACCAATATCCCTACTAAATAATGATTATAAAATATATGCAAACATCCTAGCACAAATAATAAAAAGAATAATGAAGGAAATCATAGCTCAAGATCAAACCGGGTTTATACCAGGAAGAAAATCGAATAGCAATATGAGATTAGTAATTAATGCTATAGAATATTTAGATTGGAATCCAGGGAAACAAGCTGCTTTTGTTCTAGTGGACTCTGAGAAAGCGTTCGATAAGGTATCTTGGACGTTCCTGGAAAAAGTAATTGAAAGAATGAATATGGGAATAAAGATGATAATGGGATTAAAGGCAATATATCAGTCCCAGAAGGCAAACATAATAATCAATGGGGGGTTGACAGATTCCTTCAAAATTGAAAAGAGAACAAGGCAGGGGTGCCCCTTATCCCCCTTATTATTTATTATGGTATCAGTGGTATTAAATCAGGTAATTAGAACAGATAAAGAAATCAAAGGAATAAAATTAGGAAGAGTAGAGTACAAATTAAGAGCATATGCAGATGATCTGATCGTCATGGTAGAGGACCCGGTAGAAAGTATTAAAATGTTGATGGAAAGGATGGAGGAATTCGGTAAGGTAGCGGGGTTTAAAATAAATAGAGAGAAAACGAAAGTAATGACAAAAAATATAGATGAGATAATTAAAAGGAAATTGGAACAAGATACAGGGTTAAAAATAGTTAGCAAAGTGAAATATTTGGGGATCAATTTAACAATGAATAATATAAATTTGTTTGAAGATAATTATGAGAAAGTATGGAGAGAAATTAAAAACAATTAGAAATGTGGCAAAATTTGAAATTATCCATGTGGGGGAGAATTTTGGCAATAAATATGAACGTATTACCAAAATTAATGTTTTTATTTCAAATGTTGTCAATAATATGGAAAACAGTTTGTTTTGATAAATGGAGAAAGGACCTATCAAGCTTTATTTGGCAAAGGAAAAAACCAAGAATCAAATATAAATTGCTGACAGACGATATTAGGAGTGGCGGTTTCGGCCTTCCAGATTTAAGACTGTATTATGAGGAATGCTGCCTAGAGAGGATAAAAGACTGGATAAATTTAGAAAATAATAATATTCTGGATCTGGAGGGTTGGAACTGCCGATATGAGTGGCAGGCATATTTGATCTATGATAAGGTAACAGTGCATAAAGAGTTTCTTAATCATACAATAAGGAAATTCCTATATAAAATTTGGATGAAGTATAAATGGCTATTGGAGCCGAAAATACCAAAATGGGTATCACCTCTGGGGGCCATGTCATTAAAGAAAAGTAATTCAGAAACAAGATGGCCAACATACCAACAATTAACAGTGGAGGTAGAAGGGGAGATTAAATTAAAGACTTATGAAGAAATAAAAAATAATTGTAATACTTGGTTACAATACCACCAATTAGTACAGAGATTTAAACATGATAAGCATAAGGGATTTGAGCAAAACATATCCAAGTTACAAAGTGAAATAATACAACCCAAGAAAAAGGTTATCTCCAGGACATATAAATTATTACTAGACTGAGAGCTGAAAGATGAAATGGTCAAAGAGGTTATGATTAAGTGGGCAAGCGATATCGGCCATGTAATAGAATTGGATAGGTGGGAGAAATTATTTAAGAGAGATTTGCATTTCACAGCATGTTCTAACAATAAAAGAAAATATGCTTAAGATGTTGTATCGATGGTATATAACCCCAGAAAAAAATATAAAAAATCAATCTAATTTATGTTGCAAATGTAAAAAAGAGGTGGGTACATTTTATCATTTATGGTGGGGATGTAAAGAGATAAATAAATTATGGAATGAGATATATAAGGAATTAAAATATATATATTAAATTACATTTATTTAAAAAAAAAACCAGAATCTTTTTTATTAGGTATTATATCGGATGAATTTCCTAAAAATAATATAAAGGTTTTTCTATACGCCTCAGCAGCGGCGAGGTTATTAATTGCAAAAAAATGGGAGAGAAAATCCCAACAATATTGGAATGGAGAAGTAAGATGTGCGAATTGGTTGAAATGCCAAAATTAACAGCTAATATTAGAGGTTGCTCCAATCAAGAAATAATAAAGGAATGGGAAGGAGTGAAAGATTATTTAAGGGTATATTGTTCAGATATTGATATTCTGGCAGATTTGGTATAAATCGAGCAGGGGAAAATATTAAGGGGGGGGGAAAGGATTTAGGATAATGATAATGGAAGCAACAACACAACTAAAAAAGATAGTTAAATATTGTGTAAATAAAATCATGTATTGGTGAGGGGGAGAGGGGAGGGGAGGGGGGACAATGGGAATGGGAAAGATAATGTATTTGTTTTTATCTATTCTTTTGTAAGATTTGAATTATGAATAAAGTTTATTTTAACTCTTTAAAAAAGAAAGTCCCGACTTAACCTCCTTCTGCTGGGCCTGTAAGACAGAGCTATTCCGCCTGGCCTTTAATTTGAACTTAGCTTGATCTTTTATTTCCCTTCTCTTCCCCCCTCCACTTTTTATGAAGATTACCTGCTCTGGGACCTCACAGCTAATTCTCCCCTAGCCTCTTCACTGGCCCAAGTAAGACTAATTTAGCCAGATAGCCTTGGTGACTATCTAATGTTTATTGGATGGATTTCCTCAATTGATTTTTGAACTTTGAATTTTATTGTTATTCATGCTTTTATACTGTAATTTATGCTGCTTTTATGTTGTATTACAATTAAGTGTTTTAAATTTGTTGTTAGCCGCCCTGAGCCTGGGTTTCTGAACCGGGAAGGGCGGGGTATAAATAATTTTTTTTATTAATTTATTAAAAGCATGAATAGGAAACCTGTGACCTCGGGTGCTGCTGGGTTGCAGTTCCCATCACCTCAAAGTATTGGCCAAGCTGGCTAGAGCTGATGGGAATTGGGAGTCCCATATCACCTGGAGGGATGCAGGTTCCCCACCCCTGCCCTAAAGGAATTACTCCATTGTTTTTGGCCCAATTAAACAGTTCTCCTCCCCAATATAACTGCTCACTTGCCCCGTCATCAAGGGTCAAAATAAACAGCCAGTGTTTCTTTTTCAGAAGGCAGCCTTCTCCTGCATTCACTTCTCACATGCTGGTTTTGTACCTTAGAATCACAGAATTATAGAACTGTAGAGTTGGAAGGGACCCTGAGGATCATCTAGTCCAGCCCCCTGCAATGCAGGAATATGCAGCTCTCCCATACGAGGATCGAACCTGCAACCTTGGCCTTATCAGCACCACTCTCTAACCAACTGAGCTATCCAGACTGATATTTTAAAAGACATGGGCATTGTCTGCCAACATACACTTAAAACAGAAGAGTAGGTGGTCTTCCACTACTGTTGGAGTATGGCTTGCATATTCCTACCGGTATAAATTGGGGGTTTATAGTCCAAGTGCCATCCGAACTATGGGAGCAAAGAAACTCACAACTACCAACCGACCTATCCATTGCTTTCTAGTGACATTTACCATGGGGACTCATCAGGTGAGGTTTCCTGTGACCATCCGGCAGCCGGGCCTTCCTAAGCTGTTTGACCCAGGATCAGGTGAGCCTCTGATGCCGATTCAAATAGCAAAACCATGATGATGTAACACCTTTATTGGCTCTCTTAAGCAGAGATGGGCAGAAGGTAGATCTCTGGATGAGTTTAAGCCAAACAGCAAAGGTTTCCAACACCTAATCCTGAAGAACAGCAAGAACAAAATAATGCTTCCACCTACTGCCTCGAATCATACTGCTGAAATGACGGGAAGCAGGGGTAGTTGCAACCTTTAATGGATTTCTCTGTGGAAGGACTGGGAGCTCAGTTCTTGTACTCAAAACAAATTCCCAGGCTCAGAGTTCCTTAATGCTAAATATATGTCCCTTGTAGGTGGGTCTTGGGGTACTAGCAGAAAAACAAAATAGTTGATGTACAGTAAGCCTGGAGTGGTCCTAAAGATATACTGCAGCTAGACTGGTGACTGGGAGTGGCCACCGAGACCACATAACACCGGTCCTGAAAGACCTATTGGCTCCTAGTATGTTTCTGAGCACAATTCAAAGTGTTGGTGCTGACCTTTAAAGTCCTAAATCAGGCATCCCCAACCTGCGGCCCTTCAGATATTTTTGCCTACAACTCCCATGATCCCTAGCTAACAGGACGTGGATAGGGATGATGGGAATTGTAGTCCAAAACATCTGGAGGGGCGGAGGTTGGGGATGCCTGCCATAAATGGTATCAGCCCAGTATACCTGAAGGAGCGTCTCCACCCCCATCATTCACTGAGGTCCAGCTCCAAGGGCCTTCTGGTGGTTCCCTCACTGTGAGAAATGAGGTTACAGGGAATCAGGCAGACAGCCTGATAAAGGGTGCCTGCCCTGTGGAACGCCCTCCCATCAGATGTCAAGGAAATGAACAACTATCTGACTTTTAGAAGACACCTGGAGGCAGCCCTGTTTAGGGAAGTTTTTATGTCTGGTGTTTTATCATGTTTTAATATTCTGTTGGGAGCCGCCCAGAGTGGCTGGGGAAACCCAGCCAGATGGGCGGAGTTTAAATAATTTATTGTTGTTGTTGTTATTATTTATTATATCTTTGTAGAAAGATCAAATAGAACACCTCAGTGCAGACACAAACATTTTATGGTGGGGCTGGAGTAGTCAGTGTGGTGCCTTGCAAATGTTGGACTACAACTATCATCATCCCTGACCATTGACTTCACTAGTTGGGGCTGATTTGCCCTCCAACATTTCTCCGATGAAAATTTGTTGTTGTTCAGTCGTTCAGTTGTGCCCGACTCTTTGTGACCCCATGGACCAGAGCATGCCAGGCACCCCTATCCTCCACTGCCTCCCGCAGTTTGGCCAAACTCATGCCAGTCGCTTTGAGAACACTGTCCAACCATCTCATCCTCTGTCGTCCCCTTCTCCTTGTGCCCTCCATCTTTCCCAACATCAGGGTCTTTTCCAGGGAGTCTTCTCTTCTCATGAGGTGGCGAAAGTACTGGAGCCTCAACTTCAGGACCTGCCCTTCCAGTGAGCACTCAGGGCTGATTTCTTTAAGGATGGATAAGTTTGGTCTTTTTGCAGTCCATGTTCTATTCCATAAGAGTAATTATTATTATGAGCAGCTCCCAACATATATAAAAACATTAAGCATTTAAAAACTTCTCTATACAGGGCTGCCTTCAGATGTCTTCTAAATGTTCTGTAGTAACTTATCTCCTTGGCTTGGGAGTTGCATAACTCCATGCCCTCCAACGTTTCTGTGGTGAAAACAGGGGTGGGGAAAGCAGGACTTTCCAGGATCGGATCGGATCAAATCAGAAACCAGGACGGCTTCCTGTAAATCCATACTGACCTTGGAAAATAGGGACACTTGGAGGGTCTGGGCTGATGGAGGGCACCAAATGGGCTACTTCTGTGGTAGGGAAGAGATGTTATTTCAACTCTGCAGAAAGTGACCTAAGCAGGCACCCAGAATGAAAACAGTGGTTCAAGAACAGAACCTTCAAGGAAGAGGCATCTTCTCATCTGTGGTAGGAAATGTTTCTACTTGAATGAGAGGCTGAATACAAGACTCCTAGAGTACAGCAGTGGGAAACAAATCCACATGGGTTGTTGAGTGTGTTGGCTCACTCTTCCTTCCCTTTCTTTGTCCCTCAGATTACAACGTCAGTAATATGGTGACCATCACAACCAAGACTTTCTTGCGCTACCACAAGCTGAGGGTCCTCCTTGAGAGCATACGGCAGTATTATCCGAATATGAAGGTCATTGTGGCAGACGACAGCGAACACCCCGAGATGATTCAACAAGCCAACGTTGAGCAGTACATTATGCCCTTTGGAAAGGTACCTACCGACACATGCAGATGTGGCTTCTTCCGCTGCTGAGAGGGATTTCCCAGCTCCTGGTCAAGTGAGCCAATCCTGGACCCTTCTGACAGCAGTGTGGCAGGTGACATGGAGAAGCTCGATGGGCCATGATGTATCCTGGGGTGGAGAACCAGGTGGGCCTCTAGATGTTGCTGGACTACAACTCCCATCATCCCTGACCATTGGCCATGCTGGCTGGGGCTGATGGGAGCTGCAGTCCCAACAACCAAGCCAGATAGCTTGGTCACTAGAGCAGGCATAGGCAAACTTGGCCCTCCAGATGTTTGGGACTACAACTCCCATCATCCCTAGCTAACAGGACCAGCGATCAGGGATGATGGGAATTGTAGTTTCAAAACATCTGGAGGGCCGAGTTTGCCTATGCCTGCACTAGAGCATGAGGCTCATAATTTCAGGGGGTTGGGCTAGATGACCCTCAGGGGTCTCTTCTAGGTCTACAATTCTGTGATTCTAATAAGCGCTATAACGTTGGGGTTCCCTACCCCAGGTGTATGCTGAACTTCTAGACTTTGTGCCTAGTTCCTAGCTATTAAGAGAGACGATGCCCTCCTGTTAGCTAAGGATGATGGGGAGTTGTAGTCCCAAAACATCTGGAGGGCCGAGTTTGCCCTCTAAGGGCTTGTGAAACTCTCCACATCCTTGCCCTCGACTCCTGCATTCTCTTTTTCTCAATGCCCCCTTTTGTTCCATCATCTTCTAACACCCAGAGTCCAGGGCTTCTCATTCTCTGAACAGTACAGTGGTATCTTGGTTCTCAAACTTAATCCGTTCCAGAAGTCTGTTCCAAAACCAAGGCACACTTTCCCATAGAAAGTAATGCAAAATGGATTAATCTGTTCCAGACTTTTAAAAACAACCCCTAAAACAGCAATTTAATATGAATTTTAATATCTCATGAGACCATTGATCCATAAAATGAAAGCAATAAACAATGTACTGCAGTCACACAATCAATCAATCAATCAATCAATCAGCAGTCAGAAAAACGAAACAAACAAAAAAACGAAACAAAATGAGCCGCAAAAACAGACAAACCTCAGCGTTACACTCAAATCAGAAGTGTGACGCTCAAATCAAAACAGAAGCATGGCACTCAAATTGGAAGCGTAACACTCAAAACGGAGCACATTCGGCTTCCGAAAAAGTTCGCAAACCAGAACACTTACTTCCGGGTTTGCAGTGTTTGGGTTCCAAGTTGTGTGAGTACCAAGGCGTTTGAGAACCAAGGAACCACTGTATTTTGGTGTCTTCTGTGTCCCAACTAAAATAGCTGAGAACACTTAGGAGAAGAGAGGCAATATGGAAAGAGGATCATGCCTGGCTGGGGGAGAATACCTTTCTCTGCTTCCCTCCCTAGACAGGGCCATTTGCCACTAACTGCCCTGTGAGATGGAGCAGGAGAGAGTGTATGCGTTGAGTAAAAAAGAAAGAGACCCTGAGCTTATTTGAGCTGAACTGTCCACACTTTTCCCATCCACCTATCTCTAGGGCCAGCTGCCACCAACTATTGCCCTGTGAGTAGAATCATGAAAACTTACATTTTTATATTGCTAAAAAAAAATGCTGTTTATTGAAATACTTGGATGTTAATTGTAAGCTGCGTTGGAACTGGTTTTTTTGGACTACAACTCCCATCATGATTATTATTATTATTTATTTATTTCATTTCTATACCGCTTTTTATTTTTTAGAAAAATCTCAAAGTGGTTTACAGAATATTAAAACATCAATAAATCAATCTGAAGAAAGTCAAATATAGAGTATACAGTCAAAGCAACATAATTAACAGAAAACTAAAATATTACCTTAAAGATTTCAAAATAAAACATTACAAAGGAGAGATCAACTACAGAAGACATATTTAACATAAAACAAAGTTAACAAAAAAAATCTTAAAACATTAAAAAAAGCACATTGCTAAGTGAAGTCAAATATAAAAAGCACATTTAAAAAAGACGATAAAATGTTATCATAAGCATGACATGGCTGTTTGGCAGGCACAAAAAGATGGGTCAAAGAATCCAATAGTTAGGGTTTGTTGTAAGGCATAGCAATGTCCCTCCATTCTCACCATGCGCCTCTTTAGTAGAGCTGGTGAGTCTGGGCCCCGTCTGCTACGCCAGGTGGAAAGGGCCTTGCAGGGAGCGGCCTTCGTGACTCACAGCCAGGCGATACCCCTGGTCTCTAGCTAGCAGGACCCAATGGTCAGGGATGATGAGAATTGTAGTCCAAAACAGCTGGAGCCTTGCAACATTGGGAAGGCCACCAAGAAAGCCTGTCCTAAAGCCTTACATGGAAACATCAGGTGTAGCACCCAACCGACAGGCTGAATTTTATGCAGGGGGTGGAGGCAGATATTCTGCTGTGGAAAGAGCCCCCTAACACAAACACACCACTGACATAGCTGTTCTTGTTGCCTGATGCTCCTTTCTGATTCACTTGCATCAGGGCTGGTTTGCAGGAAGGAACCTGGCCATCTCTCAGGTCACAACCAAATACTACCTCTGGGTGGATGATGATTTCGTGTTCACCGCAAACACCAAGATCGAGAAACTAGTGGATGTGTTGGAGAACAGCAACTTGGATGTGGTATGTATTATTTTGCCATGTCGTCCACTAGCCTCCCAATCCAACTCTGGCCACTGGGGATTTTTTTTTTTTTACTGCATTCCTAGAACAAGCCACACAACTGGAATGGGTCTGAAAGGTCAACGGTTGCTCCTAACAACTTTTTGGTCCCTTCCTGAATCCATTTAACACAGTGTTTTCCAGACTTGGATCGCCAGATGTTTTTGAACTACAACTCCCATCGTCCCTAGCTAGCAAGACCCAGTGGTCAGGGATGATGGGAATTGTAGTCTGAAAAGAGCTTGAGACCCAAGTTTGGGAAACACTACTCTAACAGATTCAAGGAGGCTGTGCTTTTAGGTTGCATCTGTAGCCCAGTTAAAGAAATCTTACACCACAATCCTGTGCATGTTTACCCAGAAGCAAGTCCCACTGTGCTCAGTAGGTCTGGTAAGAATGTGTAAGATTGCAGGCCAGCTAATTGCATGCATTTAATTGCTCAGCGAAATCTGTATAAATTTGTACATGGTTATGAAAATGGCCATTCGGAAGCATATTTCGTTTTCAGAGGTTGCATCCATGTGTCACAAGCAAGCATAATCTTTGAAGACTCATTTCCATGTGAGAATATCCTGGTATCTGTAGTCTGTCCAGATTCTTTTAGAAATAATTGCCAGTTTTAATATGTAACCAGCTGTCCAATTAATTGGGTGCATGTTTTAGTCCAGGGATGGGGAAGTGTTGGCCCTCCAAATATTGCTAGACTCCACCCCCAGCCAGCATGGCCAATGGTCAGGGATAGGGGAATTGGAGCCCAACAATATCTGCAGCTTCTTCAACCCTGCTGTGAAAAGGACTCGGTGTTTTAATGGCAGCAGTACCATGGTGAAATCTGTTAAGTGCTGATTGGAGCCTTTGTGGTTTATAGGTTGGAGGCAGCGTTGGTGGCAATGACTACAAGTTTAAGGTCATCTATGAGGAAGGAGAGGACAGCAGCTGTCTGCACATCCGATATGGCTCTTACCACCGCTTGAAAGGCTTTCCCAGCTGTGTGGTCGCCAGCGGTGTAGTCAACTTCTTCCTCGCTCGTACTGAGGAGAGCAGGCGTGTTGGGTTTGACCCTAAGCTGCAAAGGGTGGCTCACTCAGGTAAGGCCACATGCCCCACCCACTCCATAAACCTCCAGATTATAGTGCTAACATTGTCCCTGGTGGTGCTGTGGTCTAAAGCACTGAGCCTCTTGGGCTTGCCAATCAGGTCGCCGGTTCAAATCCCCGCCCGTGACAGGGTGAGCTCCCATTGCTCTGTCCCAGCTCTTGCCAACCTAGCAGTTTGAAAGCACACCAGTGCAAGTAGATAAATAGGTACCGCTGCGGTGGGAAGGTAAATGGTGCTCTGGTTTCCGTCACGGTGTCCCGTTGCACCAGAAGCGGTTTATTCATGCTGGGTGCTCTGGTTTCCGTCACGGTGTCCCGTTGCACCAGAAGCGGTTTATTCATGCTGGCCACACGACCCGGAAAGCTGTCTGTGGACAAACACTGGCTCCCTCGGACTGAAGTGAGATGAGCGCCACAACCCCATAGTCGCCTTTGACTGGACTTAACTGTCCAGTGGTTCTTTACCTTTTACCAGCGGAAAGTGAGTAGGTCTCAACCTGACGTCACCTTACAGTGGCATAGTTTGGGGGGGGGGCAGAGGGGCAGTTGCCCTGGACACAAAATTTCAACCCGGTGCTGCCTCAGTACAGCTGCTCGCTTCCATTGTTGGTATTGGTTTAAAAGTGGCTTCTCCATGTGAACCAGGAAGTGACCTCGGATCGACTTTTCTTTTCTCATCTCTGTGGCTGCAGTGACGTCGGCGCCATTAGGCAGTTGGACATGCATGGGTACTCCGTCCATTTCCCTCCCTCCCACACACACCCGGGTACTGGCAACACATGCTATGCCACTGATCCCCTGTGGCAGGTGGGTGTGGTTTGGAGGGGAAAGGCCCCATGGGCCAAAAATGAGACTTTTGCCCAAGCTACAGACTCCACCCCGTTTGAAACCCTGTCTTTTTGACAAGCTTATTTTCTGGGCAAGGCCAGAATGATCATTTTACAAAATGAGTTTCCTGTCTTCCTTTTCATAGAATCATAGAGTTGGAGGGGGGGCATGCAGGCCATCAAGCCCACAACAAAAACATCCCCAAGAGATGGCCGTTGAGCCTCTGTTCGAAAGCATTTGACAAGGCTGGCTTGCTAAGTTATCTTATACCAGTGGTCACCCATACTCCCTAATACACAGGCATCTGAAAGGGGGTAGCCTGCACAATGCCCTCTACTCTTGGCATGGCCCATCGTAAGAACCTAAGAAAAGCCTGCTGGATCAGACCAAAGGCCCACCTAATCCAGAATCAAGTTCACACAGCCAAGTTCATGTGGCCAAGACCTCTGTGTGATCAGGGGAGCAGATTGCATGGAGGTGAGGGCAGCTGCTCAGCTGTAGAGTTCATGTTTGAGACATCTGTTTAATGTGTGGGTTGGCTAGGAGTTGCGGCCCTGCTCCATGCGCTTCCTACATGCAGAGAACCAGTATGAACAGAGGTCTCTCGTTCAAAAGTATGTCGTCTTAGTCATTCACTGCAGGGATGGGGAGCCTGTGACTGGTGTTGCTGGACTCCAACTCACGTAAGCCGAAGCCAGCATGGCCAATGGTCAGGGATGATGGGAGTTGTAGTCCAGCAAGAGCTGGAAGCCCAGAGGTCCTCTAACCCTAGTCGACTGACTTCTCTCGCCCCCAATCTTCCCTACAGAATATTTTATGGATGGACTGGGGATTTTGCGAGTCGGCTCCTGCAATCATGTTGTTATCGGTCACCAGCCACACGGCAGTGCGAAAGGCACACGAGAGGCTGACGTCGAGAAGACTTACGGCAGATTCCGGGCCAATACTCAGGAGCAGGTCCGGTTCAAACTGGCTTTACATTACTTTAAGAACAGGATGAAATGCTACACAAAGGCTTGACTGCCGTCTTTCAACTCTACTGCTCCCGAATCCTCTAGATGGCACCTTTCAAGTGGCAAATGGGCTCACCTGAAGGGACTCTCGATTATCTTGAACAAGCAACTGACTGGAGCCACAAAACCCACTGAGTGAAAACCAAAGCTCTTGCTTAGTATCATCTTTTGTGGGACTTCCCTGTTGGGGGGTTTCTTGCAACAGGACCATACTGTGAAATGCGTTATTTGAAGTGCCATGGATCTCCACAATCAATCTCTTCTTCCACTGAAAATGTATGTGTGGTGAGACGGCGCCCATTTTTGTTATCTACTCTTGTGTAATAGGCAGTATATGGAAGTTGTATGCTGTGCTAAAGTGGAATTTAATTCCTCTACGGACTTTAACCCTGGCTGTTTATAAAGCCAGATCAAACCATGAAGCAAACCTTTCCTTTCCACTCTGGGTTTTTATTTCAGGTTGCTTTTTAAATTTTTATTTTTTTTAAATGCAACAGGAGGCGGCTGTGTTGAAGGGAGTCCAAACCCCTGGTCCTCTTGGAGCATAATTATCAGCTAACTGGGTTGAAAGCGATTAAAAAGCGAGTCAGCTGTGGGCTGACTCCAGTGGGGACAACCCCAAAGGGGGAGACACCAAACTGAACCACTCAGACATGGGGCAGGAACAAGAACCCTTGGTACATTTTTGTGCTAGACAGCCTTAATGATAGAAGGTGGAGTGGAGTTTGGGGCAGCATCTGGGTTCTGAGTGAGAGTCAACCCCTGGTGCAAGTGGGAAGGTTCTTGGCTAAGGAGGGGTAAGGAGCTGGTTTGGGTGAACTTCGAGGTGGTTAGACCCTTTTGCACTTTTCACAGGGCAGTTGTTCACTTGCATTCGGGGCACAGTATCCTCCCGCAGAGTAGGGTACTATTATTTTTGTCTCCTTTGATGGAGTTGAGCAGTTGCGTTGGAGTGAAGAAAACCAAACAAAAGACAAAAGTCTGGGTCAGAGGGAACAGGTAGGGAAGATCCAGTGGTCTTGGGGAAGAGAGCTATGGAAAGGGGAGTAGGCGACATAGTCATAGGAAGAGTGGGAAGCCAGACTCTGGATGTTGATTGTCCGTTAGCTGCACCCCCAGTAGACTTCAGTACCCATGCTGACCTGGTGACACTGTTGGCCCACACCAGGCGAGTCCACAAAAGAACAACTCTCAGCCATGCTCTGATCATGGCTGAGATGGTCTACCTGGTGCGTGTTACAGAAACCCAGGAGGGCAAGCAGGTGGCGGCGGCTGACCCTACCGAGCTTTGTCCATCTGTGTATTTTGTGCAGCACCAGTCAAGGTCAGAGGGACAAGGCGGCACACTGCTCTCATCCAGAAGTCCTGTCATTCCCAACACGAGGAAAGTCCCTCAGGGAACTCAATGTGAACATTCGTACTTTGTGTCTGGCACAACGGGGATTTTATCTGCACTATCCTGCTGCCCAACCACCTCTCTCTCTTGAGGCCTATCTCTGGTTTGGTTCTGGACTTCATGGCTTCCATGAAAACCATGGAGCAGTTATCAGTACAATATGCACCTGACATATGCCATAGGTTATATACCCTGGGTTTGGTTTTTGCCACATAGGGGACTTGAAAGGATCTGGAGAGTGGGCAGCAATCACCCTATTTTCACGTGGGCAAATCGCTTTCTGTTGTGGGTTGGTCTGGCTGTGATTTGTCCCCACCCACAGGGCTGGGGGACCAGTAAAGTTGGATGCAGATGGAGTCTGAGGTATTCCTGAATGATTTGGAGGAATTTTCCAGGCAGTATGACTAGTACTCCTGTCAAGGCCCTCGTTTCAGTGGAATACTGAGAAGGGAGAGAAGGCTATCAGCACAATCACTCCAAAGCTCCCTCTCTGACCACAAATAGTTCAGGAATTTGTGGTTCTCTGAGGCCCTCTGGGCAATGAAGCAAGCTAGACAAAAACGAGTGCAGGTTGTACAAGTCGTGGCTTAAATCCGACCACATAGAGGTGCAAGTACACAGCCTCACCTTTCATGTGCCTGTGGCAAAGAGCGTATATGTATCTCAGTCCCCTGTTGAATCGCTCAGCAGAGCTGTCTAGAGACTGTTAAATTCGTTGGTACCTCCTCATTTGCAATGGAGCGCTCAGTAGCCTGCTGTGAAAAACCTGCAAGGTTGGGAGATCCCACAAGCAGCACTGTTGTGGAGTAGGACCAATTCCAGCTGATGATGGCATGGACTGGACACCTGTGGCTGAGTGCATACCCTCTTGAGCTCAGCCCATCATGTGTGATAAAATCTAGTAGGGATTGACTCAGTGGGTACAGGGAGTGGTTAATTACAGGAGTTTTGCTCACTGCCTTGAAAGGGATGGTGAGAAGGCCCCCTTGGAGATACCCTCCTGACTCCAGAGCCTTTAGAAATATTACCGAGCGGTCTCGTATTATTCCCTCCCTGTGCAAGGCGATTGGGAGAGCGGTGGCTGGCCAGCTGCAGCAGGCCTGGAGCGAGGGACGCTGGTCCCGAACAATCTATTTGCAGACTTGCTCCCAAGAATGGTCTTTGGGATGCTTTCTCTGAAATGTTCTAACCCTACAAAAAAAGAGAGGCATAGCTTTTATGGGGTGATCGGAACAGACTCAACTGAACCATAGTTAAGAAGATGGACTTGGTTCAGCCAAAGCAATAGAACTGTAGCCCTAGTCAGAGATTGTCAGTGATAATACCCTGATCAACTTTTTTTGGGGGAAGGAGGAATACCAAAGTCAGAACTTCACACCCTATTCCCAAAGTGATTTACAGTGGTACCTCAGGTTAAGAACTTAATTCGTTCTGGAGGTCTGTTCTTAACCTGAAACTGTTCTTAACCTGAAGCACCACTTTAGATAATGGGACCTCCCACTGCGCCGCCAGAGCACAATTTCTGTTCTTATCCTGAAGCAAAGTTCTTAACCTGAAACGTTACTTCTGGGTTAGCGGAGTATGTAACCTGAAGCGTATGTAACCTGAGGTACCACTGTACTGGCACTATGGTTGCAGCTGCTCAATTGGGATAGGCGTTTTACATGCAGCCATGGCTTGTCGGTTGCAGTTCCCCATCAAACTCGGGGAATGTATGTTCAGAGATGCCCTTGGTCTGGAAAGGTTCCCCCACCCTACCTTACAGGGTTGTTGTAAGGATGAAAGCACACGAAAAGCACCATTAATAACAATTTGAATATTAAATCAGGGCACAAATTAAAATATGATTTTTCCCGTTTTATTAAAAAAAATGAAACAGTGGAGTAAAGCAGTTTGTGGCAATAACCAAGCTGGAAGTAAAAATGGAGCTAGCAGTCCATCTGTAGTTGCAACTTTGGATCTGAGCCAACTAACCTGCCTCATGCAATAGACAAGGAGTCTAAGAACAGAAAGGGGAATTGAAAGAGAAAAGATTAAAAAACAACTTTTTTTTAATACAGTTGACCAAAAGGGAGGAAAACAATTGTTAAGAGCACAGCCTTTCAGATTTAGTCTGAATTTGTGATGATTTCAATGGCTTAGAATAAAAAAGAGAAAACAGTGGACACTGTTGTTGTTGTTCTTACATGTCCTTATAATATTGTACGACAGACAGATTTTTTTTCCAAATTCACATAACCTTGTTGCATATACATTTGACTTGTCATAAAATCATTTTAACAACCAATCGCTCTGAAGGAAGGTAAAATGGGACTTACACCCAAGTACCAAAATAGTTTTAATACAGGGTCTCCAGCAAAGTAACTGAAAGATGTAAACTTCTTGCTGTTGCTTTTTTCACACCTGAGATGGCTTCAGAGAAAGATTAGAAACATTCACAAGGTTAACTAAACTAACCTTTCCGTGTTCAGAGGCAGCATTTCTGATGCTGGTGGCAAAACAACAGGTGGCTGGAAAATGAATGTCATTCCTCGCTCTGATCTTCCCAGAGCCATCTAAGTTGTTACTGTTGGAATCAAGACTGTTAGCCTAAAGCTGGACTTATGGTCTCTCATCCAACAAAACAATTCTTACGAGTCCTTCCTACCCCACCCCACCTCCCAGTTCAAGTTATTTCGATTAACCGTTGACACAGATCTAGTGAGATGACTGGTGCGTGTTCAGTACCCTCAAATGAGGAAAAGATTTGCAAAAGACTATGCACTTGTGGATCTAAGGCACAATTCAATCAATCACTGCTGGATAGCTGTCTCAACTCTGGTGTCAGCGCTTACGCTAAGAACGTGGAAAGAAAATGGGAGTGGGGACTTACGATGGGGTTTTGTTAAGAAAGAGGAGAAATGAGTAATCAGGTTGTGCATTTAAAACAAAGTCATAAAAGGGGGGGATGAAACAGTTGAGGTTGCGGGGCTCTTACAAACTAACACACACTTTAAAAACCAGGGTTAATCAACTTGTAGAGGTGAGTTGGGTAATGCAACTTGGTAGAACACCAGCTGCTGCCCAAACAGCATTGTTGTCAAACTAGCTAGTGACTGTGAATTGTTTCTCAATAGAGAAACTGCTTCCCAGTCTCCGTCGCCTTTACCTTCCCTCACAGCAAAGCAGCAAGGGATTATTTTGCCACCGTTTTACAGACGGACGCTCGAGCAGCCGCGATTCTCTGTCCCGGCAATAAACGCAATCTAACTTGTAGAAGCCACAGAATTGGTGGTTTCCTGTATGCACCTATCCTGCTCACTTCTGATGCTTCTGGGCTGCACACATACAGCCTAAACACGCCCCACACCCTGCTCCCATTGTTCTTTGGATCTGGGCCAGCAACTTATCCCAGTGATTCCATAGCAGGAATCAAGACTGCGGCTTGCTCTGCGATGCGCCCATTGGAAACATGTCGGCCACACCAAGCATCTTTTACCTGCAAACACACCTTGCCTCTAGCCCATCATTCCACAGCCCTCTACAAATTCCACCAAGTCTGCTTTAAAATGCAGAGAGCGCCCGTAATTTCTAGTTCATTTATTTATTAATTAAGCAGAACAATATTTCTTTGGAAAAAAAAACAACAGAAGTATTTTTCTCCCTACACTACACAGCATGTTGTATTACCACTACCCTATTTACTTTTTTAAAAATCTATTGGTGCTAAGAGGTAGATAAACAAACATGAATTGGTTATATTCATTCATATTATATGTATATATGGTCATCATGCCCTTTAGGCTGGCATGACATGCAGCTCAAACAGGCACTTCGGGGTGCTGCTTGGTAACGCTGGCTGAGAGGCTTGGGGAGGTGGGGGGTGGCGGCACCAAACCTGAACTAAGCCAAGGCACGGGCTGGTGGTGGTGGTGGTGGGGGGGGTCTTTTCCCTCTTCCATCATGAACATGCAGTGCACGGAATGACCCTGATTAAAAGAGAGAGTGTCAGATTTAAAGAAGCTGTGACTTAGGATTCCTATTGCTGGAGAAATGCTGGACCAGGGCAGGCATTTTAAAGGCTAGAAGTGAGCTTTCGAGTCCCACATAACTCTTTATTACTCAGGCATCACTGTTTTAAAAGCAAAACTGGAAGCAGACGTGCTAGGGCTAGACCATGGGTAGGCAAACTAAGGCCCGGGGGCCGGATGCAGCCCAATCGCCACCTCAATCTGGTCCGTGGGTGGTCTGGGAATCAGCATGTTTTTAAATGAGGAGAATGTGTCCTTTTATTTAAAATGCATCTCTGGGTTATTTGTGGGGCATAGGAATTTGTTCATTATTATTTTTTCAAAGTATAGTCTGGCCCCCCACAAGGTCTGAGGGACAGTGAACCAGCCCCCTGCTGGTCCAGCCAAGTTTCTGCTTTTTGGAAGCAGACAGCAGCCCTGATCTGGCTAACGGCATCCACAGGTGCAAGTAGGATTTCATATCTAAAAAGGGTGCTGCCGGTGTTCAATGGGTGTTCATACCGCCAACTAAAAATGCGCACACAACCTCAAATACTCCACCCCTACATATTATGCACTCTTTGATTCTGCCACTCTAGAACAGGGCAACTGTTTAGATTTCCGGACAGCTAAATCCTGGTCGAGATGGTTCCATTTCTATAGGCACAACCAGGAAATTAATTGTGTATTCCCTTTGCGATTACAGAATCAAAGAAGTAGAAGGTATTGCTCCATGACCTGCTCTGTTTGGCCACTGCACTACCCTTGGGAGGCAGATAAGGCTAGGCCAGCTTATTATCTTCAGTATAAGGATATTTTGAAGGGAGTAAGTGGGTCCTTCCCCCCGCCTCCCGCTTCAGGATATCTGATAGTTGCTTACAATTTAAATCAAGACACCTGCACCAAATGGTTCTTATATTGTATGTAGGCAACAAAATGCCAAAAAGACGCCAGTTTCCCTGAAAATTGTGCAAACCAGTCATTCCATCAAAAAGCACATGCCTTGGGGGGGGGGGCTATATATTGTAGGCAGGGACCAGTGACAGGAATCTGACCTTCTCTCTAACACTCCCCATAGCTACTACTTAGTTTACCGTCACTGCCATTCCAGCTAGACGTGCTTCGTGTTTTGAATGCCATTCGTATCAAATCGATCCTTGCCGGAAATGGCTGCCCTCTTTTGCCTGTACACCCAACTGCAAAGATAATTTAGCTTTCAAAAAGTCAAATGTGTAAAAAGGTTCTGTAATTGATGACAAAGATGCAGGATTCAAGTACTGTACAGATTTAAAGGAGTGAGAAGACTAACACTGTATTATTATTATTATTATTATTATTATTATTATTATTATTATTATTATTATTATATTTTCAAGAGGGTTGTGTAGCCAAAATTTAAGCCAGGGTGTGAACAGAACAAATGGTTATGTACCATTGTATTTTGCCTATTAGAAAGCAAGTGATTCTCACCCTTTGCAGATTCTTACCATCAGCTTCCAGTGTGTTTAAGCTGAATGATATGGGTTTTTTGGGGGGGGGAGGGTACTCTCCTGCATAAGAGACACCATTTGCATTCATTCTTACTATGGATGCTTGCTAAAACATCACTTGAATGGTCAGCTTCCTCTGGGGTTCCACATGCACACAGTGATTTAAGCTACTGATGAGTAAAATATGGCCTACACCCACATCATCTGAATCTTCCCTGCTTTCACAAAACATGGCCAGACGTTTTGCCTCCCACCAGTTCTGTTCAGTATAGAACTACAGAACTCCTGGGTCAATTCTCAGCTGGCTGTTTGCATTTTCAGTTGTTCCTGGGCTGAAAAGCAGGATGCACCGACACTGCTCCCTAGATATCAAGCCGTCTTCCCAAGGAACTTAAGTCAAGAGCTGTAATGTCTTCATGTTTTCGAGTTCTTCTGGGGGGAGCTACAGATAAAGGGGTAATGGCTTTCCCCCTCTCTTCTCCAGGTTTGGTGCAGCAGAATCCAGCTTGTTGCTTCTTGAAGGTATTAGAAAAACTCTCTGATTCAAACAGGAGGCTGGGGTGTGTCTCTCTGTTTATTAACATTATCATAGCACATGGCTTGGAAGCGTCACCTGCTAGCGACTGGCTTATTCGCACTGATGTTGTAACTGAACTATGTAACAGTTAAGAGCCTTTCAATGAAAAGCGACAGAGGTCATGCCTGCATGTGCTTCTGTCATATGAATCAATTCAACTGTGAAATAAGAGAGGTCTATTATGGTCTAGAGAGCAGTGTTTTCCAAGCTTGGGTCTCCAGCTGTTTTTGGACTACAATTCCCATCATCCCTGACTGCAGGATCTGCTGGCTAGGGATGATGGGAGTTGCAGTCCAAAACCAGCTTGAGACCCAAGTTTGAGACTCAAGGAAAGGACAGAACAAAGGCACAGGTTCTTAAAACTCGAAGCCCCTGTCCCAGGATGGATGTAGCCTATGACTTGCATATAGGAAGTCCCAGGTTCAATCTCTGGCATCTCCAGGTAAGACTCCTGCCCGCAACCCTGAAGAGCTGCTGCCTGTCAGTGTTGTAGATAATTATGTCCTAGATGAACCATTGGCCTTAATTGGTGTAAGGCAGCTTCCTAAGTTTTTGTATACCCTGCCCCACAAATCCATGCCAAGCAATGCCAGCTGCCACAAGTGGAAAGTAATCTCTGAGCAGCTATGGCTAACGTTGCCGATTTTCAGAATAACACATCCCGGTCATGAAAACTGGTGTTCCAGCTTCTACCGCAGGAGTTTCCTTGTTGCAGAACTTCTAAAGTTCTCGAGAGAGCAGAATTCACAGGTGACATGCTTGCTCATGAGCTTTTGGGCTACCTGCCGTATTTTGGCCAGGCAGCGCCACTAAACCAGTTTTACTGGATCCCACTGCACCAGAACTAAAGTGAAGGGTAAGAGTTTGCAATGCAGCTATGGCAAAAGTTAAGAGAAGCCACCATTCCACTGCTTAAGTTATCTTTACTACTCTTCCTTGAGGTAGCTGTCCCAATTTAGGGGGAAATGGTGGTAGCCAGAGGATCCTAGCATTCTTTTTTTCATCATCTTCAAGGCTTATGTAGGGAAACAGCCTCAGAGCGTGGATAATTCATTCTCTCTCTCTCTCTCTCTCTCTCTCTCTCTCTCTCTCTCTCACACACACACACACACACACTCTTCTAGAATTCATATCTTACTGTGAACTTTGAGGTAGTATATGCATGTGTAAATTTCATAGCTATTAACACCTGTGTATCCTCCAAGTAATAAAGTTATGACAGAGCCTCTTAAATTTCAAAAACTTTTTGAAAAGCCAAATTCATATCTGGCACACATCTTTTTAAAAAAGAAAGACCTTGTTTTGTTCCCATCTTTCGGGGGGGGGGGGGGGAAGCCAGGTCAGATGAATGACTCTGGGATCATTATGACCGCCCGAGTCTAATTCCTCTTCACGGCTATGGGTCTGGATTCCAAAGCCTTGTTTTTTAATTCTAAAGCAAGTTAAGCAACCATTTTTGGACATGCCAGTACTTCTGGGTGACCTAAGACTTGGGATACCTTGAGAAATCTTCAGAAGGCATATATGGGGGGGGGGGGGGAGAAGAAGAAGAAGAAGAAGAAGAAGAAGAAGAAGAAGAAGAAGAAGAAGAAGATCTGGCCCTTGGACCAGATTCCATTTAAAAACATTCCAGATTTGGTCCTAAGAGAACCGAAGTGTGAGCACAAAGTCAATTTTCCAAAACAGCTGTTAAGAGTTCCACTGCACCCCGCTACCTTTTGAACTCCACATGGAAACCCCAACCTAATATTAGCTGTAGTGTAGGCTGTGAATATTCCACATATTCACTAAGAATCTGGAAGGACACTCTCAGGTTTCTAGACCTCCTGGCACTGCTTAAATGCATGCTTTAAAAACAACCACCAGAAATAGCCTGGGTGGAAGTTCCAATGGTCATAGGGTTATTTGCTTTTCACAGCTCCCTGCCTTGCCCTGATCGCCCCTAAGCCATTTATGCCCCTGGAGTCTTTAAGTTTCTCCACCACCCCATTCCTCCTCTCCAGCAGGCCTTTAAAGGTAAGGAAAAACCAAAGCAGCATGCCAATGAATTCCATTTATGTCAAATTCTAAGAGAGGAGGCTCGTTCTTTCTCAATCGGTCCTTCCCCGTAGCTGGTGGGCATATGGCAGAGGGCGATGGGCCAGTAAGGATATTCTCCCACCATTGTGCAAAGGCTAGGGTGCCTGAACATGCCTGATACCGAACCCCAGCACATTGCAGAGGATGCTGGGGCACATTCTAGTGGGTGCACACTATATTTGCAGGGGGTACTTGCTAGGCATGACCCCATTAGTGCCCCACATTAAATGGAGAGCGCATCTTAGAACACAGGTCCCCCCACCTCAGTGCAAGGTAAGGTGGGTATTAGCAATCAAGCCGTCCCTTGGGAAATCTTGTCGGCCTCTTTTGAGCCCTCCAAGTTCCCCACAACACAGCCTGAGTGAGGTATTTATACCAGTTTAATTTGCACAAGGCTGGATGAAGATATGAAAGGCTTCATCCACACTCTTCATGTTTCAAGAACTGTAGCTTGTTAAGGGTGCTGAACATTGTTAGGAGACCCCAACACTCCTCACAAACCTACAATTCCCAGAGTTCCCAGGGAAGAGGGGTTGAGTGTTAAACCACTATGGGAATTGGGGTCTTAGAAGGGTCTCCCATCAATGCTCAGCATCTGTTAACAAACTGCAGGGTTCTGTGCCTGTTTAAAAGCATCATCCTCATCTCCAACATTTTCTGGTGGAGCTGAGAGCTCTTTGATTAAGAGATTTCTAGGCCCCTCAAATAACTACACTTCCCAGGGCGCAATGGGCTGGGAGAAGGAACAATGACAGTTACGTTGGCTTGGATTTGCAGTTGTGTTGCGCTAAAAACGACATTTCCTGTTCTCTTAAGGGTCTGTTGGTTATGCCCATCAGACTTTTAAAATAGACTTGCTTCCTATCAAGTTTAGAAGGACTTCGGGTTACTACATGCCCCGCTGCTTGTTCTCCAGGATGATGTGCAGATAAAAGCCAAGATGCATAGCAGCACTGAACAAGCAGGGGATGTCTTCACCTCACACTTGGAGCAAAATAGGATGCACACTAAACAATAATTAAAATGGCAGTGAACAGGTCAAACCATGCTCTTGTGGAGTCCCAATGCACCTAACTTTCCAGGTTAAGCTCACAGTGATAGGCTGAGGTATTAACGTAACCAGCAAAAATAATTTTTAATTTCCTCCCTTTGGGAAAGGAGTCCTTTTTCCTTGTCTTGCCAAGTAGGCTTTTGCTACACAGAAAACATGTTACAGATTTTCTGCGTACTGTCTCCGAGCCATTTTCAGACTGCTCGACGGTTAGAAAGAAAAAAATAACCAAAAATAAAAGTAGTTTCCCAAGCTACTCACGTTACACAATCATGTTAAACCCATATTTAACTTTTGACAATGGGTGGGAAATGGCTGAGGGGTCCTATATTCCCAGCACTCTTTCTGTCAGAGAGCTTGTTCAAACATTTATTTTTATTTTTATTTTAAGAGAAGCCAGTGGGATTTTCAGCACTTTCCTGGCTGTTTACCAATCAGAGTTTGAGGTAAAGCTGGGGTTAGTACTTTGGGGGAGAACACAAAGCCCTCAGTACCCCATTACGGCTACCTCAGCCCCATTTTTGAAATAAAAAATGATTGTAGCAGGAGGAAGGAATCAACTTGAGGTCCTGGGGGAAGAAGGGGAGGAACAGGCAGATTGAAACAGCAAATAGGCACCAGGTCCAAGGCTGAATATGTCAAATTCTCATCTCAACTGAAGCCACGAACACAGTCCTAGTATGTTAGAAATTTGCGGTGGCTTCTCCTTCCCAGAAGCTGTAAAACTGGGAGCTGTAAGTCATCGAACAAAAATTTCAAAAGCGTTTGAGGCAATCCAAACGACAAATGTGGACATTAAAGAAAGAGAGGCAAAACTCTGTGCAAAACTCACAATTTGGTGGCGGGGAAAAATGCCAGGCCTTAGTGGCACTCCAATGGCTGTGCATGAACAACCACAAAAAACAAGTTACTGAAAGCAAAAACCTTAACATTTTACCAGCTTTGTACAGAACTCTCGTCACTGCAATATCTAGTCGTCATCTACGTTTGATAGTTAAAAACAGATCCAGCACGCGCGCCCCCCATCACGTACAGAAGCTCCCATCTTCCAATCACAGCCTGTTAAAACTATCATGGAAGTTTACAGGATCCCTGCATTGCCAATGATTTGAACACCCAAAAGCCAGGGTGTTGAAACTGCCTGATTCTGATGGTTAATTCTATGCCTTTTTGGAAAAGGGCAACCACCCCACCCAGAACAAACATTTATCCATTTGTCTAGAATTTTTTTAAAAAAACTGCACACAGCAACAATTTGACTCCAAGAATGTTGGGAGAGGGGTGGGAGTGTGTGCCCCCCCACCTCTCCTAAGATTGCAGTTTGAAACAAATACCCAAAATTGCTTGCTGTTGACAAACAAAACACCCACTTTATTTGTCATGGCTGATGTCTGAATAATAATCATTAAAAACTGGTCTATGCAAGTCTGTATTAAAAGCAGAGAAGTGAGAGATTTATTTATTTTTGAAAGAAGGAAAGTGATTTACCACCCACCCACTTTCTGTAGGGAAAAGAACAGATGCGGGGGTGATATTAGGGGCGACCTAGGGGCCCCTCTGCCCCAGGTCTTTTGCAAAACACCCCAGATTCCCTGACCCTCCCACCTCCTTTTTAAAACTTAAAAGCGCCTTTCTTTTAAAACTTTGCTTACATTCTAATAAGTTGGCCTGAATTTGCATCTCTGCGTGTTTAAGCATATGCAAATTTGTGGCATGGCCCAAGTATTTTTTTTTCAGGATCCAGCAATGCCCCTGAATAGATAAGATGCATTTGAAACAATACTCTCATCCTCCCTTCCTAATTTTATAAACCATTTCTGGTTTCCTTTCCTAACAAGAGAGTATCTTGCAACTTTCCTAAGCTGATAAAAGGGGCCAAAAGAAAAAAGAAAAGAAAAACCACACCACCCCATAACATTGATCATGGGCTAACATCAAAGTTTTCCAGTCAAAAAAGCAGATTAGAGAGCCATATGGTTAGCTGTATGTGTTGTCAAAAGGAAAATCTGATACTACTTGGTGATTCTAGAAGCTGGGAATTTTGGGAGTTGTTCTTCTCAGTCTCTATAATCTCTACAGAAAAGGGTAGTCACTTTTTTTTTTAAAGAGCAAAGATACATTGAGCAGCCTCATACAGCAACCCTCAAAAACCCAGAATTCCCAGCTTATATGTGGGTAAAGGAGCCCCTTGGTAAAAGTATCTGTGTCAAGCTGGCCTCATGAATTCATTTACAACAGATGAAAATTACACATTCAGAGGGCTTTCTGCTCCAAGTGCAATGGAGAGTAGCAAACGCAACTTCCTTTAAAAAAAAACAAAACCCTCCACACAAACCTTTTCAAATAACGTCAGTTGGGGTTGCGCTTTTTATCCTTGAGAAGGTACAAAAACCACACCGAAAATTGGCTCCCATTTCTTTTTCTTTTCTTAAAAAAAATAACGGCCTGCTTCTCCTCAGTAAAACTGAGGTAATCTTTGTAAAATATGTCACAGCACCATAGCGGAAAAGAGGGCCAAATGTTTACAAGGTCAAGAGTTGGGTTCTGATTTCTAAGTTTTGTTTCTGATCTGCATAGCATCATCATCAGCCTCCGAATCATCGACTAACTCAAACCTCCATTTTGATTTCTCTGGTTTTGCTGCAGTGAAGGTTGAGTTTATGCAACCAAAGACCCTCAATTGTGTGGTGCCCTCTGGTTCCCTCACCTGGTCACTTGTATAAATTAAGAACGGTCTGGTCCCATGAAGCTGGGGAAGCTACTATCTCCCTAGCCTAGACATTCAACCATGGACCAGCTGTTTTCAAAGGACTTCTCTTTGCATTTTATTGCTAAAATGCCATTATCTGCGCAAGCAGCAACACTTACTGATGGAAAACATGGCTGAGAAATCCCACATTTGTAGGCCAAACAGCAAAATCCATTGATATCCAAATCCAGACAGAATAAACATGCCTGAACTTTAATCCAAGTAACCAACCACAGAACTACAACCACCTACATTGATCAAGTAAACTCACCCCAACATCCAAATTAAGTGAATTTAAATCAGGACCAGACTCTAGACTACAGTTTGGTGTTTCTCTTTCTTATATATGCCTTTTGGAGTGTGGTGCGTCTAATCACACAAATTTTAATGATTTGGACACTGTAATCAAAAGGTGCAGATCCTAAACCAGCCATATTTTTGAAGGGCTGAAAATTATTATTTGATTCTCGGAGTAAGGCAAAGACTGAACTGTCGTTTTTAGGGGTGGAGAGAGATCTGCCATCTTTTCCGCTACGTCTGAAGTCTCTGTCGTTCTCCATAGAGAGCTCATAACACTGCCGACCTGCATAACAACTTCTGGCTCATAAGAAATTATGAAACTTAACTTCTCTTTTCATTAAAAAAATAAAATATTCAAGACTATCAGCTTTTATATAAAATATCAGCAAGCCCAAAAACAAAACAATTGCTGAGGTAACTTCATACCTTGAGGTAGCTTTTTTCCCTCCACATTTTTCTCTCATTTTTCTTTTTTTCCTATTTTCCCCGTCCTTTTCCCTTAAAACACACAGCAATGCCTGACCTTCCTGCACACGTCTCTTTGTTGGAAGGCATAAAAAGGACAGAAATTGCTTCAGTGTAAACAGCAAGATCCATGCAGCCGCTTCGATCTAAAATTCAAAGTTGTCAGTCAAGCATTAGGAACGTGGAAAACACATTGGAACTGGATTTGCCTGCTGTCACTCAACCCAAACCTGGATCTCAAGGCTTTTTGTGGTGGGACAAACAGGCCCAGTCCCAAAGGTATTGGTTAAACCTGGACATCCAGCGAGTCAAATTAGAACAGAAGTCTTGTCTCTGCTAATATAGATGTGCATTGCAATGCAAAGATGGCTCTGCCCCACAGAATTCTTTTTCTCTGCCCTTCTTTCAGAGACGGCAAAATTTGATCCAGCATGACCCTAAACGCATGCTGATGTCAATGTGCTTGGCTTAAGATCAGGTCTATTATTTCTATGCAATTTTATTCCCAAATTGAGAGAGCTTAAAACCCAGAAATCTTGATTTCCCCAGAATTTGCACATTCAGATTGAAAGGTCCATTGCAGCAGCCTCTGAATGGAATTGAGATCCTTGGACATGATGTTCCATCCATGTGAGAAAGTCATAGTTTGCTCTCTGCCCTGGATACATAATGATTCCTCCTGGGCTAGTTTTGATGTCTATGCTCACTACTCAGAACTGCCCTGGGGATGACAGATGTGCAAGAAAAGACGGAATTTGTAAGCAGGCTGGTACATTGCCTTTCCCAGTTGCCTCTGCAAAGGTGACTTGGCAGCTCGTCCTGCTCTTTTAAGACTAAGCAACATCGGGTGTGCCATGACAATGGAAATCCTATGCACTTACTTGGAAGAAAGAGCAACTGAACTTGAGTGGAATTGGCTTGCATGTAAACCTGTGTAGGTCCCAATCCTATGCACACTGACCTGGAGCTAAGCCCTCTTAGAAGCTAGTGAGTGGGCAGCGCTTATTCTACATGGCGGGGAGTCAGGCCTGCAGATCTTTTAGGTTAACAGGGGAACATAAACACACACAGAAGCATAGTTTGGATGATACTGCTGCCAATCCATTTTGAATCCAAATTGCAGGAAAATTAGCACTGGATCCACCTGAGTTTGAAGCTCTCTGGAGCACTGTGGGGATTGGGTGGGTTTTCCTCAGGGGAACAGCGAGATTTAACCCATCAAGTGCCTGACTGAATGCAGAGACAAAACTTTGTTCGGTAATCTGGCTGCCAGGCAGGCAGTTTCCTGTCCTTCACAGATACTCACAAATCCATTGTATTCATATTCATATAACACATTTTTCTTTCTTTCTTTCTTTTTAAAGTTCGCGTAAGAGTGACTGGGATCAGTAACCACATTACATTCTTCTGATGTCTATATTTGGTATCGCCTCATAAAGACGCTCGACATTCCTGTGGCAGAAAATATCTCCCCCCCCCCTCCCAAAATTAAGTCATTCCAATTCTCAAGAAAAAATTACTTTTGGTTTCAGTTTTAAACCCCCCCTGGTTTTCCCTCCCTTCCCTACCCCCAGATCGAAATCCAAATATAATGTTGGCTTTTTTGTTCATACTGGACTCCTCCATTTCCCTGGGAGCGGGATTCAGACACATTGGTTTGTTTTCTACAGCAGTACCCGGGGCGGGAGGTAATTTAAACCTGGGGTTCAAGGTCCTTGATATTGCTATCCTATACATGCACACCTAGGAGCAAGTCCCATTGAACTAAATGGGACTTACCACTGAGTAGACATGCACAGGTTTTCACCATGTAAGTCCCCAGGGTCACTCATTTCAAACATATGAGTTAAGATTAAGGAGGAAGCCATTTGCCCTGACCCAGAGAAGATGATCAGTGTGGGGACTTGGTCTACTGGATGCAGAAAAGGACAAGAGACCTTATCCAACAATGTATGGAAAAGCTCATTAAGGACCCCTGCATGCAAAACAACCACAGTTCATCCACTGGCCCCTGTTATGGCAGCAACACACACTCGGCTTTCGGGTTCTCTGGATCAGGGCAGACATTCTTTCCCTTCTTCTTCTTCTTTTTGGTATAACTAAGCGCTGAGGTTCCTTGAAAGTAGGGCAACGTGATACCAAAAGTGATAAGAGATGGAAGCTCAACAGGTGGAGCTCCCTGGCCGAGATCTCTCCAAGCAACGGAACACTGTGTTGGGGAGGAACTTCTGAAACCCTGACCTGTTCTGGAATTAACCAAAGAGGATTTGGGGATCGAATTCTCATAGGCTGGGTGGGTGCCTGAAATCATGGGATTCTGGCCTGAGAAATTTTCGCCAACATGTCAACCAATTTCTTTTCTTCTGTTCCACCCCAACCCCAAGGGTGTGGTTTTAAAGCCAGGCTATGACTCATGTGTCATGCAATCTAAGGACCTGTGTGTATTTAAAAGAACACAAGAACCCTCCATTGATCTAGCATTGCTATGTTGTACAAAGACCTTTTGGGGGTTTTGGCCATCAAGGACAGAAGCAGGAATTCCCAACGTGGTCTCTGTGTGACCTCTGCTTGTCTCCACTGTGCCCCCCGGGGCACAAGTCCCCTAAGCAGGGACAGGCCCATGAATACACCCTCTTGCCACCCCACCCAAGGCTGCTTCTGTGCATTTAAGCCACCAGCTGGCTACAAGTCTACCCTAGAGCAGGAGGTAATTTGCCAGAGGTGACGGGGGGGGGGGCAACTATAGCTTCTGTTCAACAGAACCTAGGAGCAGATGGCTATTCCCCAGGGGACTGCAGTCGGCTTTGCTCCATAGCAAAGACCTTGACATCCATTTAAAGTCTCTAGGCAGGGACATTCCAGAGAACACTGCATAGGTTTAAGCTGCAGTGATTTCATTAGGATTTAAGCATGCTCAAATTTTTCTCTGGAGAGTGTCTGGCTAGTGTGAGAGGCATGTCAACTGCAGGCAGAAGCATAAACCCTGAAGTGTCCCTTGGAATTGCGGGGATTGTGTGCGTTTGAAACAGGAAATGGGTTTTATTTCATTTTCGTTTGATGTGGTTTGGACTGCAGCATCAAAATTTACACCCACAAATTCAAGAGAGTGGCACTGGAGCCTAAAATAACATTTCTTAAAAACAAAAAAGACAAAACCGCCTTACCTCACTTACCCATTAGGTTAAAAAAAATCGTATGTTTTCTGCAAAAAATAACTCCTGCTCAGCCATATCTGCTCTTCTCTTCATGACTAAAATTTGGTTTGCAACATTGGATTTTTATAAGAATCAGATGGTGTGGGGTTTTTTTTTTTTTAACCACTAAAACCCCAAGTTTGGATGTTTCGTATAAAAAATCTGTCCCCCTCAAAAAAAAAAAAAAAGGCTGAGTGAGTCAGATCAAGAGATGCTTCTGCTATTGCAGGAAGCTTCTCTGGGTTAAAGCCATAGCTTCTTTTTTAAAAAAAATTGAACTGGATATATTTAAATCTGGTGACTTATATTTCATGAGTATTCTAATTTTTTGGGACACATTCCCATGATTTCTGTCTTTTATCAGCAATGTTTTGCGATTCACTCCACCAGGACTCCTAATTAAGTATTTGCTGACTTTGGTGGATTAAAATCTTGACATGCTTCCCCATTGCTTGATTTTCTAATTATTTCAATACTTTCCCTGTCTTAACAAATGAAAATACCCAGGGCAGTTGGGGGAGGGGAAGAGAGAGAGAGAGGGAGAAAGAATGCACTTATTTCCTTAAATAAGGAAATTGGAGACTTTTCAAGTTATCTGGCTCAATTCAGATACCACACCAAATACATGGTTAACAGTACAATCTTATATGTGTTTACTCAGAAGGAAATCCCACTGAGTTCAATAGGGCTTACTCCCAGGCAAGCGACTAAGGGATTGTGGTCTAAGGAAACTCAACTTTGGTTTGACATACAGTGGTACCTTGGTTTGCATACGTTTTGGATTACAAACACGTCAAACCTGGAAGTGCGTGTCCTGGTTTGCAACCTTTTTTGGGATTACAACCCATTTTATTTTTTTTGAGGCCCCATTGGCCTAAGCGTGCCTTGGGTTACAACCTGTTTTGGTTTACGAATGGACCTCCGGAATGGATTATGGTTGTAAACCAAGGTACCACTGTACTGTCTGCCCTGACATGTCATGTTTTGTAATTTATCTAAATTGCTGGAACATAGCTACAACCCTTTCTCCAGCCCTGGAGGTCCTGGCACAGAAGAAATGGAAGCAGGAAACAGACAAGTAGCTCTAAACCATCATTTCTCTCTATGTCGGAAAGCTCAAACCATCGTGTGGCTTTTCCTTTATTGCTACTATAAACCATGGTTTGGTATCAATGTTTGAATTAAGCCATTGTGTGGTTTCTAAGGGGGAGACTTCTGAAAAGACAGGGTTATTGCCTTGTTTTCCCTCCCTACGTCTCTTTGTTTTTAGGACAACTGGGATTATGAGGCGGCCAATTGAAGGAGAACCAAACCCTCCCCATCAGTTGACAATTTCTAAGAAAGAAGGGGTGGAGGAAACCTTAATATGTAGTTAGAATTCTATGCTGTCTCTCTATATATATTTAAAGTGACAGGAAACCTCTCAATGGCATGTGTGTGCCATTGGGATGAAAAGTTGGGAGCTGGTTTTACTTTTAGGGCAGGTATACACAGCTGAGGGTGCATGGGTCCAGATAACACTCAGCCTACCTGTGCAACCCTGCAAGTCATCTTTCCCCACATGGTGCCCCCCTCAGATGTTTTCTCTTCTATTTCCCATCAGGCCTAGCCAGCATGGGCAAAGGTCAGAGGTTGTGGGAGGTGTAGTCCCAAAAAACAACACCTAGGGGGCGCCAGGTTGCAGAGGCCTGCTGGGAGTCTTAACTAGGGGCTGCAGCAAAGTGACGAAAAACGTGACAAGTGGGGCTTGCAGAGCAATTTTCAGTTCTGGAAACTGGTACAGAGCAGAGCGTCACCAGAAACCTAGAGATGAAAGCTGCCATTACCAAGCAAGGTGAAGTTGTGGGATGGAAAACACGGCAACTCCACTTGCCTTGGGAGTCGGGCTGCTTTCCTGATGGCAGCATGGTCAGCCGAAGCATCTTCTCCCGGGTCAAAACACTTGGCAGCTCCAGTTATTTGGGCACACGGCCGCAGCAAGAAGAAACTCTGACAACCAGGCCTCACCGAGTTCCACAACCACCAAATCAAACAGAACTGGGGTCATCCCAAAACCAGGTAGAAAGGTTCGTTGGATAACCCTAGAGAATCTGGTCCCACTCCATTTTCCTTCTCCCGCTGACTGGGAAAACGAATGTGGCTTTTGTTTTGTTTTTCAACGTGGGGATGTTGAGGGCAGGTAAGTTTCCCAAATAAATCCCTAAAAGTGTTTTTGATTGGGGGGAGAGGGGGTGGGATTTACATGCCTTTGCTCCGCCCTTTGTCTGGTAAAAAACATAGCAAACTGCATGGGAGAACACTCCCGCCCCCTCAAGCTACTTGATTGAAACAAAGACTGTGGGATCCGATTAGGATTTTTCTTTTCTATTGGCCAATCCAATTCCCCTCCCCGCTCCATATTTATGTGTGTATATATAAATATACATACATACATACATACACATACATACATACATACATACATACATACATGCTGCATGCCTGAGGAATACACACACATACACACACACATATATATATTATATATACACACAGCATGACCGAGGAGCCAATCGCACACTGCCTTTGGCTAGTGAGACATTAAGTCACCCGTCTACAAGAAAGTTACTAATGCCCGCCTACGGTAAACTGATTCCCAGCCACTCTTAGGGTTCTGCATCAACAGCTCATCACTCTTTTGGCTTGGCTTTGTTTCATCCGTTGTCAATGTTGTCCGTTCGTCCATCACTTCCTCTCTCTCTCTCTCTCTCTTTTGTTTTCTCTTTCACACACCCAGGGTAAAGAAACCTCCTATTTCCTCCGTGTTTGCGTCTGGCTGTTCTGCCCCTTCTGATGCTGTTGTTTCACCTGAGCGAGGATATCGCGTATTTTGCGTTGTGCCATCTGGCAAGAAAAGGATTTGGGGAGGGGGTTGAGAGAGAGGGCAAACAGATTTATAACAATGGCACTGGCCTGATATGGTGGATCAACCTTTCCTGACTGGGTGAACGCCAGATGTTCTGGACCACAACTCCCATTACCTGTGCTGGCTGGGGCTGACAGGAGTTGGATTCCATTGGAAGTCGAACGTAATCTGTTCTGGAAGTCCATTTGACTTCCAAAATGTTCAGAAAACAAAGGGCGGCTTCAGATTGGCTTCGGAAACTCCTGCAGCCAACCGGGAGCCACAGAAGCCCTGCCCGAGTTCCAAAGAATGTTCGCAAACCGGAACACTGACTTCCGGGTTTGCGGCGTTTGGGAGCCAAAACGTCCGAGTACCAATGTGTTGGTATGCATCCAAGGTATGCCTGTATCTGAAGGAGTCAACAGTTCCTGAATCTTCCAGACTGGAAGTGGCATCTTGAGGTGCTGGAGAGTTGTGTAATACCGAGCCCTAAAATCCACAAAACCAACTTGGATTGAAGCAGCTGTTGGGAGCAGAGAGCCACCTCACTTCCTTGTCCCTCCCGTTCACATGAAATTTAGGCACTTTTATTTGTTCAAACTAATTGACCAACGTGAGATCTGAGGAAGGAAGGAGGTAACACCTTCCCAATGTTACGTGTATAGCCCCAAACAACTTGGGTCCCAAATGTCCAGTGAATGCCTGCTCCCATTGATTTTATTTAAAATTAATACTGAAACACATTTATTTAAATAAAAATTAAAATTAAAAAATAATTAAAAAATTAAAAAAATGCAGTAGCACCTTGTTCTAGTTTAAGCTTCGTGTGCATGCACACTTCCTTCAGATACCTTCTTCGTATCTGAAGAAGTGTGCAAGCACACAAAAGTTTATACTAGAACAAACTTAGTTGGTTTCTAAGGTGCTACTGGACAATTTTTTAAAATTTAGTTTTATTTCGACTGCATCAGACCAACACGGCTACCTACCTGAATCTACATTTATTTAAAGAAAAGGAAAAAAGAATGCCCCCTCACCTTCTAATCTGGCTCATGATTTCAAGATCTTCATGTAAGTACAGTCAAACCTCGGTTGTCGAACGTAATCCGTTCCGGAAGACCGTTCGACTTCTGAAACGTTCGAGAACCAAAAACTGAAAGTGGAAGCCTCAATACAATAGGGAAACTCACAACGGAAGCCGCGTCAGACGTTCAGGTTCTGAAAATCGATCGAAAACCGGAGCAGTTACTTCCAGGTTTTCGGCATTCGGGAGCTGAAACGTATGATAACAGAGGCGTTCGGGAACCGAGGTTGACTGTATGTGTGTGCATTTTCCACCTTGGGGCCTTTGCGGGAAGGGAGGATTATAAATACACTCAAGAAATAAACAAACCAGGGCTTATTGTGCCTGCCACACTCATTTGCACTGGGATGAAGCAAACCATGGTCCCTGGCTTAGCACCACATCCAAACCATGGTTTGCAATTGAATTCGTTCTCAACAAACCACAGTCTGTAGCCAAGGTTTGCTCTTGGTTTTCTGGAGCAACCAGCAAGATCCCAGGTTCAATCCCTGACATCTGGAGCTTGGGCAAAGTATGTCCCCTTATCTGAGCCCCCAGAGGTTGCTGTCAGTCAGTGTAAGAAATCTTAGTTTCTGCTCCTTTACAGAAAATCCACTGGCCATTTAAATTGCACATAGGCTTCCTGAACATAACACAAAACAATATTTAAGCACTTAGGCTCAATCGCTTCCTCTCTTACTTGGCATGCACCAGATTCCTGCTGTTAGTTTAAACCACAGTGATTGGAATAAGCCAGGTTCAGAAACCAAGGGTTGATCTTTGCTTGTGTCAATAAACTATAGATTAAATGAACTACAAATTGTCCTTGCTGGGTGTAACAAACTGTGTTTTTAACCTGGGAGTGGGTGCTTCTGATACTGCTAAACCAGCTTTTTCCAAACTGATGCCCTCCAGATTTTGTTGGGACTTAAATTTCCATCATCCCTCACCAATGACTACGCAGGCTGGAGTTGATGGGACTTAAGTCCAACTAGAGTCCAACACTATCAGGTGGGGGAAGTCTTTAGTCCAGTTCTTATTTAACCTCTTCCACCCATGCCAATATGGCAAGAATGATCTATTGTGGCCCCTACCTGGCTGGCGTAGAAGTGTCCGATGATTTTGACAATGACTTGCTCATTCTCATCGGGAGTTTGGTCCCGCGGGACAACTACTTCTGCTGCTGTCAGGTTCTGCAGCTCATTGACCTGTCAAGTGGAAAGACAGTGAGGCTTAATTGCATTTTTATTTTATGAAACGAAGTAGCCCTAATTCAGTTTCCCTGCACTGCTGCTGCTCCTGCAGTCCAGCTTCACTCCACTTTAATAAGGCTAACAGGAGAACTTCAAGCTTGCCTGTGCTCAATGTTAATTTAAAACCATCTTATTCTGTATTCTGTAACTTTAACCCTATCATTCCCTTCCACTTACTCCTGCAGACTCTTAAAAATAAGACTGGGTTCAAAGGTAACCACGCTTTGCACTAACCATAGTTAAAACTTCATGGTTTGTGTTTCAGACGTGCAAATTATGGTTTCACAGGTTTCTTCCTCCTTCTACCTCCCCTCCCCTAATATTTCTGGACGCTGTTCTAAACAGTACCCTATTAGGGCATAGCATCACCCCAAACAACGGTTTTGTCAGTGCAAATGTAACACCACATACTGTTACGGTATGCCCAAACCACAGCTGGCAATACATTTCCAGGCATGACTTCAAATCATTGCTTGCTAGTCACTTGCATGCCCCTTTTTGTCAAGACAGTGTTGATTCCGATATTATAAGAAACTACGGTCTGTCATTCTGTTTCTGACAGAAGCAATAAGAAATCACTCAAACATAAAAATCAAGAAAGAATGGGATTGTTTTAAAAATTAACTGTGTAAGTATGGTTCCCAAAGCAATACTTAGATGTGCCTAGAGTAAATTTCACAAAACAACAACAACAGAGGAAAGATATTATATAAAGAGAAGGATGAAAGTTTGCTAGAACACAGTACAGTGGTACCCTTGTTTTGAGTCCGGGATCTGTTCCAGAGCCCCGGACGCTCAATGAAAGGGACGCTCGACAAAGCACTGCTCTGCGCGCATGCGTGAGCGGTTTTGAGTTTCTGCGCATGCGGCAAACCAGGAAGTAACCCATTCCGGTACTTTCGGGTTTGCAGTAGACATTCCACGAAATGGATGCTAAACGGGGAGGACTCACAACCAGGTGCTACTGTACAAAGATAAGGAATTAAAGAGAGATGACAAAGCTGTAAAGAGGTAGGGGGAAGTCAGCTATTGTATTAGTGAAATGAGATTGGATAGAAGAGTGAATAGATTATGTATGTTATATACATTAATAGAGAAGAAAATATGATGGTGGGGGGAAAGAAACTATGGTCTGGCTCTGCAAACCATGGGTTGATGTTAGGATTCAGCCTCTTCTATACACTTATGCAAAAGCCAACAGACAAACACGGTAATGAAAGCCCGACATAAAATACACAAAAGCATGAAAGACACTACAATATGAACTACGAGAATATTATGAAAATATTTAAACTAGAAATTATTTATATTAACAAATAAGACTGAAATCACATAAAACATGTATGCAAGTATCTACTCGAAGGCATGATCTATGGCTTATTATCAAAATGATCAGCTCTGAAGGTGCAGAGTTCGATGTGCAATATTTATATACTGTAAAGTGATAGTGCAAAGTCTCTCAGACGGGTGGCTAGCTTGTGTATTGCCCCTTTAAATGATTCCTTGCCTGTTTAAATGATTGATGGATTTTTTTGTATTTAAATTTGTGAAATCTTTAGTTTGTATCAGCCTTTGCTAGTGAAATGAACCATTGAAGTGTTGGAGTTGTTTAGTCAGGGTTACTCTTGTATACCTCTTGGTGAGTATTTCAAATTTATTATCATATTATTTCAACAAGCTTTATGTAATGTTGATAGAATGCACTATTATTATTATTATTATCATCATCATCATCAAAGATAAAGTCCGTTCCTAGATGAAACCGTACCCATGAAACAAGGGACAAGCTAGCCACCCGTCGGAGGACAGACGAGGACGCCTGAGAGACTTTGCACTATCACTTTACAATATATAAATATTGCACATCGAACACTGCACCTTCAGAGCTGATCATTTGGATAAGCCATAGATCATGCCTTCAAGCAGATACTTGAATACATTGTTTTATGTGATTTCAGCTTTAACTTCTAGCACGCTTGCAGGCTCTCAATAAGTAATAACCAATAATAATCAAACACCATCATTTTGAGAGACACTCCACGCTCCATCTTGGGTCATGGCAGTGCCAGTGGTCTCATCCCAAAGCAGGCGTCGACAGCCCTGACCATTCACTTACCGTTTTGCCTCCTTTGCCAATGACTCTTCCTGCAGCCGAAGCGGGGACTCGGATGTGTGTCTCTAGCTTCACTTCTTCTTTGGGGCCAAAAAAGTTTTCTTCTTTAAGTTTGCCATAAATCCGCCCTTGAGCCTGACGGGTGGGGAGGAATGAAGAGACCAGGAGGATATTAATCAACCAGTTCCAGGGACATCCCAGGCCTTGTCCCAGCCCCAAAGACTTAGCGCTGGTTATACAGTCGAACGGAATCCGTTTCGGAAGTCCGTTCGGCTTCCAAAACGTTCGGAAACCAAAACACAGCTTCAGATTGGCTGCAGGAAGCTCCTGCAGCCAATCGGAACCCGCGGAGGAGACGTTCGGGTTCCAAAAATAGTTTGCAAACCGGAACACTCACTTCTGGGTTTGCGGTGTTCGGGAGCCAAAATGTTTTGAGAAGTAAGCTGTTCGAAAACCAAGGTACGACTGTATTTTAAAACTGTCAGGGACAGGCTGGATGGGGAGGAGTGGTGGGGGCTGCCAGCCCAACAGCCCCCCAGGAAGGGCACTGAAGATGACACCTTAGAGCATGCAGCCTGGTGGTGGGAAACTGAGGAGCAGTCAGCAGATGGGACAAGCTGGGAGCTTATAGAAACAGGAGACTTGAGTGATCAAGGAAGGGTCGGAAGGAGGCGAGTCCTCCAGGACAGGATTGGAAGCTGAGAGTCAAAGCGTGCGACCAAAACAGTCCCAGTCCTGCTGACTCTTCTCCCCACTTGAGGAGGGTCCTGCACATTGCTGAGCAACAGGCCAGACAGGCCCAAAGGAGGAGCCCACCCCCAGGGGCGTCGCAGGGGGCGGGCCGCCCCTAGGTCAAGGGGAGGGGGGTGACACTTTGGCCGGCCCCTCCCACCCCACCCTGCCGGGCGGACCCGAAGGGGGGGCATGTCGCCTTTTCCCCCCTCCAGGGGCTATTTTTCGGCGGGGGGGGGGGCCGACCAGCGAGGGGGTGTGTCAAACTTGTCACCCCCTCCTCGCTGACCACCGCCCCCCGCCGAAAAAAACGCTGGGGGGGGGCGGGGGAAGGAAGCAGAGCAAGCGCTTCTTTTTGCCCTTTCCGCCGCTTTTTTCGGCGGGGGGGGGGGGCGACCAGCGATGGGGTGTGTCAAACCTGTCACCCCTTCCTCGCTGGCCACCACCCCCAGCCGAAAAAAACCACTGGGGGGGCGGGGAAAGGAAGCAGAATAGGCGCATTCAAGCGCTTGCTCTGCTTCTTTTTGCCCTTTCCGCCGCTTTTTTCGGCGGGGGGGGGGCCGACCAGCGAGGAGGGGGTGTCACGCTTGTCACCCCCTCCTAGCTGGCTACCACCTCCCGCCGAAAAAAAGCCTCGGAAAGGGGAAAATTTCCCCTTTCTGCATGCACGTGCATCGTGACGTCATGATGACGTCACGACGCGCGCGCCGTGCCCCTCCCCCAGGGGGGTGCCTCTGCGCTGCCGCCGCCCCCAGCAGCGCAGAGGCTAGCTACGCCACTGCCCACCCCCCTCAGCACAGCCTTCATCTGCTTGGGAGGGATCCAGAGTGAGAGGCTAGAGGGGAGGGGCACGCCTAGAGCTTAGTGTCAGCAACACCTTCATTGAGTAAGTTGCTGTCTTGTTGCTCACTGAGAGCTCCAAGGCGCTTTTAAACAGTCTATTCTTATTCTTATTTTTTTGACAAAGTAATAATCATAAATAAATAAGAATACAAATGTGCACCCCACCACCGAGACTATTCCATTGTAACTATCCAACCTCCCAAAATTTCAACACCTCTTGCGATGGTTTGACCCCTTTCCGTTTTAACAGTACAAATCCTACAAACACCCTCCATATCTCCTCAAAATCATTTCTCCTGCATGTTCCCTGTCTTACCTTAATGGCACATGCTAATTTATCATTAATAGCTATATCCCACACCTCTTTCTACCAATCTTGCATTTTATATTCTGCTTGCTTCTTCCACTTCCTAGCTAGCATAATTTGTGCAGCTGTCAATAAATGTGTGAGCAAGTCCTTCCTAGCCTGTGAACTTTCCACCCCATCATAAATTGATAATAATGCTACCTCTGGACTTTTGGTCAGCTTTAACCCAGTGATTTATGTTATCTCCTTAAACACCCTTTGCCAGAAAATACAGTCCATTCTTCGGACTGTTGCCTCCCTTATTGAAATGTGAATGGTAATCTCCTCAGGGCAGAGACCTCTCTCTCTCTCTCTCTCTCTCTCTCTCTCTGCTTGTGTTACTCTGTAAAGCATTGTGCATATGGATTGTGACATAATAGAGGTGATTAAATAATGATAAAAAAACCAGTAGCGGCAACATCTGGTTCTGCAAACTGTTCTCACAGTGACCAACTGGGTGCCTGTTTGAAACCTGCAACAGGGCCTGAGAAACGGCACTCAGTAAATAATGAAGACAATGCTTGTAATCATGTGGCCACTGATCTATAAGAAGGGAGGAAAGAAACCTTGAATTGGGCTTCTGGTGGTCCAGTGATTATCACCATTCGCACTTTGGAATCTGGCGTCTCTGGAGGAGCAATCTGAAGGACACAAGAGGAAGAACAGAAGGGAGAGCCATTTATCAGCAAAGCCCCATTCATTCCCCATCCCTCCCACTACTCCCAAGATACGGAGTTCAGACTGAACTGAGCCAAAGGATGATCCATGCATTCCTGATGGCAATTATTGTGATTGTTATTTATTAAGACGGCATACCCTACACCTTCCTCCAATGGAGCCCAGGGCAAAACAGATACAGAAATAACAATAACTGCAACGTCAATTAGGGAAGGGCCACAGCTCACTGGTGGAGTGCATGCTTTGGTTGCAGAAAGGTGGTCCCTGATCATATTCCTGGCATCTCCAGGTAGGACTAGAAAAGCCTCTCCTACCTGGAAAACAGCTGATAGTCCATGTGGACCAGGGGTGGGGAATACTTTTGGCCCCATGGGCCAGATCCTTCTCAGTATTGGCCTCACATGCCAAACCTGACAAGTAGGCAGGCTGTCTTAAAGCACTTTGCAAAAGGGCTCTTTGAGGTAGCCTCACGATTCTCCTTTAAGCAGGCAGGCAGCGGGCAGGTACCTGCCACGTGCAAGGCGTGAACCAAGGACAAAGCCTCTCTGTTCCTTTCTTATTAAATTATACACTGTTTTCGTTCAGGATTTCTTTTCTCTGTATTATTTACTTGACTTTGCTAACAGGGGGGTGGGAAGAAATAACAAGAATTTTGCATCACTCTTGGCAAACTGGCTGTGCCTTTGTAAAAAAGATTTGCCACACATTTTTAAAGAACCTAAACTCTCTAGCATAGCAAGCAGAACAGACAGTGCTGCTAAGTTGCATCAACACGAGTGTAATGGCATAATCCACTGGGAAGCTCCCCCATGAACCAAATGATGTAGATTAGGTTGGTTAGCTCAGTTCGTGCTGATAATCCCAAGGTTGCAGGTTCGATCCCCGTATGGGACAGCTGCATTTTCCTGCATTCCAGGGGGTTGGACTTTACAACTCTATGATTCCAGGTTGCTCTTCCACAACTCCCCTGAAGTTCCAATGGGACCCTGGGGTGCCTACTTTGTTTTCTAGCACTGTCATGGCTTGCATCAATCAACAAAACCAACAATAGGGATTAAACAGAATGGAACGGGCACCTTGATGGAGGCACTTGCGAATCTGGAGAGCTGTTTGATGTGCTGTCCTTTCTTGCCGATGATCGCACCCACAGCCTGGGCAGGAATGAAGACGTGGACTGTCTCTTGCTCAGGAGGCTGCCGAGATAAAAGTTTCTGTGATCACCAGTCAGTATCAGTCAAACGCGATATCCCAAACTACTAGGTTTGAAACTGTTGTCTGTCATGCACCCACCATTGGCTGATTTGCTATGATGTCACAGAATGTTTAGTGCATGGGCTTGTTTGTTTTGGCAGAACTTGCATGTGATTTTGTCTGAAACTCACACACGCTACAGGAAAAGGAAAGCTCTATGCTAGTGCATGTTTTGTGTAGGCTGAGTTCAAGCTTACCAAAAAAGAGCTGTATGGGGCTGCACCAGAGACACTACTTGGGGGAGGAGGCACTGCATTGGAAGAGGCAGGAAAGAGGCCAACGGCAGCTAGGTTCAGACCAGGTATCAGGTGCGACTGTAGCTAAAAGAAAAAGAGAGTGAGAAAATATAATATGGCAAGCAAAATATTCATTTCTACATTTTTACTGCGAATTCGCTGTCAGCACTGAAACACTTCTCACAGTGCAGAGGTTTTGCCTTACTTCCTGCAAACTACTTCAATCAATTTGTCCTGGTTTAGACGGCCAAGAAAGCAGCCGAAGGCTCTGTGTAATAAACTTCTGCACCCATGGAAACAAGTTTGGGCACAGGTGGCCTCTGTAGAGTAATTACGGCACCAAAACACACTTTAGCACATCACCACTTTCTATTATGCACCCAGGTTTCGGTGCATCGATCAGCTACTCAAGGTAAACAAAGACAAACTGTTGCAGCCCCAAAGCAGTGAACCAGACACGTTTATGAAGCACGGTGCACCATAAGCTATAAAGTGGGAGTGAAGAACTGGGAAGCTCCCAGCGAAATCTCACTTTGCTCTTGGAATTCCCCAGGTGACATTAGGCAAGCCACTGTGGTGCAAATCACACAATTTTGCAATCAAGGGCAACACTGCAGACTTGTAGGCACTGGACAGCCTCCTTTCTTCATTCCATTCTCCCCTCCTACACTTCCTGCTCCTTGCTAACTACAGGTGAAACTCAAAAAATTAGAATATCGTGGAAAAGTTCATTTATTTCAGTAATTCAACTTAAAAAAGGTGAAACTAATATATGAGATAGACTCATGACATGCAAAGCGAGAGATGTCAAGCCTTTATTTGTTACAATTGTGATGATTATGGCGTACAGCCGATGAAAAACCCAAATTCACAATCTCAGAAAATCAGAATATTGTGAAAAGGTGCAGTACTCAATCCATAACACCTGCAAAGGGTTCCTGAGCCTTTAAATGGTCTCTCAGTCTGGTTCAGTAGGAATCACAATCATGGGAAAGGCTGCTGACCTGACAGTTGTGCAGAAAACCATCATTGAGACCCTCCATAAGGAGGGAAAGCCTCAAAAGGTAGTTGCAGAAAAAGTTGGGATGTTCCCAAAGTGCTGTATCAAAGCACATTAATGGAAAGTTATGTGGAAGGGGAAAGTGTGGAAGAAAAAGGTGCATAAGCAGCAGGGATGACCGCAGCCTGGAGAGGATTGTCAGGAAAAGACCATTCAAACGTGTTGGGGACTTTCACAAGTAGACTGAGGCTGGAGTTAGTGCATCAAGAGCCACCACACACAGACGGATCCTGGAGATGGGCTTCAAATGTCGTATTCCTCTTGTCAAGCCACTCCTGAACAAGAAACAACGTCAGAAGCTGTCGGAACACGTTGCACGGATCCGCCATAGGATCCACATTTATTTATTTTGTTTAATGAAGTTTTCGGGAACTACTTTTGGTATTACTACGCGCGAAAGTAAGAATGAATAGTTTGGTTCACCAATGAGATTAATCCGCCTTTATTTTGTAGTTCCGGTCATGTTCAAAGTTATTAATGAGCGTTAAACTTGCTTCCCGCCTTTTTGGAGGGCAGCAACAGTGATTTTATTGGTTGAGGCATTGATCATGATGTCACGTTTGTTCCTAAATAAAAGGCTGAGGCTCCCCGCTTAGGCAGGTTCATTCACGTTCTTCTTTAGTTCTTTCAGTTGAAGTCAGGGTTTAGTTTAAGGGTATTGGGAGCGGGCTGGATGGGTTGGATGGGTTTTTCCTTTAGTTAGAGTTAGATCGCGGAAGATCATTCGGTTTAGCTTTAGTTAGGCTTCTTTTAGATTTAGCCTAGGGCTAGGCTTGCGGAAGATATTTCGGTTTTAGTTTTATTTAGTTAGCCTCGCGGAAGATTGGGCGCGCAGGGACTTTGAGCTTAGGAGAACTTAGCTTAGGGGACGAGCCTACGCGGGTTCTGCCAAAGCCACTAAAGATATAACCGGTGTCTGTCTTTCTTTGGGGCAAAAGGGGAGTAAAAGGTTTAAAGTAATTTTTTTATTTTCCTTGAGTTAATCTACCTATTCAGATTCAGGGTATCTTCTATTTCTCGAGGCAATATTTTGGTTAGAAGGCAATTAAGAACTCATGCACCTTCGGAGTCATTACCCGGCTTACTCAGTTTCCTTCGGATTGTGAGACTTGGCCGGCGCCCGTGCTCAAAAGCACGCGGAACGCTGGCCGCTTTCCCCGCTACTGGTACCTCGTGCATGAGCAGTCCAAGTTTGTGCACGAGGAGCTCCAGCACCCAAACCCCGACAAGTGGTGCCCCTCTCTGAGGCGAAGCAAGTCGGAATCGCTTCCACGGAGACTCCGGTTAAAGGCAACATATCGGAAGTGGCTTGGAAACAAACGTTGAGAGGTGAGGTATAACCGCCCGGTTCATCCAGGATTTCGCTGCAGTAGCGCAAATCCACCGCTTGCCCAAAATAGAGTAAATTTTGCCCCAAGGGGTCCCCGGGTAGAGCGGCAAGGAGTTTAGCTTAAGCCTACGGGCAGGTAGAGTCTTCCCGAAAGCCCACGGGTGGGAAGGGTTTTCTGGCAAAAGCCTACGGGTGCCAGGGTTTTTCGGTCAAAGCCTACGGGTAGGGCCGGTGTAAGCCTACGGGCAGGGTAAGGTCTTCCCTAAAGCCTACGGGTGGGAAGGGTTTCTGGCAAAAGCCTACGGGTGCCAGGTTTTTCGGTCAAAGCCTACGGGTAGGGCCGGTAGCCCCTAGCAAAAGCCTACGGGTGGGGGCGGAGGTTTTCTGGCGAAAGCCTACGGGTGCCAGGTTTTTCGGTCAAAGCCTACGGGTAGGACCGGTGTCCCCTAGTAGAAGCCTACGGGTGGGGGAGGAAATTTTTTGAAAGTGTTAAACATGGGCTCCTCACTCTCAACTGCTCAAATAAAGTTCTGTGAAGATTTATTGTACCTTTTGAAAAGAAATGGTCACCCTGTCTCTGAATCAGAAGTAGAGCTTTTAGTTAAGACTATTGGAGAAGTCTGCCCTTGGGTTCCTAAGGAGGGAACGAAAGATTTAGCCTCATGGGAAAGGATCGGGTTAGAATTTATGGCCAACCCAAAAATCGGAATTCCTGTACAATTGGTATGGAGCAAAGTAAGAAACTGTTTTCAACAGATCGCTCCAAGAAACGTTTTGCTTGATGGATCTGTAAGTTTTAGGAGTGCTGCTCTTAATAGTGCCCCTGTGCTGCCGCTTGCGGTTGTGCCATTTTCGGCCCCTTCGCAGCAGCCAGCTCAGGCCTCGTTATCGTGCACGCACTCGCCCTTGTCCAATTTGTCATTGCCAGCTTCGTTGCCGCCTGTGCCGGTGCAGCAGACGCCGTCGGCCTTCCAAGCCCCGCCGCGGACTGCCTCGCCGCCAGTCGCTCCGCAGCCATCGCAGGCCTTTTACCAGCCAGCGATCTCAAGTCAACAGCAGCCGCGGACCTCGCTTCAAGCAACGGTCCCGCTTCCTCCATTGCAAGCTGCGCTTTTGCCAGCGATCCAGCAGCAGCAGCAGCAAGCAGCTTTTTTGCCAGCAAACCCTGCTGCCCTGCAGGCCGCATTCAAGCCAGCAGCTCCAGTTTTGCAGCAAGCCGATTTCCAATCAACAGCAATCCAAGCTTCAATGCAAGCTCCATTGAGGACAACAGCATCCTTGCCTGCAGAACTACAGCCTGCTCATCCAAAGTCATCATTGCCAGCTTACTTCAACGCCTCGATGCAAGCAACACAGCATCAATTTGCCAACCCTTCAGCACCGCCGATGCCAATACGGATTTCAGGACAAGAGCAAAGCCAAACAGTGATGATCCAGATGCCAGAACTTGCAGTACAGAGTCAACAACCTTATGCTCCAACTTCAAGTCAGCCATCTTGTCTTCATCCGACTTCAAGTCAGCCATCTTGTCTTCATAGTCAACCATCTTCAAGGCATCCAGATGTCAAAGACTCTTTAGCACCATCTAGTGGCTCATCATTTGGAAAGCATCAAGAAGATTTAAACTCACTGATGCCACCTACAGATCCAATAGCAATGCAACCTATTTGCAGAACTCAAGCTTTGGAAGCAGCTTTGGGACAAATAGACTTTAGCGCTGATCCAATGCACATCTTTCCAGTGATTCGTGCCAATGGAGGACAACCTGCAAGATATCAAGCCATCCCTTTTGAAACGCTACGTGAACTACGAAAAGCCATACGTGAAAATGGACTTCAAGCTCCTTATACTAGAAGCCTACTTGAAGGACTGTCTACTAGCCGACTTCTGCCATCTGATTGGAAGTTGATACTTCGCACCTTCCTATCGCCTACAGATGCTCTTCTGTGCCTGCAAGAGTGGAAAGAGGTAGCAGCCAGACGTGCAACACCACTCGCCACAGAAGATATGCTCACAGGATCAGGACATTACTCCAACCTCAATCAACAGCTAGCCATACCCGATGCTGCACTCGTCACCATAGCGGACATCGTGGTCAAGGCTTGGCGCAGATTACCCAATCGCACAGATGCCAGCTCAGTATCAGGATTCGCTGCAGTTAGGCAAGGTCCAAAAGAGCCTTATGGGGACTTTGTGGATCGCCTGATTGTTGCAGTGGAACGCCAGATAGAAGATCGTCATGCCAGAAATATGCTGACAAGACAACTTGCCTTTGAAAATGCCAACGATGACTGCAAGAATGCCCTAACAGCAGTTGCAGCTCGTCCAGATGCCACATTGACTGAGATGCTACGCGTCTGCCAGAATGTGGGCACCCACTCCTACAAAGCACAACTTTTGGCAGCTGCAGTACAGATGCCGCGTCAAGACAGCTCTACGCCAGTCAAGAAGTGCTATGGGTGTGGAGGCGATGGACATTTCCGGTCGCAGTGCACGGCAACACCAAGGCCTTCTGCCAAGCCACCAGAGAGATGTCCCATCTGCCAAAAAGGATTTCATTGGGCAAATGATTGTCGTTTGAATCCACAAAACACATCACCTACCTCATCTCCAGTTCAGGGAAACGGTTCTGCGGGCCGCGCCCCGGCCCCGGTAAAATAATAGGGTGCAAACTCAAGAACATCCTGAAGGTCAACAATACCAGAAAGATGAACAACGCTACTCCTTATCCAGGTCATCAGGAAAAGAAGGTGATCCAGAAAGATGTCTACTCTTCAGATGTCCAGAGAAAAGATGTAACTTCATCAGAAATTCAGGTTCCAGAGATTTCTTCGTCTGCTTTACCTATCCAGAGAGTTCCAGCAGGTAGCACAGCAGTCAGCTCACCTCCTGCTGACCTCTTCTCAGTTCCTGCTAATGTCACCCCTACTTCACAGCAAGCAATCACAGTCAAGTCTCTGACGACAGAATTGCCTTCAACATTGAAGAGACATCCTACTGAAGTCAACCTTGCAGCACCTGAGCTTTATTCACCTTCGAGTCAAGGTCAACCTGTCATTGAAGGACATTTGCCCTTGATGAAACAGCAGTATCCAAGTTACAACCCAGCTGATGATCACTTCCAATGTAGTCAGAGAATGCAAGTGAGTGAGCCAGCTCCCTCTTGTGGAAGCTCAAGCATCACTCCAGCTAACAATGTCCACACCTTTGTGTCACCTCCAGCTTTTAAGCTCAGCTCGCAACAACCAAGCAACTATCAGGAACAACAGCTTCAGCTACCTTCTGTCAAGAAAGAAGCTCCAACTTGCCAGTTTAATACACAACTACCTGAATGCCAGCAAGTTCAACAGCATCAACAAATTTAGCTACCAGAAGAACCTCAAGTCTGCCAACTCAACGCAAAGCAGCTTCAAAATTGCCAACTTCAACAGTGCAAGAAATCCGAAGCCAGAAAGATGTCTTCAGACACTGCCAGTGAGGAACAAGAAGAGGCTTCTGTCCCAGGTATACCACTCCTCCTAACAGAGGACTGTTACTTTTCAAATCCATGGTTTGCTCAGCAATTGCCAACATCTATTTGTGGTCCATTCCCAGACACTTCAATTTGTCTCATCCTGCCTAGGATGGATCGTCTTCCTGCTACAGTCACGTTGACTGCAGGGTTAGTCCGAATTACAGATTCCTCACAGTTGCTGATTCCAGGATTTTCAACTGTTCCATGTGTCCTAACAAAAGGTTTGGAAATTGCCAGACTCTATCTGCTTACTTCCACACCTACAGCTCCTGTGGACTCTCTGCCTCCTCAGGCAGCAATGGCGCTAATCAAGATTACAGAGGAACGCCCTCACCTCGTCTTAGAAATGGGTGGACGCAAGGTCAAGGGTCTTCTTGATACAGGCGCAGATGTCACAGTTATCGCCAGAAAGGATTGGCCTGACCAGTGGGCAACGACTGTCACCCAGGAAGTCTTCGGAGTCGGAGGTTTCGAACCCGCCCACCAGAGCGTACATCCGATTACCTTCCAGTCAGACTCAGGCTCCATGGTGCAGCTTCGTCCACTTGTTATGGATGTGCCTATCACCCTTTGGGGTAGAGACTTATTGTCTAAAGCAAGAACTGTTATCCATACACATTTTTGATGTGGGCCTTTGCATCAGCGCCAGTACATGCTCTTCCACTCACATGGAAGGAAGGACCCCCTGTATGGGTCGACCAATGGGCGCTGACGTCAGAAAAGCTCGCTGCAGCAGAGGCCCTAATTAAAGAGCTGCTACACCAGGATCGTGTGCAACCCTCTAATAGCCCTTGGAACACTCCAATCTTCGTTATAAAGAAGAAAAGTGGAAAATGGCGTTTACTTCAAGACTTGAGAAAGATCAACGAAAGAATTGTTCTAATGGGTCCCCTTCAATGTGGACTTCCTAACCCTAACCTCATTCCTAGAAACCATCAGCTTGCGATCATCGATCTCAAAGATTGTTTCTTTACTATCCCACTAGCACCTGCGGATCAAGAAAAGTTCGCTTTCACCCTGCCTGTGTTCAATAACACCAGGCCAGCTTCCAGATATTCTTGGAAGGTCCTCCCTCAAGGAATGGTGAATTCACCGACTCTCTGTCAGAATTCCATGGATAAAGCTCTACAGTTGCTTCACTTAGAGCATTCTTCAAGCACTCTTACATCGTTCAAGTTTTCCCTTGCTTTAATGATCCAATCGCCAACCATGGGACGTTCCTTGCTATGTTCCGTGCTGACTTTTGCGTGGGCATTCTGTTGGCTGGTTTTGATTGGTACTCACCATATCTGCAGATCGCTGCCATCACTTCCTGCAGCATACCTACTTCCAACCAAAGACGCGAACCCCTTTCACCTGCTCTTTGTTACTCTCCACCTTGTTGCAAATATGCCCCGCATCTCCCCCAGGTATTCTTCTGGACTATTTTTTCCTGCATCAGCCAGGGACTCTTCTACAGGCTCTTTGAGTCAGTTCCTCCCGGTTGAGACTGAATATCTTTTTTCAGCATCCATGAGAAGTCAAATTAGGTGGCCTTTGCGTGGTACTTGCCAACCTGCATCTTCGACGGCAGCCCCTTGTTGCTTAATCCTTCTCAGCGGAGGACTGTCCTTGCTTCTGCGGAAGAAATCCATATTTCCCCACACCTGTTTGTGTGTTCAACTCTCATTCTCCTCTTAAAGGCACGCTGAACGAACCTTGCGTGAAATTCGATACTCCCTTTTCATCGCAAGCCGTGATGTCTAACTCTGGTTGTTAGCTACTTGCTAACTTCTCAACTTCTTGTCAAGTACAGTAACTCTTCAAAAGTGCTCAATAGAAAGCACCAGTTCAGTTCTGGGCAGTGTTGCCTAATCCTCCTACTGCCTAGGCCTTTTGTTTGCCTCTGGGCGGCCCTTGGTTCCTGGCTGCCTGGATTTGTTCCAGTTTCACCCTTTCCTGCACTCACTAGCAGATCAATCTGATTTGCTTGCTTAACCTCCTTTCTTCCACAGGTGTTCTTGTTTCTTCAGAACTCGCTGTCTCATGAACTTTTCCTGTGCTTCATGAACTTTTCCTGAGTTCCAGAACTATTTCTTCTACGTGGTCGTGCGTAACCTGAGTAGAAGACGCCTGGCAACTCATTCATCGTCTTCATCTTCCTCTCCAGCACCTTTTGCAGTTCTAAAACTGTCCTGTACTTTTTATTGTATTTACAAAAATTGCATATTCACTTTTGTATGCTTCTTGAAATATCCGCCTCGCATGTTACATGTGTTTTCTCTCTTAGCTTGATAATCAATGATATGGGTGTATATGTGTGCAAAGCCTTTCTGCAATGGTTTCCACTTAGAGCATCACAATTTTGATGACATGGAAATGTTTGTGTAAAGTCTCAGTATCGTCTTTGTGCAGTTCTAGTCATAGTCATGTTTATGCATACATGCTTCATTTTAATATTTTTAAATCTCCACGTTGTGTTTGCAAAAGTTGCAGTCTAAAATATGCACCTCAACGTTTGTATATCTTATTTGAAATGCCTTCCTTTGATCAAAGAATTGGTCACTCTCGGGTTTGTTCACTGCATATATGTCAAGTCTGGTGACACCCCTAACGGTAGGGTCTGGTTTTCCTTCATCTTCCTACCCTCATGGTACCCCCTTTCGAAAAATCCCCCTTTTATATGCTACCTTTTGGCAGTAAACCAGGTTCCCAGCTTTTCCTTCCACTCTGTTTCCTGCTGTTGATGGGAGACCCTTATGTAGGTGGCTTAAATCCTCTCTCATGGCTGGGAGACCTTTACGTAGGTGGCTTAAATCCCCTCTCTGGAATCGAACCCTAGTTCCCCGTTACCTGTGGTCGCTATGGTGAGCTCAGAATGTACCATCCTGAAAGTTCCCTCGATTCTGTAGCCCCTGAGCCACGAACCTTTTAATTTTCCTTATCCATTTTATCTTTGCTTTCCAAAACAAAACAAAAAATAATTTTTTAAAATGGGGGAGGGGTCTGGGTAGGCGGTGAAGACCCAGCTCTAGTTATATTTTACTTTTGGTCCCGGATCGGGACCTTTCTTGTGTTTGCCTAGTCGTTATCCATTATTTTTAATTTTGGACCCGGATCGGGTCCTGTGTTTGGGTAGTGATTTGTTGATTTACGCTGCACGCGAAAGTATATGCGTATTCATCTAATTACAGTGTATCGAATTGATCACTTCTTATGTTTGGCCAGTGGTTTGTTATTTTCATAGCATTTAATAGCTGCATATTTGTATAAGTGCTTCATCATATTGAAAGGGTGTTTAAATACTTGTGTCAGTAATGTTGGTAACATTTATGTCAAAGTGAATGTTTATGATGTCTTTAACCTTCCTTCCTTTTATTTAACCAAAACAAAAACAATTTAATTTAAAACAAAAAAAGAAAGTTGATATGTCGGAATACGTTGCACGGATCCGCCATAGGATCCACATTTATTTATTTTGTTTAATGAAGTTTTCGGGAACTACTTTTGGTATTACTACGCGCGAAAGCGAAAGTAAGAATGAATAGTTTGGTTCACCAATGAGATTAATCCGCCTTTATTTTGTAGTTCCGGTCATGTTCAAAGTTATTAATGAGCGTTAAACTTGCTTCCCGCCTTTTTGGAGGGCAGCAACAGTGATTTTATTGGTTGAGGCATTGATCATGATGTCACGTTTGTTCCTAAATAAAAGGCTGAGGCTCCCCGCTTAGGCAGGTTCATTCACGTTCTTCTTTAGTTCTTTCAGTTGAAGTCAGGGTTTAGTTTAAGGGTATTGGGAGCGGCCTGGATGGGTTGGATGGGTTTTTCCTTTAGTTAGAGTTAGATCGCGGAAGATCATTCGGTTTAGCTTTAGTTAGGCTTCTTTTAGATTTAGCCTAGGGCTAGGCTTGCGGAAGATATTTCGGTTTTAGTTTTATTTAGTTAGCCTCGCGGAAGATTGGGCGCGCAGGGACTTTGAGCTTAGGAGAACTTAGCTTAGGGGACGAGCCTACGCGGGTTCTGCCAAAGCCACTAAAGATATAACCGGTGTCTGTCTTTCTTTGGGGCAAAAGGGGAGTAAAAGGTTTAAAGTAATTTTTTTATTTTCCTTGAGTTAATCTACCTATTCAGATTCAGGGTATCTTCTATTTCTCGAGGCAATATTTTGGTTAGAAGGCAATTAAGAACTCATGCACCTTCGGAGTCATTACCCGGCTTACTCAGTTTCCTTCGGATTGTGAGACTTGGCCGGCGCCCGTGCTCAAAAGCACGCGGAACGCTGGCCGCTTTCCCCGCTACTGGTACCTCGTGCATGAGCAGTCCAAGTTTGTGCACGAGGAGCTCCAGCACCCAAACCCCGACAAGAAGCATCTTACCTGGGCTAAAGAAAAAAAGAACTGGTCTGTTGCTCAGTGGTCCCAAGTCCTCTTTTCTGATGAGAGCAACTTTTGCATCTCATTTGAAAACCAAGGACCCAGAGTCTGGAGGAAGAATGGGGAGGCACACAATGCCAGATGCTTGAAGTCCAGTGTGAAGTTTCCACAGTCTGTGTTGATTTGGGGAGCTATGTCATCTGCTGGCGTTGGTCCACTGTGCTTCATTAAGTCCTGGGTCAATGCAGCTGTCTGCCAGGAGATTTTGGAGCACTTCATGCTTCCTTCCGCAGACGAGCTTTATGGGGATGCTGACTTCATTTTCCAGCAGGACTTGGCACCTGCCCACACTGCCAAAATTATCAAAACCTGGTTCAATGCACATGGGATTACTGTGCTTGATTGGCCAGCAAACTCGCCTGACCTGAACCCCATAGAGAATCTATGGGACATTGCCAAGAGAAAGATGAAAGACATGAGACCGAGCAATGCAGAAGAGCTGAAGGCCGCTATTGGAGCATCCTGGTCTTCCATAACACCTCAGCAGTGCCACAGGCCAATAACATCCATGCCACACCACATTGAGGCAGTAATTGATGCAAAAGGGGCCCAAACCAAGTACTGAGTACATATGCATGCTTCTACTTTTCAGAGGTCCAATATTGTTCTATTTGCAATCCTTGTTTTGTTGATTTCGTTTAATATTCTAATTTTCTGAGATTGTGAATTTGGGGTTTTCATCAGCTGTACGCCATAATCATTACAATTATAACGAATAAAGGCTTGACATCTCTCACTTTGCATGTCATGAGTCCATCTCATATGTTAGTTTCACCTTTTAAGTTGAATTCCTGAAATAAATGTACTTTTCCATGATATTCTAATTTTTTGAGTATCACCTGTATAGTCAGTGCCGTTCATGGCAAGTTATGGTGGATGTGAATCTTGGAACAACTGTTTGCACTCCACTTCAAACCATGTCTGGAGGTAAGGCACTAAAACCTTAGATTGAAAATTCAGGCTTCACTGCATACTATGGCTAGCAAAAACCAAGGAGGAGGGAGCCCAGGTGCAAGATGGAAGAAGTGGGAACTTGGAAACCCACAGAGGTGCTGCTGTTTACCAAACCATGATATGACATTGGCCTGGTGCAGATATTCATGTTCCAGCTTAATAATCCAGGTCGTGCACGAGGCAGTGCACATTTGCACATAACCCCTTTGCTGCGGCTTTCCTCCTACCTTCACATGAGTTCAGGAGAAGACAGGAAGTTGCAATCAACCACAGCTTCCCGTTACCTTCTAATTGGGAACTGTGGCTCATGGCTTCCAAGCAAGCCAGGATCAGAAGCCAGCTTTAAAACACAGCTTAAGGTTGACTTATGCATCCTGGCTTGTTTGGAAGCTATTAACCATAGCTCCTGCTTTGCGTGTTAACAGGAAGCTGCGGTTAACTGTGGCTTCCTGGCTTTTTTGCTCACTTGTGCAAGGGGAGAATCAAAAGGGCTGCCCATTATGTGCATTGTGTACATCAGAATTACCGTATTTTTTCGTGTATAAGACAAGGTTGTTTAAAAAATTTTTAAAATATCAAGTTAAAATTTGGGGCTCATCGTATACACGGGTAGCGCATCAGAGGGACATGTTATATGTTGTTTCTGGGACCCGGAGACCGTCTGCAGCTATTGGGTGTGTTATTGGTGGCTGCGTAAAGGGCTGGGCTTGATTGGCTGTCGCTGCAGCAATTGGCGGCTTCTGCCGGCGAGGTGACAGTGGATTGTTGGTGTTAGCAACGTGTGTAAGTGAAAGTGTAGGTCAGGAGGGCGAGCAGTTTTTGGCAATCCCCCCTTAAAAAAGCTGAAGAACTCTGGGCCGCCACCACCCCAAAGCTCAACAACTCTGGGCGATCCTCCCCACAAAATGCTCAACTCAATAACAATGCCTATCGAATATTGTTAAGATTACTGCAATCTGAACATTCAAAAAGCCCTATGTCAATATTAAATATTTTTTTCTGCTGCTACTAATTATATTAATAAATTGGTGGGTTCATTTGCAACCAACCTTCTGTTTCAGGGCCTCTACTTCAAATCAAGAGAAATGCATATATTCCTTCTTAAAAGTTATTCCTCCACCTGTCATTTAGCGGCCTCTCTTTTGACCAGTTAACTTATTATGATGTTGCAACCAAGTTTGCAAAAGTTTCTAGTACACAAGAATTTCTGTCATCCCACCAGCCTATCTGCACCCTACTTTATTTGTCATATCATTATAACCTGTAAGAGGAAAAGAAAGTATGGCAGGGAGGAACCAATGCTATTCAAAAGAACGATGCAGAACCCAATGCCTAAGATTTAAGATTCCCAAGTCCACAACCGACTAGGTAACGGCTTTTGAAGGATAACGTATTCATACAGAGCAGCTGAATGGATTTCGGAGCCTTTTGATGGAAAGCCAGCGATTCCCAGAAAGATAGCAGTAGCTCTAGATGGGCTGTCTTTAGAGCTTCTGAATGCCCAGAGAAGGTGCAACATAAGCAGACTCACACTCATAGCTGCCACATCGTTCTCATAGGCTTCTCTCACTTTCTTCATGATCTCTTGCTCTGCTTTGCAGCAGTTCTCAATGGAGCCTTTCACAGTGATGGTCCTTTCAGGGTTGTACAGGGTTAAATCCTGCAGCCTGAGGAGGAAAGGAAGCATCAGCCTTTCATGCAAGTGTCTCCAAATCCTTGCCCAACTTGGAGCAACATGCATAATTTCATTTCATTTTTGACTGCTATTTTGTGAAAATCTGGTACAGTGAAAAATACGACTTTAAAAAAAAAACACCTTTTTTTTTTAAGTGAGTGCACACAGGCAACTAAATGCCTGTGGGCATGCCCACAATGAACCTCAGGTTTCCAGGACTTAGGGTGGGGAGGGAAGTAAATAACTAACTAAGGGGAGAGGACAACAACACACGGTACAAATATACCCCTTGCCCAATAGTATTGGCGGGAAACTCTTGAGGTAAATTATGAAGGCATAAAATAGAAAGTGCTCCTGTGTGGATGGAGGGAAGCACAGATTCAGCACTCCATAGCGCTCTAGTGTGAACACAGCCTAATTTGAACACTATGCTTTAATATAAAAAGGGACTTGAAACGAAAGGGGGTGAGGGGATAGAAGGGAGAAGAAAGCCTTACGAAGAGATGGTGATCTTTGTCTCTGTGTCCTGCTCCACCTTCTTCAAGTTGCGGCCTTCTTTGCCGATCAGCCGTCCCACAAAGTTGTTATGGGCTAGTATTTTCAGGGGCACTTCATCAGCCCTGCGTGGTGGGGGGGAGAGAGTTGGGGGGAAAGTGGGGAAATCAGAGCGTTGGACTCCCACATTCTGACTTGTTCCTGAGGTAAATTCCAGGCCACCTCTTACGCTTTGGGACACCAACCCCTGAACATTGGCTCCCAGTACGTTTCCGAGCACAATTCAAAGTGTTGGTGCTGACCTTTAAGGCCCTAAACAGCCTTGGCCCAGTATACCTGAAGGAACGTCTCCACCCCCATCGTTCAGCCTGGACACTGAGGTCCAGCTCTGAGGGCCTTCTGGCTGTTCCCTCCCTGTGAAAAGTGAGGTTGCAGGGAACCAGGCAGGGGGCCTTCTCGGTGGTGGTGCCCACCCTGTGGAACGCCCTCCCATCAGATGTCAAGGAAATAAACAACTATCCAATAAGCCAACGCCACACTTTGTGCCAACGATAGCCCACAGCCTTACGTCTTGGTGTCTTTTGCCTCCTTCTGCATGATTTCCAAAATCATCTTGCAAGCGGCAGAACAGCCCTCTGGGGTCGAATGGATACTGATCGCTTTCTCTGCTGCCCCAGCGTTTTCCTTCCGGTGCACGTCGATTCTGCAGGGAAGGGAGAGAAGATCCAGCTGCTTGAGTAGCAAAACTAGGAAAAGGAGGATCACAGCATGCGCCCGAAGAACCAGAAACCCAAAGTCCACCCAACAGATGCTTCAGAAACTTGACTCCCCTTGGCTGCTCCTCCGCCTCTGCCCAGGGTGCCCATCTTTCCTACACACCTCACAATCCTTTACTTTTCCCCTTCCATTTCCATCTTGTCAACCTAAGGAAGATCTGTAAAACTCCCTGGGCAAGAACAAGGCCATTTGTAGGGCTTCTTAGACATACGGTAAAGGAACATTTCCACAGAAGTAATTTTGAATCTCGAACAATGGAGCTCAGGGACTGGGACTGAGGTGGCCTGCGTTAAAACTCCTCCTCAGCCATCAAGCTGACTGGGTTAGTTCCTGGGCTAGTCCCGGTCTCTCAGCTTAAGCTACGTCATGTGGCGGCAGTGAGTGGAAAGGGAAACAGGAAACCGTTTTCTTAGAGAAAGGGTAGCACAAAAAACAAAATAATATATCATTTCCCAGTGGGTTGGGTCTCCATGAGTCAGGTAATAATGTGGAGAACATTTGTACCTCATAGGGTATGGCACTCCACAAATGGGGGACCATCACCGAAAATACCCTGTAGCGGGTCAAGAATGTGTGCACATGTGTGTATACACACACTCCGCAAGTATATATTATATAAAGACACATACACACCCTTGCAAATAAATAAATTTCCCAATGTGCCACCCTTAACAGCACCCACATCTGCAGCCTGAGGTGCCTTCTAGGCCCAAGAGCAGGCATACTTTTGTTCCCTGAATCCCAACGCAATCCCCTTAGGCCTCTGACCTGCCTGTCTTAACAGCTTAAATCCTTCCGGTCTATGTTTCCACCAGAGCATACCGCAAGTCGTTTTATTTGCCTAGGGAGAAGGACAAGATGGTGCCTCCCATTCCATATACCAACTGGACTTGCAGCTGATTCTTGGCTTCAACAGTGGCAACAGGACAGGGCCTTCCACTCTGCCCAAGTCCTGCAGGACATCTGAAGGGATGCGACACAGCTTGCCTGGCGCACACACCACTGTGCCTTCCAGCACCTCACCCCAACCCCCAAGCATCTGAGGCAGACGTCTCACTCTGCCCAACGATAGGGCCGGCCTTGTGTCCCATGCAGCATCTAGCACACTCTTGTCAGCGAAGCAGTACAAAGGTGTGGCAGTAAGCAAGTGAGGTTTCTATGGAAACACTTGCTAAGCTAGCAGGGACTTACTTGGACTGCGTCTGCTTGGTGATGTTGCGGATGGTGGCACCTTCTTTGCCAATGATGGCTCCCACATACTGGGTGGGAACGAGAAGGCGGAGGGGAATGTCTACCGGCTGCTGTTTCACGGGTGCTCCTGAAGCCACGGGTGAACCTTGCCTCGGGGCGCCCCGCGATCCAAAACCCCCTCGGCGCCCATTCTCTGCACCCTGCACAGTTTGTTCATCGGGGATGTAGGAGACCTTCAGTGCGTGGTTTTCCAGTTGGTGCCCATTAAGTTTCATAATGGCTCTGAAGATAAGACAGACAGATACACACAGAGAGAAGCCACTCAATTAACTCTACTTAAAACTAAAATCAGCACATCTGCAGTCAAAAGAACTGTCTGGTTAGTTAAAATCTGGATGTGAAAACTGTGTGCAGTTTTGGCAAGGACCACTCCTCAGCTTGTCCTGAGGTTTTAATCCCCAACCAGCTGACAACTTTTCCTTCCCTCACAGAAGCTGGACTTCGAACTACTCTCTATTCCATGCCACCACCACACCAGCTCTGCCAATTCACACACCAGAGGCTTCACTATGAGAAGCACCACATGTTGTATTATTATAGTAAATAAAAAAGGGGTGGAGTCATGGCAAGGCCGATATATAAAGCAGCCAAGAACATACAATAACAAGGCCATTTTGAAAAGCCGGAAGGTTCCTCATGCATCTGCCCCTCCCCCGAAACCCACAAGCCCTCTTCCCTCTTCCGATTGCCACAGCTGCTTGCTTCTCATTTCCAGTGATTTTTAAATTTTATTTATTTTTTGCTCTTCCCCTCTCCTTATTCACTTCTGACAAAGGGAAAGGGAGCTGATATATGGGCAGTTCTCTCCCCTCCACCACCATTAATTTGAAATGGCTATCAGTAATGGCATTTTAAAAAAATCGCTTCATACCCTGACGTTTTTTATCGCTACATGTAAGATTTTGTCAAGGTGTACATTTCACATTAAACTAAATGTGATGAAACGGTTTTGGGAGGTGGAATGAATAAATAAATAAATATTCTGTCATATATACACACACACATATTTTCCCGTCTATAAGATGCCCCCATGTATAAGATGGCCCCTATTTTGGGGGACACAGATTTAAGGAAATGGGGGGAGATGGCCCCATGTATAAGACATGCCCTAATTTTTGACATTATTATTTAGGAAAAAAACCTGGTCTTATGCACGGAAAAGTACTGTGTGTGTGTGTGTGTGCGTGTGCGTGTGTACATGCATACACGCCTTCACTCTCTGGCCTTGCTTTCTTAAGGCATGTTGCAATCCTAGATCTCTGATGAGTTTACCTCAAACAAACAAACAAACAAACTTCTTTGTTTATTTATTTGAGGTAAACTCATCAGAGATCTAGGATTACAACATGCCTTAAGAAAGAAAGGCCAGAGTATAATTTTAGCAATGGGCTGCAGTTCCACAAAGCCACCTATAGATGGGGGTGTTACCATTAGCAAGGCCACATTATGGGACAACCTGATAACACATCCCAGCATCCCAACACATGGCGGCAGCGGCTGCTACCTTTAAATCCGATACTGCAATTCTTTTTTTCTTTTTCTTTTTTAATGCTGCTGCAAAGCCTGCTATTTATACACATTGCATCATGGCAGGTTCCAGTCAGGAACCCTTCTTGTTGCTTTTGAGATGCTCCTGTGCTCGGAGTTTGGTGAGGAACTGCCATGTTTCTGCTCAATAGCTTTTTACAAGCCCAGTAATGGTCACCCAAATAACTTCCCTGTGGTGTTCTTCTGGCACTATCTCATGCTGCAGAAAGCCAACCATTGCTGAGGTGGGAAGAGAGCTTTAAACCTCCCTGTCCACTACAGTGGTGCCTCGCAAGATGAAATTAATTCGTTCTGTGAGTGCTGCCGTCTAGCGAAAATTTCGTCTTGCGAAGCACCAAGGGGGGAAGAGCGGTTTGACGACAAAAAAAAAATCGCAAAAAATTTTCATCTTGCGAGGCAAGCCCATAGGAAAATTCGACTTGCGAGTCAGCCTTTCGCTAGCGAATGCCTTTCGTCTAGCGAGTTTTTCGTCTAGCGAGGCACCACTGTATATGGAACTTGCTGAAATGACCGGGAAACTCCGTGACCAGAGGGACGACGCAGTGGGAAAAGAATGGAAGAAATTTAAAATGTATTTGAAAAAATATAGTAAGATTGAAATTTAGAAAGAACTTGGAAGAAATGTTAGACTGCAGATTTAGAATTATGTTAAGTGTTAATGAAATGTGAAATAATGAATTAAGAAAATAATTTAAGAAATGGATAAGATTTTTTGGAAAATATGGTTGGTACAATGTAAAGAAATTACTAAAGATGAAGGACAATGAACGCAGGTAGGGTAGACGTGAGGAAGTCAAGCAACAATGTTAAGGAAAGAAGCAGTTTTTAACAAATAATTTTTTGTTTTTCATTTTTGTATTTTTGTAGCTTGTATAGTTTTTGTTTTAGTATTTGTGGCGTGTTTATAGTTGCTGCATTGGTTTATTTTATGTGGTTTTTTGATGTTTTGAAAAGTGTGTGTGTGTATATGTATATATATATGTGTGTGTGTGTGTGTGTGTGTGTGTGTGTATATGTATGTGTGTGTGTGTGTGTGTGTGTGTGTGTGTGTATATATATGAACATAAACCTCCCTGTCCAGCCCAGTACTCTCATGGGGAGGCGAACCACCCCCCCCCTCCAGTCATCAGATAGATCACCTCCTTAGCTGACCTGCACAGATCAATTGAGGAGAGGGTTGTTTGCCTCAGTTTGGGAGACTAACTCACCACTGTCACACAACCCCTGAAAATGTGGTCCCCAGAAGAGGAAGAAAATGTTACTCAACTGTGTTACAGTCTGAACATTGCTTTGATATCACTTTGTGTGTGTGGGGGGGGGGATGAGACATATAAATGCACTTAAGTAAATACAGTGGTACCTTGGTTTAAGAACAGCCCTGCTTACGAACGATTCAGTTAACGAACTCCGCAAAACCAGAAGCAGTGTCCCAGTTCGCGAACTTTACTTCGGTCTAAGAATGGAATCCGAGCGGTGGAAGGGCGATGGTGGTGCGAGGCCTCATGAGGGAAAGCGCGCCTCGGTTTAAGAACAATTTCGGTTTAAGAAAGGATTCCGGAAAGGATTAAGTTCGTAAACCGAGGTACCACCGTAATAAACAAGCCACAGACTTTGCAACAGAAATAAATTAAGGAGGCAGGCAGCAGCGAGTGCATTTTGGGTTATTTTTTTGTTTGTTTGCCAGCTACAGAATTCGAAGCCCTGCGCAGAATTGTGAACACACCCAAGGACCACTTCAGATAAAAATTACAAGCCAATAAGATACTTTAAAAAAACTCACTGTCTGGTCTGTTCCCGGTTGGAGTAGGTGACGTTGACAACCGCCGTCTCACTGTCAGTATTCACTTGCACGAGGAGGAAGAAGAAATCTCAAGTTAGCTAAAGCAGGCACCCATATCATCGATCAAAATAACTCTGTATTAAACAAGCTCCATCCTCACCACCCATGAGAGAAAGCCAGGGCTGGAGCTTAAAGACATTTGTTGTTGTTTTTTTGCAATTCCCAGCAGATTGGGCCACAGGGATGGTGTCAGGGGGCGGGATGACCAGGCACCTGCTGAGAGCCCTGGGCTCACAAGGATCCACACTGAACCCTGCCATTTCCTCTAGGTATCGTGTGTGGCATTCTTGCTGCCCTTCAGGTCCCATTGCACCTCAGCCCTGGTGCTGTTACATATACGTGTCTGAACCCGCACACATGTCCAGCACTCACGTGTATTCATACATGCATACCACAAAGAGGTTTGGGATCTTCTACTAGAGTTATAACGTGTCCGTTTACGAATATGCATTTCACCCGTAAACATATGCCACAAATTCTGTCATGAGCTGAGTGCATGCAACATGTTATGCTGGAACCTCACACCCTGAGATCGCTACGTGTAAGGAACAGCAGTCCAGAAATCTGGTAAATAAATAATTGGCAAAGGGGTCGGAAGGCCACCTGTCAGGTATTGAGTCTGCTGAGATTCCTGCATTGCAGGGGGTTGGACTAGATTCCCCTCAGGGTTCCCACTCTACAATTCTATGACTAAAGGTTTTTTTAAAAAGGTAAATGACCCCATGACGGTTAAGTCCAGTCAAAGGCGACTATGGGGTTGCGGCGTTCATCTTGCTTTCAGGTCGAAGGAGCTGGCGTTTGTCCACAGACAGCTTTCCAGGTCATGTGGCCAACATGAATAAAACACTTCTGGCGCAACGGGACACCGTGACGGAAACCAGAGCGCACAGAAACACCATTCACCTTCCTGCCACAGCGGTACCTATTTATCTACTTGCACTGGCGTGCTTTCGAACTGCTAGGTTGGTAGGAGCTGGGACAGAGCAAGGGGAGCTCACCCCGTCACGGGGATTCAAACCGCTGACCTTCTGATCGGCAAGCCCAAGAGGCTCAGTGGTTTAGACAACAGCGCCACCTGCGTCCTCAAAGAACTCAGGCACAGAAGGGAAATAGCTGACATGGAGCATTGGACCCCTGCAATTTCTGGCAGGAAGAAGCCTCAGCATTGGCCAGCTCTAGTATATAAATACTTGGGAGCCTGACCTGCTTTTGTCTGATCAACAGACAGGTTACTTGCTGCTGTCGGCCTGGAGCTTGCAGCTCAAGGATCTTTAACTGGAAGGTCTAGATACTAGCCCTAATTCGGCCCTGTCGCCCACAAGTTAACAGCCATCAAACAGAAGCCTTATCTTCTGAGCATGCCCAAGAGGCCCAGTGGTTACACCCTATTTCATCCATTGCCCTGGTCTGGTTCCTGTCTTTTGCCCCAAGGCCCACCCATATACATTCTCTGAAACGTCTCAAGGGTTCTTACCTTGTTCACAGTTTTCCACAGTACCATACTGAGCTAGCAAACCATCCAGAACCTATTCAGATGTGGAAGAAACAAAAAGAAGTGGTTTGTGGGAGAGAAAGAAAGAGGAGGAGTTAACACTGAAAATATCACCAAAGGTAAAAATCAGGAAAGGAAGCGCCAAAATGAAGGACAAAACGACAACAGCCCACAGGAAATGAAGACCTCACCTGCATTGTACATTTAAAGTCATGCCTCCCCCCCAAAAAAAAACACCCCCTGGGGAGTCTGAAGCTTGTAAAGGGTGCTGTGAGTTGCTAGAAGACCCCCCCTATTCCACTCCCAGAACTACAATTCCCAGAGTTCCCTGGGAAGAGGGATTGACAGTTAGACCAATCAGATAATTGTAGCTCCATGTGATGAGAAATAGGAATCTCCTGACAACTCTCAGCACCCCTAACAAACCACAGTTCCCAGGATTCTTTGGAGGGTTCCCTGAGTGTTTAAAGAGGCAAAGTTACTTTCTTAAATCTTTACTGAAGATGGGGCCGAGGTCTCAAAGCGGAACGCAAAAACCTGAAAATGTACTCATACTGTATGCAAACCTGCTATTGTAAATAAACGTATTTTAGCGGTTAGATTAGCTAAGTAGCATGCACCATTGTTTAGGAAATGCATGCGTTGCAAGAGGGAAACTCCATTTAACCTGGTCTCTTTCCTTTCGCTCCAGAGGAATTCTTTTCTTTGCAATGGAAGGGAATCGGAAAATCTAAGAATCTCCATTGCTCTGCCCCATTCACACATCTCAAAGTATCCCAAAGCTCACTCATCCAGCGTGCAACTTCCAGTTTGTTAAAAAGACATTTCAAACACAGATGCTAAGACTATGCACTTGTCAGAGACCTCACTTACCTCCCATCGTAACTGAGGGGGGATGTTTCTTATCTGAATTTTGCGGCTCCTAAAACAAAGGATAATTATTTTATAATTATTATTATTAATTTAATTTCTATACCGCCCTATACCCGAAGGTCTCAGGGCGGTTCACATAATTTTAATTATTGTACAGTAGGATTAACAGCTGATAAGGCTCCTGCGACCTTAAACATCTTTATGACATTCAACAGATGAAGCTTTCCTCAGTCTTGATCTGCAATTGTGCCAAAAACCATTTTTAATGTTTGTTTTGAAGATTTCGAGGCTGCCCTATGAAGGAAATTTCCGCTCTGAGCAATTTACAAAATTAAAATACATTTCCACGTGCAAAAATCAAATAAACAAAAATTCCACACCTCCACACACCCAGGAACAATAATCCTGTATTAGAAAACCAGTCTGAAAACAACGCTACAAGATTCTCTAGAGAGGACCTCAAGGCTGCTCCCTGTATACTGTAAAAGAAGGCTGTCTACAGGTTACAAAATAGTAAGAAGCTAGAATGGATCTGGTGCTTTCAATGTTTGCATGCCCATGCTCAGTGCCCATGAACTTGTACGGTGTGCTCCAGACCTCTGCAACAAACCTATTAAGATAGTCTGCCCCCAGAGGCTTATGGACTTAATTGGCTTTTAAAAGACTCTGGAAACTCATTTTACAGATAAAAATGGCTCGCGTCCAACCCAACGGGCTGTATGCATGGCTGGTCCTGCACCAGACATGTCCAGTCCACCGCCAGGTCATATCTGGTCAGATAAGGAGAGCGCTACTGTTGCCTGTTGCAGGCAGTCAAGATACTCAGAAAGACATGAACCATCTCCCTCCTTCTCGGGGAAGAATTACCAGCTACTTTAAAAGGACTCGGGCTGCAGTCAGAATTCGAACCGTCATCACCTAAACCAGGAGAACCAGGACACCATCAGCTAGTTTCGAACTCAGCATGGGTTGGTCAGCTAGGTGAGCATATCTCGCCAGAGTAGTACATGCTGTGGTTATCTCCCGCTTGGGCTATTGCAGTGCTCTCTACGTGGGGCTACCTTGGAAGGTGACTTGGAAATTACAACTAATTCAGAACGCAACAGCTAGACTGGTGACTGGGAGCAGCCGCCGGGAGACCATATAACACCGGTCCTAAAGGATCTTCACTGGCTCCCCGTATGTTTCAGAGCACAATTCAAAGTGTTGTTGCTGACTTTTAAAGCCCTAGACAGCCTCGGCCCTGTAGACCTAAAGGAGCATCTCCACCCCCCATCATTTGGCCCAGACACAGAGGTCCAGCTCCAAGGGCCTTCTGGCAGTTCCCTCACTGTGAGAAGGGAGGTTACAGGGAACCAGGCAAAGGGCCTTTTCAGCAATGACACCCTCCCCCCCCCCCCCCGTGGAACACCCTCCAGTCAGTTGTCAAGGACATAAAAAAATACATAACTTTTAGGAATCGTCTGAAGGCAGCCCTATATTGAGAAGTGTTTTATGTTTGGCGTTTTATTACGTTTTTATATGTGCTGGAAGATGCTCAGAGTGGCTGGGGAAACCAAGCCAGTTGGGCGGGGTAGAAATAATAAAGTTGTTGATGTTTGTTTGTTTCGAAAGCATATACTCATCTATCTGGCCCAGGCACTCATGTATTAAACTTCTTTGTTTGCTAATTCCTGTCTATCTATAAGCAATCTAGTTCCAGTCTTTGCAAGGGGACAGAGACAGATTTGGTCATTCAGATAGACAATTTACTTGTAGTCCTGGACTGAGGAGGTGCAACAAGATTGGTCTTACTAGGCCCCGATACATCAGGAAGCGCTGCTGGGATGCCTCAGGGATTTAGCATGGATTAGAGGCACTGATATGCAGTGGTGCTAACCTCTCCAGGCATGCTCAGAAGACAAGGCTTGGCTAATTTCCGTTTGATGGCTGTTAACTTGTGGGCGACAGGGCCGAACTAGGGCTAGCATCTAGACCTTCCAGTTAAAGATCCTTGAGCCGCAAACTCCAGGCCAACAGCAGCAAGTAACCTGTCTGTTGATCATACAAAAGGAGAAGGTCAGGCTCCGGGTATTTATATACTAGAGCTGGCCAATGCTGAGGCTTCTTCCTGCCAGAAATTGCAGGGGCTCAATGCTTCTGTGCCTGAAGGCGGCTTTCAGTTCTTTGAGAATGCGGGTGGTGCTGTGGTCTAAACCACTGAGCCTCTGGGGCTTGCAGATCAGAAGGTCAGCGGTTCAAATCCCCGTGACGGGGTGAGCTCCCGTTGCTCCGTCCCAGTTCCTGCCAACCTAGCAGTTCGAAAGCACGCCAGCGCAAGTAGATAAATAGGTACCGCTGTGGCAGGAAGGTAAACACAGAGTTTCTGTGCGCTCTGGTTTCCCTCATGGTGTTCCGTTGCGCCAGAAGCGGTTAAGTCCTGCTGGCCACATGACCCGGAAAGCTGTCTGTGGACAAATGCCGGCTCCCTCGGCCTGAAAGCGAGATGAGCGGCGCAACCCCATAGTCGCCTTTGACTGGACTTAACCGTCCAGGGGGTCCTTTACCTTTACCTGCCAGCTATTTTCCTTCTGTGCCTGAAGAAGGCTCTGAGTTCCAAGCAAACAACTATTTCAGCTTCTAACAGAATGCAATACACATTTTGGAGTAAAGTCAACAGGAAAAACAGGAAGAAAGGGGGGGGAGGACAGGTCGTTTGGCAACAGTCTGAACATTGTTGACAAATGACCAACCGTAACAGGTTTGACCTCCAAAATTCACGTCTCTATGTGCCACATTCTGCATCTGCCATATATATACATGTAAAGCAGCATCTAAACAGCCATGGCTTCCCTCAAAGAACCCTGGGAATTGTAGTTTGTTAAGGCTTCTGAGAGTTCTTAGGAGACCTCCCCTACTATTCCCAGAGTGGTTTAACCATCAGTCTCTCTACCCAAGAACCATTGGGAGTTGTAGCTCTGTGAGGGGAAGAGGGGTCTCTTTACAATGCTCAGCATCCTTAATAAATTACAGTTCCATAGATAGATAGATAGATAGATAGATAGATAGATAGATAGATAGATAGACAGACAGACACAGATATGGGGGAGAGTCATGACAGTTAAAGTGGTATGAAAGTGCTTTAAATGTACAGGGCAGATGGGGCCTTCTATTGGCCACGTTTGCATATGACAAAGAGCCTTGGCTTAATAAACCACAAAGTGTAGAAATCCCAGTCATTCGCATTTCGGAATCTTCCCTCTGCATAAGTATGATAAACAAACCAAGGGGGGATAACTTTAGTGTTACCTCCAAACCCGGATTACGAGTTGTTCCTGGGATTGCCTGCCAGCCATAACCAAGGTTTGCTGCTGGTTTGTGAATCCTAGTTTGTCAGGGAGAAGCAAGACAAAACCCTGGGCTTTGGAAGAAGAAGAAGAAGAAGAAGAGTTTGGATCTGATATCCCACTTTATCACTACCCTAAGGAGTCTCAAAGCGGCTAACAATCTTCTTTCCCCTTCTTTCCTCACAACAAACACTCTGTGAGTTGACTGAGGCTGAGAGACTTCAGAGAAGTGTGACTAGCCCAAGGTCACCCAGCAGTTGCATGTGGAGAAGCGGGACACGAACCCAGTTCGCCAGATTACGAGTCCACCGCTCCTAACCACTACACCACACTGGCTCTTTGGAGATAACATTGCACTTTCTTTTCCTCATCTGCTTACCTGCTCATGCCATCGGGACACTTGCACGGTATGGCTTAATCCGCAAACACGGTTTCAACGATGACTTCTCCAGTAACTAATGATAGGATACCGCCTTATTATCACCACCAAAATGCACATTTCTCATTTCATATACTGTATTCTTACATCATAAACACTGGGAAGCTTGGGATGGTACCACAACTCCCGTTCTAATTTGGGCATTTCACGTCGGATCCCTAATTTTGTGAACAAAAATTCTAATTGATTATTTTAAATTCTATCTGGGGCAGCAGCTGCTGCTGCCACCACAAACCATGCCCACTTTGTGCAGCAGTTCCCCCAGCTTTGAATGTGAACAAGTGGCTCAACCTGGTATTAAATTATTCCGCAAGGTGGATTATTGGACAGCTGTTCCAAAATGTTGGGTCATCATAGCACGAGCCGAAAGAACATCCATCAACCAAACCAACCCCATCCCCCTTGCTCCCAGAGTCTCCTGGCTTTTACCACATCCTGTAGGAAAACCCCGAGACATCATATTCTGTCTCCTAATGCTTCCAAAGTCTTCGGGATCAGAGTCCTCCGTCTCCTGTCTGACTCTCCAGAGCATTCTGAAAATCGCATCCATCGGAAGGAGATGGGGCGAGCAAAATTACACTCGGAGAGCGTCAGTTTGAATCTCAGGGGGTCAATAAAGAGAGAGAGGATCTCTATAAAGAGCCTAAGGGCTGTCTATAAAACATGCTCTCATTTTTAATGGCTGGGAGAGACGGGAGGCCGAGAAGAAAGAAATTAAAGAAGAGTAACGGCAGCGGGGAATTTTAACAAGCGAGCCAACCCGAGAGCAACAAGCAGACACCTCTTTTCCCGATTTTGCTCCTCCTCACGACTCCTGCTTCCCAAAATAGAATCTTTGGGAATTTTCAGAGCCAAAATTATCCCATCCTTCTGCAGCAGCTGCCACATACAAGTAAAGGTGGAACATTTGACTTTCTGGACATTCCTCAATTCACCAAGCAGCTGCGATCTAGGGATGGTGACATGCAAATACTGTAACAGATCTGTGGCCATGCGATCACTTGCTATCTTCTGTGACTATTCTCCATGTGCAAATCGTATTTTATCTATTTTTTTATCTTTTCTATTCAGTTTTACATTATGCATTCAAACACTGATCATAATCATCAACATTTAGGATTCCCTGAATCCCTTAAGACTTCCCTCTACCCCTCCATGGTTTCCATTATCAAACATTTTCTACCGCATCATATATTTTCTCTATTTTTCTTAAAATAATCCATTATTACCTTAGTTTTTAATACAATACAGTGGTACTTCAGAAGCAGAACAGAATCCTTTCCGGAAGTTCATTCCGACTTCCAAAATGTTCGGAAAACAAAGCGCGGCTTCTGATTGGCTGCAGGAAGCCCCTGCAGCCAATTAGAAGCTGCGTCGTATGTTCGGGTTCCAAACAACATTCGCAAACCGGAACACTCACTTCCGGGTTTGTGGTGTTCGGGAGCCAAAATGTTCGACTCGCAAGGCATTCGTCACCCAAGCGTTAGCCTACTCTAATCCTGCCAAAGTTTTTAGCTGTTCATATTTTATCTATCTGGGTCTTTCCTCTGAGCTCCTCAGCTGATCCACCCACCCTTCTCAATATCTACGCCCAGGGAACACGCAACTCCCTTTGCGTGGACCATTTACATGCAAGGTTCAACGACCTCAGCACTGATTCCCATTCTAATTGCATTCTTCATGTGCTACAGTTCCTTACCAATAGCGGTTAAACCTGTGAAAAAGAGAGGCACTGAGCTCAAGCAGCTCTGGAACTTGAATCCCCAATGGGTAGACTGGTCAACAGAGGTAAAATATTGCCATTTTACAGATGGGGAACCGAGACCATAATAATTAAGAGATTCCCGCCGAGCCAGAGCTGTTAAAATATGTCAAATATGTTAGGCATCAATTATACTAAGTTTTTTGGGTGTCACAGGCAAATATCACTCAAGCATAGAATTGTAGAGTTGGAAGGGGGCACAAGGGGCATCTAGTCCACCCCTTGCAGTGCAAGTGGAACAATGTGCAGTGCCCAATGTGGGGCTCGAACCCATGACCCTGCGATTAAGAGTCTCATGCTCTACTAACTGAGCTATGGTGGATCACATGGTAAGTCCTGGCCTACACTATTTCCATTTACGGGAAAACAGCACCAACATGTTTTTGACGATGCAAACAGGTGCCCAGGACTCTTTCAGCGCTGAAGCAAGATTCAAACTCAGGCAGGAACAGGAAAACTCACTGCCTTCAAGCAATGAGATGGACAAAATTACTCACTAGACTCTTTACAGATTTAGGATTCAAAAGCCTAACATGCTCTCCATTGGATATAAATTAGTTGCAAAGGGTTATCTTAAAGTGGTATTCAAATTCTGGTGTGTGTGTGTGTGTGTGTGTGTGTGTGTGTGTGTGTTTTAGGGGAGCTGGTGATGATGGCATGGTCAGTGGCCAAGAAGGCTGATTTGACAGGGAAAGGAGGGAGCAGGCAGGTGGAAAACTGGAGTTGGAATGGAATAGTCGTACGTTCAAATTCTGAAGCGCGGCTTCCGATTGGCTGCAGGAAGCTCCTGCAGCCAATCGGAAGCCCTGTCGGACGTTCCACTTCCAAAAGAATGTTAGAAAACCAGAACACTCACTTCCAGTTTCCGATCATTCGGGAGCCGAAGCGTTCGACTCCCAAGGCGTTCGGAAGCCGAGGTATGACTGTAATTGTATCCTGGAAAGGGAAATGGCTGGCTGGAACCCTGAACAGGAGCTTTCCACATTCCCACCTCATTATAGCTCAGTTGGATCAAATGCAGTGCTGGTAGCACTAAGGTTGCGGGTTCAATCCCCATAAGGGACAGCTGTGTATTCCTGCATTGCAGGGGGTTGGACTAGATGACCCACAACATCCCTTCCAACACTGTGATTCTTTAGTTGCAGGTCCCACCTGTCTGTGTGTGTTTTGTGTGTACAGACAGGCATTTAAAATGGCTTCCCCCCACGGCAAAGGAAAGGTTAGCCGAGTTTAAAGACTGCTTATATTGCCGAAGATCCAGTTTTTAAAAACATACTGCCATTTTCCTCAAGTGAGGATTTGCTAGCTTCTCTTGCCTGTGATGAGAATGAAAAGCCTCACAGTTTCACCCTGAAGTACACAAAGCTTTCAGGCGGCTTTCAGAAACAAACTGGGAACCAAAGGCCAGCCTTCGAAGGGTCTTTTTTTTTTTTTTTTGTCCAAGAAAATCTAGAGAGGAAGAAAGGAGCAGCTTACTACGTTAACAAGGAGGGCACATTTCAACTAAATCTTTTACTTGATTAATCGCACTGCTTAAATTTGATTAAAAATAATAGAAACAGGGGGGAAAGAGAAGTCAAAATAAAAAAATTTTAGTCCTATACAACAGAGTGCAGAATTTAAGTTTCTCAGCTCAGGTTTTTGCACAGCCTAAAAGATGTCTGGCCGAACTGGCTGAGGTAGGAATTGGTTCGACACATGTTTTCCTCTATCAACTTAAATCCCTCTGACCCCTTCCTATAGTACAGCATTCCTTGCATTCCAGACTCCTTAAACAATGGCTCCTCCATTCATTTGGGGACATGGAACAGCATTCAAGCAAGAGATTTCATTACAATTTCCATCCCCCCACCAAAAAGGGGAGGGGGATCAAAAATGGGACAAGACCCCTCCATTCCAATGAGAAACACATTTTTGGTTTCCTTTTCATTTTTCATTTTCCACTGGAGATCCTGGCAGAGCTACCCAAAGTCACCATGGTTTGGGGTTGTTGTTTTAAAAATAATAAAAAAATACAATTAATCGTCTGGGTGCCCAAAGACGGGGTACATCTGCATAAGTGGAAAAAGCAACAAAATGGGAAAAAAATTACCGGTAACAGCTCAGAAAAACCAATCCCTTCTAAAAGGGCAAGGCTTGGAACTGGGAATTCCTTAATATTCTGTGTGTCTTCGTTTTGCAATTTGCAATGTATGTTAAGTACTTATTGCAAGTACAATAAAATACAGAAACACAAAGAATAAGGAACCCTAGTCACCAAATAAAGAAAATTAAAAGAAAAAGAAAATTGGGGTTCCGCTTGATTTTTTAGCTTGCTCAAATGAGTGAGTCAGCTTTGCAAACCACACACATTTGGTTCAAAATTCCCATTCGGATCTATGTGCCTCAGTTGTGCTTTGTGATATGCCAAAGAGATGGTAATCCTTTGGGAACTCTTTCCTATGCAGGGAAGAAAAGAGAGCATTTTATACATGTCTGCTGAAAAGTAAATCCTTCTGAATTCGAAGAGATTTCCTCCCCAGGTTAAGTGTTTACTTCATTGCAGCCTTAGGCTCTGTGGACTTAAAACCACATTGACCATAACAGCAGGTCATTTACTACTGAGCCTAGGGCTTGCCAATCAGAAGGTCGGTGGTTTCAATCCCTGCGACAGGGTGAGCTCCCATTGCTTGGTCCCTGCTCCTGCCAACCTAGCAGTCTGAAAGCACGTCAAAGTGCAAGTAGATAAATAGGTACCGCTCCGGCGGGAAGGTAAACAGCATTTCCGTGCGCTGCTCTGGTTCGCCAGAAGCGGCTTAGTCATGCTGGCCACAATACCCGGAAGTTGTCTGCGGACAAACGAAGGCTCCCATGGCATATAGAGTGAGATGAGCCCCGCAACCCCAGAGTCGTCCGCGAGTGGACCTAACGGTCAGGGGTACCTTTACCTTTACTAAACCCAGCAGTGCTATCAGGGTAGGGCTTTGGAGCAGACATGTAGCAGAATGAACAGGAGCCCCACCTCCAAGTATCAGCAGCAACAACAGACAACACGGTAATATAACAGGATGTATAGAAATAACGTAAACCGTGAAAGCCTTCAATCCTGTTGCACGTATATAGAGGATTGAAGGCTTTCACGGTTTACGTTATTTCTATACATCCACCTCCAAATATTGCATATAGACTTGTCACATTTTGAACAGGTGAAGTAATATAAATGACCATCGAAAGAGCTCTGCTTTGGCATAAGACTATTACAGTCATACCTCGCGTTGCGTCCGCTTCATGTTGCGTCTTTTCGCATTATATCCCACGGCAACCCGGAAGTACCGGAACGGGTTACTTCCGGGTTTCGCCGACCGCGCCTGCGCAGAAGCGCTAAATTGTGCCGTGTGCCTGCGCAGATGCAGCACTTCAAGTTGCAGGCATTTCACGTTACAGATGGGCCTCCGGAACGGATCCCGTCCGTAACGAGGTACCACTGTAAATCCAGAGTGTAAAATGACCTAACCACGCCAATGGGTAAGTCACAGTGAGCACAGGGGAGCTCACTTCCAAGTGAGCATATATGCCATTGTGCTGTAAGGCAAGCCAAGCCTTTGTGAACATGCTCTTAGTGTAGTTTGAGTAGGGCCAGTCTGTAGCCTACACTGTCTGATTCCCTCTTCCCCCCCCCCCACCAATGGTAGCAAGAAAACACTTCCACGCTGGAGCTATGAAATTATTCTACTACTACATGGCCAGATTAAGCATGCACAGCAGCACCAAACCGGTTAACAGGTGTGCCAACAGTGTTCGAAATTAGCCAGGCGCCAGGTGCATTTTGCACCTGACTATTGGCTACTTGTGACCAAGTGAAGATGCCTGGGTGTCAGGATGACGCCTGACATCTCCATCACCTGGAAGTGCATGCCTGGGGATCCTTGGATTGGGACTGTTTTCAAACTCTAATACCCTATCCTGTAGAATTATATGAGTTATATTTTATCTGCACAATCAGAATGAATTTCAGGAACCACATTGCAGTCACCGTTAAGAAAAAGAGGTTGGAATAGGCCAATATATATGTAAACTGTCCCTAGATTGAGTGACTTTTCTTCTTTTAAGTTCTCAAAGCTCTTAACCTACCTCAAAGTTGCCAACTGAACAGATGCTTAACTGAGAATCAATCATAGTCAATGCTTCATTTGAAAATTACCTTTATAGAGCCGTCTTGCCCCAAAATGGCAACTAGACATTCCGTTTTGGCCACTGCAACCTTGGTTGAAGGAGCCATTTGGCGCCTAGCTTATATATCTGAGTTTCTAGCACTGTGTGCCAAACCAGAAGCGATCCAGTGAGTGGTCTGAACCAGAAACAAACAGGGATAAACAATTTTAGTCCACTCTGGGACAAAAAGGCATGGGGATATAGGAAGGTGCTTTATACAGAGTCAGAACAACTGGTCCATCTAGTTCCATTCTGTCTACACTTGCTGGCAGCGGCTCTCCAGGGTTTCAGGAAGGAAAAGCTCTCTCAGCCCAACCTGGAGATACCCGAGATCAAAACTTTGGCATGCAAAGCAGAGGGCCTTCTCGGTAGTGGCGCCCGCCCTGTGGAACACCCTCCCATCAGATGTCAAAGAGATAAACAACTACCTGACATTTAGAAGACATCTGGAGGCAGCCCTGTTTAGGGAAGTTTTTAATGTGTGACATTTTAATGTATTTTTAATCTTTGTTGGAAGCCGCCCAGAGTGGCTGGGGAGACCCAGCCAGATGGGCGAAACAAACAAATTAATAATAATAATAATAATAATAATAATAATAATGCTCTGTCACTGAACTACGAGTCTGCCCCATGAATCTCTGGTGCTGTAACATTAGATAACAGGTCAGCTTCAAGGCAGCCTGCCACCTGCAGGCACCGGACTTCACATCCAGCTGTTCCAATGCTCCAAAGCCTCGTCTCTTTTGGCCATTTCTCTACAAGCATCTTAAAGATTGGGTTGGAGCTACACCTCCGCTGTGGATGGTTCTGTTCCAAGGATGGCTTTGGTGCAGAGAAAGCTGAACTGTGAAAAAAGGGAGGTGGTATTGCAAGCAAATAAAGAGAGCTCAGTATGGTTTCTGCAAGTCTCTCTTTTTGTGTGTGTGTGAAGGAAACTGAGAAGTCTGAAATAAGAACCATTTACTGTACTTATCTGGTTCTGAATGTCTCCAACAGCAACGATCATGAACAAGTGGCCACATAAATCTCTTTTTCAGTCAGTCAGTCAGTCAGTCAGTCAGTCAGTCTCTCTCTCCCTCCCTCCCTCTCTCTCTCTCTCTCTCTCACACACACACACACACTTACTTTTGTTTTACTCTCAAATACACTAGATTCTAATCTGTCAGATCTAGTCAAATGATACTGCAGGAATTTAAACTTAAAAAACCAACACATGTATGCTGCATTCCAATTGCACCAAGAGGGATGCAATTGTCCTCGTTTAACTGGGAAATTTTGAACAGGACTGGCACATCCCCAGCGTTGGGGGGAGGGGGCCAAAAACAATGCAAGAGGGTGTGGATTGTGCCAGGCATCGGGGTTGGCAAAGGATTTTGTAACAGAGGGGGTGGGGACCGAGTTTGGGGTTTTTTTGTGAGGGTGAAAGATTGATTCGCCACATGAAAAAGGAACTAAAACGGACATAAAGCAACATGGCTGGAAGAGGAAGTAGTAGTTTATCTGGGTAGTCTGAATTTGGCAGATCGGAGCCCATGTTCTGGCCTTCTGCCATGCACAAAAAACCCTTATCTCATGCCAACCCCTTGCTCCTGACTGCTCCATCACGGCATTCCTACAGAGTGCCACAAAATTAGTTTCTCCTTCCTTCCTTCCTTCTCCCCCCTCCACCCAAACGTGCTAACTTATCCTCAGCGTTACGGCAGCTGGGCAAGGATAGGATTGCAAGTGAATCCCATATGCTGGCGTAACTCCAGGTTGTGACAGCTTCACGATGGTATCGCTTCAAATCAGTGTGTTATGCCAATGCTGCGGGGGTGGGGGGTGTCAGAATGGGAGGGGTTGGTACACGGTGAGGTAGGAGCTGAGGATTGGCCAGCTTAGCTGATATCCTATGCTCCCTCAAAGCTTACTCCCTCCATTCCTACCCCGACCCCCAAATGTGCACACACAGAAAATGTTTGTTGTAATGCAGGGATCAGCAAACTTTTTCATCAGGGGGCTGGCCCACTGTCCCTCAGACCTTTGGGGGGGGCGTACTATATTTTGAAAAATATAAATACCCTGCAAGCCGGTCCCACAGCTGCCTCCGGACCTGGAGGAGGAATGCACTCTGCACGTGCTCAGCAGCGCGTCTCGGTGCCGCCCACTCACTGGCGTTGTTGACGAGCAGCAGCCGCTTTGTCGGCCTGTCCCCGCAGAGCTCCCAGGCGGCGTGCACCACGCGCTGTGGCCCGTCGTCCAAGGCCACACCGGCGGGCAGGCGGCGCACGCAAAGTGCCAGGCAGGCAGCGCACCGCTCGCCCTCCAGCTCCAGCGCTGTCACCAAGCGAACCAGCAGCAGCAGCGCCGAGCCGGGCGCCAGGTGCGGGGCCAGCAGTTGCGCCAAGCTCTGGCTGAAGCCCCATGATGCACCCGTGGCTGCGCCAGGTTTACCTCAGCGCGCGGGTGGCAAGGCTTTGGATTGGCTGTAGGAACTTCCTGCAGCCAATCCGAAGCCACAACAGCATCGCCACCCACCCAGAAGCCGTGCCAGCATCGCGGAAGTCAGTTCCTGTGTGGCAAGGCGTCCGCAGTATGCGGGGGCTGACAGAGCGGGCAGGAGGGTCCACGGGCCGGATTTACGAGCCTGGGGGGCCACATTCAGCTCCCGGGCCGTAGTTTGCCGACCCCTGTTGTAATGCAATAACTGGGGAGAGCCCCAGATACCAACATAATCTCCTAGCCCAGGGACTCTGGAGGACAGAATGGCAAAAAACTATGCACTTGTAATAATAATAATAATTATCATCATCTCTTTATTAATGGTTTATTAAAAACCATTCAAAACAAACCATGTGCGTGAGATTTGTGTGCGACCGCATATACACGTAGCACCGAAAGAAATCGGTTTAAACTGTGAAAAGGCACGAAAACGGCAAAAGCGGCCCAAAAAGAGCGGGGAAACTGCCAAAACGGCACAAAAAGAGTGGTAAAATGGCTAGTAATCCCATGAGCCTTTGCACCAACATTTGAGGCCTGTGGAGAGTTGGGAGTTTGAGAAAGAAGGTTTGGAGGGAGGGGATTGCTGTGGAATTTGGTGGATTTTTGTGGATTTGGGGGGGAGGGGGAGAGTCTGGCAGTTTAGAGGGTGTTCCCCACTATATGCCATTTCACATATAGTATACGTATAGTACCCGGGAACATACCCCGCCCCCGTGTAAGTGGGGAGACGCCTGTCCAGACACAACGAATTACAGACACAGGAATCAGGCAGGTCCTGCAAATATACTCCTCAAGTGTTGAAGGGTGGAGCAAAGAGGAGCACACAACAGAAACTATATGAAGATGTAAGATGCACCTCTGTGGAAAGGGAATTTCACAACTTAGGAAGCGTCACATGGAATGCCCTCTTCTGGTCTGCCAGTACCCCAAATGTCGTTCTGCAGGCAAAGCGGACACTCTACCACTGAGCTATGATCCTTCTCCCACATAGCTACAGACAAAGCATATTCTCACTTCCCTTAAAATACGTGGATATTGCATACTAAGCACCAGTCCCTTACTGGGGGGTGGGGGAAAGGAGAAGCTGGTGGGCACACTTCCCAATTGCAGTAAGGGAAAAACTCCTGTTGCTGAGAAACCCCCAGATGCAAGCAAGTCTCCACCGTGCATTTGAAAAGGGCAATAAAAGAGTGCAGCCACTTTTGCTGGTGGACACACCAAACACGGGGTCCTCCCGCCTCACGAGCATCTTAAGAATTCTTTGCTGAGACACGGCAGACCGGAGAATCAGTAGCCCCTCTTCAGGACTTCACGATTTGGACTAACTTTATAGCCTCGCTGCATCTCCACTGCTGCCCCAACTGCCTTCCACAAGTTGGGAGGGTGATCTTCTGATTCAATGAAGCCTCATGTGTTTCTCAGAACCCTGAAATATCAGGCACCCAGAGGGCTCCTCAGTTCATAAGATCACCCTCCAACTCACGGAGGGCAAGTGGAACAATGTGGGAAGGGACCAAACTAAGAAAGCAGGTGCCGAATTAAAATGCCCAGTGTTTTCCCACACTGAGGGTGCCACAGAAAGTTGGGGGGGGGGAAGCCACACAGGGACTCACGCGACATGGGGCAAGGGGGCACACGTGTTCACAATTTAACGATGGTTCAAATTAGACTGTGCTGTACCGTGATGTGCAAACAAGGCCTTTAAGCAAGAGAACGTGCTCAGGAGAGAAAAGGAGACAACATGTGGGAAGAGATGGATGGGGAGGGGTGTGTATGGAGAACAGATTAGCAAAGACTTGAGCGTATTGTGATCTATCATAAACCGGACTTCGAAAAAGGCTCCAGGTTAGCAACAATCTGATCAGAGGAAATTCTTCATCAAAATTCGTATGTAGCGGTGAGCTCTGAAACGCGAGCTAACCCCATCCTCCGAGCCTACACGTTGCCATGGAAAGTTAAAATAAATAAGCATTGCTACTTTTGATGCCAGATGTAGTGAGGGGGCGTTTTTGCATGTGCAGCGTGCAGGAAATATATCAGGATACACCAAGCAGCAGCGGCTGGGAGGATTCCCTGAGAACCTGGCAAGGCAGCCACCTCTCCCTTTGCCCTAGAGGCAGAAAAGGGCAGCGCTGCAGCCTAGAGGGTAGCACACAATCGGATCTTGCAAAATCCAGTGCTGCGTGCAAAAGGGGTTTGCCTGTGCTTAGCATTAGTGGTGGTGGGGATCAATACTGCACACCCTTAAGAGGCATTCCTTTCTTATTACTCTAGACATGCTGAAAACAAGTTTCAGGGCTGTGATCCACATGGATGGAGGTATATGGCTTATAATGGAACCTGAAATAAATACGACTCCCTTGTCTAAAAATTTAACGTATCGTTTGCACCGCCTTCGGTTGGGTTTCCCAGGCAGTTTGGAGCGCGCATTTTCTGTAAACATACACACAAAAAGTTATTCAGGCAGGCAAGTTAAGCCTCTAATCATCTCATGGAATACCAGCTTAGTTCTACAATGCCAAGATTGCAACTTAAAATGCATATACAGTGGTACCTCGCTAGACGAATGCCTCGCTAGACGAAAAACTCGCTAGACGAAAGGCATTCGCTAGCGAAAGGCTGTCTCGCAAGACGAATTTTTCTATGGGCTTGCCTCGCAAGACGAAAAAATTTCCGTGATTTTTTTGTCAAACCGTCCCCCGTTGGTGCTTCGCAAGACGAAAAATTCGCTATATGACAGCACTCGCAGAACGAATTACTTTCGTCTTGCGAGGCACCACTGTATATATATATACACACATACATACATACACATACCAGATGAAATGAGCAACAAAGAGTGTATTTGCTATGAACATCAGCTCACTTGGCTAAAGCAGGCATAGGCAAACTCGGCCCTCCAGATTTTTGGGACTACAACTCCCATGATCCCTAGCTAACAGGACCAGTGGTCAGGGATGATGGGAACTGTAGTCACAAAACATATGGAGGGCCGGGTTTGCCTATGCCTGGGTTAAAGCAATGATTGCTGCCTCCCAAGCAAGCTAGGTACTTTGGTCAAGTGGAAGGGAGCTCCTCTGGGCTGTTGCAGGACAAGGAGAAGAGGCCTGCTGATTCCTGAGCATGCAAAACCAACATCAATGCCCAACTCAAAGGAAAATGGCATCTCTGCCCTTGCATGCCATGCAAAAAAAGAAAAGAAAGAAACAAGCACTGCTACATGGCGATCTGGAAGAGACTATGCATCCTTCCTCTGCCACTTATCAGCTGAACTGATAAGAGAGGCTTCAAACTTAACTAAGGGTAGCAAGATGGAGAACTTACAAAGGTCACTAGGGTGTCCTTCTAAATATGGTGCACACAAGATACTCTTTGGGCCAGTTCTGGAGGCAAGGTATTGTTGTCCAAGGTTTTCTTCCATGTGCCACCTCCAATGGAGGTTGGGAGGGTGGCAACAGGAGAACGGGACTTTTCTGCACCCAACATAGAAGCCAAGTAGGCTGTTACTTCTCCATCTCTCTTCTGCTGGCTAGTAAACATCTGTGCAGGATGGAACCTTTTTGTGGGCTCGTTGACAAGGCTGGGAAACACTCAATGGGAAAGTGGGGAGTTCATCTGAAATACCCATCTCAAAATCTTAAAAAGCAAAGACATCACCTTGCCGACAAAGGTCCGTTTAGTTAAAGCTATGGTTTTCCCAGTAGTAATGTACGGAAGTGAGAGCTGGACCATAAAGAAGGCTGATCGCCGAAGAATTGATGCTTTTGAATTATGGTGCTGGAGGAGACTCTTGAGAGTCCCATGGACTGCAAGAAGATCAAACCTATCCATTCTCAAAGAAATCAGCCCTGAGTGCTCACTAGAAGGACAGATCCTGAAGTTGAGGCTCCAGTACTTTGGCCACCTCATGAGAAGACTCCCTAGAAAAGACCCTGATGTTGGGAAAGATGGAGGGCACAAGGAGAAGGGGACGACAGAGGATGAGATGGTTGGACAGTGTTCTCAAAGCTACTAACATGAGTTTGGCCAAACTGCGAGAGGCAGTGAAGGATAGGCGTGCCTAGCGTGCTCTGGTCCATGGGGTCACGAAGAGTCGGACACGACTGAACGACTGAACAACAACACCCATTCTCAGCGTATCAACCTTAATGAGCTCCCAGGTCCAGGTATGGCCGGGTGCAGCTGCTATCCACTTTGTATAAGTTCTGCCTGTGCATTAACATGTGCAGGAGAGACTCGTCCCATTACTCCATCACTAGGCAAAGCTCGTGATACAGGGACTTTTCCATGATGGCACATTGGCCAAATGCATCACTTGTAAATTGGCATGTGTGTGTGTGTGCGCGTGCTCCTGTTTTATTGTAAGCTGCCTCTTGCATTTGACAGATTTAACTGCCTGAGTTGATTTTATCGATTGTAGTTTTATGAGTATTTCATGTCGTTCCTTGCCCAGGGTTCATGAATCTTGATGGAAGGGTGGGGTATAAATTTAAACAAGAAATATATAAATACCACTCCTCGCCTCGTATCACTCTCTACACAAGCGAGCAATCACCCTCTGGCCAATTTAATAAGATTCTGCTTAGCGAACAACTTTGTCCTTGTGGAATGGGAGAGAGAATCCAAATAATTTGTATAGGGAGCCCAAAGAGAGTCTGACTCTTCTTTTATTAAGAACTCAACCAGGAAGATCCACTGGAAATGGTTATTTTTTTCTGTTTAATTGATTACATTACTCTATTTGTATTAGTAGTTAAGTGAGCTAAATCCCTTCTACTGTCAATACAAATTAAGGAGGAGACGGTAAAGTAAAGACTTCCTTTTGGTCCCTCTGGAAATTCAACAGTATTCTATTTATGCATTTCCTTCTGTGTCTTATCAAATTTCACCGGTCTGTGGCTGCAATGCATTTATTCATTTGTTTGTCCATTCAGGACAAGGATGCTTCCCATTCAGTGCCAAGCAGCCAACAAGGAACCTAAGAAGTGCCCTGCCGGATAATGCCAGGGGCCCCCATGTAGCCCAGCTTACAGGGTGGGCAAGGCCAGCAATAGGTTGATGAAGAACCCCTACCTCTCAATGCCATGAACATAGTGCTTCAGAGGGGGTACAACCAGGCACCAGGCGTGTTTTGTGACTGGTGTGAGTCTAATTGCAGCCAGGTTGCTCACCAGAGCAAGACAGTTTGAGCATATTACAACGATCCTGGTTTGACTGCACTGGCTACCAATTAGTTTCCGGGCCCAATTCAAAATGCTGGTTTTGACCTATAAAGCCTTAAAACGGCTCAGGACCGCAATACCTCAAGAACCGCCTCTTTCTATATGAACCTACCTGGACCCTGAGATCATCTTCTGTGGCCCTCTTTCGTGTGCCTCCTCCTCCAGAGATTCGGAGGGTGGCAACATGAGAACAGGGCCTCCTGTCTGTGGAATGCTCTCCCCAGGGAAGTTCGCCTGGCGCCTTCGTTATACACCTTTAGGCACCAGGCAAAAATGTTCCTTTTAAACCAGGGCTTTGGTTGATCCCATTTACATCCTATGCCCTTTTAAAATTTGTTTTTTTTTGTGAAGGGGGGGCTATTGGGTTGTTGTTTTTATTTTATTTTTTATGTATTTTGTGGTTTTATATCTTGATTTTGTTCTGTGAATCGCCCTGAGACCCCCCAGGTATAGGGCTGTATATGAATTCAATAAATACTAATAATACTTGCGACCACGTGGTGATCTCTGAATGCCAGGTTGGCGACTGACATCTCCACCTGACTGACCTCATTTATTCCATTTATATCCCAAGGAGTACATGGTTGACCCCCCTCCTCAGTTAAACCCTCTTCTTTGTCTTCCATAATCACGGTTTTAGCAATGAGTCCTTAAGTGATTGTGGAGGCCAATTCTGGATCCACACATCCTTCCACAGTGGGGACATTGGTTTCCGGGGGGGGGGGGGGAGTCGATCACGGTGTGGATTTGCCAAGCATGCCTTCCTCTTAGCATGTTTCTCCCTTGCGTCCTGAGTTCGAGTGTCTTCAAAGCCCATGACACCTTTGGTAAAGGCTGTTCTCCAACTGAAGCGCTTGCAGGCCAGTGTTTCCCAGTTGCCAGTGTTTATACTACATTTTTTACGACAACCCGGTGAGGTAGGTTAAGAGGCTGTGACGCTGACTCCAAGGTCACCCAGTGAACCTCATGACTGAGTGGGGATTTGAACCCTGATCTCTCGGGTCCTAGTCCAACGCTCTGGCCACTACACCACACTGGCTTCCTAGAGTACTTCTGCTATGGGGCAGCTATATGAATTAAGCAGGTAACTAAATATGGGGAAAGCAAAATGTCACCTCAGAGAAGGATCTGAAATATTTTTTCCTCAAAGCTTGAATTTTGATTTATTCTGGATTGTTTTATTTGATGGTTTAATGTGCTGTAAACCGCTTTGGGTTCCCCTCCTCTTTTGAAATATAAAATGATGTAGAAATGAAATTAACAAGAAAAAAACTCCAGGGTTATGGGGGGTGGGGGGGGGAATGGCAGCTAGACATTCCATTGCAGCGACCATGTGTTTAAGGTGCCGTTTGGCAATTAGCTTATATATCCGACACTGTTATATACTGTATAGACATACAGTAAATATATCAAACAGGGAGTATAAACATACAGAACAGGCCCTTCACTGAGGAATCAGCCAACCAACAGTGTCCTCATCAAATCCATTATGCACTTCAGACACCATTTTAGAAATATCCATGGGATCGGATGGAAGTACAAAAGGCAGAGAGCTGAATATTATCAGCCCGATGAGGACACCTTAGCGCAATTCTCCAGTCAACCTTCCCCAGTGGTTTTATGTACAGTGTTATAAACAGTATGGTGCAGTGGTTCCAAGTGCTGGACTAAGACCTGGGAGAACACGGTTCGAATCCACACTCGGCCGTGAAACTGGGTGATCCTGGGCCAGTCACTCACTCTCGGCCTGACCCGCCTTGTAGGGTTGTTGTGAGGATAAAATGGGGAGCAAGTGGAGCCGGGTACGACACGTTGAATAAGAAGTTAAGATGCAAACTTAATTTCCCCCAACATGCCAAAGGACCATTTCCCTATTTAAATACAGCCGTACCTCGGAAGTCGAACGGAATCCGTTCCAGAAGTCCATTTGGCTTCCGAAACGTTCAGAAACCAAAGCACGGCTTCTGATTGGCTGCAGGAAGGTCCTGCAGCCAATCGGAAGCCCCATCGGACGTTCGGCTTCCAAAAGAACATTTGAAAACTGGAACGTTCGACTCCCAAGGCGTTCGGGAGCCGAGGTACGACAGTTAGAGCTCCTCCACACCCTCCCTCTTTTCTTCCGCCTCCATCCAGCCCCTGCCAAAATAAATCCAAGTCTGTTGATAAGTGGATCTCGGGGGCAGACTTTTAACGCATGTCCCTTTCCCCCCCTCCCAGCGTGTACAATGGCTTTCTTCACAACTTCTGACAACAGGTGTCCCCAACGGCTGGGATCGTTCTCTGATTAGGCTGGATTTTTTTAACCGTTAAGTTTTGGACATTCAAACTATAGGATCCTTAACTGATCGGTGGGTGTTTAAGAGAAGTTCAGTGCCAATTGCAGCGTGAAAGGAAAGCGACCGGCATTTACAAACAGAAGGCGGGCGGAGACACACACACACACAAAAGCAGTGAGTCAGCTGCGATCAGCATTCATAGGAAAGAACTGGAGCCTGCCAGCTGCCAAGTTAGTTTTACTGCAGGCCATTGCATGTTGGAAGGAACGAGAGGCACCGGCGCGTGTGCTGCGGGAGCAGCCTTGCCAGGTTTTCCGAGGGAGCTCCTCCCAGGCATCAGGGGCAGTGTTTAGGAAAGGAGGGTGGCCAGCCCGCAGCCATCGGATGTTGCAATCCCACAGGAAGCCACGGAGTTGCCCGGACTTGGCAGGGCTCTGGGGGAAGCCAGCTGCAGTTGAAAGGCGGGCACGTGCCAGGCTGAAAATCCCATCCACGGCACAGAACACTGCGATCTCTCTCTCTCTCTCTTTTATTCTCTCGCTCCCCTGCGAATAAAGCCAAGTTTCTCAAAGTGTGAGGCCGGCTTCCCGAAGCAGAGGCAGCCAGGCAGCTCAGAGGAGGACAGCTTTCGGGTCCTCTCTCTCTCTCTCTCTCAACCTGTTTGGATGGGAAGGGGGGGGGAGGTGTATTTTTTATATACAGTGGTTCCTTGGTTCTCAAACGCCTTGGTACTCAAACAGCTTGGAATCCAAACACTGCAAACCCAGAAGTAAATGTTCCGGTTTGCGAACTTTTTTCAGAAGTCAAACGTGCTATGTTTTGAGTGTTAAGCTGAGGTCTGTCTGTTTTTTGCCATTTATTTTGCATTTTTGTGGCTCTTATTTTGTGACTGTGTGGAACCCAGTCGAGTTACTGACTGACTGATCGATTGTGTGACTGCAGTACATTGTTTATTGCTTTCATTTTATGGATCAATAGTCTCGTTAGATAGTGAAATTCATGTTAAACTGCTGTTTTAGGGGTTGTTTTTAAAAGTCTGGAGCGGATTAATCCGTTCTGCATTACTTTCTATGGGAAAGCGTGCCTTGGTTTTGGAACGCTTTGGTTTTGGAACGGACTTCCAGATCAAGTTTGAGAACCAGGGTACCACTGTATATATGTGCCTTGATTGGCCTAGGAAGTGAAGTGCTCACCCATGTCTTTCAAAGGAAGGTGGCTTTTATGCGCATCTTGCAACAAATTGTTGCAGCGCACAGCACTCCTGTCCAGAGTTCGAGCCAGGCAGTCATGACAACGTCCCAAATATTCTCCATTCCCCTAATTCCAGGTTTCCAGTTTTGCACAACGGTATTTCATGGACACTAACCATGTTGAATCATAAATAGGCAACCAGGTGGGGTTTGAGCAGGCAGCGGTGGGGGGAGATTCTCCCTAGCCTGATGATCACAGACTTGAAAGGAACCGCAAGGGTCATCTAGCCCAACCCCCGGCAATGCAGGAATCTTTTGACCAACATGGGACTCGAACCCACCACCCTCGGTGTAATTATATCTCTCTCTTGTGTGTGGCTGGTGCTGTTTTAGCTACCTAAAGATCAGCGCTTGGGAGGATGAGTTCACTGTTAATATATCAACATTTTCCAAATTCTTAAATTCTTCTACCCCACTCTTCTAATCTAAACCATGGGTAGGCAAACTAAGGCCCGGGGACCAAATCCATCCCAATTGCCTACTAAATCCGGCCCGCAGACAGTCCGGGATTCAGCATGTTTTACATGAGTAGAATGTGTCCTTTTATTTAAAATTCATCTCTGGGTATTTGTGGGGCACAGAAATTCATTCTTTTTTTTCCTTTCAAAACATAGTCCGGCCCCCACAAGGTCTGAGGGACAGTGGACCGGCCCCCTGCTGAAAAAGTTTGCTGACCCCTGTTCAAAACTTTATACTCTTTTCTCACCCAAACTCATCATTCTGGTAATTCCTCAGGAGGAAGTACCAAATTCAACCTCCCCACCAAATTTAAAATCCTGATGCATCGCATTACAATCGCTTGTTCTATATATTATCTTTATTTAATTGAAATGTTTCGATACCACACTTTCAATTTAAAACCAAAGATAGCTGCACGGCACTTTTAAAAGTTGCCATAAAACCAGCGCACGTATAATAACTCTCGTAAAAGCAGTCGACCACGGGAAAATTAAGAACAAACTGGTATGAACTGCCAGCAAAGGCATGGGAAAATAAATGGGTTTTGGTTTTTTTAGCAAGTGCTGAAATAGTGTTCTCTCCTGTAGCATTCTACACTAGCGGTAGATTCCAGGCCAGCCTTAAGGTACAGCCCTATATAGAGCACAGTAGCGCCACCAATCCAGTGAATGTTTCACAATGGCAAGGCTATCCCTGGGAAAAGGTCTCCTAGCCTCTGTCACCACCTGCGGCTTCAGCTACAAGATGGCTCCCAGAGAACTCCCAGCCTATAAACCAGTGTTAGAAACTCAGACATACAAGCTAATCGCCAAATGATACCTTAAACCTATGGTTACGGTAGCCACAACGGAATGTCTAGGTGCCTTTTGTTGCAGTGAATAATAATAATAATAATTATTATTATTATTATTATTATTATTATTATTATTATTATTATTTCTATACCACTTTACAGTCATACCTTGGTTGTCAAACTTAATCCGTTCCAGGAGTCCGTTCCACTCCCAGAACCATTCGAAAACCAAGGTGCGGCTTCAGATTGGCTGCAGGAGCTTCCTGGACTCAACCAGGATCCACAGAAGCCGTGTCGGACGTTCAGCTTCCAAAAAACGTTCAAACCCAGAACACTCACTTCCGGGCTTTCGACGTTTGGCAGCCGAAATGTTCGCCAACGAAGCGGTTCAACAACCAAGGTATGGCTATATATTTTAAAGGGGGGGGGGAGAATCTCAAAGCAGTTTACAACACATTAAAACATCCAATAAAACAATCCAGGATAATAATAATAAAAAATTCAAGCTTCAGATCCTTCTTCTAAGACTAAGTGACACTTTGCTTTCCCCAGTCCTCAACCTGGCATCCAGAGATCTCCCCTGGTCGCAATTGGACCCGTGCCAGTCGCAAAACGCACCTGGCGCCCGGCTAATTTTGAACACTGGTGAGAACTCACCCACCCTCATTTCCCCAAGCTTAGAGGTTTCCTCGTCAGTTGCTCTGGGCTTTGGGGAGAGGTCTCTGAGCACCACCGAACCCCAGAGCAAAACTGGCCGGCCAGCCGCTGTTAAGTTAACATGAATTTTGGAAGGCCACCAAGACTTGCTGAAACGTGAAGACCACTATGAAAAAGCGGGCATGCCAAAAGGGTTTTAACCATCAACACAATCCTCCTTAATCGGGCAACGAAGGTAAGGGAGGGCTTCCACACAAGGATACAAATGGGATGAGGCGTTGTGGGCTTGCTGGTTGGGGTAATCCTGGCCCCTCTACACATTGCACACCTAGAACAGCAAATCCACACACGCCATGTCTGTATCTGCAAATGGACTTTAAAGTCTGAAGGTTTGGGAAGCCTGAGTTTCACTTACAACTTTGCAGCCAGCCAGGCTGACACGAGTAACACATGCATGCTTTGCTACTTACTAAAAGTGAACCTGCGACAAGATCCTCCCCTCCCATTCTTGTTTCTGCCACCGCCGCGTGTTATTTCAGATTCACTGTGCCCCACCTCAAGGTGCTGCAAATGCAGCCAATTCACTTCGTCCCTGATCATGTCATGGCTCTCGAGTGTCAGCTGCAATAAAACAAATGACCCATTTCCTGAAAGAGCAAAGGGCTCTTGGGGGGGACCCTCCTCCTACTCACCTCCATTAAAAAACAAAAAACAAACTTGAGCTTTGCGTGCTGCGGTTGCCTTCGTTCTTCCGAGTCACTGGACTTTTATGAACTAAGTCGGAATTTCACAAGCGCACGGTGGAAATCCACAGGACCCGGTGTTGACAGAAGCCGGGCAAGGAGATGAAGGGAGATCTTGGGGTGGGGGATGTGGGACACATCACACAGGCCATGAAACGAGAAGGGGTGGGTGCTATAGCGTGGTTGGGGAGCAAAACCAGAAGAGGGGTGGACCGAGGGTCAGTGCCTCACATTTTGCATGCTGATTGAAAATAGCCAGTCCAAGCTGCGGTCCCAGGGCTGAAATGAATACTGGTGGTCTGACAGCTGATCCCAAAAGGCTATGTTACAAGGTGACAATAATTCACCGCACGGAAGGGATCCGATGATTAAGCGTAGCCATTAGCCAGTCACCCAGGGTGTTTACTCTTCTGGGCAAGATCTACCACCCAAGCCACCCCAGAGCAGGTGGGGTGCTTTCTCCCCACCACCACATTTCCGTGAGATGCGGAAAACCATGTGCAGTCAGCTGCAAGGCTAAAATAATGGGTGATGAACATTCCTGGCTGCCCGAGATTTGGCTTTAGCCATTTGCAACATGCTCCACATACTGCGACATTTGTAGTGTCGTACGTGTGTGGGTGGTTGTTGCTTGTTTGTAGCACGGAGTCCGTGTGACATTCCTCAAGGAAGCCCACCTGTTTGGAAAGCTTCCTTGCCTTTTTCGAGCAAATTCCAATGCACTGTTGCTGAGAAAATGGGAGGTTCTTTCCCACATACAGCCGTACCTTGGTTCTCGAACACCTTGGAACTTTGCTCCCGTTTTGGCTCCCGAACGCCGCAACCCAGAAATGAGTGTTCTGGTTTGCGAACGTTCTTTGGAAGTCGAACATCCGACGAGGCTCCCGCAGCTTCCGATTGGCTGCAGGAGCTTCCTGCAGCTAATCAGAAGCCGTGCTTTTAGTTTCCGAACATCTTGGAAGTCGAACGGACTTCCGGAATGGATCCCATTCTACTTCCAAGTTATGACTGTATAATGAGGCTGTTGCGATCAAGAAGCGCTCCCTGGGACAGAGTCGAGCAACCATTGCAGGAATCTACTGGCTAGCGCCTCATCCCTACAAGAGACCGCCGAAAAAGACTCGTCTTGAGGCAAATTGAGACGAGGTCCCTTGCCAGCTTCGCCACAGACAGTCAGCTGAGGCCAACACCCAAGGTAATGTCTGAAGATTTGAGAAGCTGCCATGGTGTTTCTCAGCACTTTCTTTGAGATGAGTCAGTTTCAGCTCCCATGAGTCACCCCTCCAAGGAAGGCTTCATCCAGACTTTAAAAACCAACAGGGCCCCATCCTCGCTCTAGCTCCATTAACCGCCACCACAGGGCAGGGATAGGGAACCCGTAGCTATCCCAGTACTGTTGGGCACCAGCTCCCATCACTCCCAGACAGCATAGACAAAGATTATTGGACATGTCCAACATCTACAGGCCACAGGTATCCCACCTAGGCACTAGTGGTTGTTTTTAAAAGTTCCTAGAGCAAAATATACTTCAGGAGACTTAGGTTTGGTCAAAATAAAGCACAGTCGTACCCATAGCTGTCAACCTTTCCCCTTTTTTGCGGGAAATTCCCTATTATAGCATTGGGAAACAGCAGGGAGGGTTGACAGCTATGGCCTTGGAAGTCGAACGGTATCCGTTCTGGAAGTCCGTTTGACTTCCAAACATTCGGAAACCAAAGCGTGGCTTCTGATTGGCTGCAGGAAGCTCCTGCAGCCAATCAGAAGCCACGGAAGCCCTGTCAGATGTTCAGATTCCAAAGAATGTTCGCAAACCGGAATGGACACTTCCGGGTTTGCGGTGTTTGGGAGCCAAAACATCTGAGCACAAAGGCTTTTGGGATCCAAGGTACAACTTTATAAACATCCAGAGTTAATGCTAAATACATTACTTCTGGTAAATGAGAGCCACCATAACTAATAGAGGGCCGTGACAATTTGTGTCCAGGGCTCTTTAGATTCATCCACCCATGTAGTGCCTGAACCCAAAGGGGTGCACTGGTTGACAGATGTGAAATATATTGGCATTATTTTCAGCTTTCCTACCCCACTACAACGGTCCATTTAGGAAGTTGAGATATGAGCTCCTATTTTCAGCTTTCTTGGGAAGTACAGTAGAGCAGTGTTTTTCAACCACTGTTCCGCGGCACACTAGTGTGCCGCGAGATGTTGCCTGGTGTGCCGTGGGAAAATTACTTTATATATAGTCAATATAGGCACAGAGTTAAATTTTTTAACATTTTCTAATGGTGGTGTGCCTCGAGATTTTTTTCCATGAAACAAGTGTGCCTTTGCCCAAAAAAGGTTGAAAAACACTGCAGTAGAGGATCTCTCCCTCGTGTGCTGTTGACTGCACTGCAAGAAGGTGAAACTGAATATGAACTACTGCTCAGATCAACAAAAAGCTGATTATTATTTTTTTAGCAAATTTAAAATTAGCGAATGCTAAATCACCAGAACAGTGGCTTTAATTGCTTTCGCAACTACGTATTTCTTTCGACTTATTTTTTTTAAACAAATGTAGTGAGCTGTTTTATGGACCCTTGTATGCGGGTGGCGCTGTAGGTTAAACCACAGAGCCTAGGGCTTGCTGATCAGAAGGTAGGCGGATCAAATCCCTGCGACAGGGTGAGTTCTCGTTGTTTGATCCACTGCTCCTGCCAACCTAGCAGTTCGGAAGCATGTTCAAAGTGCAAGTAGATAAATAGGTACCACTCCGGTGGGAAGGTACACGGCGTTTCCGTGTGCTGCTCTGGTTTGCCAGAAGCGGGCTTAAGTCATGCAGGCCACATGACCCAGAAGCGGTACGCCGGCTCCCTCAGCCAGTTAAAACGAGATGAGCACCTCAACCCCAGAGTCGTCCGTGACTGGACCTAACGGTCAGGGGTCCCCTTACCTTTACCTTTTATATTGCTGCTACTCCTTACCTTGGCAAAACCTGCGATTTCGTTATTACTTATCGTCGAAACAAATAAATGTATTCATTTATGTTACCTTTGAATCGAGATTTTGGATTACCTCACAAAGGCAAACCATGTGATAAGAGCCTGTTTAGACTGATGATCTGGAGAGGCTCGAGGGCTGAAAACCGAACCTTCCAGGCCCACATCCCAAAACTGCATCTGCTTGGCTACGTTATAAGACAAACTATCTACCAACCTAAATCTAAACCTATTAATTGCAATAACAGGGAAAAGAAAAATCCACGTTTGACTGATCACCATATTCCGGATCAGGACGCAATCCTGTCCTTCTGGGAAGCAGTTAGTTGTGACTGGCCAGCTAAGACTCTGGTGTGTATGTCTGGGTGGGCGCATCGAACATCGATTGACTTTTCCATTTGTGATGCTTTACGTATTTCCCCACTTGCTCTCATGCTGTAACCAGTTGCTTTGCTCACCAATTGACAAAGCTTTTTGTGACGTTCTAGTTTGCTATCTGGGCTCTATGGATAAAAATTCCAATACCCAAACCCTTTCCAGGCCATGTCCAAGGTCTTTTATATTAACATATAAAAGCCCTGGAAAAACTTGGGAACTAGACTGCCCGAAAGACCACCTGCACCTGTAAGATCACTTAGATCAGGGAAATTTTTACTCCTGACATCACACCCTACTGAGTATCACAGGGCAGTGAGCTGAAATGGGTGTTTCTCCTATTGCACCTGTATTTTGGAATGTCCTTCCCTCTCTACCCATACGTGAACCAGCAATCACAGGTTGCTTTCAACGTCTTCACTTTCCCTGACCCATCAGACTGGACACTATTTATGTGTTTATGACCCATGACTTCCTGTGTTATTCAATTTTAGATAATCTTTTATACTGCAGTTTTATTGGTTTGGGGCTGCTTTTTTGTTTTAACAATTTCGATTTTTTTTTAACTGTACACTGCTTAGAGGTTTAAAAAAACATTTAGTTGCTTATAAATACTATATAATACTTTGTATATATTTTTTTAAAATAAAAACTTGCAGTTGTTTGCATTTAGGCCATGGTATGCTTTGCAATTACAGTATAAACCACACATCCTTTCCCTCTTGATTTGTTTTATTGTTACTTAATACATTACATAGCTGTCTTCTTTACCAATTGTCACAACTTACTCTTTTCTCTCTGTTTGCAAACAAATTGTTCTTTTTTTTCCTGTGACCTGTTTATACATTTAATTACTTTTAAAATATGCTGATAGATAGGCAATGCAACCCAGAAGTCTCATTCATCTGTGCCGAATGAACGTGGCTTTGAATCCAAGCAATACATCTTAATCGATCTGAAAATCTGGTTGGGAGTTGTGTTCCTTTGGCCTCTAGCCATTCTCAACTTGCTAGATAGTGGAAAACTACCCAGAAAGAGTAAGCCCAGGGGGGGACTTCACTTCTACTGCTCTCAGATTTTGCAGCTCTGTGTACACAAACTTGCACAGACTGTGTCCCAAGCTCTACATTAGCGATCTCAAACTTTGTCCAGGGCTAGCCTTCCTAAGTCAATAATGTATGCTCTCCATTCATATCATTTATTGACAATAGTGCAGTAATCTCCGTCTGTCTCAGTCACAGCAGACACTATGGAAAAATGATCTTAAGGCTCTGAGCTCCGGTATGCGCTGTGAATGTGAGCTTAAACTGTAATGCAAAAGGCTTTGCAAATCTGTTTTGATGTCATATGGATGACTGCATACAAGACTTAACAACTCCACATATTTGTCTGGCGACTGGCAACTCTTTACAATTTTTCCAAATCATTTTGAGTTTAGAATGGTTAACTGAAAGTCATTAATTTCTACTATTGTGGTCAGGGCAAGAAGCACACTGTGTGTGTACACTCACTGAATGCTAGCCTTCCGTAAGGTAAAGGCCCCTGGACAGTTAAGTCCAGTCAAAGCGACTATGGGGTTGTGGCGTCATCTCGCTTTCAGGCCGAGGGAGCCGGCATTTGTCCACATAGTTTTCCAGGTCAAGTGGCCAAGTGTGGTGTAGTGGTTAAGAGTGGTAGACTCGTAATCTGGGGAACCGGGTTCGTGTCTCCACTCCTCCACATGCAGCTGCTGGGTGACCTTGGGCTAGTCACACTTCTCTGAAGTCTCTCAGCCCCACTCACCTCACAGAGTGTTTGTTGTGGGGGAGGAAGGGAAAGGAGAATGTGAGCCGCTTTGAGACTCCTTTGGGTAGTGAAAAGTGGGATATCAAATCCAAACTCTTCTTCTTCTTCTTCTACTGGCACACGGAGGACCGTGACGAGTGACAGAGCGCACGGAAACACCATTTACCTTCCCTCCGCAGCGGGTACCTATTTATCTATTTGCACTGGGCGTGCTTTCAAACTGCTAGGTTGGCAGGAGCTGGGACAGAGCAACGGGAGCTCCACCCCGTCGCAGGGATTGGAACCGCCGACCTTTTGATCGGCAAGCCCAAGAGGCTCAGTGGACTTACGACCACAGCGCACCCGCGTCCCTTCCTTACAGGAACCTGGACCCATGTGCTTGGATGGAAGGGGGCAGGGTCGCTGGTAGGATCCTTTAACACAATAACCCGGAGACAGCTAAATTTGGCATGTGGTGAGAGGCCAGGGGTTCTAAACAGAACTCTAGCAACGGGCCTGGGCACCTATCTGTGCCACAATTCTCTGTAACCTACCAGTTCAGCAAAATCAGGTGACACAAGGAGCCAATAGGATTCCACCAGAAGTTATAAAGCTGCTGGCTCTGGGCTGGCTCTTCAGTCTGAACAACGTGCTGGTCAGACACACATTATTAAGACTGCCCATCCTCACTTGGTCCAGGGTGGATCTGATTTAAATCAAACTTATTTAAATCACGATTTAAATCACTAGTCAGTAAGACTCTATTTAAATCATTTTTATTTTTTTAAAGAAAGACTCATTCTTGCTGGTATCATCTAATATTTAAAACCAGATGAAGGTTTCGTTTTTGGAATAATAAATTTTCAGAGTAGTTTTTACAGTTATATCAAAAATTACTGATTTGGTTATACTATTAGAAATACACAGACAGATAATTATGAAATTATTGTGCGGCTTAATAAGTTGAACTGTTTATATTTGGACAACTTTTCTGCTGTACTTTATTGGAAGGAGAAAAATAATTTCCTTAATAACAATTTAAACATTTAACTAAAACAATAACATGATAGCATATGTATCCATGTTTGTTAACTGATATGTAGTTAAACAATTTTTTAAAATAAAATAACCCAGACTGAGTTTTAACACACATGAAAACTTAAAACAAATCATTATTTCTGATGAATAGCCTGTTGGCGTAGAATGATAACTTAAATAGACAACTCCTCTTTAGACAGATTTTTCTCCCAAAGCATTTCATTTTAAAAATCCGATTAATTTTTTTTTAAATCTGATTTAAATTTGAAAACTCATTTGTTTTTTGTTTTTTTTAAAATATCTTGATTTTTATCCACCTGCTTGGTTACACTGTGCACCTTTGCATCACTAGCCCTGGGTACCTACAGGCATATCTCTAATTTTTCTACCCTCTCTTTTTCTTTGCCCCTCCCCCTTTTTTCGTATTAGGTGTTCAAATTAAACCACGCACCAGGTGCATTTTGTGACCAAGTGAAGATGCCTGGGTGCCAGGTTCATGGATAGTTTTCACACCACTAATACCCCACCCTGTAGAATTCGATCAGTTATATTTAATCTGCACCAATCAGAATGGATTTCAGGAACCACATTGCTTTTTCTGTGCAGCCTGAGCAGGAGTTGTCACCATTAAGAAAAAAGGTTGGAATAGGCCAATATATGCGGACGGTCCCTGGATCGAGTGACTTTTCTTCTTCAAGTTCTCGAAGCTCTTAACCTTGCTCAAGGTTGTCATCTGAACTAGCCAGATGTTTAACTGAGAATCAATCACAGTCAGTCCATCATTTGAAAAATAAGACTTTAGAGCCGTCTTGCTCCAATATGGCAACTAGACATTCCGTTTTGGCAACTGTAACCTTGGTTTAAGGAGCCATTTGGCTCCTAGCTTATGTCTGAGTTTCTAATAGCACTCTCTACATTTTTTAAAATTAATTTATTTCCCTCCCCACACCCCACCTCATTCTTTCCTCCTTTCCTTTTTAATGTTAATAGAACAATTCTATGTACATATATGTTGTAACGGATCAAAAGAATATATGTGAAGAAAAGCTTACCTGTGAGATTCAAAATACTCCTTAGACATAAAATTATGCACAACTCAACTATGTTGGAAACCTTTTACCAGCAAACCTCATGCACCACTTCTCAGTGGAAAATACGAGATATCTGAAAGATCTGCCTTTTTGTTAATACAGTGGTACCTCTAGATGCTAACGGGATGCGTTCCAGAGCCCCGTTCGCATCCTGAGCAGTCCGCAACCCGCAGCGCTGCTTCTGCGCATGTGCGGGTCGCGATTTGGCTCATCCGCGCATGCACGACCCACCGAACCTGGAAGTAACCCGTTCTGTTACTTCCGGGTTCAGCACGTTCGTAACCCGTGCCATTCGCAAACCCACAGCAAACGCAACACGAGGTACGACTGTACACATACTAAAGCCACAAACCTCAGAAACACTAAAGGAATCATAGAATCATAGAGTTGGAAGAGACCACAAGGGCCATCCAGTCCAACCCCCTGCCAAGCAGGAAACACCATCAAAGCATTCCTGACAGATGGCTGTCAAGCCTCCGCTTAAAGACCTCCAAAGAAGGAGACTCCACCACACTCCTTGGTAGCAAATTCCCACTGCCGAACAGCTCTCACTGTCAGGAAGTTCTTCCTAATGTTTAGGTGGAATCTTCTTTCTTGTAGTTTCACATGCATTGCTCCGTGTCCGCTTCTCTGGAGCAGCAGAAAACAACCTTTTCACCCTCCTCTATATGACATCCTTTTATATATTTGAAACATGGCTATCATATCACCCCTTAACCTCTCTTCTCCAGGCTAAACATACCCAGCTCCCTAAGCCGTTCTCATAAGGCATTGTTTCCAGGCATTTGACCATTTTGGTTGCCCTCTTCTGGACACGTTCCAGCTTGTCAGTATCCTTCTTTGAACTGTGGTGCCCAGAACTGGACCCAGTATTCCAGGTGAGGTCTGACCAGAGCAGAATATAGTGGTACTATTACCTCCCTTGATCTAGACGCTATACTCCTATTGATGCAGCCCAGAATTGCATTGGCTTTTTTAGCTGCTGCACTATCCTTCTACAGCTGTCTTTTAACCACTGGGCTACTCTAGCCCTCTAACTGACCAGCTCTCTAGATTCTTACTCTTGTTTGTGTTCTCGTAGTTCTCCTTAGAGATAAGTCAAATTATTTCTATTTTGCTGATGGGGATCTCAGAATGAGAAATAGTGACTTGCCCGAGACTATGCAAATAGCAGGAATCTGACTCTCAAGATTCCTCAAGGCGATTCTGTATCTATTGGCTTCCAACCAATCTTGTACAGGTTCATGTAAACTTTTTCCCCCCAGCCCAAAGCCAGGTGAATTTGCACAGCTGAGTTAGTCGTCTGGAAGGTTCAACGCAAGGCTGGATCATGACAAAACATGTTTTTGATTCAACTTCTTTCCTAAGACTGTCAGGGGCAATTTTGTCATACATACGTATTCTGTATAGTTGGGAAGGGGGATCAGCAAAAGCCGCAGAAAAAGAAATGAGTCTATTCAGACCTAGACGAAATATTTGTCTGAATTCATCCTTCATCCCAGAGGAAAAACATGCCTAAATCCAATGAAATAAACGAGAACAGGGCTTAAATCTTAAAGATTTAATGGTGACATGTCCTGCACACACACTATGCATTTAAAGAACTTTGTTTTGCTCCAAAGAATCCTGTAGCTCATTAAGGATGAGAATTGTAGTTCTGTGAGGGGTATACTATGGTTCCCGGGATTCTTTGAAGTAAAGCAATGTGCTTTATACATACACTCGTACCTTGGTTGTCGAACTCCTTGCAACTCAAACGTTTTGGCTCCCAAACGCTGAAAACCAGGAAGTGAGTGTTCCGTTTTGCGAACTTTTTTGGAGGCCAAACGTCTGATGCAGCTTCCGATTGGCTGAAGGAAGCTCCTGCAGCCAATCGAAAGCAGTGCCTTGGTTTTCGAACAATTTCAGAAGTCGAACGTACTTCCGGAACGGATTACGTTCGAGAACCAAGGTATGACTGTACTGTATATGCGAAGCCTGTGTACATCTAACGTCTTACTAGCTGCTGAAGCATAAGTTGATTTAAATCTTAAATCTGAATCTTCTTAGTTGGGTTGTTCCATTAATCAAGCGTCCAGCAGATGTTTTTAAACACCTTTGACTACAGACTTTAAAAAACTGATATTAAAGAAAATTCTTTCCAGTAGCACCTTAGAGACCAACCGAGTTTGTTCTTGGTATGAGCTTTCGTGTGCATGCACACTTCTTCAGATACACTGAAACATCCTGGCTTATTCTAAGTCAGAGAATTGCACACGACAACAGGATCAAAGAACCATTTGGCAAATGCTGTGCACCCAAGGGAAGACCTGGGGCTAATGTTCCTCAAGCAGCAAGCACCCTACCCGTGCTGCAAAGTGGGGGAATCGACTGCTCAAAAAGAAAAGGGTACAATTCCCCTGTCCTGGGTAAAGGATCCTGGTTTTCAAAGTTGTGCCTCGCCAATGCACAAGTACCTTCCTCTCTTCATAGATGCAGCATCTTAGACCCCAGGAATCACAGATACTGCCATTGAACTTTACGTGGTGTAAAGCTGAAAACAAATCACAACTAAGAAGCTGCACTTTCTTTCCCCAAATCTTTAGCATGCCATCTTTTTAGAGGACTACAATTTGTAGGTATCGCAACTTCTAGAACCAATTATCATTCCACGCCTCTTCTAAAGCAAATATTTGCTGCTTTGTTCCAAGTGTCACTACACTTTCAAGAAACTCTGAACTTTCCCACCAATGCTTCCCCCCTTTAAAAAACAACAACACAAAAGTTCATTAAATTTAAAAGGGCATGCAGTGCAATCTGTATTTGTAAACCTGCACATTTCCTTGGAGGCAAGCCTCACTACGCTCAGTGGAGCTTACTCCCAGGTAAGTGTGCATAGGAATTAAGACTTAAGAAACCTTTTGTGGTGTCGCCAAGGGAAACACATTCAACTCTCAAAGTCAGCATGTATCTGCTGAGCAGGCTGGTTATTAGCTACCAATAAATAGAACCTCCTCGAAGGGATCTTGGGATTGATTCTCTCTCTCAAATTTTTAAATGCTAAATTTGTCTTGTTTTTTCAAGAATCTCTTCCATTTTCCAAACTTTCCCAACTGTTTGCAGCCACAATTCTGAAATGCATCCATTTTTCTGGGTATTTTGGGAAGTTTGGGGGAAAGGAACACATAAAAAGGGGTGGAAGAATGGGAGGCATTGATCATTTGAGGTATGTTTCCCTGCAAATGCAAAACAAGAATTACTTGTGAATTCTCCTAAACTTCTATTTTTCCTTTATGTAAAATATGAACACTTTTCTAACCAGTGAAAAACTGCCCAGTTCTTTCCCTCTTCAGCTGAAACGGATAAGAACTAAATAGGTGCTTAGAATTCTACTAGGCTGCACTTTCCCTGAGACTAAGCCCTACTGAACGCATTGGGACTTACTTCTGAGTAAAACGCATAGGTTTGGACTGCCTATGCCTCTCTAACTTAAAAAATTTCAACCAGGAAGATCCAATTAATTGCTCAAAAGGTACCAGGTCCAAGCTGAAGGCAAGACATACTTCTTTTTTTCAAGAACTTGCATTTATTTACAGCACAAAAAAGCAACCCAGTATTAATTCAGAGCATCTCCTGATCTCCCTCGTGTGAATCTGCAGTGTGCCATGCAGAAAAAGTCTGCAGCATGGGATCAACAGAAACGGTCCAGCAATTCCATGTCACATGTTCACTAGCCATTTAGGGGTAACTGCTTCACACCAACCTTTCCCCATTTTTATTGCCTCTAATGATACAGTGGGGCTACTTTTGGGGCAACATCTTTAACTATATGAACAGTTCCTGGACTGGAAACCAGCCAATATTGCAAGAGAGATTTTAAGTCTACATGTCATTTCTGCCTCTCCTGTCCCAAACACCCGTTTACTTTTATGAGTTTACCTTTATACCCCCAACAGTTCACTAGGAAAGACACTGTTGCCTGTAACCAAAAATACATATATGAAGCAATACCAAACAGGTAAATCTACCAAAATAGGTATGCAAAAAGCAAAACAGAACCATTTTGAAATAGTTTAAGTGAAAGCTTTTAGCATGATTCCAACTTTCTTTTCTTTTGATGCAAAACAAGTGTAAAGTTAACCCTTTTGCTGGGAACTGAACAGTAACAAATTAAAGCAAACGTTTCGTTTTTTTTCTAGATTCTCCCATTAAACTTAAGGCTGCAAACCTCTACACATAATCATCCTGGGAATAAGCTCCATTAAACTCAATGTGACTTCCTTCTGAGTAGGCATGCATAGGATTGCCCTGTTAGTTCCTTGTTTGTTGTAAGGATAAAAAGCTCACAAACACATGATCTTCAGCTAAATTTGTGGAAAGCTAGGCATCTGCTACACTGGGTCTAAGCTTTCACACGTTCTGCTAAAAAGAGCCTAACTTAAGACACTGCACGTGTATTGACGAGATGCCTTCAGCAAGTTTTCTCATAATTCTGCAGAAGTTAACAGCAAACAACAACAAAAATCCTAATAATTAATAAGTGTGCTACTTTTGTGAATAACTGCCTTAAAACCATCACATGCAACATGTCCCTATTAGTTAGAATTTTGACTACAGAGGTATAATCACGGTTTCCTTAGTTACTAAATTTCATTCTCTCTATGCTAGTCACTTCCAGTCTTTCATATTTGGAATGTTTGCTTGATGGATTCACTTAATTTTCCCTCCTCTCCTTCTTATCCATTCACATTTGTCCTGGTCCCCCACCCCCCACCCCACAATCCTATCCACTTCAATCTTTTCAGTCTGAGACAACCCCACCCCTAACCTCCAAACATTTCTTAACATTCTTGAGTCCTTAAAACATCTTCGAGGTTGTTTTAATTAACCCTTTCCACCACCAAAGGAATTTGCTGACTTTTAAGGAACAAAATTGGAAAAAAAAATCACCCATGTCCTTTTTTCAATAAAGTTATAACTGAAAACACACACGCCAAACACACAAAGTCTTCTTTAATACATATAAATCTACACTCACGTTGCAACTTGGGAGTGCTTTCTTGTAAGTAAATTCCCTTCCAGTCAATGGAACTTTTAACAAGAATGTCAATATGGAGTAGAGATATTGCAATCCCAGAAAGACCCAACAACACTTCCCATTAAGTAAGTGCTTTTTACTTGTATGTAGCTCAGTTTTCTAAGTAGGAAATCGCAAATTTACTTGTCCATCTGTTCATCTCCTATATTAGAAAATGTTAACTCTGCGCTTGGTATCTCAACTCGGTATTCGTTGAGCTTCCTTTTTAAATAATCTAACATCCTGCAACAAACCAATTCATAAAAAAACTATCTGAAATCATTCACAATTGTGGTGGAGATAAGCCCTTTTAGATATATCCAGGACCAACCATTTTTACAGAGGCCAGTAGCACACCCTGCATGTGTTTTAATTACTATTTAAGATAGCCAGGTGGCAGAGTTTATAAATGGTAGGCATGCCATTGTCAATGTCAGTGTAGATTATAATCATTCCTAGAAATCATTCCTTTCAAATCTGAGTATTTGGGTGGCAACTTCTAGTAAATGAGGCTCAAGAAAAAAGCCAAGCTTTATTTATTTTAAACTGTGGTTGTACTTTATTTAAAAAAAAACAAAAACTGAAAGGGTGCAGATCAGCATGCCTCTGTTTGGCTAGAATTTTCTTCCACTTAAAAGGTGAGATTTTTTACAGATTTGGAGAGAAGGGGAAAACAACTCTCACAGTTATTGAGACTATGCTAATCGTATTAATTAACTAGTTGGGAATCATCCCAAACAAGAAAATCAAGTCTCGATACAAGTGAAAGAAAACACCCTAACCCTGTAAAAATTCAAGCTAGCAGAGTATACATTTTTTATCAATGGGAAAGTAATCTTGTATGAAATAAAGGCTCTCCTTTCTTGCCCTTAATACCTTGCCCAAAAGATTCAACATTTTTACTCTCACTTCTATAGGAAAGAAATGCAAAATCCCTGTTGGGAAACAATTAAAGTCACTTTATCACACATCCTGAGCACAAGGTTAAAAATGTATTTTAAGGGAACCTACAAATAAAATCCTGGCATGCAACAGATGACGTCAGACCAAGTCTTGTAAGGAAGACTTTGAAAACTCCAACATGGCCACTGACTTTTAAGAAGGCAGATGTTTAGATGCATGGAGGTGAAAATATACCCCAGTGATAAGAAGTCTGGGATCAAGTCTACTACCAGTACTACCAGGTTTAATTTTTCTTCCTACTTACACCCATATAACCACAATGTGCTTTGAATTACAAAATCTTTCAAGTGATTAATTTGTAGACTTCTTAGCAATTACTTGGCAAGAATTAGAGAATCAGCAGCTCCTCAAAACCATCAAATTTCTACACAACTGATAGGCTTTTTGAAAGCACTGAACAGGAAACAAGAATAACCAAAGTTCCTTTTCTCTCCTTCCAACACCCAATCCCACTCCCAAATGTTTATTTGCTTTGTTTCATTCTAGAATTGCCTGCCCCAAAATCTTTCTCCCAATTGTCATTTTAACCACAGCTACACTGTGTACCATGCCATAAAGACAGTTGCAAGCACTATTGATCACCCCATTACACAAGGCCCATGCCTGTTGCTACAATAAAATAAATTATCGAATAGGTTTCGGGAGCCTTCCAATCCAGAGGGAGCGCAGGAAGTCATTCATAAAAAAGAAATGTTATCCTCCATCAGCACATTCTGCTACAAGTTTGGAAGTCCAAGATATCCACACTCCCCAAAAGGAGAAAGAGAACTTGTGATGTGAATCACAGAACAGAATATATTGAACTATATAGTAACAAACATTCACATTTCATCCCACCCCCTTTATTTTTTAAACAACTGTCTGGAAAACTCAAATTCACACTGAATTCTGGTGGAATAGCACATTATGATGTTTATGTCTCCTAGATTTCACAGGAATGAAGAGTAATTGTAACTATTCTCTGCACCATGTGATTTTTTTGCTTCACCATGCCTATCCAAAACTGCCATTTTTAATCCAGGCAACCAACCCATTGTACAAGCAGCAAGTAGCCTACACATATTGAATATGTTAATACCACATTAAAGCATGATGAGATAACTACATCTCCACCAAGGTGTAAAGTTTGAGAATTATTCACAGGGGCAGCAAATGAAAAAACAACAACAATACATTATTTTCATTTCAAGAACCTGGACCAGCTTGATTAATTTTAGAAGGGAAAATAAAACAAAGCATTAAAAGGTTGCCATTGCAGAGGAAAGTCTGTTCAAGTAGGTATTTATTCACAGTAAACGGCGCTGAAATTTTGCAGAAGAGCGCCTCTGCCTCCCAATTTTCAAATTCCCTCTGAATATACTGAATTCTGATTTTATCTCTTTTCCCTCTGGTACTTTAAGGGGGCAATCCTATGGCAAGATCCACCAGGATGGGCTGCTTAGGATACAGAAGACCATCTGCTCAGCCAGGCTCAAGGCCCCCAACCCTGGCTCAGCTGAAGATACATCAGAGTAAGTTGCTCAGTCTGGGTCATCTGGATGAGTTGAGGCTTGTGTAAGTCTCCCCAAAGGGGGTGTGGTGGGGGAGGGACCAGAGATAGAGGCTTAGGCAGAATCCTAAACCCATTTGGCTCAGCCACGTGATCTGGCAATACAGTGTAAAAGCACTATTTAAAAAGTTTTCCCTCTTTCAGGATAGCAGCAGCCCCACTGCTAAACAGGGTTTGGATTTGGTGTAACTTTATGACAGCTTAATTTACACCAATTTGCCCCAGCTTCTTGCATAGGATTGCTCTGCAAAAGTAACACTACGTATTTGGATTGGGGGGGGGGAGGGGTTGGATCAAATTAGTCACCAGAGTTTTGTTTTCTGCTTCTCTTCAAAATAGTTTCCTTTCAGAGCGGAGATTGAAAATGCTAATACACCTAGATTTGTCTGCACAACTCTGGGGAATTTTTTTTTTTTAAAAAAACCATGGTTTTCCTTCTTTTCCTTTAAGCAAACATGGAATTTCTCAACATGGAAAATTTTAAAGAAATTAAACAACTGGATTACCTTTGCTTTTTAGGTACTGAGTGTTCAATCTCAAGTTGTTTTCCATGCAGCTCCACTTTGCCTAAAACACAAGTGTCTTTTTTTAAAAAAACATGTACATAAGGAAACCTGGACACCATTCTCACGTACAGCTCAACTTCTGCTCCTATCCCTCATATTTTAATTCAGTTTTATTGGGGAATTTGGATTGCCTTCACCAGAAATCCCACTGCCTCGGGAGTTGCGTTTTCCTCTGGATAAAACAAAAAACTGGATTTCAAATTGAGGGAACTAAACAATGGAAGAAACCAAGAATGGAGGTTTCCCCATGGCCCTACTTTTGCACATTCAATTCATTCCTCCCCTTCACATGCTGCAAGATATGTTTAATCACAGGAAAGGCAATTTTAAGATTTGCAAGGCCTCTTAGGTCGATTTACTCCACCTCAACTTGTTCGGCTGTAGAAGCACTCATGCTTCATCTATTTTTTAAAAAAAAATAAAAATAAGAAAATCCATGAAAACTGTATTCAGCTGGGAAGAAAGAACGTGATGGGGAAACTAAATTCTGATGTGTTCCTTTCCAGTAAGGGGGCAAAAGACGTTTGTTCTCAGCAAAAGTCAACATCAGCTTTGCTTGCTAGTTCCTCTCTGCCTCTCTCTTCTCAATCTCTTAGCAGCATGGCGACCTTCGCGCTAATACACACACCACATGCCCCAGGAAAACCAGTTTAAAATCAAATGGCCAAAGTCCAACACATCCCATCTTCCCTCCCCACCTCCCACTTCCAGAGCAGCCCCTCTCCCATCCCACAAAGCACCTCACACTCTTTTAAAGTACAAAAATAGGGCATTTGATCCCATGGCAAAACCCAAATGGCCTTGCAAGACGAACCACCGAGGCCAGGGGGGCGGGTTGATCATGGAACTCGATTTAAGGGAAAGGGGCTTAATATTTTGATTTGATCCCCCCTTTCATCTCCAGGGAGAGTGGGGTTGATTTGTGGGAGGGGGGGGCGTCCAAAGACCTCCCGGGAGCAAAAGAGAAAAACTGTCATTCTCGCCCTTTTTGTGTGAGCGTTTTCACGTTGCAAGGGGTTTTGCCAAATTTTACCTTTTTTTATATAGGTGAATGCTGAAAAAACAACGACGACGATTTATGGGGGATCCACTATGTTAGAAGGGGAAATATTCTGGGTGGGAGGGAGGAAGAATTCAAACAAATAAAGGAATTTTGCGAGCCTTCTAGAAATCCGCTGGAAGCAGATGGAGAAATCCTAGGCCCTACAAGTTGTGTATTATGCTTTCTTTAAGAGAATGAAGACACACAGAGACATATATATGTAGCCCTTGGTTCTCGACTCGGGGTCAGAGAGACAAGGGGAAGGGGGGAGCAAAGCTGTGAGTGTGTCCCCCAACTACCCCAAGTTGCATGATGGGAGGGTAGTGGGGGAGAAATACGAAACGAAAGTGAACTTTCATTGATGACACCCCAGAGGTAGAAAAGAAACAGGGCGGAAGAAGCACGAGTACCGGAGAAGTGTGGCTGAACGCATCTTTGCAAAACCACATTGTGTGGATCTTGGAAAGGGAAGGGTAAAAGAGGGTCGCCAGAACTGGGAGAGCTAGGTAGTTACTGTTGCTGCTGTTGTTGTGTTGTTGTTTTTTTTAAGTGTTTGGATCTATAAATTTAAAAAAAAAATCAAAAAAACCCCACAAAAACAAAAAAAACTAAACCCACTACGGCTTGAGAAGGAGAGAGCGGGGGGATGGGGTGGGGAAGAGACAAGAGAGATCCATTGGCTTACCAGAAAAAGTTTCGATGGCTTTCATGGCCCATTGCTCATCTGGGCAGTCGACAAAGGCGTAGCCAGATTTCACCAAGAACTGGCCACTGAAGGAGATCTTGTGGTCGTTGAAGACTTTCTCCAGATCCGCCGGAGTCACGTTCTCGTTGAGGTTCCCAATATACAGCTTGTTCATGGCTGATGCGTTTTGCACAAAATGTGGGGTAGGTCCAAAAAGGGAGGGAGTCACGGGAGGTGGGAGGGAAAAATATTATCTCACACACCGGGGTGGAGAAAGGAGGGCGATGGTAGTTGGGTGGGTGTGAAACTTTCAACAGATTCTTTAAAAAAACAAAACAAAAACCCTACCTCTTTTTGGGGGAGGGAAAAGTTTCTTATTCAATCTTGTAGGCCCAGCAAGTTGGAAAAGCCTGTTATTTTGGTTGTGGGAGGAAAGGTGGGGGTGATCTAAGAGGAAAGAGGGGGGGAAATGTTCCCTGTTTGACGGAATCAATGGGGCTGGTGGGGCTGGATGCAACTTGCTATGGCGGTCTTGGGAAAATGGCTCTTTTTTTTTCCTTTTCCAGCGGCCCCCCAACTCCTTTTGAGTCGCAGCTCATGTGTCACACTCTCACACACTCACACACCACATAGGACGTCTCTGAGGCTGAAGGCAGCCTTTGGCGCCGCCCCTAAATAAAATCGACCTGGAAAAATGAGTGAAAATGTTTGCAAGAGGAAGCCACGTGGTGGAGCCCCAAAAAGGGACCACCCCTCCGAGGGGAGGGGCGCGCACGCACCGACAGACGCGCTCATGTGCAGAGGCGCGGCAGCTTTCCATTGCTTGCTCTCTCTTTTTTTTTACGCCCCCAACTGCAAATACTACTGTATTTTATTTACATTTTGCCCATCTTTCCTTCCCTCCCTTAAAAAACAACAACCCGTTTTCTCCATTTCCTTGTAGAAATTAGAATCAAAATCTGTGTAGGACCGACTCCTCTCTCGCCTCCTCCCCACCCCACCGCTTTTGCTGGAGGGCTGCGACAAGACCCAACCCCATGGCGACCCCCTCCTCTCCCCCTCCCCCCTCTCCCCCCAGCCGGTTCTCCCACCCCCCCCCCTGAGCCATGAGCTTCTTAAAGAGTTTGAATGAGATTTTCTGGGTGTAAACTTAATCAAAGGGCGTCTGGCTCGCCCCAAGGAAGGAGGGCGGAGGAAGGAAGGAGAGCAAGCAGGCGCGCAAGCTCTGCGCGCGCGGTGCACCCGGAGCTTCGCTTGCCCATCCGCACGATTTGGGGATCGCCTTAGGAAGGGGGGGGATTTTGAAGGGGGGAAAGGCGAAGATGACCAGATGCGATCGTGGGGATGGTGAGCATGGACGAGAGCCATATTGGAATTTGGTTTGTGTGAAGAGTTGTGGAGGCATTATTAGTGCAATAATAATTGTAGAACTACTACTGTTGAATCCCCAACACACACATAGATATAGATATATATAATAGTAAGTTATATATGCAGATGATAGATAGATAAGATATAAAATGGAAACGTCCTGTGGGTGGCTGTGATACCGCAGCACACCATCTTCATTTGTGCATCCCGCGGGCCAGAAAGAAAGCTTCACACGTTTGCGAACTTTAAATGTCACGTTAGCGTTTCTTAAGAAAATGTGGCGGTGCGTTGGAAATGCACAAATCTGAAATGGGCACTTCTCTTTCCATCCAAATGGTGCTTCTCCGCAAACATAAAAGCATTTAATAACCACAATAATAATCATGTATCAACCCTGTTAGAACTTTCTGAAATAATAATATAATAATATAATAATAATAATAAAATATAATAATAATAATAATGTGTGCTGACTAGGCAGCAGCTCGCTCCAAATAGATGAATGCAAACGCAATGCCGCTCTCCTTTGCCATGCTACTTTTCGATGAGTTTTCTTCCCAAACATTTGTAGGTTTCCTCTTTTTTTTTTTTTTTTTTTTTGGTTCGTCAATAAATACTTCACATATCAGCAAAAGGGCAAGTGGAGTTTAGGATCTAGGAAAGGGCGAGGGCGGTTGTTGGACACGGTGCCTGCAATATTGCGCGAGCAGGCATTTGGTTCCATGAATGGACATCGGTGGGAAGCCATCGAAATTAAATATATATTTCTCCACCAACCAAAAGGGCGCCGATTGGACGGCTGCTTCCGCTTAACCCTTGTCTCGCACGAGGCAACATGTGCGCCCCGTCTCCCCCCCCATCCCTCTTCCTCTTTTTAAAGTCGTCCTTCCATGTGCGTTCTTTTTGGGGTGGGGAAGATCTGGATCAATTTATTGAAATAATGGAGAGGGGGGTAAAGTTTGGTTTTATTGCCCCTCCGCCCGATGCTCTAGTTTAAAACCCTGGAGATCTGAGGGAACCTCCCCTCCCCTTATTTCTTAACGGCCCGATCCTACGGCACGCTTACTCGGAAGTAAGTCCGCCCTGTGCGAAACGGGGCATGGATAGCTAGTGGTGCGCCTTTGGCGAGACGAGCGAAGTCGCCAAAATCTATTTAAGTCACTTTCTGCAGGGATCAGCAGCCGAAGGATGGTTTCCTGAGCAGGGAGTGGGGGACAAAGGGGAAGATGGTGGCTCGCAGCCCTTTCCCACCCGCCTCCCCCCCTCACTTTTAATGCCTCCTTTCCCGAGGAGGAAGGGGGTGAAATTAAAGTGTGTGTGCGCGCGTAATAGCTAAGTTGGCTGTGAAGAGGCGCCAATTGTCCCTCTGCAACGCTGGTCCCTGCCATTATCCAGGAGGGATGGGGGCGGAAGGTGGTGGTGGGGGGAGGAATCTTTAAAGCATGCCAGTCACAACCCACCAATCCAAGGGAACTCTGGGGGGCGGAGGAGTGGGTGGGAGGGAAATGGGAAGGTGGGGGATGGGGCGGGAGTGGTGGCCTCGCCGGAATGTGCTGGCCCTTTAAATGGCTGCTGGGGGAGTGTCCGCGTGTGCATGGCCAGAAAAAAAAAGGAAGAAAGAGAAAAAAGAAGCCGGCTGGAGCAGAACTATTTCGTTCGAAAGCTTGCATTGCAGAGAGTTGTGAATGAAAGGATTTGAGTTATCAGCATCAGCACCATCAGGTTTCTGATTCCAAACCCCCCCCCCCGGTTTTCCTTTCTTAAGAACAAACATTACTTTAAAATGCACACACACACACATTTCACACAACGTGAAGTGAGTGGGAAAGATCGATTCTCTTGATCGAACGAGAAATGTGAGGCCCACCACTGCTAAAATTAAATTCTGCTCTAGAAAAATACGTACTTAGCCATTTTAGTGGGGGAAATGGTAGTCGATAGACTTGGATCTTTTTAAAACATTCCGGAGATACATTATTAGCAAGATCCACGTTGTGTGTAAATATAAGCATAATCCCCTAAATGCCACGTGTTTTCTTACACCGAGATCTTCCGTAGCCATTTATTTGTTTTTGAGCCTTTTAGAAAGTCAAGAGTGACCCGCCAGATCAGGTTTCGATTGCACCCCAGGTCATGTGCTTAAAATGAAAACCCTCCTTTGATTAGTTTTAAAAAGAACAAACAAACAAAATCGTTCCAAGGAGATAAAGATATATTAAGAATATTTAAACTTGTTTTCTCTTGGGGGTTGTTCGATGGATAGATGCTATCCAATGCTAGAACAGAGCAATTTTCAATTCCCTAAAAACATTTTAATTACGTTTTTTTTTACTTCAGAAATGTCTATGAACATGATTGTTTGGATAAATCTTGAAAACTAGCAACTTTCTCAACCCAATCAAAAATATAGAACAGAATGAAGTTTATATATTCACTCAGGTCCAGTAGGCAGACCCTTTTAAATGTACATCAACATGAAAACACTGAGATCCTATCTTTGAATAAACTTCCAAAACCACCCTTACCCTCCTGATTAAAATCTCAAATATTTTTCTATCATTCATTGTTCCCTCCCTTTAAAGAACAGTTGCTTGTAATCAAGAGAAATTTTATCTACATGCCTGTTGGTCTTTTCAACTGCATAATCTAAGCTATCTTTAATTGCTTTTGTCAAACACAAGTTACTAATCTGTATTTTAAAAAATACACACCGGATTTTAAATGCACAGACAAAAAAGTACACACTAGAGGAATACATATCCTAATTTAAAATAAAAGTCATTTATACATGCTCATTTAAAATTCTTGATTGTTTTGGTTTATTTTAATGTGTGTGCACCATGCATTTATTCTGAAGTCATTGCATATATTCTGAAGTCAGAGTGAACAGCCTTAAAACAATCTTAACATTTTGACCCAAATGTGTAAAACTGTTTCTTAAAAATTAAAATTCATATATAGATGTCAATTGCAAAAGCTTATGCTGCAATAAATTTGCTGGACTTTAAGATGCCTAAATACTTATTTTTCAACCAAAGAGGAAAGACATCAGTTTTGAAGGGAAAAAAGTCAGTGTCTCCTCCAAATACCGGTACATGATATTTAGGGAATGCTCAGAAAAGAGGCAGCTAAAGCATTTTGGAGGAGGAGCAGAATCAATCTGTAGTCATTCAGAGCAAAAAAGTAGCACAGAAAAACTGGTGGGAGGCTTAAAATTCGACCACTGCATATTTTAGTGAATTAAAATCCCTCCTCCCCTTTCCTTTAATCTCCCCCTTCCTTAAACAGCAATGTTGCCACTAACTGAACCAGAACTCCAGTTTGGATACTACAATCAATAAAAATATTTCACTCTTGTCCTCAGTTTAATTCAGGGTTTCCTCTCTTTCTTTCACAGTTATTTTAACTTGGTTACATTACTGAAAGTCCCTCTGGACAGCTGAAAGAGAATAGTCCATTTAAATGAGAATGCCTTCAAGTGGAAAACCCTGAGTGATTTTTTCTACTGAAGTTATTATTTTGAATCATTTTCCAATAGGATGTTTTCTCTCCTGGTTTCTTTTTATATCTATTCGTAATACCATCTCTCCATGTTGTCCCCATTGGTTTTCAGGTGTCAACAACTTATTTCCATATTTCATAAACATGGCATGGCTGTTATTATCAAAACTGCTTTCTCAACACCTTCACAATAAGCCATTAGGAGTTTGTCACAACCAATCAGCAATGGGGAAAGGTGCAAATTTATTACAAATCAGATATTCCTTCTTTTATTTTAGCTACTTTAACTGATTTTCCAAATAACTCTTAATTTCTAGCACGTTGCTTTCAGTTTTTGTTTTGAAATTGACCCACTGGAAGGTATAAATTCATCAACATTTTTAAAAAGTAACTTTCTAATTAAAAACATTTGCTGTGAGTTTGAGGGTAACATGTACACTGCATTAAAATACCCATTATATAAAACATAGTATTATTTGCTCTAATGAGGCATTTAATCTCTAACATACCTTAATGTTAATTTGATTACAAACTGAATTTCAACAATTCAGATATAAACAAGAAAGGAAGTGTTTTTATTAGGAAACTTCACAAAGACATTTTGTTTTACATTCTGCATGGAACATAAGGAGTTAATGCTTGGAATTTGCAGAATTACATCACTTGATTCTAGACATTTGTGAACACATGATCCCAAACATGTTTGTTTCATTTCAACTGGACTTCCAGGTACCCATTCTTAGGGCAGCAGTCTGCTTAATTCAAATCTCCCTCTTTATGGAATTGGTAGCTTTGTTTAATAGTCCCTCCCCTCCCCCCAGCTCCCTGCCCTCTCTCCATAAGTTAACAAAATTTAAGTCAACATTTGCTAGAACATAGGAATTGCCAAACCAAAAGCATCATCTAAAATTAGAACTGCGGATATTTTGTAATTAAATCAAGCTATTCAAATGTTTCAAAATAAAAAAGCAAGTAACTAGCAGAGCTTTTAACACCTTGAATAAATATAGTTACAGGTAGGTAGCCGTGTTGGTCTGCCGTAGTCGAAACTAAATAAAAATCCTTCCAGTGCATCTTAGAGACCAACTAAGTTTGTTATTGGTATGAGCTTTCGTGTGCATGCACACCACTGTTTTCAGTGTATCTGAAGGAGGATTAAAAAAAATTTTTTTTGAATAAATATGTCACTATAATAGGAAATCTCCCCCCCATGCCATCAACATCACCTTCTGATCTTCATGTTTTGCCACTAATTACAGGTTTTTGATTATACTGTGTTTAATAGGCTTGATTGCTGGTCAACTTAAGTGATTTTTTTTTTCAAAGAACTAGTTTGACTGCTCTAAATATCTGGGGAAAGTTTTTCTGTATGGGGCACATTCATTGAAATGAGGGCATTAAATCTCAAAGAAAATAAATGTGGACAGCATTCTTATCATTAAAAAGCTTTCAAAAACACGTTTCAAAGATCCCCTGCTAGACCATTGGGTAGGTCAGGACCCCAAATGCATGTTGTGCCGTGACTTTTGGTGGGTCAAAGCAATGGCACTGTCACAATTTTCTTTTTGTTGCTTAGCTTTAAAATGCAGACACACTTGGTGGGCTGGAAAGCAAGAAAGGAGCTTCCTTGTTCCTCATAGGAATACGGTAGGTTTGATATGGTTAAAGGCTTCATGCACATCATTTAGAGTGCATTCTGCCCCCCAGCAGAATCCTGGGAACAGTAGTTTGTTAAGGGTGCTTGGAACTGTAGCTCTGCAAGGGGCAAAGTACAACTCCCATGAGTCTTTTGGGGGTGATGTTTAGGCTACACTTCAAAACACAAAATTCCAACACTTTCACTGGCGTGGGATAAGATGGCATCAAGCTACCAAGCTTCTGGTCCTCATGAGATGCCACTAGAGAAACAGATTCTGTGACTTTTTACTCATTAACCCTGCCTGTAACCCCATGTTCACACATTCACCAAGGCAAAGAAATCCCCCCCCCGGTGCCAGCGTCCTGCTTTTGATCCACTCCCTTCTACCAACCTGTCAGCATCGGCTGATCTAAGCAGCGTTAAGTGTCCCTGGTGTATCTTCCAGCTTAGAGAGCCTGCCTATGTTATTAGCATCTTAACGCCTGCCATGATTTAGCTACCCCACCCCAAACCCGACAATAAACCTACCACAACCTTGTTTAATTTGTGGAAGTCCCAGAGTTGACAACGGTACGGTTTCGTGGTTGCGCGTGTCAGTAGCCTAACTGTAAACACGTGCGGCAGAATTCCTACAAGCATTTTTAGGGATTTCCCCACAAGCAAAGGGAAATGTAGGGAAATGCAAACGGGAAGGTGGGAATCTCCATTCTCGGGTACCATATATCCTTACATCGTTACGCTTAGGAGTTCTGATATGCCTCTGAAATGCAAGGCAACATCAACCCCTAACCTCCTCTCTTAATGTTTTATAAGTGCGGTATGTTTCCCATTATATGCATTGTATGGTGAGTTTATACCCTGTTTTACAAGCAGTCTGCTTTCGTTTGTGAGACAGGAGGCGAGGGCCCGGCGTCTTATCCAAAGTGGTCCAATATCCAACCCCCTGGCTGTTTTCTCCCACCCGGTGCTACTTGAAATGTCTGCGAGGAGAAAGGAACAACACAGAGTGGGGAGAGAGAGGAAAAAAGAAAAAGTCTGCGAGCACATCTGTGTTTTCGTTTGCCCCCATCTTTCTTTTGCTCATCTCCTGCACCGAAACATCAGCCGGCTGCCACCTGACGGCAAGCTGCTGTGGCAACGCAGCTTTCCCTTACGGGTGGGGTGACTGTCATCACATTATCAAAACTCCCTGTTGAGGTACATCCACGGCATGGCCAACCTGGGACCACACTAGACCTGAGGTAAATCGTGTGACTCTAAAGTAAACAGCAGGCTGAGGGGAAGCCACCCTGTGAGGAGAAGGGTTTCACTCTTTCCCTCCCTGCCACAGCCTGGACTAAAATCCCTCCACCCCACTGCTTGCTTTTCTAGGGAAGCCTCCATTGGTGCCAGTGGCTTTTCCTAGAAATGCAGAAAGCAGCTGCAGAGAGATTTCTTTTGAGGCTGTGCAAGGAGGGAAAGAGTTAAACCCACCTGGGTAGCTTCCCCCCACTGCTATTACACAAAAGAAGCATTTATTCCAGTGCCCAACATTTATCACCCGCAAAACAGAGCAGAGCACAAAGGCAACATCATCCGTTGTATGTCCCACCAGCACCCGGTATTCAGAGGTATACTGCTTCTAACATGCAGGCTCCATTAACTATCATCACACCAAGAACCACCAATAGACCTATTCTTCATGAATTTGCCTGATAATGTGTGTGTGTGGGTTTTTTTACCATTTAAAGTCACTATATCTGCATTCTCCAGTTCACTATGCATTATGTGAATAGTATGTCCTTTTCTCTGTTGAACCTGCTGCCAAATGATCTTCATTGGGTATATAATTAGAGAAAAAGCCTTATTTGTTCTCTTGGTCCCATTTGTAATGATATAAACCTTTCTCCCCACCAAACCATAAAGTAACTAGACACTTTAGCCTTTTTTATACAAAAGGTGTGCCAGACCCTTGATCATTTCAGTTGTTCCTTTTTCTGCTCTACTAAACATCGCTGCTGAGATAGGTCAACCAGAGAGCTGTATACAGTAATCTATCTGAACATGCATTGTAGATTTATATAAAAGCATTACCAATAGTGGCAGTTTCATTTTCAATCTCTTTCCCTATCATTCCCAACAATTGCTCCCCCTTTTTTTACTGCACACTTGAATTGGTGTTTGCACTGAGATATCCACTTTCCTAAAACTTCTTTCTTTATATCAGATTCAGTTTCTGGTTATATAATACAGTATTATTATTAATTTTCCCAAGCTGAATTAAGATTGCCGGAAGAAATATCAACAACCTCAGATATGCTGATGACACAACCTTGATGGCAGAAAGTGAGGAGGAATTAAATAACCTCTTAATGAAGGTGAAAGAGGAGAGCGCAAAATATGGTCTGAAGCTCAACATCAAAAAAACTAAGATCATGGCCACTGGTCCCATCACCTCCTGGCAAATAGAAGGGGAAGAAATGGAGGCAGAGAGATTTTACTTTCTTGGGCTCCATGATCACTGCAGGTGGTGACAGCAGTCATGAAATTAAAAGACGCCGGCTTCTTGGGGGGAAAGCAATGACAAACCTAGACAGCATCTTAAAAAGCAAGACATCACCTTGCCGACAAAGGTCCGTATAGTTAAAGCTATGGTTTTCCCAGTAGTAATGTATGGAAGTGAGAGCTGGACCATAAAGAAGGCTGATCGCCGAAGAATTGATGCTTTTGAATTATGGTGCTGGAGGAGACTCTTGAGAGTCCCATGGACTGCAAGAAGATCAAACTAGCCAGATGTTTAACTGAGAATCACAGCAACTAAATATTCCATTTTTGTGATTGTAACCTTGGTTTAAGGAGCCATTTAGCACCTAGCTTATATATCTGAGTTTCTATCCCTGTCTAGATATATGAATATGTTGTGTAGCACCATTCAGAAATACTGATCTCTGGAACACCCCACTGCTTCCTTCCCTCTGTTGTAAAATAAATAAATGACCATTCCTTACTGTCTGATTTCAGTATGCTAATCAGTTGCCAATCCTCTTGTCCCATCGTTGTTTAATTCCCGAGTTATTCCTCAGACATTTCTTTTTTTGGAAGTCCAGGTTATATGTCAACTGGATTGTCTCTGTCTACATCAGGGATGGGGAATCTGTTGCTCGACTCTAACTCCCATCGGCCACAGCCAGCATCCCAGGATAACAGGAGCTGCACTTAAGCAACTAGAGCTGAACATTTGCAGAAGGGTCATGGTTCAGTGGTAGAACATCTGCTTTGCATGCAAGAGGTCCCAGGTTCAATCCCTGGCATCTCCAGGCAGGACTGGGAGAAAACTCTGTCTGAAACCCTAGAAAGCCACTGCCAGTCAGTGTAGATATTATCAAGGCATATGGGCCAAAGGTCTGGCTCAGTATAAGGCAGGTTCCTAAGGTCCTAACGTGGAGAGCCACAGATTTCTCACTCCTTGGTTCATAAGAAGCTGTGTTATACGGAATTAGACCACTGGACAATCTAAGCTTAGTAGCACCTGCACTGACTGGCAGCATCTCTCTAAGGTTTCAGACTCTGCATTGACCAACAGCATCTTCTAGAGTTTCAGACAGGTGTCTTTCCCATCCCTTCCTGAAGATGCCAGGGGTGGGACCTTGGATGTTCTGCAGTGCTGTCAATTGACCTGGGAGTGGTTAGTTTGAGAGATCTGTACGGTAATTTCTTCTTCTTCTTCTTCTTCTTCTGCATCATCATCATTAATTACATTTGTATACTGCTCTTCGTCAGATGATCACATTGTCATTCGCAACATAAAATACAAAATCCCCTATATATATATATATATATATATATATATAATCTTACACTGTTAGTCTTCTGATACTAAGATGAGGGGGGCCAATGGTATCTAGGTTGAATACTTCTGTTAAAATTCCGTCATTTAAATTTTCTCAAATGTTTGAGTTTCATTTTGTGGGGAATTGTGCATCCCTGTGGATCCACGTGTGCAGGTGAGCAACAAAAAGAAATGTCTGGGTGCCTGGATTCAAAATGTGGGGCTTGCATACAGAGAGCGTCAGTAGCAAATTATTAAACTCAAAAAACGTTGAACAGCAATAGAACATTAGGAAAATAAATAAATAATGTTTTAACATAATACTGTATTAAAAACTAGATAAAACATCAGACATCAAAAACTTCACCAAACAGGACTGCCTTCAGATGCCTGAATATATGTTCCTTTTTATACCATTTGCAATGCTCCCATCTTTCTACCCCTATTGAAAGGAACAGACCACACAGTTTAAAATGCTTTCCTTACAGATTAATAGGTATGATACATGTGTTGTTCCATGCAGCTGCAAGGAGAAACACAGGCAGAACACTGTTGGGTAGCAAATACAGAATATAGTTCCAAACACTGCGGCAAGCTCAGGAGCAAGTTTACATGCCTTTCTTCATTACATGATGCACAGAGAGATGGAGAAAGGAAGTAGAAAGTCTTCACTTCCTCCCTCTCCAGAGGAGAGTGAGCGTGACCTAGCGGAGTTTGTGTAGCAATACAACTCTGTGGTCCTTTACCCCCTTCATGCACAAAATAACCCTATGTTTGCTAGTTGTATTCGACTGCAATCTCCCACACATTTTTCTGAACTCTCTAGGAATGGCATATGGCTCTAATTAAGCTCGTAATTTGGCAGTTAGCTCTAAAACATCCTCTTTTATCACAATTTTTTTCATACTGCTCTTCAGAACACTCCCACCCACAGCATTTTCCCCTTCAATGTTTTCCACAGCGAAGGTCGATTCGAACAATTAATCTAGCCTCTCCGCAACCCTATCCTGCATTGGGTTAATTGACCTGGTTAATTGAACTAAAAGATCAAGACCCCCCCCCTACTTTAAAAGTTTGGTTTTATCAGTTGTTTTAGAAAAGAACACATAATAACTTTAGAGAAAGAACTGTCTGGCACAGACTTTTTGGAGACTTAGCCAGAGCTAAGAACTCTTTAAAAAAAAAAAGTCAGGCTAAAGAGTAAAATATCTCATCATTCCCTCTGCTCAGTGGTGGCTGGTAAATGCTGGAGCTTGTATAGTGGTGAGCAGTTAGGAGGCAGAGGTGACTTTTTCTGGCATTCTCCCCATCCTCCTCCCTTGCAAGTATAGAGTGGGCACTTAAAAGTTATTCTCAAACACAAGCATCAAATATTTCAGACCCAGCCACTGAGGAGAAAAGTTGGACACCTAAATGTCTACGCGGAGGTGTACCTAGGCTGGCTTCTTGGCACTCTTGGCAAGGAGCTGCGTCACAGCCCCTGAAGCTGGGAGAGACCATGGACCAGAAACTCAAAAAGTTTGCTTTTTGTCTCTTTTCGCACTCCGCCAGTGACTTCCTCCCTCCCTGGGGTTGGGACTCCTCTGCCTTGCCTCCTCTCCTCCACCACCTGTCCCTCTGTCTCAGCCACTCTGAGACAGAGTGAAGAGGCACAATTTTTGCGCCTCCCTGGGTCTACGCCCTTGGTGGGGGCCAGCCTAACAAGCCCCTAGATATGCCCACTTCTAGGTGTCAGCATTATGCAAAAATGGGGAAGTATCCCTGGACGGTTAAGTCCAGTCAAAGGCGACTATGGGGTTGTGGTGCTCATCTTGCTTTCAGGCCGAGGGAGCCGGTGTTTGTCCACAGACAGCTTTCCGGGTCATGTGGCCAGCTTGACTAAACTGCTTCTGGTGCAACAGAACACCGTGATGGAAACCAGACCACACGGAAACACTGTTTACCTTCCTGCCACAGCGATACCTATTTATTTACTTGGCGTGCTTTCGAACTGCTAGGTTGGCAGGAGCTGGGACAGATCAACAGGAGCTCATCACCGTCGCTCGGATTTGAACCACCAACCTTCCGATTGGCAAGCCCAAGAGGCTCAGTGGTTTAGACCACAGCACCCGGCTGTGATCCCCCCCCCCCCCAGTTCTGCTTATACCAAGAGAAAGAGATGGAAAAGCAACCTGAGAGTTTTTGAATGAGAGGAAATGTATGGGACACAGGGCAGCTGTAGTCTAGCTTTGGATCTTAGAGTGCGAAAGAATAATGATAGGGCTTTGCTCTATCTTCCCCTTTCGATCTGCCTCCACCTCCAAAAATCCAGGGAGCAGTACTGCTCAGGTGGCCAAAATAGCACCTCCTATTCATAGGAGGAAGGCTTCAGCAGGCTTTCTGGAAACCCCAAATTTGCAGGAACTCCAGAAATACCCCAATAAAGACTGATTACGATGTCTTCTGAGGAATGGCTTAGGGAGCTGGGTATGTTTAGCCTGGAGAAGAGAAGGTTAAGGGTGGTATGATAGCCATGTTCAAATATATTAAAGGATGTCATATAGAGGAGGTCAGAAAGGTTGTTTTCTGCTGCTCCAGAGAAGCGGACACGGGGCAATGGATTCAAACTACAAGAAAGAAGATTCCACCTAAACATTAGGAAGAACTTCCTGACAGTAAGAGCTGTTCGACAGTGGAATTTGCTGCCAAGGAGTGTGGTGGAGTCTCCTTCTTTGGAGGTCTTTAAGCGAAGGCTTGACAGCCATCTGTCAGGAATGCTTTGATGGTGTTTCCTGCTTGGCAGGGGGTTGGACTGGATGGCCCTTGTGGTCTCTTCCAACTCTATGATTCTATGATTATGTTCATCATGCAGCCACAGAAAACTTTGGAGGAACATCAGAGTTCCCTGGGGAAAGGGATTGACCATTGAACCACTCTGCCAGTTGCAGCTCTGTGAGGGAAACAGGGGTCTCTTAACAACTCTCAACATTTTAAACTGCCAGTTGCAGCTCTGTGAGGGAAACGGGTCTCTAAACAACTCTCAACATTTTAAACTGCCAGTTGCAGCTCTGTGAGGGAAACGGGTCTCCTAACAACTCTCAACATTTTAAACTGCCAGTTGTAGCTCTGTGAGGGAAACAGGGGTCTCCTAACAACTCTCAACATTTTAAACAAAGGACACTTTCCAGAATTCTTTGAAAAGCCCTGGCTGATTAAAGTGCCATCACAGTGCTTTAAATGTTACGATTGAACATGGCCTTGGTTGAAAGCTTATTCCTATGTTCCTATGATGACCCATCAACGTTCCCCCCCCCCCAAAAAAAAACAGAGCCAAGGGGCGGGGGAAATGGAATAATAATAACAATAGTTATAGGAGCATTTAGACGGGTGTATAGCCAAACACTTCACGGTTGCCAGTATGACTTCCTTCCCCCAGGCATTATATTAAAAGGGCACGATAAGATGTTTTTAGAGCAATATTGTGTTTCCCAAAGCAAATCCACACACACACACACACACACCCCACAGCTGATAGGATGAAAGGGCAAGCGCTTGCTCACGCAGCCAGGTCTGTAATATGGCCAGATATTTATTTCATGCTATTAACTCCCCATCTCACAGTAGCACTTAATGAAGGAGAAGCAAATGCACAAGCAGTAGCACTTTGCGGAAACGCGATATGATATCTGGCTTGGCCTGAGGTGCAGCGCCTGGAACGCAGGCCATAAAGTCATTGGGCTAAACAGTTCCCATTAACCGACTACCAGCCTTGCTTACTGCGCCTAGATTGGCTATTTGCACATTGCTGCCGTTTCGCATCGTGGCATCATTCCAGTGTCATCTGGGCTATACCCCCCCCTCCTTATGCGCTGGGCATTCGTTTACTCTCCAAACACCTCAGGAAAACATTTTTGGTCCTACAGTGGGATAGGTAAAGGTAAAGGACCCCTGGACGGTTAAGTCCAGTCAAAGGCGACTATGGGGTTGTGGCGCTCATCTTGCTTTCAGGCCGAGGGAGCAGGCGTTTTTCCACAGACAGCTTTCTGGGTCATGTGGCCAGCATGAATAAACCACTTCTGGTGTAACGGAACACAGTGACGGAAACCAGAGCACATGGAAACACCGTTTATCTTCCCGCCGCAGCGGTACCTATTTATCCACTTGCACTGCTGTGCTTTCGAACTGCTAAGTTGGTAGGAGCTAGGACAGAGCAACAGGAGCTCACCCCATCACAGGGATTTGAACTGCCGACCAGTGTGGTGTAGTGGTTAAGAGCGGTAGACTCGTAATCTGGGGAACCGGGTTCGCGTCTCCACTCCCCCACATGCAGCTGCTGGGTGACATTGGGCTAGTCACACTTCTTTGAAGTCTCTCAGCCCCACTCACCTCACAGAGTGTTTGTTGTGGGGGAGGAAGGGAAGGAGAATGTTAGCCGCTTTGAGACTCCTTCGGGTAGTGAAAAGCGGGATATCAAATCCAAATCATCTTCTTCTGATCGGCAAGCCCAAGAGGCTCAGTGGTTTAGACCAAAGTGCCACCCGCATCCCTTTACAGTGGGGTACCAATAGTTCAAAGTGCAGCTCTGAAGCAGGAGTAGGTAAAATGGCAGGCTGCATGCTGTGTGACCCTTAGCGTTTAGGCACATGCATTGGTCACAGGTGCATTCTTTCACCAGTTGGAGTTTTAACTTCTAGCGTAGGGATGGGGCAGCTGGTGAATGTCCATTCAGATGTTCTGGATTTCAGCTCCCATCAGCCCTAGCCAGCATGGCCATTAGTGTCAGAGACAATGATAGCCAAATGTTGTCATGACATGTGGTCATGCTAACGATGATAGGAAGCCATTGCCAAAAGGTGCGTGCAGAGGAATGGCCACAGCTCAACAGTGGAGCATGTGTGTTGAACACAAGAGCCTAGGTTCAATCTCTGGCATCTTCCTACCATTATGGAATACTGGTGTTTGATATGATTTCAGCATGATCCACCTTCCTGTTCTGCATTTACAAAAATAAAAATTGAAATACATTTTAGTTTCCTGACAACCTAAAAGTGGAGGGAAATGGGGTGATATTGGGCGGTTCTTCTGAATGATCCAGCCTCCTGTATAGCCTTTTCCATCTTTGCTGTTTGCCTAGGAGAAATTGGGGTTCCCTCACAGGGTTCCCTAACAGCAAACTTCTTGACAGTTTTGCTTAATCTGTCCCACTACTCTGAGGCAGAGATGTTCTACGTAGCTATTGCTTCTATTTGACTAGGTGACCTGTTACTTCTGCTTGATGAAGTGAAAAATGAAACCACCCACACTATGTAGTGATTCTTGGGGCTTCATTAACTACAAACCCCAAAATCTGGGATCCCCTCAAAACTGGTGCCAAAGTTTTGCAGTCGCTTTGCAGCGAACCCCACACGTTTTGCAGGGCCCCACAAACACAGTACAGTGGTACCTCGGTTTACGAACTTAATCTGTTCTGGAAGTCCGTTCTTAAACCAAAACAGTTCTTAAACTGAGGCGCGCTTTCCCTAATGAGGCCTTCCGCTGCAGGTGCCCTTCCACCGTTCAGATTCCATTCCTAGACCAAGGTAAAGTTCGCAAACCGGGACACTACTTCCGGTTTTGCAGAGTTTGTAAACTGGATCATTCATAAGCAGGACTGTTCTTAAACCGAGGTACCACTGTAATTGATACAGAAAACCTGGGGGGGTCAAAAGGTAACCCCAGACCCAAAGTTGCCATTGCTCATGCCTTCACTGGGGAGCCCAGGAGCTGGGTGGAAGCTGGAATGGACAAAGACAAAGATCGTCCTGCTCCCGCCCACTCATGGCCAGACCCCTCAATGTGGGGGGCAAGCTGGCACCGCTGCCCCATAAGCAACCATATTCATGCATGTATAACATTTCCCTAATTTTCATCCCCCACATAACTTGAAAACTGTAATGCACAGGATATATGATTCACACCAACACCAATGACTTTGACATGTGAGATAATCCAGTACAGCAATTTTAATCAAAATCTGAAATAAATAAATAAATAAATAAATAAATAAATAAAAAGTGTGTTTGTTTTTTAAAAGTGGTGATCTGTTGTGGAACAACCCCACTGAAGGGTTAACAGTGGTTACCCAGACCTCGTTGCTGGTTGCAAAGGGGCCCCCATAACAGTTTAAGCTTCAGGGGCCCCAAAATGTAGGTCTGCCACTGGTGGGTTGTCCATCATTTGTTGGCTGAATACCGGCAGCCCTAAAAGTAGTCAACGTGGGAGGCAGGTCACAGTCACGGCAACTTGCATGGCCATTGCCTACTTTGGACTGTTAATTAACAGAGGAATGGTCTTGGGGAAATTTGGATGCTTAATGGCTTTAATTAGAGAAAATGCACCGGATCTTCATTTTAGCAACACAGCAAAAGTTTAATTGCCATGAATGCAAACATGCTTTAAAAGGGCATTTTCCTGCTCCAAAGGTCAACGAACCCAGAGTAGCTTTTAATCTGGTTTGATTAGGTGCAGGGCATCCTGTTTTGCTTCACGGAAATGGCTTTGCTTTGTCACACCCTTGGGTATATATAAGGATCCCCAAGGCTCCTGTTGGATGCCATATTCTCTGCTCCACAGGAACAGCTTTGACAGACCCAAAAGGTAAGTCTCCTTGAAAATTTATTTCAACTTCATTGGAGCTAAACTACCCTTATGTATTTAACACACCAATTTTCCGTCACTGCTGCCAGTTTTATTTGTAACTGGTCTGTGTATTTTCTGTTAATCACTGCTTAATTACTGTGTAATTTTTTGGTTTGAATTATGTATATGACCACCGTGGGACCTTTGGGTGAAGGGTGGATTATAAATATTTTAAATTAATGAAAATTAAAATAACAAAGAAATAACTGTAGCCTGAAGGGGGTGATCTGGAAGCTGAAAAGTAGCAGGCAGGAAGAAGAATGTGTTAACCTTTGTAGACTGTCATTATTTTGGGGTGGGATTGAATCATAATCCAGATCGCACAACTATAACCGATTAGGAGTTCTTGTGCAACATTCACACGTCCCCCGAAAGTTCAGATTTTCTGCTGTAAGTAAAGTGATGGGGAAATGCAGTGGAACTTGTGGGCTAGCAACATCATCTAACCTCCCCACAAACACACCAGAATGATTGCTCTTTAAATAGCCACTTCGTCTAATATCCCTGCAAACAAATGCTCATCTGCAAGTGGTCTCAAAAGATGACCTACTCAGTCCTACTCAGAGCAGATACAATGAAATCAGTGTGTCTACTCTTAAGTATGACTAACATTTGATACCCCCCCCCAAAGTCACTAAAGCACAGCCATCAAATAAATCCTTTCAGTGCCAGTTCAGAGGAATCCATCCCCCCCACCTTCCTATCTGATACACCATGTACTGTTTTTAAATCACAGAACTCGAGCTTCAAACGTGATGTCCTTCAAAGTTCTCTTCCTCCTTTTGGTCTCTGTCAGCTTTGTGCTGATGGAAGAAAACGACTCAAGGTAAGTGTATGAACAGGGATACCTGAGGAAGTCAGTCCTTGTGAGTTCTGAACTGACCTGATCTGCACTTTTTAGGCTAAATGTGTGGACTGAAATTTAAGTATCCGTGGTTGTCCCAAGGATGAGGAGAAACATGTATCTAAATTGGGTGTCTTGCTAAGCTAAAGTGTTTTCTTATGCTAAAGCAGGCATGGGGAACTTCCGGTCCACAGACTAAATTAGGCCCACCAATATTCCTAATTTGTCCTAATTTCCAACCAGCCACAGATTAAGCTGCAGTTGCAAAGGAGCAATCAGGAACCTTATAGAGCATTATTGGTTGTTCCTTTGCACCTGTGGCTTGCAATTGGTGCCATTCACATTTGATGACAAATGCAAGCAACGCTACCAGAGTCAAATCCACCTGGGACTTTCTGCTCAATGCTCCTGATAGAATCTGAGGTCTCCAAAAGCCGTGCAGCTTGCTCCCAATCAGTTGTGCTGCATTTGGCAGCAAATTTCAACTGTCCCCTTTCACACATAGTCTGCAGAGTTATCCACAATGGGATCTGACCCATGAGCCGAAAGGAGTTCCCCATCCTTTAGCTAGAGTGCTGTTCGAACGAGAGATGAGGATTTTTTCCCAGTGTGTACACACCCTATGTGTTTCTGTTTTGCTCTTAGAGAAAACACAAAGAACTCCAGGTTTCTGCAGAGACGGTATTCAGAGGGGACATTAGCAAGCGATTACAGTCGAACTTTGGACAGCATGATGAAGAAGAACTTTGTGGAGTGGCTCTTGAACAGGAGAGAGAACATGATTGAGTAAGTCTATAGCACAGGTGGTTTACCCAGGATTTTAGGGAAAGCACTGGTCAAACTGATGTTTGGAAGGCTGAGTAGGAAGAGAGAAATGCAGGTGAGAAGGGAACACTTCTTTCTTGTCCAGGATCTTGCCTTGTTCCGCTCCATGGGCTAGCATACTCAAACATGGATCAGTCTTACAGTACAGTCCAATGGGGCTGATCAGTTTGGATGCAGGAACGCATATTATCTAAAACGGATTTTCAACACACTTTGGAGCCAGAATTCACAAGAATGGAGGAGAGTGAAAAGTAGCTTTAATTTGTACAGGAAGATTTACATTTCCAGAATGTGTTCCCATACCGTATTAGTAGATAAACATGGAGAAACCCACATTTTCTTTCAGCCTTTTGGTGACTGTACCAAACAGTAATTGCTGGTTGCTACTGTTTCATGTTACCTCAAAAAACAATTGCTAGAAATAATTTGTTAGGGCAACGAAAGCCATGCATGGGCTAGGAAAGATCCAGGCACCCGTCCTATAATGGACAGGGAAGGAAATATTCTAGCTCTGGTTACCATCTTTACCAATGTTGTGTCTTTTCAGACCTTCGTAAAGTGTCCACAATAACTACTGTACTAGAGGCACAAATTCACAAATGAGAATTCACATATTTTTAGGGTGGCATGGTGGATAGAGTGCTGGACTTGCAACATTTGAGAGTCATAGGTTCAAATCCCTGCCAAGCCATGAAGCCTAGTCAGTGCTGGATTTACGTATAAGCTAAATAAGCTTAGGGCCCCACTCTCTTGCCCCCCCAATATACTTCTTAATTGTACTTCACTATTAATATACTTCTTCATTGTATTTTAGTTCAACAATTACTTTGATAAAATACGTACTTTGTTATGTGCAAATGGCTTTAGATACCTATTAGGTCCATAAATTACCATATAGCATATATTCAACACAAAAAACAGCGGCAATTTGTTGTTGACAAAGGGCAGCTGGACATATAAAGGGCCCCATTATCTCCAATAGCTTAGGGCCTCAACAAACCTAAATCCAGCCCTGAGCCTAGTGGTGAGCTTGGGCCCAGGTAATCTTTCTCTGACTAACCTACCTTGCCAGGGTAGGTAAAGGTAAAGGGACCCCTGACTGTTAAGTCCAGTCGCGGACGACTCTGGGGTTGCAGCGCTCATCTTGCTTTATTGGCCGAGGGAGCCGGTGTACAGCTTCCAGGTCATGTGGCCAGCATGACTAAACCACTTCTGGCGAACTAGAGCAGCGCACGGAAACGCCGTTTACCTTCCCACCGGAGTGGTACCTATTTATCTGCTTGCACTTTGACGTGCTAGGTTGGGACCGAACAACGGGAGCTCACCCCGTCGCAGGGATTTGAACCGCTGACCTTCCGATCGGCAAGCCCGAGAGGTAGACCACAGCGCCACCCACTATAAAGAAAAGCAATACGTTTGTGGGGGGGGGATAGGGGGGAGATGAAACGGTTTTAACAGAGCTGAAGCATTATAGTATCCCATAATCCCAGAGAGATGCCTTTTGTGTATGTTCCCCCAGTAACAGAATTGACCCATCCAGGAGAGATGCTGAACCCACAGCGTTAGATACAAGGAATCAAGGCATTGAAGCTGGATCTCGGGAGGCAACGGACTTCATCAAATGCATTCTGCAAAATATGGGGAAACAGAGGTGAGCTCAACAACTTGTTTGGTCTGCGAAAGAAGGTCCTATTTCAGCATAGAGTAAGTATTTCAGCTGCAAAGTAAATCAGATCTCCTTTTCCTCCTCCAAGTTATATTGCTAATACTGTTTACCCACCCCTCACCCTAAGGTCCCAAGGTGGATTATAACATTAAAACAACTTACAGAAATAAGTTATAAGTTGTCCTAAAAATATACACCCCAGGTGTTAAAAGCCAGGTATTATCATAGTTCAGTCAATCTAAAAATCTGTTGAAAAAGTGATGTTTGCAAACATTTACTATACATAATAAAACAATAGTCAGTTGTAAATAGGGATGGCAGAGAAATCTGATTTTGATTGAAGTTGAATGAGAAACCCTCTAATTTGCACTTATCAGACCAATACAAAAACAGAAGCAGCTGCTCTTTGAATTGTGCCACCAACCAATGTGTGCAAGAACATATTAGTGGTAACTGTTCATTTAAAAAATGAATATATTGGTAAAAGTAACATGCAAAAATGCATTCTATTAGGGGAAATCGCTTGAAAAATGCATTTATTACTCAAAACTGCATTCAAAAATATGTTGACTATGAGAAATATGCACTAAAATGTACAACTTGTCATGAGGATTTTTTTATTTTTTAAGTAGAAATGTGGACAACTGAATTTAACACTGGGAAAAAGAAGAAACTGGTAGAAAAATAAAAATTAACAGTTTTGTTCATAACTTTTTTAACTGCACCAGTACTACCTCACCTTTTAGATATTGTAATAAAGTAATTTTGAGATCAGATGGAAACTGTTATCCTTTACTCTGATATAAAAAAAATAGATATCTTAAAAAAAAAAAAGAAATGGCTAAAGCCAAAAATGTATTAAAATATTTTTTATATCACCTTTCATTCAAGAATCTCAACATGGTGTATACTAAGCCACTACATTACAATAAAACAGTAAAATAGCAGCATTTACAAAGTCAGGGTAGATATAAAATCAAAGAACTCAGAAGCAAACAATCTTAAAATGCCAGCAAAATATGCAAGGAAACTTAAGGAGATCGACCCTGCCAACAAATATCTTCTACATAATGCTTAATTTATGTGGAGCTATAGGTACCGCTGGTGGGTTTTTTTTTAAATATCCTTTGACAGAAATTGTATGTCTATAAACAGCTGCTCCAATAGAATGATTCGTGGCCATTTTAGAAAATGGCACCTGCAGACTGATGCCAACCTGCTTATGTCTACCCAAGTTTTTCTCATTCCAACACGCCTCCTGCATTATATATAGATGGGAATTGCTGTCAGGCATGAAATTCCTATGGAGGTCTATTACAAGGACTGCATTAAGAAAGCTGTTTCCAATTCCTAGCTGCCAGCATCAAATTTTTAGTTGCCTAGGCAACTGGGCACCTGGGATTTTCCTCCGACGCCCCCTCCCCACCAACTACAACCCTTTTGCAACTTTGCTCCCCACCCCCAACCCGCCATCTCAATCTCTGGGATCCCTGTGGCAGCAAATGTCTACTTCACAGCCTCTTTCTTCTAGCCTGGCTCTGCCAAAAGGTTCAGATGACTGGAAGGACATCCGGAGGCAAGAACATCTGGCATGGCTGATTTCTGCTGACCTCTGCAGGCCAATGTGAGTGATTCGCTTCCTTTCCCTTTCCCTCTCTTCCCTTTTCCTTCCAAAGGCAAGGAAGAGCTGGGACTCCACAGACAACCCACGTGGTGGTTTGGGCAACAGTCTTTTATGGGTGCCAAAGAAGCAGCGGCTGATCTGAAAGGTCCGGAGTTGATGGCTATATGCCAGAAATTCCCGAATACTGGTCGCCGCTCCTTATCTGCTGTTGACTGCTACTACAGAATCAGTGGGTGGCAAATGTTAACATTGAATAAGAAGTGGCCACAGAAGGTTGATCCAAGGGAAATTTGGGAGCTATAAAAATTGTTTCATTTACATAATAACGTAAGAAAAGCTTGCTGGATCAGAACAGGATCCAGCCCAGCATTCCGTTCTCACAGTGGCCAACCAGATGCCTGTGGGAATTCAGGTTCTTTTGGGTAAGAGATGGCGGTGTTATTAGTGAATAAACGTTGCTACAGCTTTGGACCGGTTTTCTTACCCCACATATGCCCACTTGGTCACTTCAGTCTACGGAACTGGCATTTCTACAAATGCCGCAGCATGTTTGATCCACACTTGTGAGAAATCAATCTAGTTACGTGCAGCAATTCCCCCATGTCTTTGTTGTAGTTTCTGAAGCTGAAACCATTTTCCTTTAGGCACACCTACCCAGACATGTCATTTTAGTATGTGCGCTTGTTTGTAAAACTGTGAATTTTAATCTATATTTGGGTAATTTTATTGTGTTTGTTTGCAGCGTTTATTGTTTATTGTGCTTGTTTTCACCGCTATTATCTTTGAATGTTTTATGTTATTTTGTGTATGCTTCTTAGAGAGGTGCTTTGTGGGTTTTGGGAATTAAGCAGTATATAAAGGTAACCTGACCATTAGGTCCAGTCACGGACGACTCTGGGGTTGCAGCGCTCATCTCATTTTACTGACTGAGGGAGCCGGCGTACAGCTTCTGGGTCATGTGGCCAGCATGACTAAGCCGCTTCTGGCAAACCAGAGCAGTGCATGGAAACGCCGTTTACCTTCCCGCCAGAGTGGTACCTATTTTTCTACTTGCACTTTGACATGTTTTCGAACTGCTAGGTGGGCAGGAGCTGGGACCGAGCAACAGGAGCTCACCCCATCGGCTCTGTGGTTTAACCCACAGCGCTACCCATATATAAAGCTTGCTAAATATTCCCCTATGGCTCAGGTGCACATCTTGTATCCAGCAGGTGCCATTGAGTTCAGTATTGTGGGATCCGTTTTATGGAGCTCCCTTCCAGGTGAGGACAGACAGACAACCCCATCCCTCTGGAACTTCAGCAGGCATTATAACTGAATTCTGATTCTATAGCTTTAACTATCCCCCCCCCCCCCCAATTGCATTGAGTTTCTCATACACTGCCTAAGAAGGCCGTAGCTCAGTGGTAAGAGTATGCAGAAAGCCCCAGGATCAATCCCCAGTATCACCAGGTAGGACTAGGAGGAAGGACCCTTTCCTGAAACTCTGACAAGCCACTGCCAGTCAGTATAGACAAAACCACGCAAGATGGATCATAAGACTGTAAAGTTGGAAGTGACCCCCAAGAGCCATCTAGTGCAACCCCACTGCAATGCAGGAATTTCAGCTAGATCATAATCCAAACTCTGCTTAAAAACCTCCAAGGCAGGTGAGTCCACCACCTCTCGTGGGACTCTGTTCCACTGTCAAGCTGCTCTTGCTGTCAGAAAATTCTTTGTGGTGTTTAGTCGGGATCTCCTTTCTTGTAGCTTGAAGCCGTTGGTTTGGGTCCTGCCCTCTGGAGGAGAAAACAAGCTTGCGCCATCCTCCATTTGACAGCCCTTTAGATATTTGAAGATGGGACGCGGGTGGCGCTGTGGTCTAAACCAGAGAGCCTAGGGCTTGCCGATCAGAAGGTTGGCGGTTCGAATCCCCGCGATGGGGTGACCTCCCATTGCTCGGTCCCAGCTCCTGCCCACCTAGCAGTTCGAAAGCACATCAAAGTGCAAGTAGATAAATAGGTCCCGCTCCGGCAGGAAGGTAAACAGCATTTCCGTGCGCTGCTCTGGTTCGCCAGAAGCGGCTTAGTCATCCTGGCCACATGACCCAGAAGTTGTCTGGGGACAAACGCCGGCTCCCTCAGCCTATAGAGCGAGATGAGCGCTGCAACCCCAGAGTTGTCCGCGACTGGACCTAACTATCAGGGGTACCTTTACCTTTACCTACCATATCTCCTCTCAATCTCCTCTTTACCAGGCTAAACATACCACTGAATGTATGTTTGAATCATTCCTGCTTAGAAATGATTGTAATCAAGTGACATATGTTTCCCAAGTAAATAAATAAAATACAATTGCTGAACTAGGAATGCTCAGCTCAGAGCTTTACAGAAAGTTGCCCCCCTTCTCTATTTTTAACTCCCCCCACAAAACAACAGGGTTCTTGGCAAACTTTACATATTTCACTATCTTTTTCCCCTCTATTTTTCTAGGCTTCAATAGCTCACAGCTTCCTTGAGGAGAAAAGTTGGACTAACTTCTGTACTCTCCTTGTTTTGTACCTTTTGCTAATGAGCGTCAACAATAATTATGACAGCAGCAATAAAACAATTTATTATCAAGTTCAGACGTGAGTGTTAAGAGTATTATTCAATTCTTCTTTTAAAAACCCAAAAAGAATTAGTAAGTGCTCTCATCAGAAACAAAAGTTACAGGTTGTACTAATCTGTGAATCTGGTATGATGAATGAAAGGGAGGCGATTCAGAATCCGTTCTCAGGGCACCACCACACAGCGTGTATTGGGGTCATGAAATCAATGGTTCGGTTCCTGCACAGGTTTGATATAAAACCTGAAGATTTAAAGAGCCTCTACACAACAGTGAAGCATTGCAACCAGCACAATAGTAAAGAGAAGTGTGTTTTAAAAATCTAAAACATAACTATGATTGCACGTTTATTAAAAAGACGCAGAACCTTTTTTCAGCCCTAGAAGGGCTCCATAAAATACCAGTATCGTCTTAACACAGTTCACAAAGGCTTGATGAGGATAGTCGAGATTTGGGGGGTTTTTTTTCCATGCAAAGGAGCAGTTTTATCTCCCCCCCACCCCCGCCGACCCTGGATTTCCATCACTTCCATTTTTAAAAAAACAACAACACCAAATAGTTATTTTTATCTGCTTACAGGGCACATGGTGTGCGCATGTGCAATACTTGTAAGACGCTAGCCATGCACCATCTTAATATGCTCGGAGGCAAACTAAGTACACTGCCAGCCAAACTGATACATCTGGAGAAGGTGTGTTAGTGTTAAGTGCAAATCCGGTATGCAATAACCACTGGAATACTTTTGTGATTGGGAAAGAATGTGAGCCTATGAGCCTGGCAGTACCTGGTTCCTCGCTCAGCTCAGGAACTTTGCAGCTAGCCTTTGGTTGACTGCTGTCTCTCAGCCTTCACCCCACTCTGCCCACCTGCAATTTAGGTGAAATCATAATGATGTTACACAGTGGTTGTAAGAACTGATGAAGTACGTTTTGCTGTCTGAGTAGTGGCAAATGGTCTCTCTCCCCTCCCCCAAGTCAAGGTGCATTAACACCCAAGTTATTTTGGTATTAGAAGCAGAAAATGCCATGTCTATGGATATATTTCGCTCCCTGTCAGTAACAACACAATAACCACAAATTCAAGAATCAACAATTTGCTGCCTTTTTCTGTGGGGCCACTGCACTCTGCCTGATGATAAGACTGACCATTGCTCTTCACCACCATCACACAAGTTGAGTCCATTTTTGTTATAGCAGTGTGCCACTAGAGGGCAATATGACAGCACATTTAACCCAGTTTCCAGAAAAGACAGACGTGGGAGTGAATCATCTAAACATATCCCTCTTTTATAGTGCTGGCCTAAGTATGTTACTCAGAAGTCAGTCCTGCAAGAATTCAGTGGGGACTTAGGCCTTTTTCACAGCACAAACTAACCTAACCTACTCAGAAGCAAGTCCTACTGAATTTAACGGGGCTTCCTCCCAGCCTGTTGCAATGCCCATATATCCAGTACGGTAGTTTCAAAAGAAAGAGAAACCGGTTTAACAAGTATCTTGCTATTTTAGTCCCATCCAGTGCAAATGCTCTTTTTTTGGGGGGGGGGGAGACTATCATAAAACCTAGGACTCAAACGTTGCAAGTCCAGCACCCTATCCGCCCATGCCACCCTAAAAAAAATATGTGCAATTGTCATTTGTGAATTTGCGTCTCTAATTATTGCGGACATTTCAGCACCAGATGGGAGGGGGAAATGCCCCCCCCCAAAAAAAAAAACCTGCCCCGCATTCTGCTAGAACAAAGGTGACAACCCTAACCCTAACCGTGTCCCACCCAACCCCGCAGCCCCCCAAAAGGCAGCCACGGGACTTCCTGGGCCAGCTCTCTAGTGGGTAGGCAGAGGCACCAACCCAAAACACCGCTTCCTTCCTGTCGCGCACTGATGACGTAAAGGACGAATAGGTTTCTCTACTGTGCTTAATACTCCCTTTCCACCATCTCCCTAAAGAGGCTCCAGCCCGACGCCGCTCGCTGGCAGCAATGCACCGCCGGGGAGTCGGGGCCGGCGCCATCGCCAAGAAGAAGCTGGCCGAGGTCAGGCTTCTTTCCCCCCTTCTTCTTCTTCTTCCTCTTCCAGCTGATCTTCCTTTCATTCCCATCCTGCTCGCTTGCTGTCTCTCCCGCCAGCCCATCCTTTGTAGGAGGGGAAGGGGCTGCAGTTTGCGCCTCCTGCCACTCCCTGGGAAGCTCTTTAACCCTTACCAGTGTCGGATTTACGTATAAGCTAAACAAGCTATAGCTTAGGGCCCCGCTCTCTTGGGGACCCCCCCAAAAATTAAAGGGAGGGGAAGAAAACCCTGGATGTACATTTCCAAAATATAAGATAAAAAACAAATAAAATAAAGCCTATATACAGCAACAGTGTTTGGTGTTGTGCGGCTCCTATGGTGTAAATTGTGTTTCTAAATGCCAATGTGTTTGCATTATTAAGTTTGTTATGCATGAAAAATCATTTTAAGAAACAGAACTTTCGTGTATCTGAAGAAGTGTGCATGCACATGAAAGCTCATACCAGTAACAAACTTAGTTGGTCTCTAAGGTGCTACTGGAAGGAATTTTTTTGTTTAATAAAAACTTAGTTTTTATTTCGTTTCGACTATGGCAGACCAACACGGCTACCTATCTGTAACTAAATCATTTTAAGTTAGAGCTTAATAATTATTTCACTATTAATAGACTTCTTCTTAATTGTATTTCTGTTCAACGATTACTTTGATAAAATACACATTTTGATGTGCAAATGGCTTTAGATACCTATGAGGTCCATAAATTACCATATAGCATACATTCAACACAAAAAAACAGCAACAATTTGTTGTTGACAAAGGACAGCTGGACATATAAAGGGCCCCATGACCTTCAGAAGCTTAGAGCCACATCAAACCTAAATCTGGCCCTGCTTCAACCCCAGGCTGGACGAGGGGTGGTGGTGGTGGAGAAACGCACTTTGCACGTGCTCAGAGGCATTTCTCTTCAGTCCCATTGCCCATTATTGTATCCTGCAGCTGGCAGGGATTACCCCCAGGCATTCAATCTGCTGCACCTCTCCCCTAAACTAGGGCTGCCTGGCTTCTTAAAACCCTTTGCTGGAATTTGTCTCCTTCGCACTTTTGTCTGATGAGACAAGAAGAGAAAAAGAATCTTTATTTGCATCAGCCACTAGCCATAGCAATAAAATAAAATAAAATGTACGGAAGATACGTGTCTCTGCTTCAAGAGAGCGAAGAAGCAGGGATGGGAGACTTGTGGCCATGGGCATAGCCGAGGGGGTGCAGTGGGGCAGCTGCACCTCCTTCAAAATAATCAAAATCAATACAGATTTGAGGTTCTGCCCTCCCCCCCCAACAAAAGCCTGCCCCCTCTAACAAAAATCCATGTTTGTGGCCCTCGGGATGTTGTTGGACTGCATGTCCCATTGGCACCAGCAAGCTCTCCAGTGATGGGAATTTTAGTCCAACGTCATGTGGTGGGCCACAGGTTTCCCCATTGCTCCTGTAAGGTAAGCATTATGCTCCATTTTGCAGATGTGGAGACTGAGGCTAGGAGAGAGCGGTTTGCCTCAGGCTACCTTGTGTGTGGAAGAAGGGAGATTGAAACTTCCTGGTTCGTAGCTCAGACTCTTAGCAGCTAAGCTACACCAGCTCTTGACAACTTGTGCAGTCAGTTATTTCTGGGTTCCAGTAGAGGCTAATGGAGCATCTCTTCAATATTTCTCTGATGAAAATAGGGACATCGTATTCAATAATAATAATAATAATAATAATAATAAATAATTTTATTTTTTACACCCCACCCATCTGACTGGGTTGCCCCAGCCACTCTGGGCTGCTTCCAACATATATAAAACATAATAAAACCTTAAACCTTAAAAACTTCCTTATACAGGCCTGCCTTCAGATTTCTTCTGAAGGTTGTGTAGTTACTTATTTCCTTGACATCTAATGGGAGGGCATTCCAGAGGGCAGGTGCCACTACCAAGAAGGCCCTCAGCTTGGTTCAATGTAACTTCATTTTTCACAGTGAAGGAACCGCTGGAAGGCCCTCGGAGCTGGACCTCAGTCTCCGGGCTGAATGATGTGGGGTGGGGTGGGGGTGGAGACACTCCTTCAGATGTACTGGGTTGAGGTCGTTCAGGGCTTACAAAGTCAGCACCAACACTTTGAATTCTGCTCAGAAACAATTTGAATTGTGCTCTTAGGAAGCTGCGTAAACATAGGCAGAAAGGCGGCTTGCTGGCCTTCAAGAGAAAGGAGAGTTGCACTGCTTTGGTGCTACAACTTAAGACAGCTGAGTCTTGGGTGCTTGCCAAACAGTCCTGTGGACAGGGCATTCTCATAAGAGCATAAGATGAGTATGCTGGATCAGGCCAATGCTACATCTAGTCCAGCATCCTGTTCTCACAGTGGCCAACCAGAGCCCGTGTGAAGCCTCCAAGCAGGGCATGGACGCAACAGCGCTCTGCTCAGCCACAGTTCCCAGCAACTGGCATTTAGAGGCATCCTTCCTCTGACAGTGGAAGGAGAACGTAGCCATTGTGGCTCCCATAATGATGTTTAAGAATCAGAGATGCACATCCAGGAGGGGAAATGGCTTACATATCACTCTGCATCTTACCACCATTTTTTTTTCTTTGTAGGCCAAATACAAGGAACGTGGGACAGTTTTAGCTGAAGACCAGTTAGTCCAGGTGAGATGAGGAAACACAAAGGTTTATTATTATATTTTATTTTATATATATATATATTATTAAATTTTCTATTTTACAATTTAGAATATTCATTTAGGCAACCTTAAGATATCAATGACTTCCCTTCTTCTCTTTCCATGCTTCATTTTGCATAGCATAAAATCCCTGCATCTTTTATATAAACTAAACCATTCATTATTCCATTGTTACTTCCACCAGAACTTATTTACACTGTTGAGTTTATCTTAATGCTGCCAACGTTTTCAAGTGTACACTATTATCAGTAAACATTTTCCAATCTTCTTGAAATGAATGTTCTTCTCATTCTCTTATTCTGTAAGTTAGATCCTCAAGCTGCGCATATTCCATCAGCTTAAGTTGCCATTCTTCTTTAGTTGGGACCTTGCTTGTTTTCCATTTTTGGGCTAAAAAAACACAGGCCGCCATAGTGGCGTACATGTGAATAACCTTTTTTGACATCTGGGAATTTCCATCTAAATTATCCCCAATGAAAAGGACTCTGGTTTTTTTTTTGGGGGGGGAAGGTGCTTTAAAACATTTTCCCCCCCCCAGTTCACTTTAAATTATTTCCCAATGCCCTTTTGCCCTTTTACAGGTCCACCACATATGAAAGAACGTTCCCTCGACCTCATTACATCTGCAGAGATGTAATGAGGAATCACTAAGGTTTGATCTTAGTGTTAAAAGGAGGGCCATTGCAAAATGTGTGAATCTAAAAAGCTCTTGTATGAGCCTAGGCTTCTGTACATGATGCACATTATCAACCTGTGGTTCCCATTGTCACAGGGTGTTGCACTGATCAGGGGGAACCAACAGCAGGGGAAATGAATAGAATAGAAAAATACATAGGTGATATGTCTGTATTGATGGGTATATGACAGCCATAATTTCTGGCTTCCCAGTGGATGGGACATGGAGATGGATAATTCATTGGCTTAATCCCAACATTAGTCTTTAAACTATTAAGAAGACAGCACTGGAGCAAAAAAGGCTTTCCCATAAATCGTTTTCTTTGTGGTAATGGCGACAGAGAGCTGTCCCTTATGAAACATCAGTCTGTTCTGGGTCTCAAAGGTGTATTTCGAATTAGTAGCCTTTCGAAGAAGATCGTTTTAAACCTGTTTCTTCTTTCTATCCCCTGGCTTCGTTTACAGATGTCCAAGCAGCTGGATACGTTTAAAACTAACCTTGAAGAGTTTGCCAGCAAACACAAGCAAGAGATCCGTAAAAACCCGCAGTTCAGAGTCCAGTTTCCAGGACATGTGTGCAACGATCGGGGTTGATCCCCTAGCCTGTAAGAAATGGGGGAGGCAGGGATTTAGGGGGCAGGAAGGGTTTCTGCAGAATCTGCTGGTCTTTCTTTGGTGCTTCAGTTCGATCTTCCGTGTTTCCATTAAAAATAAAAAGGAGTGGCATTGTTTTCTCAAATTAAATAAAAAACGAGTTATCACAGTATATAATGTAAGTTGTAAGCCCTCTGAGGAGGGACCATTTTGTTTTTTTTGTTTTTTAAAAATTTTATTGCAAAAGCTTTATTGATTAAAACACAATACATCCAATACATTCTCACATTAACATACAGTATCATTTTTATCATACATTTCCCATTTTTCCATCCTCACACCCACCACCAAACACCCCTCTGACTTACCTCCATCACTCTTTCGACTTCCATTATAAGCTATTTGTTCACTATTTGTACAATCTTAACTTCTATATATTTCTATAATCATCTTTAATTCTTTATATTAATTTATTATTTAACAATTCCTTCATACCTCTTACTCCAAGCATATTAGCACTTCTTTCTTTGAGCAACGTTTCTCCATATACCCTTCATAACATTTCCATTGTTCCTTCAAATTTTGATTTGTTTGGTTTCTTATTGCTGCCGTCAGTTTTGCCATTAACAAATACTCATTTAACTTGCCTATCCACTCATCCTTTGTTGGGACCTGTTGTGTTTTCCATTTAGCTGCTATCACCATTCTGGCGGCCGTGCTAGCATACAAAAATACACTTTTCTTTCCACTAGGTATTTGCTCATCTAATAAACCTAGCAAATATGCCTCCGGTTTCTTTACTATTGATTTTTTCATCATTTTTGTCATTTCTGTATGTACCATTAACCCCAAAATTTTTATATCCTCGCATAGCCACCACATATACAATAGCGTCCCCACTTCTTTCTTACATCTCCAACAAAGGTTAGACGAGGGACCATTTTGATCCATGCTCTGCCTTCCCAAGCCATGTTGCTGTTGGGAGTGGACGGTGGGCCTGTCTATAACTCCTTATCCCCAACTTGTCCTTGCTCAGATGCAAGTTAAATTTACAGTCAGTAAGAAGAATTGGATGAGCATAAATAACTTCCCGTGGACTTCTCACTGAAAAATGGAAAATCACTCTCGAGGAAATGTTCCAAAAATCATGGATAGGGAAGGCAGAGAGCAGGTCTTGTCCCCTTTGAATTCTTGACACTCGCCAAACTAGGAAGTTCCTTTGCCTTTTTCTTTATTGAAAAAATCTAAACTTGCAAAATTTGGTCCTGGAGATTCTAAAATAATAATAACGCAGCGTTCTTTTTTTTTTGTCTTCCATATATTCATATCTATATTTCATTCCCTCTTCCGCAGCTGGCAAAGGATTCTGGTCAGAAATGTTGGGTGTTGGAGATTTTTACTACGAGCTCGGTGTTCAGATTATTGAAGTCTGTCTAGCTCTAAAGCACAGAAATGGAGGTGAGGATAGCGTCCAGTCTCTTCTCTTCTCAGGGTTGTGTGTGTGTGTGTGTGTTTACAGTTCTCTTAATGCCTGCCTGCCACTCTCTGAATGGGTGGCCGATATCTGCGAGCTTCCTGGCCATGCTAGTCCAACCCCCTAGAGACATTAACACAACCCTGAGCGTCTCCACTCAGAAGTAAATCCCACTGAATTCAGTAGGTCTTATTTCTTGGTAGTTGTGCATAGAATTTCATGCATCAGTAGGAGTAAGACTCTTACTATGGAGGAAGCCGCATTGAACTCAGGGGGGGGGGAACCTATGGCTGTGCTGGCTGGGGCTGATGGGAATTGTAGTCCAAAATACCTGGAAAGCGCCAGGTTGGGGAAAGCTATTGTGTAGGATTGCAACCTTTTATATATACAGTACAGTCGTACATTGGAAGTCGAATGGAATCCGTTCTAGAAGTCTGTTCGACTTCCAAAATGTTCGTAAACCAAAGCACAGCTTCTGATTGGCTGCAGGGTCAGAAGCCCCATCGGACGTTCGGCTTCCAAAAATAGTTCATAAACTGGAACAGTCACTTCCGGGTTTGCAGCGTTTGGGAGCCAAAATGTTTGAGAACTAAACTGTTCAAAAACCAATTTTTTAAATTGAATTTTCTGTTTTACAATTCAAAGTACTCATTTTACATCCTTAAGATATCAGTGATTTCCATTCTTCTCTTTCCATGGTTCATTTTACATACCATAAATCCCTGCATGTTTTACAAAAACTATACCATTCAGTATTCCATTACTGCCTCCATCAAAACTTGTTTACACTGTTGAATTTATCTTAATGCTGCCGGCATTTTCAGCTGTGCACAATTATTTCCCTTATATCCAATAAACATTTTCCAACCTGCTTAAAACCCATGTTCTTCTTGTTCTCTTATTCTACATGTTAAGTCTGGGAGTTGTGAATATTCTGTCAACTTAAGTATAGGATTGCAACCTTAGCCTGCTAACATATTGGGTTGGATTCAAATTCCTTGTATGCATGATGGTTGTGTGTTAACACGCCTCTTGCTTCCTCATTCCCGCTAGGGCTGATAACACTGGAAGAACTTCACCAGCAAGTGCTGAAGGGGAGAGGAAAATTTGCGCAAGACGTCAGCCAGTAAGCCTTGCGTTGGAGACTGCACCGCAGTGGGGGGTGTAATATGTTTTGCATCATTTTGCATAATTAGTTGTGGCTGCTGAAGGTTCACTGGCAATGTCTAGGGTGATGGAGCAGAGCTTCCCACAGGAAATAATTAAATCAGTCGTGCACATTGACAAGTTCAGAAGTACTGTTTTTGGGGGACAGGGGGTGGGTGGGTATGGAGGACTCCCTGGTCCTGAATGGGGTAACTGTGCCCCTGAATGACCAGGTGCGCAGCCTGGGAGTCATTTTGAACTCACAGCTGTCCATGGAGGCGCAGGTCAGTTCTGTGTCCAAGGCATCTGTCTACAAGCTCCATCTGGTACACAGGGTGAGACCCTACCTGTCTCACCAGAGTGGTGCATGCTCTAGTTATCTCCTGCTTGGACTACTGCAATGCGCTCTATGTGGGGCAACCTTTGAAGGTGACCTGGAAAACTACAATGAATCCAGAAAGTGACAGCTAGACTGGAGACTGGGAATGGCCGGCGATACCATATCACACCAGTCCTGAAAGACCTACATTAGCTCCCAGTACGTTTCTAGGCACAATTCAAAGTGTTGGTGCTGACCTTTGAAGCCTTAAACGGCCTCGGCCAAGTATACCTGAAGGAGCATCTCCACCCCCATCGTTCATCCTGGACACTGAGGTCCAGTTCCGAGGGCCTTCTGGCGGTTCCCTCACTGCAAGAAGCGAAGTTACAAGGAACCAGGCAGAGGGCCCTCTGACTGGTTCCCTTTAGCTTCACTTCTCACAGTGAGGGAACCACCAGAAGGCCCTTGGAGCTGGACCTCATTGTCCGGGCTGAACGATGGGGGTGGAGACGCTCCTTCAGGTATACAGGGCCGAGGCCGTTTAGGGCTTTAAAGGTCAACACCAACACTTTGAATTGTGCTCGGAAAGAAAAGAGAAGAAAACTGTGTTTCTCAGGTAACTCATTTCTGCACCAAGTGTTATGTTTTGTAGCTTTTCTGTGCTTCCACTGAGACCATCCTTTGCCCTGACTCTTCTTTCCCTGGCTCCTCAGAGATGACCTCATCCGGGCAATTAAGAAGTTGAAAGTTCTAGGAAACGGCTTTGGGATCCTTCCTGTTGGTGGGACCTACCTGATCCAGTCTGTGCCGGCTGAACTAAATATGGACCACACGGTTGTGATACAGCTTGCTGAGGTACCCATGCCCGGTTGACTCAGTTTCTGCTATTATTCAAGGGGTTGATTCAAAGTTCTTGTACTGAGCTTTCAATCCCTTGCCTATACAGTCCTATGTTGCAAGTCGAACAGAATCCATTCTGGAAGTCTGTTCAACTTCCAAAACGTTTGAAAACCAAATCACGGCTTTGCTCCTGCAGCCAGTCAGAAGCCCCATCAGACGATTGGGTTCCAAAAAGAACGTTCACAAACCAAAACAATCACTTCTGGGTTTGCGGCGTTTGGGAGCCAAAACATCCGAGTTCTAGGGCATTCGGATCCAAGGTACGACTGTCTCTGTGTGTGTTTCATCGACACCCTTCTGGTCACCCATAGTTCACTGGCCTCTGTTGGGAGACAGAAGGGGGAGGGAGGAGCTCCATAATTCCTTCTCAATCTCGTCCCCTTCAGTCCAGTCCCTGACAAGAGGACATTGCTTCTCCCTAGTCAGAAGCCCTACCTAAACTTCTTTTCCAACCCCCCCATGCTGGGGGCATAACCCTGGGTCTTTGAAGTTTCTCAGCCCCACTCACCTCACAGAGTGTTGTTGTGGGGGAGGAAGGGAAAGGAGAAGGTTAGCCGCTTTGAGACTCCTTCGGGTAGTGAAAAGCGGGATATCAAATCCAAATTCTTCTTCTGCTTCTTCTTCTTCTTCTTCTTCTTCTTCTTTCTTCTTTCTTCTTTCTTCTTTCTTCTTTCTTCTTCTTCTTATTTTGAAATCGCCTCCTTTCTTTACTCTCCGTTTCAGAAAAAGGGGTACGTGACCATCAGTGAGATCAAGTCGAGTTTGAAGTGGGAGGTGGAACGAGCGAAGCAAGTTTTGGTATGTAAACAACGAGTTACGTTATAAAAAGAAAAGAGCACCCACCTCTTGGCAGCTAGGAAAATGAAATATTGCGTTAGAAGTTGTATAGGTTAGGCAAAGGTGCATATCATTATACATGTTTGCTTGCAACTAAATGTTGCAGCATGGAGTCTTCTCTGTTGAGGATTCTAAGCTATCCATTCCATGAACCCTCCTGCTGCTTTCTGTTTCTTCCCCAACAGTAAGTCAACATTCTGTAGCCACTGAGCATGCTCAGTCCTCCCCCTGTTTTAGGGTTTCTCCCCTACGAAGCTCAGGGTTCCCCAAGCCTGCTGTTGGGAGAGTCCTCTTGCACTCAGTTCCTGCATCTGGTTGGCTACTGTGAGAATAGGATGCTGGACTAGATGGGCTTTTTGTATGTTCTGCCTGCCTGCACTGTGTTGCGGGGGAAAGTGCAGAGCCACTTGTGATAGCCCTCCTCTCCAAATAATATTCTGTGGCTTTTTGCAGGATCACTTGCTGAAAGAAGGCATGGCGTGGCTGGATACCCAAGCTCCAGTGGAACCACAGTACTGGCTACCTGCCCTCTTCACAGAGCTTTACTCTCAGGAAATCACACCAGAAGAAGCGAAGGAAGCTTTACCTTGACAGCCGAAAGGGGGACTGATTTATCTGAACATTTTCATTTAAATGGGATGATGCTTTTTGCATTAGTATGATAAAGCTGAGTCACATCGAATGCCTATAGATATTTCCCCCCCCCCCAAGTCTTTAGAAGAAAATGTCTGCGTTACCAAACCCTGCCAAGCAGGTATATTTGACACTGATTTTTGGGCTTCTGCATGATGGAGAGACTAGTTTCATTAGCAAGCTGTTAGTCCTCATGACTGGAAAGGGGTGGATGTGTGGTTTTTTTTTTCTCCTTGAAGACTTAGAAAGTGGAGAGGATTGGAGGTGAGGATTGGTGTCAATGTATGTGTTGTAAGCGTCTCTTCCTCCTTTCCCCCATTTCCTAATTACATTGTTGTATACTTGATTTAACTCTGTGCACACTGGCTGCCTTCTTCCCTAGTTAAGGGTTCCTTGTTTATCTCACAATGAGATGAGAGAACTCCGTCTTTAGATGGTGAAACAGCCAAAATTCTATACTGTTCCTTATTGGGGCTTTGGGAAAGGGACCAAATAATTTTACTATTCTGTACATTCATGCCCCATTACAGTGTTGAAATTGTCCTCAATTTGTGTTTTAAAAAAAAATCAGTTTCTAGTCCTGTGATGACAGGGCTTAAAACTTATTTGAATTATTGGAGTCTAGTAGCTCTAGATGCATTTTCAAATTCTGTCATCTCCACAACCAGGAAGACAAGAGGATGGGGACAGGAAGAGAACTGTTTGTACCTTTGTATAGTGAAATCTACTCACTTTTATTCTTTGCAAATGCAGTAATGTGGATTTCACGAAACAGCCTTAAGATTCTTCCCTGTGTCATTATTGTGAACAACCTAGAAATCTCACGGGGCATTTGAAGAGCTCTTTCATCCACTTATGCAGAGAAACACCTAGGGCCAAGATTCCACCTTAGGCTTTGTGGTTACAGTTATAAAAATCATCCGTGTGTGTTTTTGCTCATTTAGATCAAGCATTTGAGTCAGCAGAGCAAAGGAGTCATTTCCACAGGTAGGATTTGCTTTTCTTAGCAAGTGAGGAGGAACTGCCTCTGGTAGCTTCACAAAAATCACTTTAAGGCAGCTTACAGAAAACTGCCTGCTGTTCACATGCAGAGGGGATCCGGAGATTGTGGTAAGCAACATCCACCACAAACCTGACTTGGGCAGAAATGCTTATGCAGTCCCTCTGGGTGACTCTGCCTCAAGTTCAGCAGTTCTAGGCAGCTGGCCAAACCCTCCCATGAGATGCTTTGGGCGTCTACTTGGATATCATAGCAGCAGATACCCTGCTTTTCACCATTGTATCCTCAGCACAGCCTTGTAAGATAAAAAGTCAGGTTGAGAAACCAGGTGGGCCAAGTCACCCAGGTGGGTTGCACTTCTGAGTGGCGATTTGAACATGGGCCTCCAGCACTCCTAACCACTGTACCCGGTGCTTTTCTTAAAAGGGGAAAAAAGTGCCGGTACTCACCATCAAGTTGTTACAGTATGTTCCACACTTTTAACCAGTGCTTTTCTTCTAGGGGGGAAAAAGGTGCCGGTGCTGTGGGTGGCACTGTGGTCTAAACCAGAGCCTCTTGGGCTTGCCGATCAGAAGGTCGGCAGTTCAAATCCCTGCGACGGAGTGAGTTCCCGTTGCTCTGTCCCAGCTCCTGCCAACCTAGCAATTTGAAAGCACGCCAGTGCAAGTAAATAGGTACCGCTGCGGCGGGAAGGTAAACAGCATTTCCGTGAGCTCTGGTTTCCGTCACAGTGTCCCGTTGCGCCAGAAGCGGTTTATTCATGCTGGCCACATGACCCAGAAAGCTGTCTGTGGACAAACGCCGGCTCCCTCGGCCTGAAGGCGAGATGAGCGGCGCAACCCCATAGTCGCCTTTGACTGGACTTAACTGTGTGGGGGTCCTTTAACTTTACTTTTACCTTGCCCTTGAGCACCCCCAGAAAAAGCACTGACTGTACCACATGGGTTTTTGTATGACTTGCAACAAATGGTTAATGTTCTTCAGCCTTTAGGGTGGGAAACATCCTCCCCAGCACTGGAGTTTGCTTACAAGTGAATAAGCAGGTTTAAGAATTATGTCAGGCAGGAAAGGGGGAGTTGGCATGGGGTGCTTGCGTAGGAAATGAGCAAGAGAGGAAGTACCGTACTTTTCCGTGTATTAGACGAGTTTTTTATCCCAGAAAAGTAAGTTTAAAACTGGGGTGCCATCTTACACATGGTCAGTGCATATTGGTGACGTGGGCTGGGTGTCTATTTACCGTACTTTTGCCTTGGCAATCTGGTGTACGATTTGGTGCTTCTGACAGTGAGGGAACAGCTGGTGGGTGGCTTGATGTTGGGAAAGATGGAGGGCACAAGGAGAAGGGGACGACAGAGGATGAGATGGTTGGACAGTGTTCTCGAAACTACCAACATGGGTTTGACCAAACTGCGGGAGGCAGTGGAAGACAGGAGAGCCTGGCGTGTTCTGGTCCATGGGGTCACGAAGAGTCGGACACGACTGAACGACTAAACAACAGCAGCACATGCTTGGCAGCGCAGCTCAGGCGGGTGAGCAACTGGGGGCAATCCTCTGCAAAAAAAACCTTGACAACTCTGGGCAATCTCCCCCCATTTTCTTAAGTTTGAGTCCCCAAAAATATCTATGGGGGCGTGGTATACACAGAAAAATACGGTAAGTGAAGCGAGGCTTGTGTCCCAAAGAATGTGATGACGCTTCTGGGAATGAGGTACTTGATGAACGTTTAATATTTTTAGTTATGGAGTGTGTCAATCTAGATTGTAGATTGTAAAGTGCTCATCCAAAGCCAGGAGTGGGGGACCTCAGGGCCAGGGCCCAACTGTGGCCCTCTGTCCAGTCCTTGGGACTTTCTCTAGGTCTAGGTCGTACGCCCTCCTTGTGCCTCTTGTGTCATTGAACTGCAATGATATTTCCTGCTTGCCTCAGTGGAGAAAGCAGTGTTCGAAATTAGCCAGACGCATTTTGCACCAGAGTATTGGCCACTTGCGGCCGAAAGAAGATGCCCGGGCGCCAGGATGACTCCTGACATCTCCACCACCTGGAGGTGCATGCCTGGGGATCATTCAATTTGGACTTTTTTAACACACTTACTACCTCGTCCTGTAGAATTCTATGTTATATTTCATCGCACCATCAGAATGAATTTCAGGAACCAAAATGCTTTTTCTGTGCAGCCTGTGCAGGGGCAATCAGCAATGTTATAGTAATATATATAGTTAATTGGTGTGCTTGTCTTCACTTACCCCCCCCCCCGTCCTGCTCACAATTGTGAAGACTATTCCTACATTACAAATGGTCCGTTTCTGCCTTAAGGGGAAAAAAAGGCAGGAATAGGCCAATACATATGTGGACTGTCGCTGAATCAAGTGACTCTTCTTCTTGTAAGTTCTTCATCTAGTTCAAGATTATCACCTGAACTAGCCTTCGGGTATAGGGTGTGTGTGTGTAAATCAAACCCAGTCAGCCCATCATTTGCAAAAGATGACTTTAGAACCGTCTTGCCCCAAAATGACAACTAGACATTCTGTTTTGGTGACTGCAACCTTGGTTTAAGGAGCCATTTGGCCCCTGGCTCATATATCTGAGTTTCTAACACTGGGAGAAAGGTGTGTGCATAAACCTTTGCTTTATTCTGTAGGAAGTACAGCAATCATTGCTTCACACACACCCCCTTTGCCACTGGTCCCACCAACCAATGGCACGTGTGGGACCTGGAAGTTTCACCAAAAGGGAATACAGTACATCCCTGATACAAGCTGCTTATGAAAACAAGACCCCCTTTGGGGGCATTCCCTGTTCTTTTACCAATTCAGGACAAAAAAGAAACTCGGATCCTGCCAAAACAAACTTTATTGCACCAAAAAAAAAAAAAAAAAATATGTACAATTGTATATAAACAAGGATTCCTTATTTTTCTTAAGACCCTTGTGCATTCGAGTGTGTTTAGCTTGTTAGGCCTAAAAGTCTGTCACTAAACATTTTGTCTAGATCAGTCATCTAGGATTGTCACTTTTGAAATGGAAAACATTCAGAAAACAGATGACTATGGGCAGCTAGAAAAACATATTTCTTTTTTGTTTTGTTTTGTTTTCTTACATCCACATGCGAGCCGTGTGAAAAAGAAATAACCACATAAGGCATTTTCATGTTTTCTTTTCGTTTTGTCTTAAAAGAAATGTAATGCAATGGTTCAACAGCCAACATGCATCTGGAACTAAGGTCTCTTGAAGTAACAGGTGCTCTGATTCAGTAACACCTCTGGTCCTGGTGACTATAGACTGGGGGAAAGCCAAACTTACACAATTGGCAGAGTTCGGAGAATACAAGTCCTACCTAGGTCCTACTGATTTCTGTGAGACTTAAAACGTTAACTGTGCACTCAAGTCCCTTTGATTTCAATGGAGGTTCAGCACGACTGATTTTTGTTTTGCTGGATTGCACCCAATGAGATTAACACAAACATGATAAGATTGCCTTCGTCCTCATGAGGTGCCCCCTCTACAAGGCATCTAAATGCAAACTCGCATTAAAAAGCTTTTGATTCCACCGGCTATTCGTAACCCTTGGGAGATTCTTTTCTCCTTGCGGGTGGGAGAGAAACAGAGAAAATGGCATTCCACTCCAAAAAGCAGGTATGGGGGGGGGTTAATTTTAGTTTTAAGCAGCAGCACATCGTACTCTACACGGGAGAGGCAGCAGTAGCTGCAAGACTGGTGGTGTGCTTGCAGATAAAACCATGCCTATAATCATACGAGCTTCCTTTCAGGGGCCAGTTAGGAAGGTTACCCCGCATGATTCCTTCAGCTGGGATTGGACCTACTGAGTGCAATGCTTCCTACTGGCCTGGCCACTGTTAACATCTGCTCACCTCCCCCTGCCAAGTTTTTGATCTGGATGTGCATCTGTAGGGTCAGGAGCAGTCCCCTCCCCCCACAATTTTTTTTTTTAAAAAAAAGACTTAAAAGGGTCTCTAAAATAAGAAGGGGGGGAGCAAGTGAAAGGTGCTCACAAGGCTTCCGAGCCTTTCTACGTAGAAACCAGCTTGAACTTTCAAAAGTAAAAAATAAAATAAAATACTCTGCCAGCTGGGAGGATGGCCAGACATTATCCCACAATTCGATCCTCAAAAGGCATGTGCTTCTCAAGTGTATAGCACGACAAAGTGATTTGGAGAGAAGGGAGCTACGGCAGATTTTTACACATCTGCCATTTACTTCTGTTTCAATAGAGGTTCCTGACAAAAAAAACGAGAGCTAGTCCTTCGACAGATCTCAACAGCTGGCTTTCTGCCCTGGCCTACTTGTCCAACTTGGACTGATGCTTATTGCTGTCCTTCCATTAGTTTGTATGCTCTTCTACATCACTGAACTCCTAACTATGCCCCCAAAAGCTGCAGGTCTGAGTCTGCTATTGCACTGCCAAAGCTTAAGATTAGCATTGCTTTTCTCTCTCTTGGTGCTGCGTTAATTTATATTTGCTGTCTCTCTCTCTCTTGAAACACAATCAATGGCTGCATAGAATCACTCGTCTTCCCTAAATTCTAATACTGCACCTTCCAAATAAAAATTATATGCCACTTGCAGGAAATAAACTGCCAGAATGATGACTCCTTCCAAGGATCACAAAAAAATAAAAAATAAAAAACACTGGCCGTGAAACCTGCTCAACTTCACCTTTTGAAGGCCGCTGGCTGGGTTGCTCACAAGGCTGACGCGTTAACAATTTAGGATCTCTCCCAGTTTGTCTCGTCCTTCTTTCCTGCCTGGATTCCAAATTTGGGGAGGGGTTTTTTAAAAGGAGCTCTAGAGTTGAGTAAAGCTTTGGAAACTGCTTTTCCGTTGCCGTCGTTTTGAATCGCCGCAAAGCCCAGTTCTGGCCAAAGTTCCTCCTCTTTGGTCTGTCTAGGACAGGCAACACCAACCCAACTGGGGAACTGAAACGGAGCGAATATGAAAACAGGGCTTGGTTATTTAAATGGCCAAAGGTGCTTTTTCAGACTTGGTAGAGCTGGGAGTCCATCCCGTTGTGTGGTGGGGGAGGGCAACGCTGGGAGGGAGGTGCTGAGGGTGTATGCGGCATATTGAAACAGACAGCAGGGCGAAGAGGCAAGCTCTACCTCCTGCTCTTTTAGAATCATGGGGAGGACAGAAACAAACCCGCCACGGGTTCTTCCAGAATGCCTTTATGCCATTTTTGCTCATGGGTCTGCAGCGGAGAAAGAGCCACTTTCAAAAGACAGCTTGTCAGAAGCCCGGTTCAGTCTTAGCATCAAATCCTCGTTTGTTTTAAACAGCGTGTACCAGAGCACTGGAGGAGGCAATGAAGGGGTGCTGCTCAGCCCAGGTTCTCCCCGCTCTAGAACCGGACGGGTTCTTGGGTCTCTCCGGGGTTCCTCCGCAGTGCCTGGAGTCAGAAGATCCCACCTCTACGTCTTGGGTTCCCAAGCGATCAGGTGGGAGGCACCTAAGCCTTAATGCTCCCTTGAGTGTCTGTCTCTGTCTCAGAGGAGCTGCTTTCTGAGTCTATGTCTGGGTTCTCCTGCTGGTGTTTCTCCTGCACTTTCAGGCGGATTCCTTGCAAACGCAGCAGAAGGGACTGGTAGTCAAAGTGCCCTCGCTTCTCGCCGAAGGGATCCTGCGAGAGGAGAGGAGATGGGATGAAAACACCTCTTTTTTAAAAATGCTTTATTGGTTGAAAACTGTATAACAGAAATAATCAGTAGATGTTAAAGACAAGATAAAAAACAATTATTCTTTTCTTCATTGATACTTGTTTTGTACATCGTATTGTAATTAAGTTTAACATGACCTCCGATCTTCCCATTATGTTCCCAGATTAAATTCCTTGATTATGCACTTATCTTTATTTCCCCCGTTATTTAACTTACTTTAAATTTCGTAAACTTATCCTATTTGCACCCAGAAGTCAATCGAAACCTGCCAACGGATTAATATTTTGACAATGTTCTTTTACAAAAATTCTATATGTATGCCCCACTCTGAATTTTTTTTCCATCTGTAACATCTCGTAGCTTTGCCGATAGTCTTGCTAATTCAGCGTGCTCTCAATTTATTTTGCCAGTCTAATTTGGATGGGGTGTCCTCTCCCTTCCAACCTTTTGCGATTAAAATTCTGGCAGCAACTGTAGCATACTTAAAGACTCCCCTGAGCTTTTTTGGAATTTTGTTGCCCTTAATTCCTAGCAGAAATGATTCAGGCTTTTTAGGGAAAGAGCATTTAAACATTTTCTTAAGTTCGTTAAACTGTCTGATCAGGATGAAAACAACTTGCAGCAAGATCTGCCAGGGTTTCTTTGCACATGGACTGGAAACAAGGTGACCAAGGCCTTCTGTAACCAGTTCAAGTCATAGACACTTGACAAGATCAATATTATTCTAAGCAGCGAGTATTTTTTAACAACCCCGAAGCCACAAGAGGAACAGGGGAACTACTGCTGGATCAGACTGGAAACCCAAGTCTAGCAAATCAGATTGCAACATGTGCTTCAGTTGAGAAAAATGAAGTTCTGTTAAGGGAAAATAGCTTTCTATTATATTGAAATCTATTTATAACCTAAGAACCCAAGAGGAACCTGCTGAATTAGGCCAAAGGCCCATCTAGTCCAGCATCCTGTTCTCACAGTAGCCAACCAGATGCCTGTGAGAAATTTGCAAGCAGGACCCGGGCACAAGAGCCCTCTCCCCTCCTGTAGTTTCCAGGAACTAGCATTCAGAAGCATCTATGCCTGACTGTGGAAGCAGAGCACAGCCATCAGGGCTAGCAGCCACAGAAGCTCACTTCCCAGATTAGAGAATGTAGCATCTTTCAACCCCACCCCTTTGCTGGATGCTCTTTTTCCAATAGCCAGGATCTAGTCAAGTCTCCTACCTCTCATCCCCTCGTTCCAACATCCTGCTCACGTTAATATGTAAAAGGTAAAGGAACCCCGGGCGGTTAAATCCAGTCAAAGGCGACTATGGGGTTGTGGCGCTCATCTCGCCTTTCAGGCCGAGGGAGCCGGCGTTTGTCCACAGACAGCTTTCCAGGTCATGTGGCCAGCATGACTAAACCGCTCCTGGCGCAACGGGACACCGTGATGGAAACCAGAGCGCATGGAAACGCCGTTTACCTTCCTGCCGCAGCGACGCCTATTTATCTACTTGCACTAGCGTGCTTTCGAACTGCTAGGTTGGCAGGAGCTGGGACAGAGCAATGGGAGCTCGAACCAAGCGGCTCAGTGGTTTAGACCCCAGCGCTACCCGCGTCCCACAATATACTTCCAGCTAGTTCCTGGTGCTTCAGAAATGCCAGCAATTGGTCATTTCCCCTAATTTGTCCCCCATACCTCAGGTTTTCAATTTGCCCTTTGGAAAAACCCTCAGCTGAGCAAACAAGCCAACTTCTCAAGAGGGGAAGGAAATGTGACAATCCAAATTGTTTGTTTGTTTATTTATTTATTTTTTAAAAAAACAGAGGCTGCCCTCAGGAGTGGCCAGTCATAGACATTATCTGATCCTTACCTGCATCGTCTGTCCTTGGAGGTGAAGCCGCTCTTTGCATACCCCCTCGTAGAAATCATAATACTCCATGAAGGACTTTTCCATGACACCCCTAGCAAGCAAAACGAACCGTAAGGCTGCAGAGCAAGGATGTGACAGGTGGTTTATAACAAAAGGGCTACTGCCATAGTTTGTGCTTCTGAAAATTAGTTTGTCATGTGCACGTTTTTCCCCACAGCGCAATGCACTTTGGTTCCCTCCCTCATGCATGACCTGCTGACCAAAATATTATAAAAAAAAACAACAACCTTAAGTGGCGGACAGCAGGGAGAGATTCTATGAAGCCATGAATACAGTTGTACCTTGGTTGTCAAACACCTTGTGACTCGAATGTTTTGGCTCCCGAACGCCGCAAACCCGGAAGTGGGTGTTCCAGTTTGCAAAGGTTCTTTGGAACCTGAACGCCAGACGCAGCATCCGCAGCTTCCGATTGAGTGCAGGAAGCTCCTGCAGCCAATCAGAAGCTGCACCTTGGTTTTCGAAAGTCGAATGGACTTCCGGAACAGATTCTGTTCGAGAACCCAGGTACGACAGTACTGCAATTTGCACTGCTTGCATAAATATCCTCAGCAAAAGGTCTGAATTAACAAGACACATATTGGTAATCTGGAATAGAATGCGGACAATGATCATGCAGCTGCAGGAATGAATGAATGATGGTGCTTGATTGCTGAGTCATGGGTTTCACGCTGGCAAACAGTTTTTCTAAGTGTGGGGGGGAAAGGCTGACTAAGGGGTACTGCCCTCTCTCCCTCTCCATCCTAAAAGCCTGAAACCCATGAATTGAGACTCCCAAACATACCGTAAAGGCTCTGGACAAGGGCATTTCCCTTCTAGCATGTCACACACAGCAACCCTGATAGTCTCATGCCGAATACACTCGTTGTAATTTTTACTGTCTCCCGGATGTCTTTCCTGCAAGAGATTGGTGGCCAAAAACAAAATTCAGCTTTTACGAAGTTCAAGACACACGGCCCACAACTTTGGTCTTCTCAAGAGTGGGGGTGGGGGAGAGAAGAGAGAGACTGAGAATGCCTCCAATTAGTATTGCTGATATTACCCATTGGAAATACTGGCCAGTCGCTGATAAAAGTGGATTGACAATCCTATTTCAAACCAGAGCTATGTTCCATGAAAGATCCCAGGGAGGTTCCATGCATGGTCTTGTACTGCAGACAAGCTGCGAATACGTGTATACAGACTGCAGCATATGGAATTATCCAGGGCTGCTCCAGGCATTCTTCCTTTCCACTCTGTCCCAATGCAGTCAGCTGTTTTAACACAACAGGTAAGCAGGCCCACCCGCAGCAACATGCTGAACCTCTGAATTGGGAATGTCTTCTTATAAGGATGTATGGGTTGGAGATCAAACCTCAACGGGTCTTATTGCTCTGCCAACATTCCCATTTCTAAGAGAGCAGTTTGTTACAGGATAACCACTTCCCTGTCCCTGTAACAAAGAGCTCCGTAAAGTGGGCACTAATCCACGATTCAGGCTACTTACCTGCTCAAAGCCAGGCTCGTTGTGATAAGGGTTCTCAGTCATCAGGGACTGTATAGATATAAGGACCGAGGAAATGCTCTGTGCAGGACTCCAGGCTGGACCAGTCCACGTACTGCCAGACAGCAAGAAACAGGAGTTTATTTTCACACAGCCAAACAAACACAATTCTGTAAAGTGAAGTGAATGATGTGTGGCTTTCAATGTACTTCGATTTGTCTGTCTGTCTGTGTGTATGTGTGTGTAGGTAGGTAGGTAGTAAAAAAAGAACAGTTTCCAGGCCTCAGGGTGGTGAATTTTTTTTTAAAGACATAATGGCAAGAAACACTAAACAAGCAAAGATAGAAAAGCCCAAAAGTGTGACACACGTAGCAGATAAATTGTATAGTTATAAATGAAATTGCAGGCAGGATTTGAGATAAAAGCAGCAGCGGAAAAACAGCAAAATAATTGTAACACGAGAAATTTTTTTGTAATAGATAAAAAGATGTAATGCAGTAGGGAAAAAAAAGTTTGAGTATAAACACTGTGGAGGCGAGGGTAGGAAGTCATTTTACGAAACAATGTACTCCCTGGTTACCTCCAGTTGCGGACGGGATCTGTTCCGGAGGTCCGGTCGAATCCCGAGGTTTCCGCAACCTGAGGACTGCTTCTGCACATGCGCGCGGGGGCAAAACCCAGTAAAATACTTTTGGGTTTGCCGCGCACACATCCCAAAGTTTATGTAACCAGGGAGTTACGTCAATGGAGCTTCGACTGTATTTGTTTTGAAGGTAGTTGTGAAAATGTTTGTGTACACACACACGTTATGAAGATGGATAATTACTGTTTTGTGATAAAACCATTCTAAACTTCTATGCATCTTTCCAGCATACAATCTGAATAGAAGGCTGTTTGCATTCAGTCTTACACAAGAGTTGCACACAAAGTCTGGCAGTGAGGGGAGAATTTAGCTTCCTAAGTACCATGTTCCTTTTTTGTTTAAATGTCTAGTTCTTATCTAATGTACTGGAATTCTGAAACCTTGGGAGCTGGCTGATTAGGGGAGCAAGGGGGACACGGGGGCAGGATTCCCAGTGGCCAGGGCTCAAGGCGTCAATACCCCACACATCTCCTTGGCAAGTCTCCATAATTAGGAGAAACAGAATAAATCATGGGAACCAAGCAAATGCGTGCAAACATCCGTGATAAACAAGTCAGAAATTCCATTGTTCCTTGGCATCGTCGTCTTCTTTCAGAGCACCAGCTACACACTGTGTCTACACACCTCAGTTCCTAGAAGTTGTGTGAAATATCTGAGGAATTTTATTTGGAGCATTCCCACTGTCCAGAGATAAAGGGCAAAAAGCTCAACTATGAAAATAGGAAATAAAAATCTAGAAACACAAAACAGCATAATGAAGTTGCATAGCACACTGTCCCTGCCCCTTGCTGTTGCAACCTTTCTCAGGGTGCTGGTCGGCAAGAGGGTCTTCCTGATTTTTCCCACATAACATGTAAATGGTGCTTGCTTGGGTCCCCAAATCCAATTAGACCCTATTTTCATGTATTTTAATCCCTGTTGGAAGCTGCCCAGAGATGGACGGGGTACAAATAAATTTTATTATTATTATTATTATTATTATTATTATTATTATTATTATTATTATTATTATTTTCCAAATCCATATATATGCTAAAAAGCACTTGTGGCTAACAGAAAAAGTGTAGTAAGTAAATGTGGTTTAAAACACCCAAGGCCATGCCTGAGCATTAGTGAACCTACAAAGAATGCCTTAACTGCAGGGTGGATAAAAATCAATGGGTTTTTTTAAAAAATAAATTTTTTAAATCAGATTTTTAAAATTTAAACAGGATTTTTTTAATTTAAACCAGATTTTTTTTATTTAAATTGAATTTTTTTTAAAATTTAAATCAGATTTTTAAAATAAAATGCTTTTGGAGGAAAAATCTTTCTAAAGATAGTTTTCTATTTAAATTACATTATAGTTCAAAGGCTATTCATCAGGAAATAAGGATTTGTTTAGGTTTTTCATGTGCGCTAAAACTCAGTCTAAGTTTTTTTTAATAAAAAAAATTGGTTTAACCACATGGTTAGTTAACAAACATGGATACATAAGCTATAATGTTATTGTTTTAGTTAAATAAATTGCTAAAATTGTTATTAAGGAAATTATTATTTTTCTCCTTCCAATAAAGTACGGCAGAAAAGTTGTCCAAATATAAACAGTTAACTTATTAAACCTCACAATAATTCCATAATTATCTATGTATTTCTAATAGTATAACCAAATCAGTAATTTTTTATATAACTGTAAAAAAACTACTCTGAAAATTTATTATTCTGCCCCCACGATGCATGACACAAGTAAGGGACCTTTCAACCTCCTGCCGTTGTGAACAGAAATAGGTAGAAGGACACAAGCGACTGAGCAGAGTATAAAATCTGCAACTATGGCCGCTTCCTGTCTTACTCTGGTTTGAAGAGCTCTCGATTGAGGGCTGGAAATGAAGACCACACAGGATCAGCAGGAAAAAGCAGCGCCCCAAACTTTCAAGAGAATGCTTTGTGGTTTCTGAAAATGTAATGCCATCTGAAACCAGTCTCTACCCCCCCCCCACCCCAAAACCACGCAAATAAAAAAGGAAAACTAAATACTGCCGATAGCTGAGCCAAATGAAGAGCAGCTCTGGATATTACAGGAAGCACTGTCAACCACATCCATGACCTCCTCGCGCATCTGGCTGATGGCAGAGGCTCCTTGCAATGTTCAGAGATGCTCAAATGCTCTGTGCCAGGGGTAGGCAACCTAAGGCCCGTGGGCCGGATGTGGCCCAATCGCCTTCTCAATCCGGCCTGCGGACGGTCCAGGAATCAGCGTGTTTTTACATGAGTAGAATGTGTCCTTTTATTTAAAATGCATTTCTGGGTTATTTGTGGGGGCTGCCTGGTTTTTTTACATGAGTAGAATGTGTGCTTTTATTTAAAATGCATCTCTGGGTTATTTGTGGGGCATAGGAATTCTTTCATTCCCCCCCCCCCCCAAAATAAAATATAGTTTGGCCCACCACATGGTCTGAGGGACGGTGGACTGGCCCATGGCTGGAAAAGGTTGCTGACCCCTGCTCTATGCCATCTGAAGACAGCCAGAGGCAGCTTGTGGGATAGATCCAACCTGCAGTTGGCCTCACCTCATGGTTCTCTTGTGCCCTTCTAGTACCTAGACAGAGCCATGCTGTGGGTAGTAGTAGTAGTAGTAGTAGTAGTAATTTATTACATAATAATAATAATAATAATAATAATAATAATAATAATAATAATAATTTATTACTTCCCCAGCCACTCTGGGTGGCTTCCAACAGGATATTAAAAACACAATAAAAGATCAAACATTAAAAACTTCCCTAAACAGGGCTGCCTTCAGATATCTTCTAAAAGTCAGATAGTTGTTTATTTCCTTGACATCTGGTGGGAGGGCGTTCCACAGGGCGGGTGCCACTACCGAGAAGGCCCTCTGCCTGGACAAGCACGTGTCCCAGTGGTGCCCTGCCTTGGCGATGATGATAGGAATTTAATAATTCTAAGCCTCACATTTCAAGAAGAAATACCAGTGTGGTTCACAAAAAAATAATAAAAGACAACAGCAAAACAAGAAGAATGAAGCTAACTGTAAAAATACGAACTACTCATAGCAGAACAACCGCATTGAAACATCCATAATGAAAAGATATATGAATAAGGAAGCCCATTTCAAACAGCGTAACAGTTTAAAAAAATAAAATCAGGAGATCCAAGTTAGGAAGAGCAGGGAAATACTTGTCTAAACAGGTGTGACTTCAAAAGCTGGCAGAGTGGCAATACCTTTGGGGCCTCTCATATTGTAGCAAGGGGAGCGTTCCACCACACGGGTGCTACCAGTGAAAAAGCCTGCCCCTCTGGTTCCTGCAAGATGATAATCATCAACCTACCTGGCTCTGAACAGAAACAGAAATACACACACACGTTTCATCGACATGATAATTGCATGCAGAAGTGTGGACCTCCCCGAAGCAGCTCAGGCTGCTCGGCTCCTTACCCTAGAATACTGAGGCAGACCTTCCCATTGCGGTAGAAGTTAGGGTTAAACCTCACTGTGTTATTCCCTGTTGTCATCAGTTTGACCCGCGGCGGATGGATGGGATAATCTGGAGGACAGCGAAACAGGAACAAGAAGAAACCCCCTTCGTAAGGCGTGTCAAAGGGGCCTGTGATCAACGCATGAATCTGCAAGAGAAAAGCCCAGCTCGCGCAAAAACTTCCAACTGGGTGCAACGTCGGCAGAGCCTGCGCGGGACGCAAGCCGGCCGCTAAGAGAGTTGGGGGGGAGGGGGGAAGAGAAGAGAGATTCTCTACAAAGCATTAGGGAAAACTCACTGCCCTCTGAGGTTCAAGAATCCTGGGTTCAAGTATCAAGCTTAGTTCACACATGTAGCAGTTGAGGAGGCCCAAATTATTTCTGGAGCACGCCACTTCTTCACGCTGCAGGTGGAGGACTGCTAAAGCAACTGGTTTTGTGGTTTTGCCCAACAAGGACAGGCACCCGTTCAACAGCAGCAGCGCCCAGTGGTTCTTTTCAGAGCAAGGGGTGAGGAGGATGAGTCTGAGCACCATCAGGAGGAAGGGGGAGAAATGTTCCTACTTACCTTTTGCATGGACGCGCCCCCCCCCCAAAAGAACCCCAGTCACGACAAGGGCAACAACAGAGACAACTCCTGGGCTTTGAACCCACAAAACAGCTTCCTACCCACTTGGCCATAGCAGCAGACAAGGAACACAAGGCCCAGTCTCAGGCGTAAATGGGTTTTCTTTTCATGGGGGAGCTTTCAAACATGATTTCCCCACCTGTGGTCTGGAGTGATAAAAAACTGTTCCAAGATGTATACAGCATCATCTGTATGAACGAGGCCTTATCTGACCTTCAACTAAATGGCTACCTTAACCCAAGGTGGTCAAACTTCAGGCATGGGAGATCTACTAAAAAAAAAAAAAAGAACAGATCCCTGAGATATACCAAGAGGATGGCAGTGAAATATTGTGACTCAGGGGCAGACCCACTTAAAATTCAGAAACAGAGCCGGAGATTGCTCCTTTCTCCCTTCTGAAAAGGTACCCAAACCCTTCATTCTAACACATTTCTCAGGGTGAACAGAACATGAATTGAAAAGATTTGCCTAATTATGAAGATGCTTTGAGCAAACTTCACTTTGGCTAATTTCTCCTGTGGCAATCGCTCTGCTACCCTTTCCCACAGGCTGCTGCCATAAATGAAATTTCAAGCCATAGTAACTTCAGTATGCCAACCCTCCTAAAAACATCAGGAAACCCCTTCAGGCAGGACACACTACAGAGGAAGGCATTCAGATACCACCTACCTTGGTCATATCATGGGGGTCAGGCACTACAAACATTCCAGGAGGGGGTTCCTTGTAGATAGACATGATATCTCTGGGAAACAAAAATAATAATAATATGTATTAATCAGTCAAGTGTTTGTCTAGAGCAGCGTTTCTCAAACTTGGGTCCCCTGCTGTTGTTGGACTACAACTCCCATCATCCCTGATCACTGGCCCTGCTAGCTAGGAATGATGGGAGTTGTAGTCCAACAACAGCTGGGGACCTCAAACAGTGTTTGAGAAACACTGCTGGAGCTTCCAGCTTTGCACCCCAATCCCCAAATCCTGTTGCTGAATTCTTGAGGAACAGCCCTGCTTTTAAAGAGAGAGAGAGGGGGGGGGGAACCTAAGTTTCTAGTCCTCATGACTTCAGGCAGGTAGTCAATCTTAAAAGACTCCTGAAAACAAATATAAAGATCTGAACTATAAGGGACTCTCCATAAAGTTGTGTTGTGCTTTTCATAGACCTCCTGACTCCCTTTCACCCCTTTGTCCCATTTTAATCCATATTTGTTTCCTCCTATGTCACAACTTATTACCTTCCAAATGCACGGCACATTTTATGGGCAGCTCCAAATCGAGCACATATCACAATACAGCCCATCAAAGGAAAGGAAGAGAAAAGGGAAAGCCCAGGATTTTGAAACATTGTGAATATCACAGCTTAGGCTGTGACACCAGAAGAGGGAGGGAGGGGCAATTCAATCAGAAGAGACACATTTTCATCACCCACTCCAGCCTACAAGAAACTGCTTCCTCAAACTCTGTCATGGGAAAAAGAAAGTACACCCCCTTTGAATTATGTGATTTTACATATCAGGACAAAATAGCAGTCATTTGTTCCTTAGCAGGTCTTAAAATTAGGTAAATGCAAACTCAGATGAACAACACCACATGTCATATTACACTGTGTCATGATTTATTTAACAGAAATAAAGCTAAGATGGAGAAATCATGTGTGAAAAACTAAGTACAGTGGTACCTTGGTTTACGAACTTAATCTGTTCCAGAAGTCCGTTCTTAAACCGAAACCGTTCTTAAACCAAGGCGCACTTTCCCTAATGAGGCCTCCCGCTACCAGTGCCCTTCCACCGTTCGGATTCTGTTTAGACCGAGGTAAAGTTTGCAAACCGGGACACTACTTCCGTTTTTGCAGAGTTTGTAAACCGAATAGTTCATAAACCGGGTTGTTCTTAAACCAAGGTACCACTGTATACCATTACAGCTTCCATAGGAATTAAGAGGCTAAGTAGCAGACGGGGGCACTAATCAAATGTCCTTGCTTAATTGATCATCAGCAAGTGTGCCCACCTTTATAAAAGACAAAATTTTAGCAGTTTGCTGGCCTGGAGCATTCAGGTCTGTTTTAACACAATGCCAAGGAGGAAAGATGACACAATGCTCTTAGAGAAGCAAGTGCTGCTGCCCATTTCCAACCAATTTTAAGTCCATCATTCTACAGTTGGAAAGATTATTCAAAAGTGGAAAGCAGGGTGGATTTGATTTAAATCACTAGTCAGTAAGGCTTGATTTCAATCACAGTTTTCTACATAAAGACTAATTCTTGCTGGTATAACTTTAATATGCAAGTAGATGAAGATTTTTAGAATAACAACTTTTAATATTAGTTTTTTTTAATCCCCAGTTTAATAGGTTAATCATTTATATTTGGACAACTTTTCTGTTGTACTTAGGATGGAGAAAAATAATCATTACCTTAATAATAACAATTTAAATAGATTTATTAGATCCATTCCAATCCAAACAATCAGAAAAATATTGTTTCTATTCTGTTCACTGAACTTCTTGAAACTTAACACTGAAGGGGTTGATTCAGTATTCATAGGTTTGTAGAACAATAGGATTAAGGTCTTTTTCTCAACTCTGTTCATGTTATAACATTTTTGCTGTGAAGAAGAGGCATGTGATCTCTGCTGAGTCAAATTCAGTTTTGAGAACTGCAAAAGTAAACCAAGCATCTGTGATAATATCTTGTAGGCAGAGAAACTGCCCAATAATCTTACAAAAACCTCTGGAAGAGCATAAATGACATTGTGAATGGATTAATGGAATTTATTTACCAAAAAATTAAACATATACAGCCTTATTCTACATAATTAAAAAACTAATCTTTATTTCATGATTGAATAATCTTTGGATGGTAATATATTTTCCCCAAAAATCATTTTATTTAAAAAAATCCAATTTAAATCAAAAAAATCCAATTTAAATTAAAAAATCCAATTTAAATTTTTTAAAATCCTTTTTTTTGTTTTTTTAAAAAAATCATTGATTTTTATCCACCCTGGTGGAAAACATTCGAGACAGTTGCCAATCTTCTCAGGAGTGGACATCCCAGCAAATTCACGCCTAGGTGAGACTGTGCAAGGCTTAGAGAAATCACAAAAAACCCAAGAGTTACATCTCAGGCCCAACAGACTTCAGTTAGCATGTTAAATGTTAATGTTCAATACAGTACAATTAGAAAAAGACTGAACAAGTATGGTTTGTTTGGAAGGGTTGCCAGGAGAAAGCCTCGTCTCTCTAAAAAAGAACATGGTAGCATGGCTTTGGTTTGCAAAGTTGCATCTGAACAAACGACAAGACTTCTGGAACAATGTCCTTTGGACAGATGAGACCAAAGTGGAGATGTTTGGCCATAATGCACAGTGCCACACACTTGGCAAAAACCAAACACAGCATATCAGCAGAAGCACCTCATTATCAACTGTCAAGCACGGTGGTGGAGGGGTGATGATTTGGGCTTGTTTTGCAGCCACAAGACCTGGGAATCTTGCAGTCACTGAGTCGACAGAAAACTCCTCTGTACACTAAAATATTCTACAGTCAAATGTGTTGCCATCTGCCCAACAGCTGAAGCTTGGATGAAACTGGGTCATGCAACAGGACAAGGATCCCAAGCACACCAGCAAATCTACAACAGAATAGCTGAAAAAGATCAGAATCAATGTGTTGCAATAGCGCAGTTCAAATCCAGACCTCAACCCGATTGAAATGCTGTGCGGGACGTTAAGAGAGCTGTGCATAAACAAATGCCAACAAATGAATGGGCCAAAATTTCTCCCCAACAATGTGAGAGACAGATAAAGTCCTACAGGAAGCAATTGCTTCACATTATTGCCACTAAAGGTGGTTCTACAAGCTATTGAATCATAAGGTAAATTTAGTTTTTCACACATGGCTTTTGCATTTTGGCTTTATGTCTGTTAAATAAATCATGACATAGTGTAATATGCCATGTGCCGCTGTTCATCTGAGGTTGTATTTACCTAATTTTAAGACCTGCTAAAGAAACAGATGATTATTATGTCTTCATATGTAAAAACACAGAATTCAAAGAGGATACACTTTCTTTTCCCCCGTGACTGTACACCAGGGGTAGGCAAACTAAGGCCCATGGGCCGGATGTGGCCCAATCTCCTTCTCAATCCTGCCCGTGTTTTTCCATGAGTAGAATGTGTGCTTTTATTTCAAATGCATCTCTGGGTTATTTGTGGGGCATTGGAATTCGTTCTTATTTTTTTCCCCAAAATATACTCCGGCCCACCACATGGTCTGAGGGACGATGGACTGGCCCACGACTGAAAAAGGCTGCTGACCCCTGCTGTACACTCACAACAGAAAATGTTCTTGGTTTGAACACTGCTTAACAAGAACGCACCTACATAAAAAGTCAGAGGTTGTGGACTCAAAGTTAGCTGGGCGGTGGCGGGGGGGGGGGGAGACACACTTCATTCTTCTCACTGAACAATAGACAGTTGTTAAAGGGCAGGCAGGGTGAACTGGCATCTCCTGCTGTACATATAAATTGTGCCAACAGCACATGATTAACAACTGCAGCCCTCAGCCCATAACACAAACACCTGTTTTGGCACACAACAAACAGCACAATCCGTGGAGGAAAAAGAAGGGAGGCGTCCTAACACACTTCTGGGAAACGAGGCTGCTACAAGTTCACTTTCGTTTTAGTTTGCCACCGACAATAAGGCTTTTGTTTCTGGGATTAAACGTGGAACTGGCGTAACTACTCCTGAAGTGGTTGCGTTCAGCTCTAGGAACAAACCCAAACTGTCCCTCCCTCCACCCGCAGTTATTTCCCGGCTTTAAAGCAAGCCTGGGAAGCCTCCTTGTATCAGGGCACCCGAAACATCTGCCGAGCAACACTTGCTTGATAGTGTACCCAAGATCTAGATCTCCAGAATCTGCTAGGCAGGCCTCACCTAGTTGTGCTGACTGGAGATGGCAACGATTCAACACAGAGTCTTGTTTGCGCAAAGGAGATATTGTTGACTGCAATGGAGGACTTCCCTTCCCCTTGCAGTTCCTCACGTTATCCAAGAGCGTTAGCCGAGGGGACGCTAAAAGAATTCTTATTGCTAGTGCCACCGTATTCTGGCCTTCTCATTCTCCTCTATACCCAGAAGGGATCTTCTGGGCAGATGGAACAACCTCTCATAACAACATGTTAAAGCATTAATTAACAGCACACTAAGTACTGAACAAATGTAACCCAGGTCACAGAGAAGTTAATTTCAAGGCCTGCATTCAAATTCCACGCCTGCCAAGGACACAGTTTATGTCCTTGGGCCATAACAGCAATTCCACAGCAGCTATATGGGAATGGCAACCGCCTACCTCTCAGGGCTGTTGCAAGAAACAGGAAACACAAAGGTGGAAAGCATTCAGGAAATTAATTGCTGCTTCTACGGACGTATTTTTGTGCTGCTAATAGCAGCCTTTGCCAAAGAGCTTACTGTCCATGGGTGCATAGTGGGAATTACTTAGCATGTGCAGCAGCTGTGAAAAAGGCAAATTCCATATCACAATTCGCTAGGAAAGGGATCCAAAATAAAACTGCCTGCATCAGGCATTTTGACAAACCTAGGGTACAACAATTGTATTTGGCTGGGTACAGTTCTGCTTAACACCCCTCAAAAAGAGAGTTGGGAAAGGTAAAGGAAAGGGCAACTCAAATAATCAAGGAATTACAATATTTGGGACTTGTTAGTTTAACGAGGATGCGCAAACGTTTTTCAAAGAGGGACGGATTGGATGAAGTGAACACGCGTGAGGTCCAAAGTTGTTGAGCGTTTTTTAAGGATTGAAGTTGTTGAGTGGTCACCAATTTGGAGTGCTTTAAAAGAGGAAAAAGAGGATAAGACAAATTCATGGCTGACAAGGGTATTAATGGCTCCTAGTTATGATGGCTGCAATACCTCCAGTAGCAGCACAGCTCAAAATACTAGCTGCTGGGGCTTACGAGGGGGAGAATGCTATTGAAACAGAACCCTGAAGAGACCTCTGATCTGATTTAGCAGGGCTACCGCATTTTTTCCTTGCACAATTTTTATATGTTTCAACTGTCCCATTGCCTTTAACCCTAGGCCTAGGGAAAGCCTTTACAGCACTGTGGGCTAAAGGAACATTTTTAATCATGTTATTGATTATGACTACAAAACCAGTATTTTTTATCATATTGTTGATTATGAATGCAAACCTAAACTTGTGACCAAGTCCTAAATAAAATGAGTATGTACTGCAATGCACTGTTAATTGTGCAGCACAATGGGAGATACTGGGACGTCTCTCATTCCCCAAATTTATATGGTTAGCAGCAGGAGAGAGGCTGATCTCTGCACTGGGAGAAGGAGCTGTAGATGCTAGAAAGAAGTCAGCCTAAATAAAACTTCACACCTTTCCATCACATGTAAACCAAGCAAGCCAATTTCAGGAAAGGAGAAAACCAAAGCCAAAAGTTTGGGCTCTTAAGCAACAATTCCAAATAATTCTAATTCCAAAGAAGTTTCTAAAAATGAGTTGTCTCATCCTTGGATGCTACACACTAGCATGGCATATATTTAAAATGAGGTTCTAAATATGTTATATGCAGATTGTAATCTGATAACAGAACAAGGAAGTTGAGTTTGGGGAGGAAACAATCTAGGATATCCTCCTTACAGGGATGCTGGAGCATAAGGTTATACATCATCTTCAGGGCTGTGAAAGCCACTGTTGATCCTAAATCTACCTAGGCTGTTGTAATCGGGAGTTTATACCCCCAAGCTCTTGCTTAACCGATGCACAACACCACTCCCTTTAAGAGCTACAAGGCATATGGAAATGCAACAGGCGCAACTCCCCTCCACTACTGCACCTGCATACCGGACACGTCGCACCAGTTGTCCCACCATACACCCCCCCCCCGTTGTTGGACTACAACTCCTATCACCTCTAACCACCGGCCATGCTGGCTGGGGCCGATAGAAGTTAAAACATCCAGAGGGCCTCCGGTCCCCCACCCTCGCTTATGGGGAATTCCTTGCAGACGCTGAATCGCTGCCAAGAAAGTAGAGCAATTAATCTTTTCTGGGCGAGTTGATGGAGAAAGAAAACTCTCCCTGCCCCATTCCGCTCTCAGAAGTATGCACGGGCAGGATGAGATGCCCGGAGGATCAACGCGCGTACTACGCACTCTGCACACGCTCAGGAACACTACCCCCTTGGCCCCTTCCTAAACCACCCACACCTTCCGGGCCAGAAATCTGGAAAGCGGGAGGTTCCGGCATTTGCCTCCTCCCTCGTCCGGGGAGCGGAAAGTCCCTCACCGTTTGATGCGGAGCAGGCAAGCAGGGCTCGGCCTCTCGCCGTCCCAGTCGCCGCTGGTGGTGGGGTCCCAGAAGGCCGAGTGCGAGAGGAGCACCCCGGCCGCGGCGGCCGCAGCGGCCGAGCTGGGGATCCCGGGGACCGAGGCCCCGCCAGACCCGACTCCCGTACCCGCTCCGGATGCGGCCCCGGCCGACCCGAGCCCCGCCACCGCCCAGAGCTCGGCCGGCAGGAACACCCCGGGCCCGCCGCCGCCCGCTCCAGCTCCTGGCCCTGCGCTCGCCGGCGGCGCCGCCAACACCGCGGCCGCAGCCGCCTCCTCGGCAGCCGGACTCTCCGCCATCATCGCCAACAGCCCCGGCTACGCTTCCGGGACCTCCGACGCCAACGACAGGGGCGGGCAGAGCGGACCTCCAAGCGCCGCCCACCGTCGACGGCGCCGCACGGCGGCCACAGAGTGCGGGAGTCCCAGAGCGCCCCGACGGGAAACAGAAACACCCGTAAACCAAAGACGTAGCATATCGAAAAGCCCCCACTTCCGGCGCCGATGAGAATCTTCCCTATGCATGACATTCGAAAACTCGAATAAGGAACGATTCGATGCCGCCTTTTGGATTTAAAGTCTTAGGTGTCTATTTTCTATCTATCTATCTATATCTATTTATTATTACAATTTGTATGTCGCCCCTATACCCGCAGATCTCAGGGCGGTTACATATTTCAGAAATCTCCAGGGCTTCAAGAGCTGCACAGCAGGCAGCAATTCAACAGGTACAGCCTCATGGGCCTCCATGGTGAGGGCTGTTGTCGCTGGATTTCTGTCTCTCGTATAGCTTTTCAGACGCACCGGAGCCCTGCCCTCGTCCAACACGCGCTGCTTGCTTTCTACTCCGGGGGTGATGGTGTTCAAGGGTGGGATGTTTTCAAATCTCCATCAATCTCCTCTCTCGGCTGTTGATTACTACAGCAGCCATTCCACGAGGCTGCATGAGAGGGTGAGAGATGGGATTTCCCCCCATCTGTTATGCTCACAGACCATGCTGCTCCCCCTTGAAATCTTTCCATTACAGTACAGCTGCTCTCTCGCAAAGTAACTAAGAGATAGTGCTCGACTTTGCTCCCCCCCCCCCCCGCTTTTAGATTGTAAGCAGAGACTGTCTTATCGCTGACAACTTTCAGTCTTTAATTGGGGGAGGGGGGCTGGAAATTGCGATAAAGAAAGAACTGCAATACAAGGGATATTTAGCTCGTAACCCTTTACCACTGAGGTGCTGGGCAGAAATTCAGCAGGCAAATGTTTTCATCACTGAATTGCCATCTGTTGAATTTCAGCCGGGCACGAGGCTTTTAGGTTGCAGTTCTACCTACATTTACTTGCGGGTAAGCCCCCGTTGAACTCAATACTGTACATCCATGCATAAGATTACGCTGTTAAAAGCGCAAGGTCCTCTCCAGGGGAATAAATCCCATCCTTGTGGTATAGCTTCTTTTGCACAGACTTCGGATGGACTGGGCATGGTTAATCCAAAGCACTGTAGCAAAAGCGGGAGGCAAAGCCCACTTTATCGGCCATTTTTCATTAATTCATGCGGGCCTCCCAAACTCTAGGATCTAGGAGAAACATTGGAAAATCCGCTTTCAAGGGGTGGGGAACAACAAAGCTCTAAGCCCCGCCCCACAGAAGGCCTCTTCCAGACGTCACGCCATCACGTCACACCGGAACTGGCCGAAGAATTTTCCCTTTCAGGGACAGAGCGCTTCATTTGGATTGATAAACGTTATTTCACCGCCCCCGCCTCAAATGCGCCACTCATTCAGCCTTATACGCATTTGTACTCAAAAACCGAGTTTTCACGCGACTTTTTTTCCCTCGCGCGTGTTCGAGGATCGAAGCTCAGACTCTCGCGCATGCGCAACAGCGGCAACAACCAACCAGCCCTCATGGGAAATTCCCTGTGATCGAGGTACAGCCCCGCCCCTCGCTCCCTGCCCCTTTTCCCTCGGGTTCCCACCCACCACACCAGCGCACCTCCCACAACCTCTTCCTGTCCCTCTGACGTAGATCTCTCTCTCAACCGACATTCACCATAGAGACTGCACGTCCTCCATTCCCTAGAGCGTATCCTTGCTCCACCATAGAACGCCCTAGAGCGTTCCGGGAAACGTCGGGATAAAAAGAAGCGGCGCCCATGTAGTCAGGCACTTGGGGAAGCACCGGGTGTGGCTGTGGGTGTGTTTAGTGGCGGGGTGACTGGATTTAAAACCCACGAAAGAAAAATGACCCCTTTTTAGGATGACGTTCTGTTGTTGTGAGTTAAATCTCTGCACCATTTAAGGGAAAGCTCTGAAGGTCACCGAAGTTCTGCCCTTTAACGAACCAAGGGTTAGCAAAATTCAGACGGAACTCCTCGCACTAAATATAGTATGTTCGTTGTAGCTTTACTTAAGAAATCATAGAATTGTAGACTTGGAAGGGTAATCTAGTCCAGCCTCCTGCGATGCAGGAGCTTTTTTGTCCAAGGTAGGGACTCCAACTTATGACCTTGAGAATAACTTTAAAAATTAATTTCAAACAGACTGAAGGAGGAACAGAAAATGGGCTTATACGGAATCAGGCCATAGGAGATACACACACACACAACCTGCACATTTGATACTTGCCAGGACTCCTTGAAGGGAAATACAGGGTTAGGTGTCCTAAGGTTCAGACTGCCCTCACTGCCTTTATATGGGGAGGTTTTGAACAGGGATAAAAAGGCCCCCTTTTTCTGTAACCCGCCAGGTTTTGTCACAAAACACAGAATTTTGGGGCTCAAAACGAGACTGAAATGAGTCCTTTAACATTACAGTCGTACCTCGTATTACGAACGTGCCTGCTCCTCACGGTCTGTGCATGTGCCGAAGTGTTCTGCAGTCGCGTATGCGCAAATATGCGCAGAATAGCAATATCGCACTTACGCGCATGCGCGATATCACCACTCTGGTCGCGTACGCTTTGGGGTGTTAACAGCACCCCGGAATGGATCAGGTACGTAACCAGAGGTACCACTATATATGGCAGCGTAGATTAACGTTTCTGAAAGATGGTTCCCACCCCGTTTCTTCTGAATCTTCCCTAGAAGTCTCAAACAGTATTTCAAAATGGCAGTGTTAACAATGCTATTGGGAGCTGGATATGCAGCACATTCTGCTGCAGATCCCCACGGTTGCATGGTTTTTAAATATGCCTAGTTTGTTAAAGTGGATTATTGTCCTGACTAGAAATACAGTCGTACCTCAGAAGTCAAACAGAATCTGTTCCAGAAGTCCGTTCAACTTCCAAAACATTCAGAAACCAAGGCGCGGCTTCCATTTGGCTGCGGGAAGCTCCTGCAGCCAACTGGAAGCCGCGGAATCCGTGTTAGATGTTCGGGTTCCAAAAGAATGTTAGCAAACCAGAACACTCACTTCCAGTGGCATGCCAACTTTATGAGGGATTAGAATTTACTAGTCTCAGGGTGCAGATAAGCTTGTTTAATTTTTGTAAAGGCTTTCATACCCTTTCCAGTTGCGGAGGGCAGTAAACTTGCTTCGGTAGTATAGAGACAGATTATTTGAAAATAAGTTATGCCTTTCCCTGCATGCAACTTCAGTATAGACCATCCTTCCTGTTCCTTACGCAAACACTTTATGGAATTGTGGGCCTGATGACATTCCAATTGTATCCTTCAAGCAGGTTGTAGAACTGTTCTCTTCCTACACTATTTCTTAATATCTGGGGGCTAATAGTGGCACTGACTTTTTAGCCAACTATATTTTATTGTATATTGCAAAAGGACTCTGTGCCAGATTGATTTGGCACATTACAATTCTTTGTTCCCCTTCTCAATGTGTATATTTAAGAATTACGAGCAAGCTCTTAGGATGAAAAGCACAAAACAAAAAACTTGAATCTTATTTATTTAGAGAAAGTTTGTTTAAATCTGTTAACACCCTGGCAAGGGAGGCAGGCTCAAACTGGAGAGGACACAGACAGACAGCAGCTGCAGCGTAGCTCCAAGGCTTTCACATGGCAAACAAAATGAGAAATGCCACCATCAAACAGAAGAGCCCCATGGCCTCTGAGAGGGCAAAACCCAGGATAGCGTAAGAAAACAGCTGCTGCTTGAGGGATGGGTTCCTGTAGGTAGAACAGAAGAGAAATCTGTAAGGTAAAATCCCATTGGCTTTTCCAAAATAAAAAGCTGCAATAGGCTTCCCAAGTCCACTCTTGAAAATGTATTTGTAGAACCTCAGAGTGAACACGGGGAAAGCTTTGTTAACTACCAGTCATGGATATATCCACCACATCTCACTTAAAGGTGTTTTGATTGTTCTTAAATTAAAGTTATACAACCATGGAAATCTGCTTTACAAAGAACCACATATTTCAAGCCCTGTCATTAATAAGTTGTGGTTCATAGAGAGTTGAAGGAAGGAGAGGCAAGACAGAAGACTGGGGGGAAGCATCCCTTAATTTAAATTTTGAAATACATGAGTACATTCTATTAAATCATATTATGTTCCAAAATCTGTGAAGATACTTTGTCTGAATACAAACATTTATGTGCTCACATACTTGCGAACCATGGACACACTTCACCAAGCAGGAACATTTAGAGAGAGAGACAAATTCTTCAATCCATACATAAGACAATAATTGCTTCTTTAGCACACAAAAATATTACATTGAGAATGGAGAGACAATAACCCAGCTGGTATGAGCACTGTGTGCACAATACAAGCTGATTCTTACATTAAAGGTAGCTTTGGTTATGATCTTTTTAACAGTGACACCTTTGACACTATTGGTTTGGAAAAGGTATTTTTTCTCATCAGCAAGACACTTGACAAGAAAATTCCATGCAGATTCCACCAATTCCTTTCTATTGCAGCTTTCCCTAGCTCCGGTTTCCAATCACTGTCAGCTGCTTTCTCCCAAGAGGAATGCATTTATGGTAAAAGTCTTCACACAAAAAAATCTACACTGCCTGCTGAAACAAAGCATAAATGCTTTCCCCAAGCTAACTTACCTGGCATAACCAATGATTAAACTACCAAACACTGTCCCAATCCCAGCTCCTGAACCAGCTACCCCCACAGTAGCAGCACCAGCACCGATGAATTTAGCAGCAGTATCAATATCACGGGAGACAGCACTGGTTTGGAATTCCCGATGAGCCAGCTGACGATTCAAAACTCCAAAAGGCTGTGGAGGAAGCAAGTAATTAGCATGATTTATATCAAGTCACTTTAAGCCTCCAAATCTTTTTCTCTTCCCAACAGCATTTAATGCAGATGTTCCCAAACAATGGGTGGGTAGACATCAGGCTGGCAGGACCTACTTTGTTTCTTTATTAGAACCTTTGAAGCCAAGCAGGGCCTCCACCAGGGGCAGGTGGAAAATAATGGCTCAGCTGGGTGGATCACTAAGAATGAAGAACACGGCTGGCTCAACCTATGGATTTGTGATCCGTAAGAGAACCAAGCTTGCAATTTCTTTCAGAAAATAAATCTCTTTCCAGTAAGCTAATGTGGGTGGGGCTTTTTTCAGTTGCTGATATTGTTAAGAGAGTCAGGAATCCTTGCCAAACAGATCCCAGGCTGCCTTCTGCCCATCTCCAGGGCAGGGGCAGGACATACCCAAGACAGGGTAGAGAAGAAAGAAGGGAAGAGGCAATGGCCTTGGACACAGACTACTAGTTTTCTAAGCATTGGCAGTGGGGTAGTGTGTGGGGAGAGAAAGCAAATAATGCTACTTAGGTGTCTCTGCTAGATTGTGAAATTGGGTGTTCCACAATCTGTAGCGTCTACCAGGGTCTGTTGCGTTGCTTTGCTTTTTGTGCCTGCCAACTCCTGGCTATTAGCAGAGTTCAAAGCCACAGCGAAAGCTTGTGTGTAACTGCCAAGGCAGCACAGCAATGATTCACAGAAGCGTTCCTGGGCTGGAACGATGGCTGCTTTCACTTCTGTGTCCATCTTCTGCCAGCGAGTTCCACTGCCCTATGCCAACTGCATCAAAGCAGGCTTCTCCAGCTGGCTATGTGGGCGCCTTGCAGCTAACACTTTGCTATAAATCACTTCCATAACCTGCTAGATTGTGAAATTGGGTGTTCCACAATCTGTAGCGTTTACCAGGGTCCGGCAGGCTTGCGTTGCGTTGCTTTGCTTTCTGTGCCTGCCCACTCCTGGCTATTAGCAGAGTTCAAAGCCACAGCAAAAGCTTGTGTGTAACTGCCAAGGCAGCACAGCAATGATTCACAGAAGTGTTGTCTTCTTAACTAGCTGAGTTTATTTACAAAAACAATAAATCTTCTCCCGGAGTTCTCAGTTCCATGACTGCTCCGGTCGGTGAAAACGAAACCAAGAAAACAGCACACACAAAGACCAAAAGCCTGTATGTGAACTGCCCACACAGTGACCAGTGTGTCACAGCAGAGCACTGAACTCTTTAGGCTCTGATACTCTCCACAGGTCATGGGGTGGAACAGAAATGCAGGTCTCTAGCAGATGTAACTGTTGTTCAGTCACCCTATTGAAATCTTAAGGGTGTGTGTGAAATGACCTCCCTTGTAATCCAGTTAAGAGATGTAGCAACCACTGAACCACAAATATGCAGATTCTGAAAATCTGTTTGATGTACAAACAGAGATATGCCTACCACGCACACAAAGAATACCAATTCTTAATATTTCCCAATCCAGTAGGAGTAAAAGGGAATTCTAGGGGAAGCTACTTAATGTAAACGTTAGAATAGCAACAAAAGGTTCATGAAGGCTTAAATTTATGCAATTTCCTATCCAAAAGGTGTTTTAAAATAAGCGAGGGTGACCAGTTGAAACATACACAGACAACATGTGTAACAGCATGCTTTCTTTTTTTTTAAAAAAAGGAAGGACATAATGATTTTGAAGTACTGCTTGCTTTTTAATTTTTAAAATATTAACATGGACTCTCAAAGCAACAAGACAGTAGCTTCTGCCAGGGAAAAAAAGTTTTTTTGTTTGGCTGTAGTTTGGTATCACTGTATGATGCTGTTAATTATTATTATTATTTTGCTCCTTTTTGTAAATAAAATCAAGGTACAAACAAAAACTGAAGATAGCACTGAGGAGTCATGCTGTTTATTCTTACCTGCAGAGTCTGAGTCTCTGGCCTGCTCAATATAGACAAGGAAGCTGGCCTGGTTAGAGCTCGAGAACAGCAGCGGAACTGGAAAGAAAAACATTAAATTCGTATCAGGATATAAAGAACTGCTCTATTCATAGACCAATGCAATCTGTTAAGACTGACAGTGGCTCTTCAGCATCATAGCCAAATATATTTCCTAGCTATCCCACTTGATCCTTCAAATGGTATATTTTAAGGATTTAACTTGATATTAAATACTTGCAAGATTTATCCTGTACCAGTGATCTAAGGCCTTCCCCCCCAACTGGTGATGAGGCACTTTTGTGCTGACCAGAAGGCAGTTCTCTTTCAAGATAGGTATGCCTATTCGTTATCTAATGTAATAGTAATAGTAAAACTTTATTACGGTCATAGACCAGCAAAAGAGAAAATAAAACGATAGTACATAGTATAAATATTTCTTAAATATCGTCTTTTAACAATACTATTTCAGATCCCATGTTAGATTAAAATTAAGCTAAAATTTAATGGGAGATAATTCCATTTAAGTATTATCTGCTATGGCTTGGTGGACGGCTTTATCGCTGTTGTCAGTTGATGTCATGACGCGTCTCAGTCTTGCTGCATGATAGCAAAATTTAGCTACAGTCATAGTTCGCTCTGGGTTGGTGTCCTCAATTAAATATCTAGTCAGCATTTCAATTGAATGGCCTGGTAGATTTTTTAACAGGGGTTTGATTAACTCCTTCCTCAAATCTCGATACAGAGTGCAGTGTAGGAGGATGTGGCTAATAGATTCGATTTCCTTGAGATCGCAAGGACATAGCCTCTGTTCTATTGGGATCCGAAGATATCTACCAGTTAGTAACGCCGAGGGTAATGCATTAAAACAAGCCCTAGTAAAGGCCCATCAATGTCTCGGGTTTTCTAACGACTTTAGATAGATGGCTGGGTGGTTTGGGCGGTGCTCATACAGTTGTCTGTACATTGAGGAAAGACGAGTTAAGGTGTTTTGGCGGTCGATATCTGCGATTCTTTCCCTAATAATCTTTTTCGCCCTTTTGCTTCCCATAGATAGAGTAGTCGCCACTGGCAGTCCATACGAGGCTAATTTCTTTTGAATAGTCTGCTCCCAAGTGGATTGAAAACTATCAGTTTGATTAAGGGGAGAAGACCATTTGGGGACGTTTTCACTCTTATCCAATACTGTAGAGCTGATTGCCATACTTTAGTTTCTACTTCCTGCACTCCAGCTTCTCTCATATTGGAAAGGACATATGAGCAAGAGGGAAAGTATTCATTGCTGCCTATTAAACCTAGCTAGAGACTCTAGGGGATGTGGGTGGTGCTGTGGGTCAAACCACAGAGCCTAGGGCTCGCCGACCAGAAGGTCAGAGGTTCGAATCCCCGCGACAGAGTGAGCTCCCGCTGTTTGGTCCCAGCTCCTGCCCACCTAGCAGTTCGAAAGCACATCAAAGTGCAAGTAGATAAATGGGCACAGCTCTGGCGGGAAGGTAAACAGCGTTTCCATGCGCTGCTCTGGTTCACCAGAAGCAGCTTAGTCATGCTGACCACATGACCTGGAAGCTGTCTGCAGACAAACATGGGCTCCCTTGGCATATAGAGCGAGATGAGCACTGCAACCCCAGAGTCGTCCGCGACTGGATCTAATGGTCAGGGGTGCCTTTACCTTTACCTAGAGACTCTAGACATGGGCAGTAATCTTCCTAATACTATTTGTATCAGGACTTGCGCATTCAAATATTTTTGTTCATTTTTAAAAAACAATCATTAGCTGCTTTGGGGGTCCACCTGAATTGATATCAAATGAACTGAACAGGTCTTTCTGATCAACTCGCATCAGCCCTAGTCGGCATGGCCAATGGTCAGGGATGATGGGAGCTGTTGTCCAAAAATATCTGGAGAGTGACAAGTTCCCCCATACCTGTCATAAATTCATTCTCATATATATGAATTCTGGCATAAGAATTGTCCTAAATAAATAAATAAACACGGTAAAAGCCATTTGCTGGTTCCCCTTACAGAGTCCAAATTACTTCCAAGATATAGATGTTTTGTTTTGTTTTCTAAACTGGAACAGAGCTAGTCACTCACCGAGGACTATTATAGGAATGCATGGGCAGGAAGACTAAAGATTTGTTGGCTTGTAACTTTTATTAACGTATTTGTAAGTCTGGTTTAACATACCCTTCAGAAACTATTGCTGACTGAGTTCAAATGACATATCAAACAGGTCACTCTTAGTTTTTCCTCTTTAAGAGAGATATCAAACAGTGATTTTACCCGTTGTAACAATGAATAATATGAGTGTAACATACTAAAGTAATCTAAGATACATTAAGGCACTTGCAAGCCAAAAATTCCTTACCAGAGCTGGCGAAGCCAGGAGAGCTACTGGAGTCTGCATTCTGATGATCCTGAATAAAGGGGGAAAGTCACATTTTACACAAACACCCACTGAATACTCTCACAACCAAGAGGGAAAGCCCACTGTGGACAAAATGGAGTACATTTCCGGATCTGTTTCAGGTATAGCTTTTTTATTAAGATTTTGCAAACTAAGTCCAGAATTAAAGGAGGAGGACAGAATGGCCTTGAAGGAACACTATTAATGGAGAGTCCAGTTATTCACAAAGAGCAAGGAAGAACCAGATAGCTTGTAACTTTGCATCAGTGACCTCCAACTATGGACAGACATCACAGATAAGGTGACAGACATGAAACCTGTCACAGGAAAGACAGATGACAATCTTAGCTTAGTTTGTCCAACACAACATTGCTTCTTACAGCAATTAGGCACTCAAAAATGGCATTTGACTTTGTAATTGATTGAAAGAAGGGCGTTTAAGAGAAACTGTGCATACCTCTGTTAGCTAGGAGCCACGAAAAAGCACAATTAGGTAACAGGACTTGCAAAAAGTTAGTATTTCAAAGCTGCTGTCCCCCTGAAAACAACCCCATCACAAATCTACCAGCTTCCCAAATCCTTTCCCATTTTGTGGGTGGCATCCCAATGACAGCCTCCACCATCTACACCTTCGTTAACTGCCCATACTGAAGAAGACATTGGCCAGTTCTCTTCACGTTAGTTGCCCTCTGCACACCTGCCCTCTACTCTTCTTAACCCACACACAAACACACCCCGTTCAGCTCAACAGGATCTCCTTATACCTTCGCCCTGCCCTTCCAAAAAAGCATTCCCAAGCAGACAAAACCGGCAGCTAACAGGCCGGTTGCACCAGAAGCCATCTCGCCCTGGAGTTTCTAGCCCACAATAAGGACTTGGTCCACCATCTAGTCTAGCATATCCGTTAGCAAGCAGGCCAATTTGCTGAGAGGGCAAGCTCAACGAGACTCTTCCATCCTCAGGGTCGTGGCTTCGAGCCCCACGTAGCGCGAACGATTCCTGCATTATTGCAAGGGGTCGGACTAGATGGCCCTCGCGGTCCCTTTCCAATTCTACGATTCTGTGGCTGCAACAACCTATATCTGTCAGCCGTCAAAAGGCACCCCTAGGAAGCCGCGAGTGATTCACTCGCAACAAGGATTCCGACGGGACGCCTTTGAACTGCTGTTCCCAATTCAAACGGGCCTTCGGGATTAAGGGAGTGCTCGTGGGAACAGACCCGAGCTCCGGGCCTCCCCGCTCCACTTGCTCCCCGTGCAGCCGCCTCACCCTCACGGGAGGCCTCAGGACCAGGCGGGCACAGACTCACCTTCGGGGATGAATAGGGCTGCACTGAACCTCAAAGTCGCGGCTCTCCTGACTAGACCCAGCCAAGCCCCTCCCGCCCTCGCTCACCTTGCCAATGTACCACAGCGTCCTCCGCTCCTATTGGCCGCCGCGACGCAAGGAACGCTGCCCGGCGGGGCCCCGGTGGCTCACGGGAGACGGAGCCTCATCGCCGCCCGCTATTGGCTCCCGGACCCTCGCGCTCGCGCCCTCTGCGTGCGGATTGGGCAACTGCGAGGGATCGCGGGTCCCTCATTGGCCGGCCGCAAAACCCTCCCCTTCTCCTCCCCTCCCTCCCCACTGCTCCCGGGAGCGTTCCACCGAGCGCGTCAGAGGAAGGAGACCAGACAAAGTTGAGTCACGTGCTTTGTTCTTTCTTGACAGGCTGCAGGTGACTGCGCGGCGGCGAAGCTCTCGAGGAGTCACGTGATATCGGGGATGGGCGGAGGGCTCTTTTTAGTTCTTTCTAACTTACGACCCAGGTGGCGCTGTGGGTTAAACCACTGAGCCTAGGGCTTGCTGATCAGAAGGTTGGCAGTTCGAATCCCTGCCACGGGGTGAGCTCCCGTTGCTCGGTCCCAGCTCCTGCCCACCTAGCAGTTCGAAAGCATGTCAAAGTGCAAGTAGATAAATAGGGACCGCTCCAGCGGGAAGGTAAACGGCGTTTCCGTGCGCTGCCCTGGTTCGCCAGAAGCAGCTTTGTCATGCTGGCCACATGACCCGGAAGCTGTCTACGGACAAACGCCGGCTCCCTCAGCCTATAGAGCGAGATGAGCGCCGCAACCCCAGAGTCGGACACGACTGGACCTGATGGTCAGGGGTCCCTTTACCTTTACCTTTAACTTACGCTCTGGTGAATGTGGAGCGCTGACTCCATTTAAGAGAATTGCGTGTGAGTCAATACGCACGCTTTATAGGCATAGCTGTCAAGTTTCGGATTTGAAAATAAGGGATCAGCACCCTCACGTGTCCCGGGGACAGTCTACGGTTCTCAGGGACAGTCCACGCCGTGGTAATCCCCCCAGGCTACAAATTAATTTACACCAGGCTACACACCATCATCTTTCCCCACATTCATATGTGGGATTTGACTGGAGTAACACATGACTGGAAAGGTTTGCATTTCCACAAACATAGGTGTGCACTGCCTCAAAATTTGCACACCTGTCAACACAACCACATAGGCATTTTCCACAACAGCTCCACAGCACAAATCCCTTCTGCAGGCAGGCACCCGTGCACAAGAAATGCGCTCCGTTCCCCACAGCGGACCCATGCTCCCTCGCCCTCTCAAATTTCCCCTCTGCAAGCTGCATCCATGGATAGAACATCACACCTAAATATTTCCATTCTGCACAATGCGCAGCATTTGCACGACCCCCTCCTGACAGCACCATACACGGAGGAATAATTCCCACACATAGCTTGATGGGCACATGTGCAACCCCCCCACCCTCCGTAGCCAACAACGTACAGGAATAGAAAGCAATGGGCTTGGCCTGGTCGTCCTCTTATATACCTGCTGGGACTGACAAGCCATCTGACCTTCACCCTCACCTGAATCTCATAGCTCGTCCTCTTATATACCTGCTGGGATTGACAAGTCATCTGATCCTCACCCTCACCTGAATCTCATAGTTCTCCAGTAGCTGCCTCTGAGCAGTTATTTAACTCTTGGGGGAAATAATTAGCATCACACATCATGTGCCTGGAAGTTGCCAAACCAATTAACCAACCAGAAGGATTACTGTTAACCAGTTTTCCTATAACTTGATATTGCTGGATAGTTTTGATCAAGTGCAAAAGCATTTTTAGTTTGCTTTCTGTTGCCACAGTGGAACGTTTCTTTATTAGAGCCACTTTGTTTTGTATGATTACTTGCAAATGAAGGAAAACAACTTTTCTGCTTGTATACCTTGATAATATAATTTTGGTTACTGGGGACAAACAAGATTGTACAAAAACAACATTGGGGGCAGGCCATGCTGTAGTGTAGTGCTTATGCGACTGTGAATAAAAAGTGGCTCGGCTCATTGTCTCTGGGTTTGGGGGGAAGAGGTGACTTATTTCCAATAAGTGCCCCCCTTTATTTCCATAACAAGTCCTTGAGTCTGTACTCCGAATGGTGACATCAGGGACCTAGAAGGTGCAGGGCTTGTCAGTCCAACCCCTACACAGTCACATCAGGGCTGACCTTAAGGCAACTGGAGCAATTGGGCACGTGCAGGTGGGGTGGGATGGGAGTTAAAGGTCCAGGCGGTTTCTCAGTGTTTTTCTCCTGCACTGCATGATAGCTCGCTTTCAGATCCAGGAGAACTTTTAAGGGTCTCTGAAGCGGTTCTCTCCTCGCTCCTCACACTTGGTGCACGCTCGGCAGCCAGAATCTAGAATTTCGTCCTGTTAAAGTACTCCTTGAAGCACTGCTGCCAAAAACTTGGATTGCAGAGGGGGAGAAGCTCTGCTCTCCCCGGACTCCAACTCTCCTTCCCGGACACTCAGCTTGCCGCCCGGCCCTGGTTCCCCGTGCCACTGGCGCCACAAGGTAGAGGTGTGCCTGGGGAGAGGAATATTCCCTTTGAAATAAGGGAAAGTTAAGGGATATAAAAAAAATCAGGGATAGCAGCGGGAAACGGCTTGGAATAAGGGAGTTTCCCGCACAAAAGGGGAGACTTGACAGCTATGTTTATAGGTGGTGTTGCAGCTGTGGTGGCCCATTCACACGAGGATCACTGTTTGCTGCAGTTATCAAGGGGATGGTGATATATGCCCGAGCCAGGCCGTCTAGTAAACCCCATAGTCTGCAGCGGGATTGCAGTCTTAGACTGCAACCCCATTTGTTTTGGAATAAGCCCCATTGAATTCAATGGGAGCTATATTCTGAGTAGCTACAGCTAGGATTGGAGCCTAAACAATGTAAGTAGTGCTTGGGGGGGGGGCCTCAAGGGCACACAGTGCCAGCACCTTTTTTTCTAGAAGAAAAGCGCTGTGCTTAGGTAATTAAGGCATGAAGGTGTTAGCACCATAGAGTAGGCTTCCCTGCCAGGCTTGGTTAGGCAGTTCCTCTCTCCTCACCTTGGGAGGAAGGTAATTAAGCCTATTGTTTCCCTTAAGCCTACCTGAGCTCAGCTTGTGAACAGGTTTTGAAAATGTAAATTCATTTGAAAATATTATTTTCTGTTTAAGCTGACTCTCCTCTTGTCCCTGCACCTCCATCCCTTTCATGGAGACACTCCAACTTAATCCCTGGTTGGCAACTAGATTTGCCATGTTACTGTAAAGAGCAGTCAAAATTGATACTATCTCCAAAAGAAAGATCCATCATCATCTTGTACAGTATATAGTTCTGAAAGTTTTGTTTCAGCAGCAGTTTCTGAACAAACCTCCTGGAGCAGCAAGCTGAACTCTCCACTTACGCCATCAGTTGAGCAAAAGAGCAACCAGGAACTCCCTTTAAGCACCTAATTCCTTTGTAGCTGCTTATGTACCTGCCCCATACCTCACCTATGACATCAGGTGTGAGGCAGGTGGGCATAGTTTGCTAGGAATGCCTTATCGAGCCAAGTTGAGACCCCTGTCAAGCCCAATTAGTCATTCCTATTTTATTTGGCATAGATTTAAATGCCCATAGTTATCTTATGGTGCTGGAGGAGACTCTTGAGAGTCCCATGGACTGCAAGAAAATCAAACCTATCCATTCTCAAAGAAATCAGCCCTGAGTGCTCACTAGAAGGACAGATCCTGAAGTTGAGGCTCCAGTACTTTGGCCACCTCATGAGAAGGGAAGACTCCCTAGAAAAGACCCTGATGTTGGGGAAGATGGAGGGCACAAGGAGAAGGGGACGACAGAGGATGAGGTGGTTGGACAGTGTTCTCGAAGCTACTAACATGAGTTTGGCCAAACTGCGGGAGGCAGTGAAGGATAGGCGTGCCTGGCGTGCTCTGGTCCATGGGGTCACGAAGAGTCGGACACGACTGAATGACTGAACAACAACAAAAGTTATCTTATTGATACATATGCCAGTCCACTCACCTACCAGCAGGCGGAGACATTAACCTATCTTCTTTGGAAACAGTTAATGTTAACTCATTTCTTGAGAATGGCTGCCCAAGATAGATATATAGTTTAGAAGTTGTTTCCACGGGTGACACGGGCTGCAATCCTGAACTCTGCATATCTTACTTTAAAGTGGGTGTTTGTAAGACTGGGCTGTAATCATAAGCATAATTATGAGAAAGTAAGTCCCATTTAACTATAGGCTTGTAATTACTAGACTGAGACACAGGTCTGGTTTCCACTTCCAATAGAATGTTTCTTTTTTTTTTGTAAATAATTTTTATTGGTTTTTTCCATTGCATTTTAACAAACAATTAAAATAATAAAAATAATGTAAAAGCAAGTATAACCTAAATTTAAATATCCAAAAATTTGTACCACTCTTATCATTTACATTTAAAGATTTGAGTCCCTTCCCTTCTTCCTTCTTATGTCTTCTCTAACTCATAAATCAATATATCGCACATCAGTTCTTCTTACTCCAATTTTCCAATAGAATGTTTCAGGGCTGGCTCAGGATGTTTTGTCGCCTGAGACGAAACAGAGCATGGTACCCCTGCCACCTTCGCTCTCCACTGCAGTTGTCTGAGGCAACTGGTGGCGGCCCATGAAAGCCCCAGTATGCTGGAGACAGTGGGGGAGAAAAAAAGAGGCCAGAGTGGAGAAGACAGGCAACAAATGCAGGAGGTGGCAAGCTCCTCGGGGCAGGGCTTTGCCACCCTTCCCAGCTGTCCCCACCTGAGGCGACTGCCTCGTTACGCCTCATGGGTGAGCCAGCTCTGGAATGCTGCTTTTTTCTTCTCCAGGATAGAAATAAGAACTGCCTTTAGAAAATGTGGGTTTTGTGTTTTTTGTTTTAAAAAGTTGGACATTCAAAGCTGCAGTGTGACTGCACACAAGGTCATGAAGCACAAGGTTTCTTTGTGCAGCTGAATGCTGAATTTTGGCAGGGTGCAAGTCTGGGAGCGCAATTTAAGGAGACTGACCTTTGCTGCAGCTTGACTGTTACTCTGTATGGGTGATTTTTGACTTGAAGTACTTTGATCTGTAGTGTTAAAGCTGGACTGTTTTGCAGAGTTGTTGTACACTGGTACCTTGGTTTGCATACATCTTGGTTTGCATACGTCTTGGATTACAAACCTGGAAGTGCGTGTTCTGGTTTGCAACCAATTTCAACCCATTTTGGGGGGATTATGAACAAATTTTTTTTGGGAGGGCCTTATTGGCGAAAGCACACCTTGGGTTACAACCTGTTTTGGTTTACAAACGGACCTCTGGAACGGATTGGTTGTAAAGCAAGGTACTACTGTATTCTGCCTCAGCCTGACACCCCGCCCCCAACCTGCAATAAGGATATAACAAGGCTGACAGTGCTGCCAGGTTTTTGTAAATCACTTGGCTTCAGTACCAACCTGTGTTATTAACAAAGCTTTACGTTGCCACTGTGCTAACAGCCTCTACTCCCACAACCTGCTATATGGTGGGAAATGGACTAAATTGGCCGTGAAATTTGCACAGGCATGGCTGTTATTTAAAACTTAGGACTTTAAAAAATAATGTAAGGTTGTAAACCAGTACACATTTACCTGGGAGTAAGTTCCACTTCCATTTACTTCTGAATTCAGTTGCATTTACTTCTCAGTAGATATTCATAGGATTTTGCTGTTCATATTTCACGCCAAGCCATTCCCTAGTGAGGGAAAGCAGCAGCTCCTCTCTTTCCTGTACCTTTCTTTTCATGGGAGATCACACTGCTACGTAATCACAGCTATATTAAAAGCTTAGGTTTCTGCATTGATTTCTATGGGCTGCCCTCACTTTCACTGGGAGGGGGGAGGATATAAAAATGGCTTTCCCAATGGAACCCCATAAATTGACTATAGAGACAATGAGTTAATGCCTCTTTCCATTTATGTTTTTAAATCTGTGTATTAAACTCAGTGGGACTTACTTTTGAGTAAATGTAATTAAGACTGGCCTATAAAAACCTCATTAGAATTCTTCACATTTATAAAGCCAATGAAAAGCTGTATGCCTTTGGGCATTTTCACCAGAACCTGTTCATATGTACTTGGGAAGCAAACCCTACTTAATTAAATTAGATTTATTTTTAATTAAATGTCTATTTGACTTCATAAATGTCCTAAGGAGAGTAATCCTGTGCACATTTATTCAGAAGTAAATCGCACTGCGTTCCAGATCGATGTGCTGCCTAGTTGCAGGCTTAGTTATAGTTCATTGGTATAGCATCCGGCATCTCTGGGTAAGGCAAGGAGAGGCTCCCTTTCTGAAACCTTGGAGAGCTGCTGTCAGCCAGTGTCAACAGTACTGAACTAGATGGAGCACTGGATGTAAGGCAGTTTCCCACAACTGTTCAGTGGGAAGTTCCTCATTCTATTTAGATGCACAACCAGGAAATGCCACTCACTCAGTGTCATTTGGGAAGCACCTTACATTTGTGAAGGTGGGCACCTGGTTTTCAACTGGTTCCTTCTCCTTTCTGCCCCACACTACCAATATTCACCCATGACACTCTCAGGACTATCCAGGTATAAGCTAAATTGCCTTTTGCTCCGATTGAATACTAAAGAACGGTTTTCCCTGGTGGAATGCAGCAAGGAAAGAGGAAGTGTCGATAAGCCTTGGAAAGCAGCTTTGCTCGCAAAGGGCTTCAGGCGTTGAAGAGCAATATCTCCACTGCTTCACAGAACTACACTTCCCAGCATTCCCTGCAAAGGGTGGTGCCTTCAGCTGTAACTTTCCAGGCTAGGGGCTGTCCGATGACTGAGAGTATCAAGTTTCTCTCCTTTGCTAATCAGCGTCAGCTCCTCTGTTTTAGTGGGAAGTAGCAACTGATCTGTCCTGAGATTCTCGCATCGCTAGGAAGGGGGCTGTTTGACGACTTCTCCACTTGGAAGGGTGAGTAGGCAGTTAAGGGTTACCCCAACTCTTAGCAACAAGTCATCTCTTTCCTGAGCGGCTCCCTTTGCCGACTGTGACCGGGAAGGGGGTAGTTTGATTTATTTTATAAAGTGTGTCGCACATTGAGGAAGAGAGCTAGCTGCGCAGTGGTGGTGCTAAGTGCAGGAAGGAGGTCAGGCGGTGATGGCAACCGGTTGCAATCTTATGTCATGCTCTTGCCTTGTGTTTTGCTTCGCCAGTACACAGAGGAAGCAATCTTTCACTAGATCAGGGTGCTTCTAGATCGGAGCTTTCCAAACTTTTCATGTCGGTGACATGCTTTTTAGACATGCATCATTTCGTGATACACTAATTCAGTTTTACTAGCAAACCAAAGGTTAAACTAAGCCCTTTCCAGCCCTGGGAGAAGTGTGGGGAGCGTTTGTGGAACACACCTACACACTGCAGCCGACACACTAACGTTTCACGGCACACAGTTGGGAAAGCTCTGTTTTAAATGTTGTGGACTGTCTGCAACCCTCACCAGCCCTGACAGTGGCTGATGGGAGCTTCAGCCTACAACAACATCATGTCACTATTCTGAGTGACACTGAACAGATCCACGCTGTACAAGCATGTGTTCTACCTCTACCTCCCATTCTAATTATTTAGGATAAAAGAAGTTGTGGGTTGGGGTAACAAGATTGTTTGTATTAAAGTGAGGTAGTGTTGGAAAATGTACCTGCAAAATATCCCATCATTATGATCTGGGTGGTGAAAAAGGGCTTGTAAGTATCTTAGCCGTGTTAGAAGTCCTCTTTCCGTGAGGCCCAGGCTGCTCAGCAGGAAGTTCTTTTCCCCATAAGAATGAATGTCACACTGTTCAGTTCTGTGAGAAGAAATAAGGGCATGCACTTGGACCTCACAATGTGTGGTACCCTATAACTCGCATCATTTCCAGTAATTGGCCATGCTGGCCGGGGCCGGTGGTGTTCCCTGACATCTGAAAGGCACCACACTGCCTATTCCTGCTGTAAGGCATTAAATATATTATTACAGTCCCAACATGGTTTAGGCGTTTGGAATGGAATATTTGCGTTGGTTCTGTCGCGTCACAGAACAGCCTTATGACATGTTTAAACAGTGTGTTGATCGCCTTTCTGTAACTTGCATGCCAAGCTTCAAGTTGCAAGGTTAAAAGGAAATGCTTTCTGGGGAAAGAAGTTCGTCCCCCCACTTATTTTTTTTTAAAAAAGGCATCTAGCACAGGAAATATGTAACGTCTGCCAACAGAAGCATTGGGATGGTGTGTTACTGCAGCAGTACATTTGTTATGCTGGAGCTGGTAATCTGGAAGCGACTTGAAAAGAAACAGAAACAAGAATGTGTAAGAGGCAGTGTGGCGTAGTGAGTAAGCATCTGAGTTGGAAAGTCCAGGGTCCAACATCTTTTCCGTTGTAAACTCTAGATGGCCTTGCAAGCTGCCATGTGTCAGCATCGACCCTCAATCTTGCCTGTCTTGCAGTACTGTTGTTTTACTGCAATAATATATATGCAGCATTATGAGGGGGGCTGTGAATTCAGAAGCAGCACGTGTGTGTGTGTGTGTGTGTGTGTGTGTATTATGAGGGGGGCTGTGAATTCAGAAGCAGCACGTGTGTGTGTGTGTGTGTGTATTAACCCGGGCTTAGTCCCACATATCTAATCTCTGTCTGAGATCTCGGAGAGTCCTTGTTAGTCAGCACAGAAAACACAAGACCAACGGCATATAGTAGGATGTGTAACTTGTGATTACCTAAAACATTTTTCATATTTAGCAAAGCAAGTCTCTGCCTTCCGCATTCTTTCCACCTACAATTTCAACAATTATGAAGCTATGGCACTTTCATAGATTGTTCATGTACAGTACTGCATAAGTTGCTTCCCATAATGTAGTGGTTAAGTTCACTGGTTAAAAATCTAACCTCTTCCATGAGTTCGCTAAGTATTAGGCAAGCCACTGTCTTGTAGCTTTTATTCTACCCCGCGCACCTGCAATATGTATATGATAGTACTATCCGTTTTTGTAAGGGTGGCTGGGATTGTTTGAAGTACTGTTGAATACCATAGAGCATGATAATAAAGGCTTGATGCTAATGTAGCTAAATAAGACCACTGTAGATGCTTGCAAGTTAGCAGTGATGCTATTAACCCCTACTAGCAAACATATTTTCAGCTTGCACTGTTGTGGATCTCTACTCCCCCCCCCCCAACTACTTGCATCCTCTAGACTAGATTCTTTCTAGACTGAAACCACTGCCTCTCTCATAGCCTTTATTCTCTTTCTAACCTCTTTGTTTACCTTCCCCCTTTTATGTTCCTCCATCCTTGGCCTGCGATGACATCCTGTTTACCAAAACAATCAGCATGCTTTATTTCAGCAGGCCATGCAGGCAAAGCATGGGGAAGCCCACTTGGCAGCTTGGGAAAAGAGAGCATTTGGGCTGTTTCCTGGCTGGTCTAAGAACTGGTTTCTGTTTCCCCATCTATAGACAAACATCCAGATAAATCCCCAAACACCATTCAACGTGAGATTTCTAAGAATACCTGGGCAATGAAATCAGCTACTGAAAGGGAAGATGCTGGAAACTTAGGAAGGGGGGGGCGCTTAAATGCTTCTCAAGGTTGCTTTAGATATAGGTATAGCCAACCTTATATTTGGCAATTCACCTGCTAGCCATAAATGGAATCCAATAGCCTATGTGTCCATGCTGGCCATGGAAGAAGGTGGCTTTCCTTCCTCTGCAGCCAACGTGGAGATGCAATTTACTAGAAGGCTAGTAATAAAAACAGTCTTGTGGGCTAATAATTTTTGCGGGCATATTTACAAGGCTGAGTCCTCTAATTGCTGGTTCTAGCAGGGCTTCTGCAGGATTGTACTCCGTGGGGCAGATTGCTCTGTCTTCCACTCTGCTGCCTTTGATGATCTCCAAAATCTGCTGCACCATGGGGCTACATGAGAAGTCATCCTCATAGGGCTGCTGGTGCCCACAGCTGCCTGTGACTGTTAGTAGGGGATTTTCTTCTTGTTGTGCAGGAAAATGCAAAACAGGACAACTAGAGGCCAAGTTGAATCGAGATTGGGACTTTCCATGCATCCCAAATTGGTGGAACAGCATGTCCTCCAAGCATGTCCCTTGCTGGCTCAGATTATTCAGATGTCTGAATTTTTGGTTTTGCAAAGCAGTTGATTGATTAATGGGAATTCCTTGTGTGGCCTCTTGATGTGCCAGCACAGCAATATGCAACTGATGCTTTGGCTTGCCTACACTTGTTCTGGATTGACCCCCCCCCCTCCCCCAGCTGTCTAGATATATGAAAGCTACTTCACAATCCATGCTTTATTCTACGACAGGCACCCCCAAACTCGTCCCTCCAGATGTTTTGGGACTACAGTTTCCATCATCCCTGACCACTGGTCCTGTTAGCTAGGGATGATCTACAGTAAGATTGCTAAGGTCTTTCAGTGGATCTGCTCCTGTGCCTTTAAGAGAAGCCTCAACAAGTAGTGTAGCTTGTGTGACCTAGAGGGTAAAGTGTTGGTTTAGGACCAGGGAGACCCAGTTTCAGATTCCCACTCAGGCATGCAGCTCATTCAATGATCGGTCAGTCAGCATCTCTCTTCCTTACTTAACACCCAATAGCTCTATAAATATTGAAGCGCAGTTGTTCAGAAATTGGGCCAGTGAAGCTTTTCCTGGCATGGATGGGGAAAGCCTCACCGGCTTCATTTCTGTGCCCGCCATTCTGCTGTTATGGCACACTTGGAGCAGTAAACAAGTACACAGCTGTCTTCTGCCAAGCTCTGCCACTTGACTTGGACTCGGCATTTGATGGCCTTATGGCACAGGTAGCTGGCAGGTGTGTCTCCTAAACCCTGCAGCAGAGACAATTGCTGGAACTCGTGTAGGGTGCGGCTTCTCAGTGACACATGGAAAGTGAAAGCTGCAGGCTATTGTGGTTCTGCTCTAGGCAGGCTATGCTGTTAAATGCTTTCTCAATTCCAGGAAACGGCAGAGCTGGCTGTTGGCCCTGTTTATCTCAAAGTTTGCCTATTCAGAAGAGTATGGAAATGAGCAGCACATAAAGAAGGACTGGCTTTGCTTTGTACTGAAGAATGTTACGCACCTGAATCTCTCTTGCAGAGAGCTCTCAAGTCCTGGGATGGTAGAAGGAAGAGATCTAGAGACTGTTCAGCAAGAGACAGGTGTGGGCAGGGTGGGTGCTGTATCTCGTCTCCTTTTTCTATTTTGTTCTGCTTCTCTTTTTATTATCTATTTACTACATGGAGCTCAGGGTAGTGTATATGGCACTCCTCCGCATTTCTATCCTCTCAACAACCCTGTGAAGTAGGCAAGGTGAGAATCAGCAACTCAACCCAGTGAGTTTTGTAGTTGAGCAGGATTTGCATCTGTGTCTCCCAGGTCCTAGCCTGACACACTATAATTGTTAGACCATGCTGGCTCCCCTGGCTAAGCCAACAAATGCTTACTGGAGCACAGGAGCAATGCACAGGAAACATCAACAACCTTGATGAGGAAATGACTTCTTTGGCAACACATGTCTTCCAGAACTCGGGGGCTTCTTCTTTGTTCCCTTCCTTCCTTCCACAGCCTAAGGCAGCGGTGGGAAACCTGTAGCCCTCTTGATACTGTTGGTCTACAACTCCCATCCTCCCTAGCCATTGGCCATGCTGGCTCTGGCTGATAGGGACTGAAGTCCAACAATGTCTGGAGGGCTTAGCAGGGGTCAGTAAACTTTTTCAGCAAGGGGCCGGTCCACTGTCCCTCAGACCTTGGTGGGGGGATGGGCTATATTTTGGGGGGGGTGAACAAATTCCTGTGCCCCACAAATAACCCAGAAATGCATTTTAAATAAAAGCACACATTCTACTCATGTAAAAACACCAGGCAGGCCCCACAAATAACCCAGAGATGCATTTTAAATACGGTGGTGCCTCTGGTTACGAACTTAATTTGTTCCAGAGGTCCGTTCTTAACCTGAGGTACCACTTTAGCTAATGGAGCCTCCCGGTGCCACTGGCGCACAATTTCTGTCCTCATCCTGCGGTAAAGTTCTTAACCTGAGGTACTACTTCCGGGTTAGCGGAGTCTGTAACCCGAAGTGTTTGTAACCTGAGGTGTTTTTAACCCGAGGTACCACTGTATAAGGACACATTCTACTCATGTAAAAACATGCTGATTCCCGGACCATCCGCGGGCTGGATTTAGAAGGCGATTGGGCCGGATCCAGTCCCCGGGCCTTAGTTTGCCTACCCATGGCTTACAGCCTTGCCTTGACCTAAGGGCTGCTCATGGAGGCAGCTTTTCTTCAGGCAAGGGTAGCCAACATGGTGCCTTCCAGACATTGGAATACAATTCCCATTATCCTTGGCCGTTGGCCATGCTGGCTGGGACTGATTGGAGTTGGAATTCGACAACTAGAAGGCACCACATTGTCTACCCCTCCCTGAGAGTGAGGAAGCAGGAGTTCTAAAGATGTGAAGAGGCCATCAGTGCTGTTTTCCCCTCCTGCCACCAGCACCAGCCCACATGTTAACCTTGCACACATACCTACATGAAGATGCAGTCCAGTAGCACAACTCCTATTGTAATGAAATGGAATTGTGTAATAGGACTACTGCACTCTATCACATCCTGTGTTAATTTCAGCAGAGCTTGTGGAGGAGAATGTCCAGTGAGTGATCCTCTGTGGGTCAAATCAGTTCATCTGCTGTTCTGCTGCCCTTGATGATACCCAAGGTCTGCCACACTGTGGGGCTATGTGAGGAAATGTTTTCCTCATAGGGCTGCTTCTGTCGACAGCTGCCTGTGACTTTTATTAGGGGATTTTTCCAGGGTGCGCAGGGGAAAGGAGCAGCATTACAACTTGAGGCCACGTCAAATTGAGATGGGGGACTTCCCTTCATCCCCAGATTTGTGGAACAGAATGTCCCCTAAGCATATCGTCTTCAGGCTCGGTTTATTCAGATTTCTGCTATAAATAACTGCAAATCCTACCACCAGACACCAGGGAACCTGCAGATGGAATAGATTTCTGGAAAGATTAATGAAGTTGCCTTATCTGGAATGTTGCCTTTGTTGGAGCTGTGGGGAAAGTGATCACGGAGATCTGGAAATCTTAGGCAGATCCCCTTCCTCTGTTGGGAGCTTCCAGTTTTCTCTTTCCGTAAACGTTAGCTTAAGAAACATCCCAGCCCCGTTTATAAGTAAAGGCAATGTTTTTGCATGGATCTGTGTGTGCAACTTGAGATCTATGTGTGTTCCGAAATCTCCCCCCCCTCTCCCTTTTTAAATATTTAATTATCGGTGTCATCAAGACCGGCTTGGCATGATTGTTGTGCAAGCAAGCGGAGCATCAAAAACAAATCATGCATATTTGACTGCTGGCATCCCCACCAATTTCCTTCACCCTGTATGCCCTCTCTGTGTCTCTCCCTGTTATCTGGAGCGGTCATGTCTTGCTGCTCTTCCGCTGCTATGAGGATCAGCCAGGGAACTCGTGCTTCTGCTTTCCTGGAATTGGGAAAGCAGGAAAGCTATCTGGGAAGAGAGCTCCTCCTCTCCGGTGACTGGCCCAGGACCTGATCAGGTTGCTCCTGAAGCATCAGAGAGAATATTTTATCTTGGATCGGCCCACGACAGAAGTCGTCAACATGGTAGCCTATAGATGTTGTTGGACTCCAGCCCCCATGTGCCCCAGCCAGCATGGACGACGGATGGTGGGAGTTGTAGTTCAGCAACACCTGGATGGCCCCATCTTGGCTACCCTGGCTTGAGTCAGCGTTTTAGCTGGTGTGCACCAAAGACGCTCCCTTTCTGCTAATTAACACAAGGAAAATCCGCAAGTGCAACAGAACATTTATTGGGCGTGAGAAGAGGGGGGGGACCTTTGAAATTATGGTTCAGCTATCAACTGGCTTGATTTTCACTTTCAAAATCCCCCCCTTCTTGGAGTGGGGGCTGCTTAGAGGAGGAAAGCCTCCCCACCTGGGGAGGGACAGTGCATGGGTGTGGTGCCATTTTGGCTAAATAAACATTGGCCCTGAAGTCAGGAAATAGAGGGGGGAATAGGGCCTGCATCACAGTGTTGCTGTGTAGAGCATTTAACAGTAGCAATCAGCTATGTCGTCTTCTTAGAAACTCTGTTCCATTTCTCTTGGGTTTTCCATTTCCCCCCACTCCTGACGCTTCAACATTCGGTGCCCTCTGAGCATATTCAATCAGTCCTCATTGGGCTGTTCAGGGGCAATTTGGCTCCTTTTGATTCCCCTACTCCCCCATCCCCAGAATGATTTGTGGTTTTTTGTACTTCTTCGAATTTTGGGGGTTCCTTTGTATATGCTCCTTGTTGTCTGTGATACTATTTTAGACAAACAATTAGTGGTGTTTGGGGAACTGAAGATTTCAATTAGTGTAAAGGAAGAATAGGTTGTAACCCACCAGGATAATTCTCTTCTGGGAGCCCAGATGAAGATATTCCCAGTGGATTATTCACTAGGGGACAAATTTATCGGTCTCCACTTCGCTGCTATAATGATGCTTAAAGTCTTCTACCTGAGGAGACTGTTTTACTTGGTCTTGTTGTAATAACCATTTCCGTAGAACACCTCCCTATTCAACAAGTTGGACTTTGGAGAGTACACTGGTGCCCATTATAGATAACTATATTTAATTTATTGTTTGTCCACGGGCTTGCCCTGTTTGCTCAGGTCAGCAAATGGGATTATGAAATAACAAAGTTGGCATGCTCATGTTTGCTGTTGTCCGACATGTTACTACTATCAGTCTTTCCATCTTTAACTATAATAGCCAAATGACTGAAAGAAACTTAAGGCCAATTCATGCGGCTTTATTGCTGTTTCATTGGCCAAACACAATTCTGCTCCAGTAACATCTGAATGAAATGTACATGGGTCTGGTGAGTCATGAGGGCAGTTCCCATGTTGGTGCCGCCAGCCCCCAGAAATGTGTCATGTGCGTTTGTGAGGCTTGTTGGGAATGCGGACAGCTATGCTCAAATATGAGCCTTCAGTCTGATCTGTGGAGGAAGAGAATAATAATAACAAAACAAGTGGGCTCACGTAAACTACATTTCCGTGAGAAAAATTGTGGTAACACTGCAGTTCACGTGGCCGCCAGTAGACGGCCATGCCAACTGCAGTGTGGTGACAGAAAGCAGTTGGCAGGCAGCCCAAGTGAATTGCTGTGGATGGAACTGCATTTAGGAGACCCCCTGTTTCCCTCAGAGAGCTGCAATTCCCAGAGTGGCTTAACAAACAACCCCTTTTCCCAGGGAACTCTGGGAATTGTAGCTCTGTGAGGGGAATGGGGTCTCCCAGGCCCATGTAGGGTGAGGGGCAGCTGGGTAAAAAAAAACATCCAGTCAAAGGCGACTATGGGGTTGTGGCGCTCATCTTGCTTTCAGGCTGAGGGAGCTGGCGTTTGTCCACAGACAGCTTTCTGGGTAATGTGGCCAGCATGACTAAACTGCTTCTGGTGCAACGGGACACTGTGACGGAAACCAGAGCGCACAGAAACACCATTTACCGTACCTTCCCGCCGCAGTGGTACCCACTTATCTACTTGCACTGGCGTGCTTCCGAATTGCTAGGTTGGCAGGAGCTGGGACAGAGCAAGGGGAGCTCACCCTGTTGCGGGGATTCGGACCACCAACCTTCTGATCGGCAAGCTCAAGACGCTCAGTGGTTTAGACCCCAGTGCCACCCGTGTCCCAACTTGGCTGTGATGCCAAGAATGCCACGTGCCTCCTAGATGACCAGGGACTCCTGCCCCATCCCTCAGACAAGCTCTGCACAGGTCTCAGCACCCTTAGCAAGCCACAGCTCCCAGAATTCTTTGAGGGAAGCCCTGAATGTTTACAGTGGTACCCTAGTTCTTTAAATGTATGGTGTGAATGTGTCCCTAGTGACATCATTACAGAGGCCTGGTATAAAACAAGGTGCTCATTGATTTGGAAAGCTTTCTGTGGACAAACACCGGCTCCCTCAGCCTGAAAGCGAGATGAGCGCTGCAACCCCATAGTCGCCTTTGACTGGGCGTAATAGCCCAGGGGTCCTTTCCCTTTCCCTTTTTATCAAACATACACTGGAAAAGATACATACACCCCACAGAGAGAGCTGATGGAAAGGTAATTTTGAGTAGAGAAGTGGTGGATGGGAAAGGGATAGCACACCACCTCCCCTCTTTGTTTCTCCAACAAAATTCCTTTCTCCCTCCAATAATAATAATAATAATTATTATTATTATTATTATTTCAACAATGCTGGGGATCCACATGCAAATGTGTAGTTGATCCCTTACAAGAAAAAGGATGGAGTTTGGGCGATGGTGTTTTTCCTAGTGTAGGGTTAACGTTCCCTTTCTCTGCCCTGTAACCTTTCCTTTGCTCCTGGGTTCAATGCCAGCAGTGTTTTATTGGGCAAAATTCCTCCAGTGCCGTGAATATCTTGTTGTTAAGATACAGTTGACATGACATCCTGAGGTCAAAATTAGCTGTGTTTGTTTTTAACTGACCTTGGTTTTCTTTTTTGTTTTCCTTTTTTTCCATTTCTGTTCCCCCCCCCCCCAATTGTCCTTTTTACAGAATCCAGGATGGAAGCTGCATTATGTAACAATTCGGAGGAACCTCCCACTTCAGCCGTCTTGCTAGACTGCCGTGCCTTCAATCAGGTCATCTTCACAGACATAGACAAATACTATGTCCCTGGAGCAGATATAACTTGCCATTACAACATTTCTCGGCACATCACCCCACGCCGGAAGGACTGGGTGGGCATATTCAGGGTAAGTCTGCTGTCATTTGTGGCGCACCGTGGACATTGGAACTGGCTTATGATAAATTGCAATCTCTTGCTTTATAACACAGCAGTCAAAGCAGGGTTATAAAGCTTCAGAGGAGATACTGTTCTCTGGATGGAGTTCTTCCAGAAAGCTGAGGGGTTTGTCAGAGCAGGGAAGGAGGCGAGATAATGGCTGATTGGCTGAGGCATGGTGAGGTTATGCTCAGTTTGTGAGCCGTAATCAGGAAGGTATTCTACACCAAGAGAGCTTAGATCTTGGATAGTAGCATATGCACATTTTTCCTTAAAAAGAATTAAAAACCTTTAAGTGCTATTAAGAAATTAAATTGTGTGTGTGTGTGTGTGAATGTTTTCCTTTACTTTGCAAATGTGTATACTACAAACATCAGCATTGTACCATTTTCACTCTTACGGCTCCACCCAAGCAATCCTGGGAATTATAATCTGCTGGGGGGGGTGTGCTGTGAATTCTTTTGTTTGAGATCCCAACAGAGTGAGAGAGAAATTGTTGTTGTTGTTGTTAATAAACTGGTTTAAGGATGATGTCCTTAAAATCTTTAGTTGGACTTTCTTCTTCTGTGATATATTTGTCTTGTAAACCCAGCAGTTGGCGCCCTGGGCCATGCTGCTTTAAGGAGTGGCATGCCAGGCTGTGGGGCACCTGTACTTATGTGCCACCTTGGGCTCCAGCAGGCTGCCCCCAAAGGTAAGTGCCGCCGGGGGTGCCCTGCCTCCTAGCTACGCTATTGTGTAAACCTGCTGTGTAAATACGTCCCTTGTTTTAGAACAGGCTGCTTTTAGTGCACTGGATTAGAGCACGAAGAGGACAGCTTGTAAAACTGTCACCACTCCTGGCCTGCTTCTTGGTTCGTTGAAGGATCCCACTCAAATATTTTGATGTTGCAGGTGGGGTGGAAGACCGCTCGCGAATACTTCACGTTTGTGTGGGCGCCTTTGCCAAGGAACCCCGACAGCAGCGACGACGAACTTCAGGAGGTGCTCTTTAAAGGTCCGTGGTGGGAAGGGAAGGAGTTGGGTGGTGTTATTTCTTGAAACAGGCATTGTTTGCATGCTAAAAATAAAAATAAAAATCTCAACTTCAGTACAGTAAGTCTGACCAGGTAGAAGTGAACCTCCTATGTTAGCTTTGCACGCTTGAAGGAGCTAAAAATGACATGTGGCTTTTTGTTGTTGTTGTTCTTTCAGCCTACTACCTGCCAAAGGACGATGAATATTACCAGTTTTGTTACGTGGACCAGGACGGCCTCGTCCGTGGAGCCAGCGTCCCCTTCCAGTTCCGTGCAGAGACCGAGGATGACATGTTGGTGGTTACCACGCAGGTTCGCTTCGTTTGTGCCCTGCGCTATGTAGTGGCTCATTTGAGACTTTCCCAAGCCTCTGCCAATCTATTATGGCTCCTTGTTTGTTCCCTTCTTCTGCCTTTGTCACTATGTGTAGTCTGAACAGGATGCCTCACTGTACACGGCATGTGGCTCACACTGTGTCGTGCGGCAGGCTAATTTTCAGAGCAGGGAAAGGAGTGCACCATGCTATCCTAAAGGTGAGATCTGTGCCCTTGCAGTAACCTCTAGTGACTATCTCTATGAGTTCCTGTATGTGATAAAAGCACAGGGCTTTGTACGCAGAAGATCCCAGGCTGAAGCCCCAACCTCTCCAGGGACTTTTTTATGTTTTATGTGTGAGTAGTTAATGTAGATGAGTCAATCTCCAGTGCTGCTTTAAAAGGCAGCGAAGCAGGCGAGAAGAGAAGCCATATGGAGATGCAATCTTGCTCTGCCTCTGTACTCTACTGCAATTGTTCTTTTTTCCTTTGTACTTAAAACGCAAGGCCACCAGTGTAGGTGGCACTTGAAAAATACACATGAGCAAAAAAAGGGGGGGACCTGCCCCAAGGAGCTTACAGTCTTTGAAGAGGACAAATGGGGAGAGGGGGTTTGAATAGGCATAAACGTAGCTGTAGCTGTTGTGTACCTAGGCTTTGCTTTGGATGAGGCACCAAGGGATGAAGGTAAACGTTTCGTGGAAGAAGAGGGATCGGAAGGAAATACGGAGTAATTTAAGAAGCCAAGGCAGTGTACGCATCATACATTGAAAGCATTCAGTGGCCCACAAAGAATCCTGGGTTGCTGTAGTTCCCGCACCCAAAGAACTACAATTCCTAGCACCCTTAACAAATTGCAGTTCTCAGGATCCTTGAGGGGGAAGCTATGTGCTTTGAACGTACTGTATGGTGTGTACACAGCACCCCCCCCCAAAAAAAACCCTTTGGGCTGAAGGGGGTAAACTCAAAAGCAACAAAGCTTCCCAACGTTTCAGATTGTGGAGAAGATCAAATTCTGCTGACACGTCCTCTTCCAAGTTGGCCAGTTTTTAAGAAGGGAGCCCCCAGAGAGCACATCTGCTTGCAGTGTCAAGTGCCTTGACTTAATCAAAGCATTTGACACCGTGAGCAGCTGTGATCTCGGGAGGGTCCTTTTTCAGTCCTCCTTATGTCACACGCTGACTTGCCCGAGAGTGATGTCCGAAGGCATGTGCCGCTTCATCTGTCGACCTCCTCCTTAAAAAAACAAAAGGGGAGAAAGAAATTAAAACTGGCTATGGTCCACTAGCCTTTGCCGTGCTGATATTTTAGTCGCAGAGTTGGGTATGGGTGGCTGCATACGCATCGCCAACAAGAGAGGCAAAGAAAATGCGGCTTTTGCATGACGTTTGCGCACAATAGTGGGGAAAGCTGCGACCAGGAGGCCCAAGTGCTGCCTGTTGATGAGCAGTGTTACAAAAAATGGGGTGCCACCCCCCACTCTCTGCTGAGCGATAGCAAGAGCCCAGGGGGTTCCAGGCGCTCACCCAGGGTCTGTGTTCCTTTGGAGATTTGAGGCTGTTGTAGCTTTAAGAAATATGGTTTATTCGCCTATTTACACCTTCATTCTGCGTGGAGGGAGTCCAGATCTTACAGCATGGTTATTTCAAGAGCAACTTGTCTCCCTCAGCAGTGCAGCCAGCCTTCAGCCAGTCTGCCCAAGATAGATTCCGATCTCTCTTCTTCCTCCTTCCTCCTCCTCCTCCTCCTCCTCCTCCTCTTCTTCCCAGAACACCTTGCAAAAAAAACAAAAAACACCTGCATTCTTTTTTCTCTTTTGCTCTTCCAGGGAGAAGTGGAGGAGATCGAGCAGCAAAACAAAACTTTGCTTCAGGAAAACCAGAAACTGAAGGAAAACCTTACAAGCCTTCAGAACCAGAATGAGGACCTGCAGGAGAAACTCAAAGCAGCAGAGGTAGGACACACACACACACCAAAAATACTAGGACATGGGTGCCATTGGTGAGGGGGGGGTTGCTTTCCTTTCCCTTTCTTCCATTCAGTAAGTAAGACACCATTATCAGAGTTCAAGAACACATTTCAGCCAGGCAAGGAGGCTGTGAAGCAGGGCAAGAGAGGGGTTTGGCCTGGGGAGAATATCAAGGGCCAGATGGAGTGTTCTGGAGGGCCACACTCATTCCCTGAGCCTGGGGTCTCTGCATGGATCAAAGAACTCTACAGCGGTACCTCGACTTACGAGCGACTCGACTTCCGACGTTTTCGACTTCCGAATCAGTTCCGAAAGCAAAAAAATGGCCGCCGCTTCCGAAATTTTTGAGTTATGAAGGGAAAGCAGCGGCACGATACCTCGACTTACGAGGTTTTCAATGTGGTTTTTTCGACTTGCGAATTTTTTTTCCGTTCCGAGACGGCGCCTTCGACTTACGAAGATTTTGACTTACGAGGGCGCCTTCGGAATGGATTATCTTCGTAAGTCAAGGTACCACTGTATATAGACTTCCTTCCCATAGAATTATGTTTATAAGTGCAAGTCAGTCTCCGCAGAAACTGCCGCAGCAATAAAGGACCTGCAGATTTATTTTAACAACATTTGTATACCACTGAATGGTAAATAAAACCTCTTAAGTGATTTACAAAGAACATAAAATATACATTAAAATGGTCGCTGAAAGGCAAGATTTAAAAACAACTTTTTTTAAAAAAAGCACAATGCATAAAATCAGTAGTTAAAAGTAAATACAGTGGTACCTCGGGTTAAGAACTTAATTCATTCTGGAGGTCCGTTCTTAACCTGAAACTGTTCTTAACCTGAAGCACCACTTTAGCTAATGGGGCCTCCTGCTGCCGCTGCGCCGCCAGAGCACAATTTCTGTTCTTACCCAGAAGCAAAATTCTTAACCTGAAGCGTTATTTCTGGGTTAGCGGAGTCTGTAACCTGAAGCGTATGTAACCTGAGGTACCACTGTACTAAATAATGCATTGGTAAGTATTCTGTGAACCGCCCTGAGATCTTTTGATGAAGGGAGTTATATAAATTGAATAAGTAAATAGATTTGCATTGGCCCACCTAAGTTCCACCAGTGTGTCTAGTATGAAGTTGCAAAGTAAGGCTAACACTGAAGTTCTTTCCACGCAGCGTGCATTTAAATGGTTCGTGCAGCAGTGTGTATTTGTTGATGTAAGCTGAGGCTGCTTTTCTTCTTAAAGCTTTTCCCACACCGCATGCATTTTAATGGCTTCTCCCGTGTGTGCATTTTTGCAATGTAAAGTAAGGCCTTATCCACTCTTACCTTTCCTCCACACTTTCCAGGCACACTTTAAAGCTCTGTGTTGCATGCTCTTCTTTTTGTCCTGGAGCTTTCGCACTGTAAACTTGCTCTTTAAAGCAGAATTGGAGCAAATGTTAATCCATGGAAACCCTGGATTGCCGTTGGTTGCATTTCAGCTTTAAAGAGTGGGTTTTCACGGGCAAAAAAACCCGTCCGGCTTTAGATTTTACATTCTCTGTTCTCACCTCTCCGCCCTGTGTTTGTGTGTCCAGGAAAAAGCACAGGAGCTTGAAGATAAAGTCCATTTGTTGCAGACTGGGACCATGGAGCTCCAGAGAGCTCAGGATCTGCAGGCTTTACAGATGACCTCTGCTCAGACGGAGTTGGCGGCAGTTACAGAAAACAGTAGCAAACTGCAAAAGGAAAAGGAGGTAAAAATATGGAGGCCGGTTGAGTAGAAGGTAATCATCCATGGGGGCGGCAGGCAACATTTGAATCTTGCGAAGTACACTAGGTTTTCCTATGACACTGAGAGCAAACTGGGTGGTTCCGATTCTCCAGTTCTACCTTCCTGTCTCTGACTCTTCAGGATCTGCAGAGGAACTTGGATACTTTAAGGAGCAGCAATGAGAATCTCGAGGTAGAAGTGAATATTCTCAAACAGAAGTTTGCAGCTCTGGAAATGCAGAACAGCTCCACCGACGAAGAACTGTGCCAGTGAGTGCATTTCTTCTTCTGTAGTTTGTTGGCTTAAATGGCAATCGTCTTGCAATTCCAAAATCCAAAAGAGTTTTCTTTCCCGGCCCCAGTTGTTCCTTAACATTAGCAAACCAACTGCCAGTAATTTTATTACTGATTTGTTTGTCTGCATAACACCATCAAGATTCATTGCACTTTATGGAGTCCCTGCCTTTATGGAGAGCCCTAAGTTCAGTGTGACAGGGTGGAGGTATGGACTTGGGAGTAAGCAGGGCTTGGTGTTTTACGGTTGATGTTTTAATAGTGATGTTTTATTGTGTTTTTAACATTTTGTTGGGAGCCGCCCAGAGTAGCTGGGGCAGCCCAGCCAGATGGGTAGCATATCATCATCATCATCATCATCATCATCATCATGTTGTGCTGGAATTGCCATAGCTGCCTATTGGTGGTCATATGACTGCAGGATGACAACAGTCTTAACATTTTATTATATAGTAAGATGCATACTTAGGCTTAGTTACAACAATGTACGGGGACTAAGATGTTAAGCCAGATAGTGAATGAGGGGAGGAGAATGGGGCTTGAGGAGAGTCTAGATCTCTTAACAAGTGGGACCTATAACAATATTTCATTGTGGAATGCTGATGTTCAGGATAGCAGACATACCATTTCCCCACCTACCTTAGCATACTGTGTCTGCTGAGCATGCTCAGACCTCATTGGACTTTGTAGTTTACCTCCTCCCTCAGGTTTTTATTCTCCCTCCCCAATATATATTTTAGTACTTCTGCAAAGCTTGAGATTCTCCCCAAACTGCTGATACCTCTCTCCTGCAGAGGCTGTTTTGGCTAGGGAAGCAATGGCACCCAAGGCCTGAATGCTGGATATAGAGGGAATGATTTAGAATTAGAATTATCGTCTCTGTGCTTGATGTTCCTTTAGTTGACATAGCAAAACGAGCAACTGGAAGCCATTCAGGCTCCACAGAATCTCATGTTTCCGTGTAAGGAGAGTAGCAGGAGGGTAGCCAAAACTCAGGCTGTGCAACCTCTCTTTTAACGCCAAGTATGAGTCACAAAGCAGGGACACTGACTCCTCTTCAGGGTCTTGAAAGCTTTGAACCTGCAGGGGGACAAACTGAGCCTTTTGGTGATTATGAGAGCGCAGGTGTGGGTTGGCATTTAGCAGGCACCAAGGTGATGTATCTTGTGGCAAGGAGGCAGGGGGCCTGGGCATGCAACTGCAAGAATTCATCCGCTACATCTGTCCCCAAACAGAGCCAAAGAAGAAAACAAAAAGGTGTTGGCTGAAAAGGAGCAGCTGGAAAAGAAGCTGAGAAACACCCTGAAGTGTGTGGATCAACTTCAGGTGGGAAACTCCCGCATGTTCCCTTGGCATTTGTGAGCTGCTGGAGAGTGCAGGAAGGGAACATAGGTGGTTGAGAAGGTTTCTTTAAAACCCAGTTGTCCTTTGGAAAACTGGAAATGAAATGGTTCTTTAAAAGCAGATGGGCAGATATGCTCAAGTATTTATCTCATTCATACACTGAGGCCATGTTTTCGTTCAGATTAGAGGAGGCTTCCTCAACCTCCAGATGTTTTGAGACTACAATTCCCATCATCCCTGACCACTGGTCCTGCTAGCTAGGGATCATGGGAGTTGTAAGCCAAAAACATCTGGAGGGCTGAGATTGAGGAATCCTGGATTAGAGGGTGGGGTTACTTCTGGCCCTCCAGATGTTGTTGGGCTACATCATCCCTAACCATTGGCTATGCTGGCTTGGGTTGATGGGAGTTGGCCGTGAGTGCAGCAGCCACACTTGCAAATGGCACATACCTTATTAGAATGTGACACACTAAGCAGTTAGATCTAAAACCCAGTAAGTTATAAGTGGGGCAAAGAATTAGAAGCAGACCTAACACCTACACAATGGGGAAAAGCTGTACATAATATTACACTAGCCTCCCACAACATTAGACTGAGGTTAATTCAACAGGAAATACTCCTCATGAGCTACTGGACAGCAATATAGTGGTATCTTGGTTCTCAATCAACTTGGAACCCAAACACTGCAAACCCAGAAGTAAGTGTTCTGCTTTGCAAACTTTTTTCTGGAAGCTGAACATGCTCCATTTTGTGTGCCACACTTCTGTTTTGAGTGTTACGCTGAGGTCTGTCTGTTTTTGCTATTTATTTTGCGTTTTTGTGACTGTGTGGAACCCAGTTCAGCTACTGATTGATTGATTGATTGATTGATTGTGTGACTGCAGTACATTTTTCATTGCTTTCATTTTATGGATCAGTGGTCTCGTTGGATAGTAAATTTCATGTTAAATTGCTGATTTAGGGGTTGTTTTTAAAAGTCTGGAACGGATTAATTCCTTTTGCATTACTTTCTCTGGGAAAGTGTGCCTTGCTTTTGGAAAGCTTTGGTTTTGGAACAGACTTCTGGACATAGCTGTCAACCTTCCTTCTTTTTTTTTGCATTGGGAAACAGCCATAGCTGTCAACCTTCCCTTTTTTTTGCATTGGGAAACGGCGCTGGAATAAGGGGATTTCCCGCAAAAAAAGGGAAAGTTGACAGCTATGCTTCTGGAATGGATTATAAGTTTGAGAACCAAGGTACCACTGTATGCCTTAAGCCCAGGGGCAAAACGCACACACACACACACACACAGGACAGATGATCGCTGGAGACGCTGACAGCCACAAGCAGACCTTACTCACCTACAGTATAAAGCTAGAAATCTTAACAAAACTCGATGGGGCTAAGTTTAAGCCTGACAGCCCAGCATTCCTGTCGTCATCTGCGTTTTGGGAGTCATGTGTGCCTCTACTTTCATCTCAGTCCCAAGTGCAGAGTCAACAGAACAAAGTGGAAGATCTGCAAGGAGCAGTTCAAGACAAAGCAAGGCACCTGGAGCAGCTGAAGGAGGAGAATTATCAATTAAATGCTGCGTTGCTTAGACAGGTAAGCTTCCCTCGCCCCTCCTTGTTGTCACAGTGGTTTAGGAGACGGTAAAAGAAAGAACACAGACATAGTGGATCTGCACAGTTTTATCCGCCAAAGCAAATGATCAAAGGTCTTGAGAGAGTTTCAGACTTCTTGAGCAGGAAGCAGCTCACTTTGAGGTGGACTATTTAGAGCATGCCGGAAGTGGTTTGCTCTCTGTAAGTTCAGACTTTAAAACCAGCAGGTAGCTTCTGTGCTGCCGGGCCTCCTGCCAGTGGATTTAGATTTAAACAGAGATAGCATACAGCACAATGCTGTGCAGGTCTACCCTGAAGCAAGTTTTGTTGAATTCAGTGCGGGAAATGAGTAGAGGATTGCAATATTAATCTGGACATTCTTCATGCAGGCTGCTACTCTTCCATGAGACTTATTTTTCAGTGTATTCCAGAGGTGGAGAACCTGAGATCTGGGGGGCAAATACAGCTTTCCAGGCCTTTATCTGGCCCTCGGGAACACTTTTTCCAGGTCACATCCCCTTCCCAAGCCGCACACACCCCTCCCTCCCTCCCTCAAGAGTTTTTGCCTGACTCGAATGTGTCCTTGAACTGTTGAAAATGCCTTTGGCTTGCCTGGATGGAGGGTAGAGTGAGGGCCGGTTGTGAGTGTGTGCGCAAATTAGTCTACTATACACTGTATGTGTCAGTCTGGCAACTCTTGCCTCTGGCTGTGCCTACCCCTGGCATGTGGCCTTTGGAAGGTTCCCCAGAAAGGGATGTGGCCCTTGAGCTATGAAAAAGGTTTTCCAACCTTGATATAGTGGTTAGAGTTTTGGACTTAGACTGATGAGAACCAAGTTTAAATTTCCCATCAACTGGGAAACTGATGGGTGAGCTTGGGCTAGTCACCATCTCTCAGCCTAACCAAGCTCATAGGGTGGTTTTAACAATAAAATTGGGGATAGTCGGGGGGTGGGGAAACCTGAGCTAATCCAGAGAAGTGTGGTGTGAGAATGATAGGTGACATTGTCCAAATACAAATCACTTTTTTTTACCCCTCCCCAGCAAAATTTGGAGAAGAAACTGGAAGAGGAAGCTCTTTCACATCAGACCCTGCAGAAGGAAATGAATGAAATGGAAAAGGAGAACAAGGTGCAAGTTTAGTTAAATGGGGGGTTGGAGAAGGAATGCATAAATGCTCCAGCGCTCTGAAAAGAAATGTGCTTTCTTTTAAGTGAGGGATAGCCAGTTGTAGCTGGACTCTCATCAGCCCCAGCCAGGATGACCAATGGGAAGGAGCTGTAGTCCCACAGCATCGGGTTAACAGCCAGGAAGGGCTATTGCCTTCCTGCCCTGCTTATGTGCACCCCAGGCGTGTGTCTGGTTGGTTGCTGTCTGAAACAGGCTACTGGAATAGATGAACCTTCAAGTCTGAACCAGCAAGGTGGTTCTTATCTAGAATTGGCAACCCTTGTACTAGGCCACTGGGAAAGCAAATACCTAACTGCACTGGCTGCCAATTAGTTTCCGGGCCCAGTTCAAAGTCCTGGTGTTGGCCTATAAGGCTTTACACAGCTCTGGACCTCAATGCCTTAAGGGCTGCCTCTCTTCATACAAACTGACTCAGACCCGACACTTGTCGTCTGAGGCCCTTCTCTATGTCCCCTCTCCCCAAGAGGTTTGGAGGGTAGCAACACAAGAACGGTCCTTTTCCGTGGTGGCTCCCTGTCTCTGGAATGCTCTCCCCAGAAAGGCTCACCTGGCACCATCCTTATATGTCTTTGGGTGTCATGCAAAAATATTCCTCTTTACCCAGGCCTTTGGCCATTAATAATCTATGGTCTGTTAAATGTGGGGGGGGGCTGTTATTATGATTATTTTATTATTATGGTCTGTATTATGTTTTTTATTATTATGCTCCGTAAAATATGTTCTTAATGTTGCACACTGCCCTGGGATCTTTTGATAAAGGGTAGTATATAAATTGAATAAATAACATTAGTAATAATAAATAATGATTTGTGAAGACAAGCTTGTAAGAAACTGCTCACCTGGTTTCCTGTGGCAAATCAAAACAACAAAGTGTGCAGCACCTTAAAGACTTAACAATTTTATTATAGCATAAGCCTCCATGGGCTACAGTTCACTCCGTCACATGTCGTATGCTGTAGTCCAGACAACTTTGTCTCTGTGCTGTGTTTGCTATAAGAGATTAGCAGGTTTACCCCTCTGGAAATGTAAAGCAAGCAAATGTAAAGCAAGCAAGCAGTGCTTCCAGGCAACCAGATCAAAGCAAGGAAGCTTTCATAAACTGGAATGATCTTGGTTCTTTGAAACTGTCCGTGTGTTTCAAAGGACAAATATGAGTATGGCTGAGCAAGTGGGGCAATAAAGAGAGCATATGGGCTTGGAACTTTCCGTGGCCTTATTTGTGAAGCTGCTTTGAAGGACACTGAATGACAAGAGAAGCCATTAGTAAATTAACGATGATAATAATACAGCAAAGCTGTTGCACCCTGCCCGAGAGCATTCCTTTCTCCCTGAACCCTACCGCAGGATTAACGGCTGGTTCCTGCCTCCCACTTCTTCTGAAACACCTAAAATGGCATTGTCCAGTCAAAAGTATTCTTGCCAATCCCCTTCCCCTGAATTGGTATGAATTGTCTGGCATTATAACACAAAAGCAGGGGGAATAGGAAAGAAACAGGTTTCCTTTAGTGCAAGCATGAAGAAAGCCTGTGGATGTTCAGATGCTGATGGACTGCAAATCCCATCAGTCCTGATATTGGCCATGCTGGCTGGGGCTGATGGGAGTTGTAGTCCAGGACCATCTGGACCCCACAGTTAGCCATGGCTTTCTGTATTTCAGATTTGAGGAACTGCTTCAAGCTGCTTGCAAACCGTAACTTCAGGTGAGACTGGCTTCTCATTTTACCATTTGTTTCGTTGCAGAGATTAAGGCGGGAGAATGAGGAACTGATGGTGCACCTTCCTGAAATTCTGGATCATCCACCTGGGGTCCTAACCCAGTCACCAGAAAACTCAGTCCTGGTGTATGGAAATCCCTATACTGGTGAGTGCATTAGAGAATCCACTTAGAAGAGTCCAACTGGAGGCAAAGGAGCATGCATTGATGTTAGCCCCAGATTCATTCCCTGGTATCTCCGGTAGATCAGGGAGAGACTCCAGTCTGAAAACTCTGGAGGTCAGTATAAACAATACTAACCTAGATGGACCCTTGCTCTGACTTGGTACAAGGCAGCTTCTTCTTTTCATTGCATTCAGATGCCTATGTTTAATCTGTTTTGGTCTTCTTGCCCTCTTGTTTTATCAATGCCCCCTGCTGATGCTTCCAATTCTCTCTCCTCCTGCCCATCAGTTCTTACTATATTTGCTGACTGCCTTTCTGCTGTTTCCGACTTGATCTCAAATATGATCAAACTGCTCTGCCTCCACACTCGGAGGCTGTATACTTCTGAATACCACTTGCTGGGAACCACAGGAGGAAAGAGCTCTCCTCCACTTGAGAGTTTCCCACAGGCATCTTGTTGGCCCTTTGAGCACAGGATGCTGGTCCGAAAGGGCCATTGGCCTGATCCAGCAGGGCTCTTCTAGTGTTGTTATGATCTACAATAGGGTTTCCCAAACTTGGGCCTCCAGCTGTTTTCAGACTACAATTCCCATCATCCCTGACCACTGTTCATCCTGCTAGCTAGGGATGGTGGGAGTTGTAGTCCAAAAACAGCAGAAGACCCAAGTTTGGGAAAACTTGATCTACATGCACGCATTTCTCTGTCTCTACCCATCTCTCTGAATTCAACCTATTAGTCTGTCCTTCAGCCAAGGACAATGTGATTGTTTGTTTGTTTGCTTGCTTGCTTTTTAACTTTTGCTCCTCAGAGCCAACTCTTCCCTCAACTCCACAGTTTTCACTTCTGTGTAGTTTTCCTCTAAAATATGGCTTTTTCCATCTGTCACTGTACTTGTTCTTGTTCCAAACATCTCTCAGGGCAAAACTCTGTTATTATGTGGGAAGCCCCTAACTGACTTCTGTTTCAGTGTATCTGAAGAAGTGTGCATGCACACGAAAGCTCATACCAAGAACAAACTCAGTTGGTCTCTAAGGTGCTACTGGAAAGAATTCTGCTTGATCACTGAGGTTCATACTGTGCAAACAGAAGGTTTCATTCTCAATCCCCAGTTGACTCTGGGAAAAGGCTCCTGTCTGAGACCCTGGAGAGCTGCTGCCAGTCAGTGAAGGCAATACTGGGCCAATGGTGTGACTCTGTAAAAGGCAGCTTCCTATAAAGCTATTACAAGCTGCTGCACAAAGTTTCCAACACTGCAATACATGACTGTACGTGTAGATTGAGTAACAAATGCACAGAAGATGGCAATGTATATCTCCTTGCAAATTTCATTTGGATGACAAATCTGTTGCACACAAGACCATCTGATGGAACAGAGGGCATTTCAGGCAAAGGAACTGTGTGAACATTCCCATTTCAACATATTCTAACTGCCATTCCAGTATACTACTGTTTTCCTGCACCAAAGTTCACTTTGTGCTATCCACACTGTTCCTTCCTAGGCAGGCAAAAAAAGCAGTAGGCGGTTTGATAAATATTAAACCCAGTTATAAAGTGTCTAGAACAAGCCCTAATCACTGCATAAAGAACAAGCAGGCACAGTTCCTGCCCTCAGGAAAATAAGGGAAAGAAAAGGGTATTTGCAACAGGGGGCAAGGTGCCAAGCCCAGGGGAGGTCGAAACCAAAACGCATTCAATAGAAAGGTATGCTTGTAGTAAACCAAAAACGTCTAACCCATGCATGCAACAAGAGAGTTAGAAGTGCCTTATGTTTCAAATTTAAAGAAGCACATTGGGAGATCAGTTACAGGTAGGTAGCCGTGTTGGTCTGCCATAGTCGAAACAAAATAAAAATAAATAAATAAATGGTTTCAGACAGGGACTCTTTGAGGGCAGTGGTACTAGTTCAAATGAGTGGGAACCTTTAAGCCCTGCAGATGTTGCTGAACTACAACTCCCATCAGCCACACCGTAGTTCAGAAAACCACTGAGGCCTGCCCCAAGACTGTCTTTTAATGTTTGGAGCTGGGCAAGAATGAACTAATGAGGCTTGGGGTTTTTTTTTTTTAATTAAAGGTCAAGTCTCTATTTAATAGGCTTGTTTAGTGCCACCCTGTGTGCCCCCCCATGTGTATAGGAGTGTTCTTAGCTCTGTTTAAGTGCATTAAACTTCCATTCTGCCTTTCTTTAACATTTTAAAAAACAGATGATAATTGTTATATATGCCCCACACTTCTGCTAAATGTATCCAGAGCAGCAGACAGCAAGATCGTAAAACAGGGGTAGTCAGCCTGGTGCCTCCCCAGATGTTGAACTAGAATCCCCATCAACCCCAGTTAGTGTGACCTGTGGTGGTTAGGGGTGATGGCAACTGTAGGCCAAAACATATGGAGGGCACCGGGTTGGCTACCTCTGTCATAAAAGCATAATGTTTACTATTTTAAACTGCACGAGTACGACAGATAATTGATAACGGCAAAGTACTTACTCTACACTTGAAACAAAAAGCACAAACCCAGCCCAGAACAAGAGGAAAAGACATTGGCAGCAGTAGAACTAGGTGTTACATATTTAAGGCCTCTCTTTCTGGCAAAGGACATTCAAACAGCATCTGTCTCTCGTGCTCACCTACCAGATCCCTGAGAACAGAACAAGGCCTTTGACACTGATCATAATTCCTGGGTAGGCTTATATGGGAGCCAGGAGTCCCAGAGGATCAGGTGCCTCAGCCATTTAGGGCTTTCAAGCACTTTGAATCGAGCCTTTCACCGGATGGTGGCAGAGAAATCTGACTACATCACTATCGTCACAGCTGCAGTGTGGGCCCTATATGGGTTGCAGCCTGAAAATCTTCTGCCGTTTACACTCTAGCCAGCTTCCTTTTCATGGACGACAACGGTTCCCCTGTTCACAGGTCAGCTTCACCTTCACTTGAGCAGAAATCCAAATCTACTGCGTGCCCAACTCAGTGTGTCAGGTTAGATATGATTTGATGGGACAGTTGCAGTCCTATAAACTACTCCCAACACTCTCGCTTACAGTATATTTCTATATATGTCTACTCAAAAGCTGCCAATTGCTGCCAGTGATGCCACCACCACTCAGTCTCTTTGTATGTTGCTTTTGCGATAGATTGGTTCATGTAAGAGCATTGCATTTTCTTGTTATGGCTAAGGTGTGTCATCTGTTTTGCAGTAAACCCAGCAATTCCTGAGACAGAGTTGGTAAGTTTTTGTGTGTGTTTCATGAGATTCTTGTTTGTTTGTTTTTAGGGGGGGAGAGCCCTGGAAGTGAATGTGGGAGCCCTGGAAGATTGAGCCTTGCCTTTTCTGTTCTGTTTCATTCGTTCCCCATTATTTTTGCTTACTGTGCCACCATCCATATATATGGCGTTTGTTCAAGGAATCTTAAGAGGACAAGTCCCTGCCCCAAGGAGCTTAAAGTCTATAAATTACATTACACAATGGGGGACAGCAGAGGAAGGGGAAGGAATTGGAGGCAGGGATTAAACAAGGGGAAGAACATGTGATGGTTGCTGTTATGCATACATAACACAGTAAACACCACATTACTGTCCTTTAGCGTGGTATTTAGGGTGCCTTAAGCCAAGGTTCAGAATTTAGTGAGGAAGCCATACAACATGGAATCAGACATGGGATTGCTTTAAAAGCTCTTAGGCTGCTAGTTATGTTTGATCCACAGTTTAGAGCTATAGCTTTTCCCTCCTGTCCATTTTCAAAATTATATCCAATGTCCGTCCACCTCTGTGTTGCCCTTTCTTTACAATAATAGAGATGTACCGCCTGGAAGAAAAGTGTTGGAAAGCTAGAGAAGGGCAGAGAAAGCTGGGGGTGGGTCACCTGCGGGGAAATGGACTGGCTTCTCTTCCTCCCACTTTTAACTCCTTTTTAGGTGATCCTAAGGAGGGAGGCTAAACCCCTGAAACTTCCAATAAGAGCCCGAGATCTTACAACCCTAATAGAGCGATTGCAGATGGGTGCTCATTCTTAACACTTTTTCACTTCCCCCGTACCCTACCCTACCAGGTTAAAAAATATATATATCTGTCCACTGTTAAGCTGTTTTGGCAGGAAATACCCATAAGAAGGATGGGCAGCAAATAAGGTGGTGCTTCCAGGCCCTTAAGTTCCGCCGCCCTTGCCCTCGTTGCCCTGCCCTAGCCAGCCTCAGGTCCCTGTGCTCAGTTGCACTTTTGCAGCAGATATTCTCCTCTATGCTTCCAACGTTCTCATTCTCGCTTCCATTTAGGTCTCTGTGAGAAAATGTCCCATGTGCAACGAAGTCTTCCCTAATGACATCGGGGAGCAGCAGTATTCAGATCATGTGCGGAGCCACCTTCTGGAGTGTCCGTACTGTGAGGAGAGCTTTGACAACTCCAATAAGCAAGTGTATGACGACCATGTCTACTGCCACGGCTTAGACTAAATTTCGGTCTACTTGCATAAGCTACAAAGGAATAGTGCCTCTTTATCTTACCCCACTCCCCCCCCCCCCCTTTTCAATGTTATGACAGAGACTGGCACAGAAGGATTTCTGCTGCTGTTAGACTTGCCATGCCAGGAGAAAACCTGTTGCTGGGACTACAGCATTGTTCATTTCCTTCCATCTGTTATGCACACCTGTTAAATGCTAAATGCACTATGCTTCTGCTATGGAAAAGGACACATACCGTATTTTCCGGCATATAAGATGACTGGGCATATAAGACGACCCCCAACTTTTCCAGTTAAAATATAAGAGTTTGAGATATACTCGACTGCAGATTCTCCACCCGGCGTATAAAACGACCCCCGACTTTTGAGAAGATTTTTCTGGATTAAAAAGTAGTCTTATACGCCAGAATATACAGTATTTCTTGACTAAGTACATCTTTCAACAGATAAAAGCTTGTTACAAGTTATTTCAAAGGGATGAGCATTTTATTAAAATGAATTGTGATTTTCTTCCTATACGTTTGCAACTGACAGAAACCCCTACAGCAGAAGAGATTCGTTTCATTAACATTAGTTTGTCTAGCTCAGTGTTTTTCAACCTTTTTTGGGCAAAGGCACACTTGTTTCATGAAAAAAATCACGAGGCACACCACCATTAGAAAATGTTAAAAAATTTAACTCTGTGCCTATATTGACTATATATAAAGTAATTCTCTTGAATTTTTCAATTTTTCCCACGGCACACCAGGCAACATCTCGCAGCACACTAGTGTGCCGCGGAACAGTGGTTGAAAAACACTGGTCTAGCTGTCTAAACTATAGAAATTACACCTTCGCTTGCTTTGTGTCCTGTTCTCGGTAAAGGAAGGAGATAATTGTGAAACACCCCACAAGTGTAATAGTAGTAGCCTTACCTGCCTTCAAGCTGTTTTGGACAAAGGTAAGAAGAGAAGAAAGTTAATTTGCTCGCCAGTATTGCATCACATCTTGGGTGAAGTGCTTCTGAATGATGGTGTTTAGGGGAAAAAAGCAGGGAGCTCAAACTTTGTTTCAACTAAAATACTAGTGTCCAGAATGCCCTTTTGTGATTGAACAGGAGCATGGTGCACGAGTGAAAATTAAGTCAAAATGTCTCGCACCATCAAAAAGCCGCTTCGCAGATGCCGCTGCTCTGGTCAACAGCTAGCTTTCCAAAGAGTGGAAGCATTTTGAGAAATGAAATACGGTTGGCTGGTGGGCCATAATTTCATACCTCCACACGCCATTCCCCAAAGTGACCGTGCCAGCAAGTTTAGTAGCCACAGGGTTACTTTCTCCAGGCATCTTTCGCTTCCAGGCAGGCAACTGGGAAAAGAGTGGTAGCTGAGCATCCCTGAACGGAATCAGATTCTCCATGCTGGATTGGGGGGGGGTGTTGCTGACCATTACGCTATAGGCAGAACTCACCAGAAAGCAGCCCCTCTGAAATGAATGGGAGCAGTTAAGAACAGTGCATCTTACACAGGTCATCTGAGGTAAACTCTGTTCAAAACAGTGGTGGCATCGGGGGGGAGAGAATACTGGGATAGAAGTAGGCCAAAGAGGCCTAGTGGCTTCTGTGGTGGCAAGCTCTGTGTGATATGTTTTATGTTTAGGACTGATCCTAAATCATTCACATTTTGCAGCAAGACTGCTGTCAAAAAGACATTTACACAGAAATGGGCCCTGCTGATTTGAGTGAGCTTTACTTCCAAGTAAATAGCCCTCGGAGGGCAGTCTCAAAGACTCTGGTGCCTCACATGCCTCTTAAGCCCGCCCAACAAATCTGACTGGAGTCTGCGCGTGTCCTTATAGCGGGTATAAAGAACCCGCGGGCACCAGAACAGCCATCAGGTAAACATTAGGAGACGAAACTCTCCTAATTCAGAATATGTGATATGTAGGCTACTTTGTCTCTTGTCTTTGGGTTGTTTTGCCAGACTGTGAGGCAATGGCTACTTTCCAGGCTGCTTTGAAAGCCTCCTGTCTCTAGCTCATGGAATGTAAGGCTCAGCGCCTTGAAATGGTTCTGTTCTAAGAATTTCTTTTTTTAATCCTCTTATTTATCCACCACCTCTAAATGGTAACTCAGGAATCAAAGTGACATTAAAAACAAAACAAAAACCCACCTTTGAATAGAAGAGAATCTTCACGATTTCATTGCTGTTTGGGAATTTGCAAGGCTCGATGCAAACTTGGATTCTCTGATTTTTTTTTAAACAAGCACCTTATATTCCTGCTGATTAGAACTGAATACATACGTAGAATACTTGTTCAAAAGAATCTTTTTAATTTTTATGTTGATGTGTTCTCCTATGCAAGACCAAAAGCTGTAACATGGTTAATTGCCTATACTATGTATTGATTACTGATAGACGTCTAATGTTATTGGGGGAAATCCAGTTTGTGTTTTAATAGCGTTCTGCTTTCAACTACTTTTGATGATTGCTTTTTAAAAGGATGGTATGTTAACACCTCTTCCAACGCTGAAAATGTAATGTTGTATGGGTTGGCCTCCTGCAGTGTAATATTAAATAAGTGGACTTCAGTTTTTGTCATCTTATATTTCAAAGCAGCCAATTGGGAACTTCATTCTGTGCTCTTTCCCTTTGATTCCAGTGATTAGAATATGTAAAAAAAAATTGGGAGGGGGGAACAGACAGAGAGAGAGAGAAAACACAAACAATCACAAGAGCAGCCCTATGGGATCAGACCAAAGACCCACCTAGTCCCACATTCTGTGACAACCACAAACAAAAATTTGACTTGAGGGTATAGGGCGGTATAAAAATTTAAACAACAACAACAACAACAACCTGAGCGCAACAACACTCTCCCTCTCCCACCCTCAGTGATTCCCTGTACAGTAATAGGTATTCAGACTCATACCAGTGTGTGATTTAGGTACAATCTGCTCTGCAAGAAGCTGTCCCAAGATGTTTTGCTGCCTGTGGATAAGTACATGAGGGTGCCCTCCGTCCCACCCACCCTCCCTCCCTTCAGTGCCATATACAGTATGCCCATGACCACTCTGGCTCTTCAATCTTATTTAAATAGTACAAATGAGGCAACGTCTCCCAATTCCCCTCCAAGCACATCTCTGTCCTCTTAACACCTCGCTGCCACTCCTCCTCCCAAAATGCCCTGCATCCGCTCATTAAAAAAAGAAGACGCATATAGTGATTTTCAAATATACAGCAGCTCGGCATCTTAAAGCAATATACACTGCTGTGACAAAGATAAAGAGCGTCGCTGCCCCATGGAGCACAGGTCAATGTACTACAATGAGAATAAAGATCAAGTCTCTTCCGCGTAAGCACAATATGAAAGGGAATGGGAGCCACCAGCTCACTCTGTGCCAGCCCAGATTATTTTAATACGTCTTCATATAAATAATGGTTCATTTTGATTTTATTTTAGAAAACATAGATTTCTTTTCAATTTAATAGAAATGGTTTGACATAACAGTAATAAAACATTAAAGAAAAACAGAAGTGGCAAAATACAATCCTAAGTCATTAAAGAAGAGAGAAATCAGATGGGCTATAGGTATAAAATGAGAAGAAAAAGAAGGGGTTTTCCAGAACCCAAGTGCGGAAGTAGAATGGAAAACGATCAACTTTAATTTACAGTACAGAACCATTCAAATAACCTAGGATCCAGAGATGATAGTGGTGGGGCTGATTGTTCAAGTTTTAAAGTCAAGGAATTTTTGTTTTGGTTAATGGTGTGTTGAACAAAAGTAGAAACAGCAATGTTGGCCCGTAAGAAACATTCTGAATTAAGAAAATGCCTTTATTGGTGGTAACAATGGATCTCAAAAGTCCTGTGAATAGTCCAGTAGTATGCCATGTTCAGTGTCCAAGAAGCACACTAAGGCATGTGCACCTTTCCCCAAATCCCATGGCAACAGTGAATAAGCCAGACAGAGTCCCATATAGACCTTGTGCAGATGAAGGGATCTCAAGGGCATCTCAGCCAGAAAAAGCAACTGATTAGCAGGATGTCTTGTGTCCTCCATGCAACATGGGGGTCTTTGTAAAATGGTAAAGGGACCCCTGACCGTTAAGTCCAGTCGCGGACGACTCTGGGGTTGCGACTATTTACGCTGGGCTTTGTGATGCACCTTGACCATCTCAGACAGCTTCCACATGGCCTCGGGGATTCCATCTGTTCACGGCACAGCAGCCCTACACATGCCACCGGTGCCCTTGCAGTTTCCTCAGTTTTGCAGAGTATCTTCTCTGAAGCAGCAAGTTTTGGTGTAACCAGCGCTTGGCTAGCTAATAGGACTGGTTCAGCATTCTGGCTGTACAAGTCATGGAGTGAGTTTTGCTGCTGCTTGTGTTGCAATATCACCAGGTATGCCCGTGACCACTTTGGCTCTTCAATCTTATTTAAATAGTACAAATGAGACAACGTCTCCCAGTGCCCCTCAAAGCAAAGCTCTGTCCTCTTAACACCTCGCTGCCACTCCTTCCCCCAAAATGCCCTGCATCTGCTCATTAAAAAAAGAAGAAGCATATAGTGATTTTCAAATATACAACAGCTCAGCAGCTTAAAGCAATATACACAGCTGTGATAAAGAGCATCACTGCCACATGGAGCCCAGGTCAAAGTACTACAATGAGAATAAAGATAAAGTCTCTTCCGTGTAAGCACAATAAGAAAGGAAATGGGAGCCACCACCTCACTCTGTGCCAGCCCAGGTTCTTACAACTAAACCATACGAGGGTATCAAGTAGAAAGAGATGTACACAAACACTGAAGGACCAAATGTGTTGACCAGATACCATTTCTATATTAACGCTCAGTGCCTTTATTGGTGGAAACAATGGATCATAAAAGTCCTGTGAATAGTCCAGTAGTATACCATGTTCAGTGTCCAAGAAGCACACTAAGGCATGTGCACCTTCTCCCAAATCCCATGGCAGCAGTGGATAAGCAGGACAGAGTCCGATATAGACCTTGTGCAGATGAAGGCATCTCAGAGGAACCTCAGCCAAAAGAAGCAACTGATTAGCAGGATATCTTGTGTCCTGCAAGCAAGATGGGGGTCTTTATATGCCTCCCCAGTTGACTATTTACCCTGGGCTTTGCGATGCATCTTGACCATCTCAGACAGCTTCCACATGGCCTCGGGGATTCCATCTCCATTCACGGCACAGCAGCCCTGCACATGCCACTGGTGCTCTCGCAGTTTCCCCACCCCCATTTTTTCGGCCACTTCTAGTGGGGGCCACGCTCCGGGCAAGTCTTGCTTGTTGGCCAGCAGCACTACGGGCACGTTTTGCAAGTCCCTGGTCTCCAGCCGGGCTTCCAACTCGGCCTGGGCCTCCTCAAAGCGAGTGCAATCTGCACTGTCCACTACGAAAACCAGCCCATCTATGTTGGTATGGTATTTCATACACGCGGCTTTGAATAGGTCTGTACCACCTACATCCCACATGATGAAAGAGACGTTGTTGATGGGCTGAATCTTTTCCACATGGAAGCCGATGGTGGGAATGGTCGTTACGGTTTCGTTCAGCTTCAGCTTATAGAGGAGGGTTGTTTTGCCAGCTGCATCCAAGCCCAGGAGGAGAATACGAACCTCCGTCACATAGAAACTCTGCAAAACACTCTGAATCCGGCTGAGTAAAAGTCCCATGGTGAAACACCACCACTGTTCTTCTCCAGACGCAGGCAATGTGTAGCGTGGGGAAGGATTACCTTACTTTTTATAGTTAGTTGGCTGTTGTTTCATTGGCTCAACTCTAGGGGGTGTGATGTGGAACTGTCATTACTGTCTTGTTGGCAGCAGTCATGCTGGAAGTTTTGCAGAGCAGCTTCTCTGATGCAGGAAGTTTTCGTGTAACCAGCTCCTGGCCAGCTAATAGGACTGGTTCAGCATTCTGACTGTACAAGTCATGGAGTGAGGTTTGCTGCTGTTTGTGCTGCAAATAGCTTTTAGTCCATATTAGCAAATACAGCTATGGGGTTATTTGGATTTGTTGCAGAGCCTTTTGGCATGGCGACAGGTGTTTTTCTTTTCTTCAATAATGTCAAAAACACCATTGGCAGTTTTTCATCATCTGAAAAGCAGAGCTTCTTAAAAGGCACAATGTTCTGGCTTGATTGGTTGGTATCCCCATATCTCTTGAAACAACAGGCAAAATGCACAATGCATTTAGAATACAGTCTTTTCCTTTTCTGTATAATTATGTGTGCCTATATAGCCAGCTCAAGACTTCGTGACCTCTGTAACAACCATGGGGCTCTCTTAGTACATCACTATCCTAACACATATGGATATGTTCTTGAACTGGTCTTTGCCACAGAGCAGATTGCTAATATTCTGTTGATTGAGGGAGGGGGCTCATTTTTCATGACTGGAACATTCCCTGGTGAGGTTTGGAGTGCTTCAAGCTCCAGGGACCTATTGTGTTCCTCTGCCCCTGGAGGCTTATGGAATCTAATGGATTCCTGAATGCTCTGGGGAATTTTCCAGCTAACATGGCTCGTGCTCCTGTCAAGACTCTTGTCAATTTGGAATGGTAAAATGCATAAAACCATCAACTACTTTTGATCATTGCTTTTTAAAAAGCATGGTATGTTAACACCTCTTCCAATGCTGAAAATGTAAAGTTGTATTGGATGGCCTCCTGCAGTTTAATATTAAATAAGTGGACTTCAGTTTTTGTCATCTTGTATTTCAAATCAGCCCCAACTGGGAACTTGGTTCTGCATTAACTCTTTTCCATTGATTCCATTGATTAGAATATGTAATTGGAAGAAAGAGAAAGAAAACGCAAACAATTTAACACAAGAAGAGCCCTACTGGATCAGACCAGAGGCCCATCTAGTCCCACATTCTGTTCTCATAGTGGGTGGCGCTGTGATCTAAACCACTGGGTCTCTTGGGCTTGCTGATCAGAAAGTCGGCGGTTCAAATCCCTGTGATGGGGTGAGCTCCCGTTGCTCTGTCCCAGCTTCTGCCAACCTAGCAGTTCAATAGCATGCCAGTGCAAGTAGATAAATAAGTGTTGCTGCAGAGGGAAGGTAAACGGCGTTTCTGTGCACTCTGGTTTCCATCACAATGTTCCATTGCACCAGAAGTGGTTTTCTCATATTGGCCACATGACCCGGAAAGCTGTCTGTCGACAAACGCCGGCTCCCTCTGCCTGAAAGCAAGATGAGTGCCACAACCCAATAGTCACCTTTGACTGGACTTAACCATCCAGGGGTCCTTTACCTTTACCTTATCATAGTGGCCAACCAGATTACCATGTGATGACCACAAGCAAAATCTGTGAACCACCCTGAGACTTGCAGGTATAGGGCGGTGAACAAATTTAAAGAAGAAGAAGAAGAAGAAGAAGAAGAAGAAGAAGAAGAAGAAGAAGAAGAAGAAGAACCTGAGCGCAAAACACTCTCCCTCTCCCACCCCCAGTGATTCCCAGTAATTGGTGTTCAGACTCATACCAGTGTGTGATTAATGTACAATCTGTTCTGCATGAAGCTGTCCCAAGATGTTTTGCTACCTGTGGATAAGTACACGAGGGTGCCCTCCCTCCTTCCCTCCCTCCCTCCCTTCAGTGCCATATACAGTATGCCCATGACCACTCTGGCTCTTCAATCTTATTTAAATAGTACAAATGAGGCAACGTCTCCCAGTTCCCCTCCAAGCACAGCTCTGTCCTCTTAACACCTCGCTGCCACTCCTCTTCCCAAAATGCTCTGCATCTGCTCATTAAAAAAAGAAGACGCATATAGTGATTTTCAAATATACAGCAGCTCGGCAGTTTAAAGCAATATACACAGCAGTGACAAAGAAATAGAGCGTCGCTGCCCCATAGAGCACAGGTCAATGTACTACAATGAGAATAAAGATCAAGCCTCTTCCGCGTAAGCACAATACAAAAGGGAATGGTAGCTGCCATGACACTGTGTGCCAGCCCAGATTATTACAACTCAACCATACGAGGGTATCAAGTAGAAAGAGATGTACATAGAACACTGAAGGAGATAAATGTGTTAAGCAGATAGTATGGCTATATTCACACTTGGGGCAGGGGCGTAGCAAGGTAAATTGGGACCCGGGGGCAAAAAATTTTTTGTCACACCCCCCTCAGGCATGGGAAGGTCAGGTGGTACCCGGTGCGGAAAATTTCTTGTCAACCCCCCATTGATCCCCCCCCCGCAAAAATGGTTTTACGTTATTTCATATTTTCTTACAAAGGAATAATAGCAAGTAATAATAAAAAAACTTTTATTTATACCCCGCCCTCCCCAGCCAAAGTCGGGCTCAGGGTGGCTAACATCAGATACATAACATTTGTATAAAATCAAACAATAATTATATTACCTCCTAAAAACATCTCAAAATCAAATTAAAGTCTAATTAGATGGCTTTCCACAGGGTTAGGGTTGGGAACAGTAAGTGTTCTCTGAACTGAAATTTCAGCCTTCATGACATAGGAAAACAGCCAAGTGAACAGCTATTTTGGTGGAGGAGGGTCAAGATAATAGCCGATATGCATGAAATTTCATATATAGCTATATAATCCCTAGTATAGTAAAATAAGACCTTCGGAGCAGGCATTAAAAAACAATTTCAAAAACAATTTCAAAAACAATTTTCAAGTTTTTTTTCAAAAAAAATTGTTCCTTGATAATTTGTCACCCCCACCATTATGGAACCCGGGGCGGACCACCCCCCGCCCCCTTGCTAGGCCCCTGGATTGGGGCATCTGAGAGCGAAAGGGAGATTACAGCTTGTATCCAATGCTAGTCCTTCTCTGAGTAGACCCACGGGAGTTATTAGACATAACTAACCTAGTGTCATAATCAGCATCGGATACAACCCATGAATTAGCAGCTTTCACCATAAAGACCTCAAATCTGGTTTCCAATATGCTGTCTATGAACCCCATTTCTTGAACTGCTGGCAGCCCTAATATATTTTAAAGACCATGTTTTAAGCCAGACTCTGGAGATAAAGAAAATGCCAAGAGATTTTAATATGTCTTTTTAAAAATTATTATTCAATTTTTTATTTTTTTAACATAGATTTATTTTCAATTGACATAAAAGTAATAAAACATGTAAAATGGTTTGACATAACAGTAATAAAACATTAAAGAAAAACAGAAGTGGCAAAATACAATCCTGAGTCATTAAAGAAGAGAGAAATCAGATGAGCTATAGGTATAAAATGAAAAGAAAAAGCAGGGCTTTTCCAGTACCCAAGTGCAGAAGTAGAATGGAAAATGATCAACTTTAATTTACAGTACAGAACCACTCAAATAACCTAGGATCCAGAGATTGTAGTGGTGGGGTTGATAATTCAAGTTTTAAAGTCCAAGAATTTTCATTTTGGTTAATGGTCTGTTGAACAAAAGTAAAAGCAGCAATGTTGGCCTGTAAGAAACATTCTGAATTAAGACAATGCCTTTATTGGTCCAAACAGTGGATCACAAATGTCCTGTGTATAGTCCAATAGTATGCCATGTTCAGTGTCCAAGAAGCACACTAAGGCATGTGCATCTTCTCCCAAATCCCATGGCAGCAGTGGATAAGCAGGATAGAGTCCCATATAGAGCTTGTGCAGATGAAAGCACCTCAAAGGCATCTCAGCCAGAAGAAGCAACTGATTAGCAGGATGTCTTGTGTCCTACAAGCAAGATGGGGGTCTTTATATGCCTCCCCAGTTGACTATTTACCCTGGGCTTTGTGATGCACCTTGACCATCTCGGAGAGCTTCCACATGGCCTCGGGGATTCCATCTCCGTTCACGGCACAGCAGCCCTGCACATGCCACTGGTGCCCTCGCAGTTTCCTCAGCCCCATTTTTTCGGCCAGTTCTAGTGGGGGCCACGCTCCAGGCAAGTCTTGCTTGTTGGCCAGCAGCACTACAGGCACGTCTTGCAAGTCCTTGGTCTCCAGCAGGGCTTCCAACTCGGCCTGGGCCTCCTCAAAGCGGGTGCAATCTGCACTGTCCACCACAAAAACCAGCCCATCTGTGTTGGGATGGTAATGCCTCCACAGCACTCTGATCCGGTCTTGACCACCCACATCCCACATGGTGAAAGAGACATTGTTGATGGGCTGAATCGTTTCCACGTTGAAGCCAATGGTGGGAATGGTCGTTACGGTTTCGTTCAGCTTCAGCTTATAGAGGATGGTTGTTTTGCCAGCGGCATCCAGGCCCAGCAGGAGAATACGAGCCTCCGTCCCATAGAAACTCTGCAAAGCGCTCTGAATCCGGCTGAGTAAAAGTCCCATGGTGAAACACCACTGCTGTTCTTCTCCAGACGCAGGCAATGTGTAGCGTGGGGAAGGATTACCTTCCTTTTTATAGTTAGTTAGCTGTTGTTTCATTGGCTCAACTCTAGGGGGTGTGTTGTGGAACTGTCATTACTGTCTTGTTGGCAGCAGTCATGCTGGAAGTTTTGCAGAGCAGCTTCTCTGATGCAGGAAGTTTTGGTGTAACCAGCTCCTGGCCAGCTAATAGGACTGGTTCCGCATTCTGACTGTACAAGTCATGGAGTGAGTTTTGCTGCTGTTTGTGTTGCAAATAGCTTTCAGTCCATATCAGCAAATCTAGTTTTGCTATGGTTATTTGAATTTGCTGCAAAGCCTTTTGGCATGGCAACGGGTGTTTTTCTTTTGCTTAATAATGTGAAAATACCATTGGCAGTTTTTCATCATCTGAAAAGCAGAGTTTCTTAAGACCCACAAAGTTCTGGCTTGATTGGTTGGCATCCCTATACAGTATCTCTTGAAACGACTGGCAAAATCTGGCAGATAATGAACATGCAGCATCATTTAGAATACAGTCTTTTCCCTTTATGTATAATTTCCCCCATCCTAATCTGGTGGAAAACATGGTGTAGCAGGATGAATAAAAACTGATAATTAAAAATAAATTGAAATGGTATTGGGGGTTTTTTAATTCCTATCATATTGACTATTGAGCTCCATGTGTTTCTACCTGGGAGTTCATTAGGACTTATTCCTTTGGAAGTATGTTTAGGATTGCAGCCTAAGATTCTTTCTCAAAGATACCTGTTTATGCAGAGGGAGTGGATATATTGTGCAGGTTTAGAGGCCTATTTCTCCCCGCCCCCCTTTGGAATGAACACATTTTATAATATTTTACAGTTTTTTTAAAAAAAAGAAAGAACATGTATTTATTATTTTGTGTTTTATTATTGTAAATTGTATGGGATGCCTCTGGGTATGTGAAGTGACATGTAAATATAATAAACTTATTTAATATGAAATTATTTAGAACAAGCCTATGGTGTCCTGTGAACCCCCAGTTGTGAGATGTGTGCCTATATAGCCAGCTCGAGACTTCACGGCCTCTGTAACAACTATGGGGCTCTCTTGGTACATCACTGTCCCAACACATGTGGATATGCCCTTGAACTGGTCTTTGCCACAGGGCAGATTGCTAATATTCTGTTGATTGGGGAAGGGGGCTCATTTTTTACAGATGGAATATTCCCTGGTGAGGTTTGGACTGCTTCAAGCTGCAGGGACCTATTGGGTTCCTCTGCCCCTGGAGGCTTATGGAATCTAATGGATTCCTGAATGCTCTGTGGAATTTTCCAGTTAACATGGCTGGTGCTCCTGTCAAGACTCTTGTCAGTTTGGAATGGTAAAATGCATAGAACCATCTACACAATCGCTCCTGAGTGCGCTTGCTGTTGCTGTGGAGCATGTCCTCTAGTCGGTGGGATGCGGGTAGCACTGTGGTCTAAACCACTGAGCCTTTTGGGTTTGCCAATCAGAAGGTCCGCGGTTCAAATCCCCATGACGGTGTGTGCTCCCATTGCCCTGTCCCAGCCTCTGCCAACCTAGCAGTTCGAAAGCACACCAGTAGATAAATAGGTACCACTGTGGGAAGGTACCTATATTTATAGGCGGGAAGGTAAACGGATGTTAGTGTTCCATTAAAGTGAGATGAGGACCACAACCCCATAGCCACCTTTGACTGGACTTAACCGCCCAGGGGTTCCTTACCTTTTACCTTACCTCTAGCCACCTGTGTGTGATGAAACAGGAGGCTTGGCGGCTCGAGTGCCGATGGCATAAATCTTGGTCTGTACGTGACCGAACACATGTGAAGTCACACTACCATGCCTACCATATCTCTACCACCATTGCATCTCCAAGTAGCTGGCTGGCAGAGCTTTTCCAAACGGGGAATGGGCTTTGGTCATCTGGCTAAGACAATGTTGCTCTGAAATGCTCAGGAGCCTGATGTAACAACTTTTCAATGTACTTTAGGGACAACATAACTCAGATTTGGACAGGGTTGGGTGCCACAGCCAGTGCCAGTCCAGTGAAGTCATCCAGGCACTTCATCCAGGCACTGTCTGTTCCATCTGAACTGAATCAGTTTCAGTTATAGTGACCTGAGGATATAGACAAGCTGCTTGAAGAAGTGTAGCTGACCACCTGTCACCTTGACCCTTGGCCATCTTGGCTCCTTAAAACTAGTCAGAAAGGATTGATTTCGTGCATCCAGGGAGTAAGCAATGCTTCATTGGAGGAGAGGGAGGTACCACCCACCTTGAAGGATGTGGTGGTGCTTCCCCTCCTTAGGAGGACCTTCCTGGACCTGGAAGTGTCACAGGGTGACAATTGTCCTCTTTTGGTGCAAGGTACTTGAGACAGGACTGGCAGTATAGCATGCTTGGAGGAAACTGAATATGTGGCTCCATTTCATAGCACTGAAATGGCCTTCGTTGCCTTCGGTGATTATATATGTCAGGACAGGAAAGATATGCAGGGAGTGAGGCCCTGCTCATTCTTCTTGAACTCGCGGCAGCTTTTGATATCATTGACTGCAAATCCTTCTGGCATGACTCAATGAGTTGGGGGTTGGGGCACTAAGACAACAGGCTGGTTCACCTACCCAGAGGCAAGTTTATTCATGGGCAAGCAAGTGCCCCACTCAGCCCTCCTTTTGTTCTTAGTTACTTGCCAACCAATTATTACCACATTTTTTACAGGTCTATTGACATTGACTTGGAATACACAGTCATAATTAAATCAGTTGGTTCCTTGTTTTTAAGAATATATACAGCTAAATGCAAAAGCAGTGTTTTGTTTTGTTTTGTTTTGTTTTGTTTTGTTTTGTTTTTAAAGAATTCTGGACATTTCCCAACTTGACGGACCACCTGCAAATTCACTAATGACTGAATGTTAGCATTTGCCAGGATAGTCAAGCTGGGAAATGTCCAGAATTATAAAGAAAGGAACTGCTTTTCAAACATTTAGCTGCATATGTACTTAGAAGACGCCTGCTTCTTGGGAGAAAAGCAATGACAAACCTAGACAGCATCTTAAAAAGCAAAGACATCACCTTGCTGACAAAGGTCCGTATAGTTAAAGCTATGGTTTTCCCAGTAGTAATGTACGGAAGTGAGAGCTGGACCATCAAGAAGGCTGATCGTCGAAGAATTGATGCTTTTGAATTATGGTGCTGGAGGAGACTCTTGAGAGTCCCATGGACTGCAAGAAGATCAAACCTATCCATTCTCAAGGAAATTGGCCCTGAGTGCTCACTAGAAGGACAGATCCTGAAGTTGAGGCTCCAGTACTTTGGCCACCTCATGAGAAGAGAAGACTCCCTGGAAAAGACCCTTATGTTGGGAAAGATGGAGGGCACAAGGAGAAGGGGACGACAGAGGATGAGATGGTTGGACAGTGTTCTCGAAGCTACTAACATGAGTTTGGCCAAACTGCGGGAGGCAGTGAAGGATAGGCATGCCTGGCGTGCTCTGGTCCATGGGGTCACGAAGAGTCGGACACGACTGAACGACTGAACAACGAACATGTACTTGAAGGGGAAGAGGGCAAAAACGGGGACATTTAACGAGGGTGCTGTATTTGGTGGTTCTTCAGATATACTAGTAAATGACAGAAATGATAAGACATGAAGCTTGATTTTGACATTTATCCCCAGGCCATAGTATATGTCTGTTTTCAGTAAATGTTTCAGCCACCAAGCAATAGATATTCAGCTGCTAACTTTCATTTGTCACAAGTACTCTGCATTTAGTACGCAAGTTGTGTTTGTTAGGCTGTAACTGGGTGTTAGGAAAAGTGTGAGAGAAAGGGAAAATAATAAGATTGCTAATCAGGTACACAAGTTATTTCTGCCATCTGAATAATTATGTTCTTTATCAGCACAATACTAATTTATTATTAGATTAAATTTCTAAGAGAAAGTTGTAAAGAACATCTCATAAACAAGAGCTTGTTCTTTTATAAGTCTCTAAGGACCCAATAGACTGTGTATCTGTACTCTGTGACTGTATGGCATTTGGATTGTTCAAGACCAATTACTTTAAACAGTTTTCAATTATTTTCCGCAGTGTTGCAGCTGACTGGCAGAGTTCTAGTTTTATACCACAGATATCAGAACATGAATCAGAGAACTATGGGGAAAACTTAAAAAGCTGGGTTCACTAGACTGGGACAAATCTGTGGAGAGAGATCTGCTTTGCAAGAACTCTGTATCAACTTACGCATTATTTCATCAATGGACTTGTAGATTTCGTGTTCCAAAAGGAGGAGTCGGCATGATGAAATGCAAAGCCTCTTCTCAATCAAAGAATGTGGCTTGCAAACACTCAATTGGCTTGGAAAGCCAGGCCAGATTTCTAACACTTTGCTAGCAGAGCTAACTGCAATGGTCTAGCCCAGCCTCTCCCCCCCCCCTTTCCTTCCAAAGACAGCATCATGGGAGTAGGATCTGGGCTATTAGTGAAGCAGGAGGGCTCTCTCATCAATTACAAGTTGTCAAGGATTTTAATGGAAACCCTGTGAGCACTGTAAATCTGTGCAGTTCTGCCTTGCATGCTCTCCCTCATTTCCATCACTCCATCACTCCTTGGGGACGGCAAGTCTGCAGCATGTATCAAGCAACATAGATTGGTAGCACACAGGGGAGGGAGACCCTGAGCAGGAGCTAGGAAATCTGAACAGTTGGTAATGGGAAAGCAGCTGTTGTGTGGAGGGTTAGCGTCACCTGACCCCTTTCATACTTCAGAGGGGGTGGGGAATTTCATAGTAGGAAATGGCAGGATAACATCACCGGGAAGGTTGAAGGAGGATAAAGGCAGAATGTACCACAGTTTACACAATCGCACTCTGCATGCTTGTAAATCTTGGGCAAACCACAGAGCTTTATGGATAAGAGCAATGCTCCCCCCTCCTTTCTTTTACTTCCTGCTGTATAAAGTTGCTTTTCAAGATGTCTTTTTGAAGGCCAAAAGGATGGGGCAGAAATTTAATGATCAAGAAGATCCAATGAACTACTTTTAGGTGTTCACAGTTTACATGGGCTTGGGCATCCTTTGCTGTTTAAACCGCTGCTGCCCTGAACAAGAAACTCCCTAACAACACAAATTGCTTGTAAAACTCCCCTCAGTTTCGAAAGAGGTTTGCCATACCACAAAGAAGACCACTCTTTGAGATCCTTAGAGCCTCTTTGGGAAAGTGGAGTGGAACCAGTCTCACTTCAGTTTTACCAGGCTGCTTTAATATATATATATATTTTTTTAATAAAATGCTTAAGAGCCTGCAGAGCTAGTAATAAGGCATGTGAAATATAGCAACAAAAGACCAAAGACAAAACCTACATTTCTATAGAGTTTATTTCTTTTCTGCTGTCAATCATAGAAATTAGCATTCATACAAGTAAAGAGTAGAATCAATAATAATTATTTTTTAAATCCCATTGGTTTCAGCCTGGTGGTGGTTTTCTGATTATCACTCAACACAAGTCTGGCATCAAATTCACAAAAACTATAGAAACGTTAACCAGTTCACAGGATTGACTGATATAAAGTACTCATGATTAAATGTGGTGGTATTCTTGTCTCAATTTGCAAAAAGTGCATCCCATGCAATTGCTGTTTATGTATTTGTTTCAGTTCAAGTTTAACCCTGTAATATGAAATGAAAAATAAAATATTAGAGATAGCCTTTCCTTCTAAAAGTAATAGCTTTTATATATTAAGCTGTAAGCTGATTTTATTCTCAAAGGGGCATAGAAGGGGCTCACAATTTATTTTTATTTATGTTTAAATTTCTATAACGCTTTATATTTTTAAGAAAAATCTCAAAGCGTTTTACAGCATATTAAATAAAACATAAACAAAACAATCTGAAGAAAGTCAAATATAGAGTATACAGTCAAAGCAACATAACAGAAGACTAAAATATTATCTTAAAGATTTCAAAATAAAACATTACAATTATGGTCACCAGAAGAGGTTGGATCCAGACTAAGGTTGCAATCCTAACCTCACTTATCTGTGCGTAAGTCCAATTGAATTCCATGGAACTCATTTCTAAGTGGACATGGTTAGGACTGTGCTGTCTGATAAAAAATAATAATTATTTTTAAACTAACTTAATGGATCTATACTCTAACCATGACTAGGTCTGGGTTGCTATAGGAATAGGAAGTGAAGAGATGGAGTGTGTGTTTAACAAAGCTGTGAAATGACATTTTGTATCTAAACATTCAAGCAAGAATAGTTATGTGCTGGCTGGTTGCTGTTTGATTTTAAACTTTTTTTTTTTTTTACTGACACCCCACCCTGAATGAAACTCGCAGATTCCTTGGTGGCCCCTAGACCAGCCTGGGAACCCTGGGCTTGCAAAATTTCATTAGTCCACAAGAACCTTATGCTGTGATAAAATGGTCAGGTGTTTAATAAAGGCACCACTTTTCTTCAGCACAGCGCCTTGGTTTTCGAACATTTTGGAAGTCAAACGGACTTCCAGAACGGATTAAGTTTAGCACTTTTGTTTTTACTATTTATTTTGCATGTTTGTTTTCGAGGCTTTTTTGGTTAATTTGTTCTTGTGACTGAACCCAGTTCAGCTACTGATTTGTGTGACTGTGGAAATGGATAAAAGCCCCCCATCCAAACAATGACTATCATTAGTGTAGGTAAGAAAATTTATAATTTTTATCATCTACAATACGGTCTTATTTATTTCATACTGAAGTACATTGATTATTGCTTTCATTTTATGGATCAATGGTTTCGTTAGATAGTAAAATTCATGTTAAATTGCTTTTTTTAGGGGTTGTTTTTAAAAGTCTGGACCCAATTAATCCGTTTTGCATTACTTTCTATGGGAAAGCGTGCCTTGGTTTTGGAATGCTTTGGTTTTGGCAGACTTCCGGAACGGATTAAGTTTGAGAACCAAGGTACCACTGTACTGTACTGCCGCCAGGAAATTATCAGCAAAGGGGCTAAACCCTCGTTTCAGCATTTGCAAACAGGGTTTCGGAGTGGAAAAAGAGAGAGGCAATTCTCTCTAGCAAAACTACACATCTCTCCCCTAGTCTTTCTTCCTTTCTATCTGCGATCCATTCAAGAAGGAGGAAATGCAAAGAATTCATCTCTATTCAAATTAGCCGGTCCTTCAGGATCTCTGATTGGCTACGCCTTCCAACCGTGCCCAGCGAGGGAAGCGAAGGGGAGAGAGAGGCAGCGGTAGTTCGTCCTCGAGGCTAATGTTTATGCAGCGGGGATAAACCGTAGGAAAAGTTCTCGGAGCGTATTCCGTTGGAACCGAAAGTACGCATGTGCAAGATTGGGGAATCGCTGCATTAAAGAAGACGCCTGGCCGGGAGGGGAGGGGGGGAGGGGACGATGGAATCCCGCGCGCAGGCGCCCTTGCACTAGGGAGGGCGCCTAGGCCGCAGCCGCCAAGCCGTCCCCATGACAACTACGTTTCCGCCCTGGTTTTTTCCATCGCCATTTCCGATTTGTTGTCACTCCAAGGATGTAGTTTAGGCCAATGGAAAAGCAGCACGCTTTGGGGGCTGGGCTTTTTTTGGGGGCCAAATGGAATCCAGTTTCGGATCCAGTTCCAGCCAATTACGCAAGATGAGGCGGAGCAAAGGAAGAGCGAGGTTTGTCTGTAGGCGGGGTCGGCGCAGGTTGGTTGAGAGCAATGCGGGGGAAAGGGAGGACGAAAGGCGGTTGGGCGGGGGCAGCAGAATGAAACGCAGAGGCAGCAATAGGGTTGGAGGCCACGCCCCCACTGAAACCAAGCCCCGCCTTCTCCATGGCAAAAAAGCGAGAGGCGCTTGGCTTCGGTAATGGAGGCTGCAGTAGTTGCTTTGCGCGTGTGGCTGCCCTGTGCTGTGTAGAAACCCTCCTCAGCTATGGCTGACTGAAATACATTTTACTGCCTCTGGCGGAGCAGCAAATGCCGCCCTTTCTCTCACCAGTTGAGGCGCATTAGCACGAAAGGAATGTACAGTTAATTCTGGTTCCTTAGGGCAGAGAGTCCCACAAGCACCTCTCCCGCCTTCCCCACTTCTTGGTAGCAAAATTACAACGACAAAAATAAAATGAAGCAACAGTTTGCTGCCTTGTCACGACTCTCCAAATCAGCTCCCTTTTAGCCTGCCTGATCGTGAGCAGATTGCAATAGTTGTTAAACACGAAAATGCAGTGTTGGCTGCTAGGCTCTTCCGCCCTTTATATTTTGCTGCGTGCACACCGTCCGTTGAAAAGCACAGATCCCCCGACCCCAGCTCAAATAATCAAGGGAATTATAGTTTGTTATGGGTAGTGGGAATTGTCGCTTTGGGGGTAGACTACAATTCCCAGGATTTTGTGTCTATCTGTGTGACTGCTTTAAATCTGGTGTGTATGCAGCCTGTTCCCTCCCAGTGCCTGCATTTAGGTACAGTATAAGCTAAACCAAGCTATAGCTTAGGGCCCCACTCTCTTCCCCCCCCCATTTCACTATTAATATACTTCTTAATTGTATTTCAATTCAAAAATAACACGTGTGTGTGTGTGTGTGTGTGTGTGTGTGTAAAGGGACCCCTGAATGTTAGGTCCAGTCGCAGATGACTCTGGGGTTGGGGCACTCATCTCGCTTTACTGGCCGAGGGAGCCGGCATACAGCTTCCGGGTCATGTGGCCAGCATGACTAAGCCGCTTCTGGCGAACCAGAGCAGCACACGGAAACGCCGTTTACGTTCCCGCCAGAGCGGTACCTATTTATCTACTTGCACTTTGACGTGCTTTCGAACTGCTAGGTGGGCAGGAGCTGGGACCGAGGCGCAACGGGAGCTCACCCCGTCACAGGGATTTGGCAAGCCTCAGTGGTTTAGACCACAGCGCCACCCGCATCCCATATATATATATATATATATATATATATATATAGTTATGTGCAAATGGCTTTCGATACCTATTAGGTCCGTAAATTCAACACAAAAAACAGCAACCATTTGTTGTTGACAAAGGACAGCTGGACATATAAAGGGCCCCATTACCTTCAGTAGCTTAGGGCCTCATCAAAACTAAATCCAGCCCTGCCTCCCACCCTTACACTTAGCAAGTTGACAGCCTGTCCCAAATCAATTGCTTTCCTGTTAATATAGACTCACTGTGTTTTTATTGCTCCCCTTCATATATTTCGTTCTTTTAACCAGAGTGGAGCCATGATAGTTTCCCAGTTATTGCCTTCCCCGGCCCTTAGTAACTGAGAGCTGATAGCGCCTGTTTATTTATGTCCCCTAACTCTTGTCTCCAGCCCCACTTTCACCAGAGGAAGTCATAACAGCAAGCCCTAACAGATCCCATTCTATATTTCCCAAGCCTCCCAACGTTTAAAAAGCACTACAGACATCACAGCTAATATTGGTACAGTATTTCCCCTCCCATCTCAGTGTGACACAATATAACTTAGCAGAGGTGGATTTAGGGGAGCTTGACTGGTTTGGTCGCACTGGGGGCAGAGCCCTGGGGGCAGCTGCAGAGGACACAGCAACCACGATTTAGAATGGAAATGGTTTATTGAATATTTACAGATAAATTGTAAACAGATAAGAACACTGGCAGGATTGTTGTAATAACCTGCAGTTTCATAAGAGTTTATATTTTAAAGAAGATGAATAAATGGGTAAATAAAGTTAATTTGGATATGCAGAAGATATTAAAAATAAATTTAAGGAACCACAGAAAGAGGGGGAAGGAATTGGTTGTAAATGGTTGTCAAATTAGTGAAATGTATAAACTTGAAAAGTATAAATAAATAAATAAAATAGAATGGAGCACAAGAAGCAAGGGGATTGCCCCAGCCACTCTGGGCAGCTTCCAACATATATAAAAACATTAAACAATTTTTTTAAAAACTCCTATATAGTGGAGGTTTTCAACCCTTTTGAGTCCATGGCTTCCTTGACCAACTACATTCTTTCTGCGGCACCCCGGCAGGGCTCAGGAGCCCAGTTACGTCACCCCACACCTGCAGAGCTGGCAGCCTCTCTCAGGGGCGTACGCAGGATCAAAACGTGGGGGGGGGGGCAAGCCATAGTCGTTCAGGTTGTGACATTTCAGCACGGAAAGGCGAATGAAACCAAAATTTTAGGAAAATTATATATAATTATAGCAGTGCTTTATTACGGTAGTTATTACAATTATTTGCTTGACATTTTTTTTTTAATTTTTATTCTAGTTACATGTCTTATACCAGGGGTGGCCAACTTCCAAGAGACTGTGATCTACTTTCAGCAGACAATTTTTACATTGTCATGCAGTAATAATATTGGATTTATATGATGTGTGTAGGTTTTTTTTACCCATTTGCTTGCCTAGATATTAGTGGTGAAGTAATACTTTGTCATCAATTTAAGTGTTCAGCTCATTTATTCTAATATAAAGCTGCAGGATTTGCACATCGCACACCAGGAAAACCTTTCTTCATCCAAGCAGTTAAAATGTTTTTTAAAAGCATGTTTTACTGAGTTCCCGAAAATAATATTGGTAAGATACGCTTTCAGACTTTTTTTAAAAAAACAAACTTTTATCATTTGAAAATTGTGAACACGTGATACGGTGTTGTCAGTCTAGTATCAACAATGGTCAATAATGGAAAGACAAGTCCAGACAACCATTAATGAAACAAACAAACATTTCCTTGGTGACAGTGGGACAGATTCTGCTGGCTTTCCTTCATAGTGTGTCCACTGATTATTATTTTGTAATGACTCCTGATTTGTGCCAGAGTCTGTCACTACTCCAGTCCTGTATTCAAAGCTGTTTGTTATCTCATTGGCTGAGACTTGTACTTGTGTTTGCTTTTTTATCCTGCTTAGAGACCTCAAGATGGCAACTGCAACAAGATATTCTTTGCCTTATGAACAGATCTGGGAAGACCCTAAAGTCCGTGGTGAGGAATGGAGGCAGAGGATCAGGTTCGTTTTAGCAAATGCAAGAGTTATGCATATGAGAGAGAGCATCACAGCATTATGTTTAGATTAACATCTGTTTGCTCACTTGTCTAACATTCTCTGTGTGTGTTTTTCTGGTGGTTTTTCAATATATTGGGAGTCCAAAGTCATATACAGTACCACTTCAGGTGACTACCTTAAACACTAAAAATAGACTCCTTCCCCAGATGTTAGCATTCCCCTCCCCCTCCCCAAAATGGCCTTCAATTCTAACAGTGTTTAATCAGATACAATTCCCGTTGATTTAAGTAGCAGTTACTTCCAAATGACTATCTTCAGGATTGCAGCCTAACTGTGCAGTCTTATACAGTACATACATGTCAGAAGTCCTGTTGAAAGCAATGGTGCTTACTTCTGTTTATTATTGTTTTTGCTCTGCAGCGTTATAGTTGCACGAAATAAAATGTCAATTGCATTTATTCAGAGTGTTTGTTTAGTATTCAAAGCTGTGTCAAGTTTGAGAGTAGTTGCGACAACTTTTAAGAATGAAAGAACTATGCCTTTTCAACTATTTGCAACTTCACTACTATTTAATATACTTACTATAAGAAATTCCCTAGAGAAATTAACAGTTAATAATTCTGGCACAAATTATTGCAACTCAGGCCAATGTCTATACAGTACTTTTTAACCTTTGTATTAGATGTCTACATAGTGCACCACGATGATATTATTTAAAGGATCGGTTCCCTAATATATATATATATATATATATATATATATATATATATATACTTCAAAATCTCATTTTTTAGGATGAAATACTACTGTACTACTAAACCATCCCACAAAGATAAGGAACAATTTGCTCAATAAGTGTCAGTGAGGTTTTAACATGTTCTAATTGCAATTTAGAGCTTTGCAGGCAGTGTTTGTGAGCACAGACCTCTGATCATGAATGAATAGAATTTGGGGCAAACCAATTTGCTAGTTTTTAATACCAAGCTTGTAGTCATTGTTTGGCTTTCTGCGTGTGTTGATGTACATTTTATTAAGAATGTATTTATATTGTTGTGGATTGCCCTGAAATTTTTAATGAGGGATGTTATAAGAATGTAGTAAATCAGTGGTTTTGAACCAGTGTGCTGTGGCATCCTGGAGTGCCTTGAATAGTGGTCCGGTGTGCCGTGGGCAACGCTGGCCTCTGTCCCTCTTTCCTTCCCTCCCTCCTCTGATGCCTTCTCGTGTCTCTGCCTCCCAAAGGCTTGTGTGACTGTTTGTTGCAGCAGCCCTGACTACAAGCTCCCCAGGCAAACGGTGCCTCTGGGGCTGGCCAGGGGGTGCTGGTTGCCAGGAGCTGAGGCGGCCTCGGAGCAAGCAAGCAAGCGAGCCCAGCCAGCTAGTTTGCCAACCCTTGCTGTTGGGAATGGAGAGACAAGTCCCAGGCCCCTGTGGGGCAGTGTGAGGAGGCACCTCTCTTTGGGGCGGTGGGGGGCAGCTCAGAGACCGGGGAGGGCAGCAGTGGCTCCGCAGAGGAGAGGGGAGAGGAGGCTGAGCAAACCCTCCACAAGGGAAAGTGTTCAAAAAAGGGTGAGAGGCTGCCAGCTTTGCAGGTGTGGGGTGACATAACTGGGCTCCTGAGCCCCGCCGGGGTGCCGCAGAAAGAATGTTGTTGGTCAAGGGAGCTGTGGACTCAAAAAGGGTTGAAATCCTCTGTTCTAAAAGAATGAATGAATCAGAACCAGGATGTACAGTCCTTTGGGGGACTTGGGCAGAAATCTAGCTTTCTCACTCCAGGCATTTCCAGACTGTCACTGTTGTCGGGTCGGGTTCAGTCACACCTCAGCAGATTCAGATTGCACAGTTATAGCTGCTTGTGAGATGTTGTGCAACAAACCTGCTTTCCCCCAAAGATCGGACTTTTGTGATAAGGAAAATGGCAGGAAGGTGCACTGGAAAGTGTAGGAAAATCCTTGCTTTTCTGCAGCACCATCTGACCTCCCCACAAATAAATGAGAAGGAATGCTCATTAAATAGCCAGCAACCTGATCTCCATGCAAACAAATCAGGATTAATGCTCAATAAACAGGTTGTTCAGAAGTGACCTCCCTGTGTGCCAGTGTGGTGTAGTGTGCCAGTGTGCCAGTGTGGTGTAGTGGTTAAGAGCGGTAGACTCGTTATCTGGGGAACCGGGTTCGTGTCTCCACTCCTCCACATGCAGCTGCTGGGTGACCTTGGGCTAGTCACACTTCTCTGAAGTCTCTCAGCCCCACTCACCTCACAGAGTGTTTGTTGTGGGGGTGGAAGGGAAAGGAGAATGTTAGCCGCTTTGAGACTCCTTCGGGTAGTGAAAAGCGGGATATCAAATCCAAACTCTTCTTCTTCTTCTTCTTCTTCTTCTTCTTCTTCTTCTTCTTCTTCTTCTTCTTCTGTTCTACGCTTCTGTGGAAGAAACTGGAGGGAGTCAGAGCTCCAACCTTGCTTTGTCCTGTGCAGGACTTGTCTTTTTCTGTGTGGGGCAGGAGAAGGTGGCCTGAGTTTTGTTCCCTTCTGCTGAGGGTGTGGGGGGGAGCTAAAATATTTACACTTCACTTTGATATGTTTCAGGGCTTTCTGCTTCTGATTATTAAAATTAATCGGCCTTAAAAGCTGTACGCCGGCTCCCTCGGCGAGATGAGCACCGCAACCCCAGAGTCTGCGACAGGACCTAACGGTCAGGGGTCCCTTTACCCTTAATGTGCTCTGTGAAATCCTTCACATCGTCACATGTTAGCATAACCTCTGCTTTAGGCAAAACTGTTGGGTTTTATTTGCCAAACAAAGCCTGACAACACAGAGGATCTCATTTACACAACATCTCTGAAATGCCTTGTTTTACAAATTCAGTAATTTCTCTCCAAATCAGCATTCTCTTCTTCCCTTTCTTTAAACTTCTGATCACCCAAATATTTTAGGAATATTTTTGAAGAGTGGGGATTTAAAAAATTTGTTAGGAGTTGGTTGGTTTCTGACCTTAAGTAGAACTCCATACAGTGGTACCTCTGGTTACGTACTTAATTCGTTCCGGAGGTCCATTCTTAACCTGAAACTGTTCTTAACCTGAAGCACCACTTTAGCTAATGGGGCATCCCGCTGCTGCTGCTGCGCCGCCAGAGCACGATTTCTGTTCTTATCCTGAAGCAAGGTTCTTAACCTGAAGCGTTATTTCTGGGTTAGCGGAGTATGTAACCTGAAGCGTATGTAACCTGAAGCGTATGTAACCCGAGGTACCACTGTATTTTTTCTCTCCACAAGGTCTCTCTATCCAAGGAATAGCTGTGTGAATAGCTACATGTCAGTGTCACTCTTGTTTATCCAGGCATTTCGAGGGTCCTGCTACAAAGTTCTTGTAGATGAACAAGTTAACTAACTTTTCTATCATACAGGGTCTAGTTTCCTAGGAGAAAAGCATGTTTGATGGTGTACGATTAATATCAACCCCACCCATGAAATGCACAGATCCCAGATAAAACATTTGCTGTATCTTAACTTCCCTTTGAACTGCTTGCTTGCAGGAGAACTTGAACTGTTAGATTCAAGTTTCATCCTGTAGATTCGATAGACCCAGGGTTCTCTCATTCAGCTTATCAGATGTCAGTACTGAGGTGGCATTCAAGTGAAGTGCATGTTCTTTTGGCCTATAACATTGCACTCTAGACTCTAAGGAGGGACTGAACCCATAGAGATGAGCAGGGGTAAGCTATTTAAAATGCACTGGCTGTCATAAGAAGGATGCTTATAGCTCTAATGCCTGTGTTAGGGTGAATTCACTTTATGGTGAACATGACAGTAAAAGGACTGAGAGTCATAGTACATTTCTTTGTCCATTCACATGGATATCGTTATTAATGGAAAGAGAGATGTTGCATGACTGCACTTGCCTTCTGATGGAGGTGATCTTATCAAAATACAGAGGAATTTGTATAGGTCCAGGCAATTAAGGAGAGATCAACAAAGACATATTAATATGTCTTTTTATTTGTTTAACAAGGAACTCCTTGGACCTGCAGACAAAGTGGATAGGAATGTGGATCCAATTTACTTCTTTGCCTTTTTTTCTTTTTACTAACAGGATGAGGGTATCAGATTCAGCACGAAGGTGTGGTTCATTTCACACAGAGAGGCAAGAGCTGGAAGAGCTGGGTGAGAAGGATGTGTCCGACTTAGAGTTCCTTCCAAGTGGCCTGGAAAGAGAGGAAAGTGCACTGGATGCCACAGATCAGGAAACAGCGGTGTGTGAAGAAGAGAGCAGAAAAATTTTGTGCTCTGGGTCCAACACCGCTGTGAAGAAGAGAAAGAAGAAAAGGAGGTTAGAAATAAGTATTGAAAGCACTTGGGGCATCTGGATGTGGACAAGGGAATGTAATTCTGAAAGTCATAAAAATATACGAGGCACTAACCAGGAGGCATTGCAAACTTTTGTGGGTAATAATGAGAAAGGGGAGGGGTGCAATACAAATGCAGTGGGAGAAAACCAGGCAAACAGTATTGTGCTAAGAGGAAATTAGTGAATAAAAGAGCATATATTAATACACCTCCCACCAGGGGTGAATCTTCTATGAAACTATTGAAATTTAAGTTTCAGGGCCCCTAAACCTGGTTGCAAAGGGGCCCCATAACAGTTCAAGCCCCCAAAATGTAGGTCCGCCACTTCCTCCTAATCAATCATGTCAGTCCATTCCAAATGCTCAGCATGCATATTGATGTATCCTTAACGTAGTCTGGGGCCTTTCCGAGTTTCAGTTCTGAGTGATGAGCTGAACGCAGGTGTATCATTCAAATTCAACTGGCTTTCCTCACTGTTTCCTCACCATTCTGCTGTCTATAGCAATTTCCAATCTGTTTGAGGTTTGGCTGTTGGCAATCTAGTTGCATGCCAATTGGCCTTAGGGCAAGGCAGCTTCTCTGCCAAATGAACCGTACTGTTTGTGGTTCATCTGATACCTCAACCCAAGGCCCTGGGTGTCATGTACTCACTCTGAGACTGCAGAGATCGGCGAGCAAGCACCTTTGAAATAAATCTTGATCACTGCATCGTTTTTAGTCTCCAGCTATGGTGCTATAGCCTGGTGCAATCATTGCAAGGCCAAGGGGGAAAGCTCTGCGCCCCATTTGAGAGCAGGAAGCTTGTACACTTTGCTAAACTCCCACCAGCATCTGTCACTGTCTGAAAAGATTCAGCTCGTTTCTGGTTCTAATTCTAAAACAGCCCTGTAGTTAAGCGTTTTCCTGATAGCCATAAGATATAAGGAATTGCATGCAGATGAGAAAGGGGGCTTGTGGGGGAATGATGGAGCATCGAAATGTAGTGGGTTGCTACAGGAGAGATGGAGCGCAGCAGACTAATAATAATAATAATAATAAAGCATTGCTGCTTATTTGCAAGGCTTTTCGAAAAATCGTCAATATAATATTGTTACGGATATACAGACAGGCTTCCGAAGGAAAGGGTCACAGGTTTGTGCAGCCATTCCTGGGGTCATATGGAGGAGAAGGTGAATATTTCTCTATAGCAGCAATTGTCCTGATCTGGCAGCATATTTCTTGCTGACATGACATTTGGTGACTTACTCAGACTGCTTAGAAGCTAATTATTTTGTATATTTTTTATTTATTAAACTCATTAGACTCGCAGCAACACACCCACAACCCCAGTGGCAGACCTCGGGGTCTCAAATTTCAGCAGCACCCTGTGCAATCCCAATGCCCCCCCCCACCGCCTCTCACCTTCCAGTCTACATCATAGTTATGGCGCTCCCTGTGAGTTCATAGGCAATGTGGTACTTGAACCATCTACACCTGGAGGCTAAGGCTTAAATCTCAAAAGAGGTCCCAGAAGGTACTCAGGTGCTTTGCAATAAGACCATGAATTGGTTTTGCCTGTCTGCCTCTGTCTTTCTTCTTCTTTTTTCTGTTTTCCAGATGACCAGTGATAAATCTGACCAACTGCAAGTACGAGAGTGGTGAGTGCCCTTCTTTGTCCCCAGTTGTGAAATAATAGATTGGCTTTATGTCTCATTCACCCTTGTAAACAGTGAGAAAAGCACCATTTGCACTAGGGAGCAACTTTAACGTGTCTCTTGACTTAAATTGGAATTTTGTTAAGACCAGATATTTTTACCAATGTACTGTATATATATAGAGGAGGGGGGGGGGTCACAACTGCAGTTGAAAATATACTGTAGTAACAAACATGTAAGTTAAAAACACAGCCGCATACATTGCATTTTTTGAATTATCGTTACTTCTAAAAATATTGATATTTTTTCAAGGGCAGCCTAATGTTTGTTAAAGAGCTTTTCTTTGGCATGTGAAGTGGAATATATATTAAATGAAGGCTAGGGTAGGAATTTGCAGGGGGAAATGTTATGATACAGAATAAATATTACGTATCTACCAACTGTATCTTGGCATCTCCCAGGCTCAAGCAAATTATCATCTCTTACATTCATTTCATGCAATTAAAATATGTACAACTTAGCGGCAGCATTTTAGATTTAGATGTGTATTTGATGTGACCCTCTGAGTTGAACAAGCCTCCCCACCCGATGTTTCCTCTTGCAGATGTATCTATTAAATGCTGATGACACCATTCTCTCTTCTATGATGTAGTGCGACGGGCTGCTATGATGTGTGGCCTCCGGGAGGCATCTGAAGTTGATGATTGGACTCTGTATTGGACAGATTTTTCTGTCTCACTGGAACGGGTGCTAGAAATGAAACCTTACCAGGTACTTGGTGTTTCTTCTGAAGTGGTGGAGCTAAAACATCTACCTTCATTTATTCATTCATGAGAAAGATCCGAAGGCCTAGACAACAATCAGGCTTTTGTCTTGGACTCCTTTTCTAGAAAATAAACCATTTCCCTGGGATGTTGGAAATCTGTAGGAAGGATCTTCTGGCCAGGAACATGGGCAGGATGCTAAAGCTTTTTCCGAAGGAATTTAACTTCTTTCCCAGGACCTGGTGTCTTCCTGCTGAGTGAGTCTTTCCTAAATCATTTTCCATCTTGGCTCGCTTCCCCTCATCATCACAGAGATTGAGGAAACCAGGTGGACACAGAGTGGAGAAGCAAAGTCGGAAGGGGAAAAAATCTTCTGTGCAAATGGTTTTTAAAAACCATTTTATCAGGTCTTGTCTGGTAAAATGCCACCAACCCCACTAAGGGCTTATCCACATTTCCGCTTGTGCCGTGCCTAGAAAGTGGTTTTCCCCTTACCTCCATTCCAAGGGAAAACCCGCTCTTTAGCTGTTGATCGGAAGAAATGGAAATCTGAAGAAAACCTAAATTGCCATTTGCTCTGAATGAGCGCTAAAGAGTGGATTCCCCTGGGTGGCGGGGAAGCAGTGGAACAAGAGGAAGTGCGGATAAGCCCTATGTAGCTTATCATAAATGATTCTGTCCTGTGGGAAAGCTCTTCTGGACACTTGCCTGAGTGGGCTGTGCGTCTTGTTCCATGGGCCACTATCTCCCTGCCCACCAGATCAACTGGTGAAAAACATGGTACATCTTCTCTGTGACTTGTGGGGATGGAATGAACAAAATGTTTGCATCTGAGCATTCCTCAAACCTCCATACAGACATTCTTGTAGGGCTGTAACCTTTTCCTACAGGAAGGGCTTTTTCAGCTGGAACTCACCGGAACTCTATTCAGGCACCTCTCAGGTGGGCGCCATTGGCATTATAAGAGAGCGAGATAGGCGTTCATATTGAACTCCAGCACTGCTTTTTCTAGAAAAAAATAGCACTGCTTATAAGAAAGATGCTGCAGCCCCCTAGCCATTTTGATTGGTCTTTTCTGCATCTTTTTTCATCTCTACATTATCCATTTTCAGATGCAGGCATCTTTATCTATGTGGACTTAGGCCTGGGAACCAATACAATTCAAGGGTTGTAATGAAAGAATGAGGCAGCAGGAGAGGGCAAATGCCCTCCAAAAAGTGGGATACCAAGAGATAGGACTTAGACCCCTTATTTTAACTGCTGCCCAATGTTACCAACATTGTTTTTAGTCCTCATCAACTCAGGATCTGGAGAGAAAGCCTAGTTGCCAGACTCAGTTCTGAAAAATGCAGCATCCTTTCAGCAGTGTTATTATTATTATAACAACAGCAACAACTACTTCTACCAGAGCATGGTGCTGATAATACCAAGGTTGCAGGTTTGATCCCCGAAAGGGACAGCTGCATATTCCTGCATTGCAGAGAGTTGGATCAGATGATCCTCAGGGTCTTTCCCAACTCTGCAATTCTATGATCCCTACTACTACTGCCTATATTCATAGATCCAGTTACAGCTGGGTAGCCGTGTTGGTCTGCCATAGTCGAAACAAAATAGGAAATTCTTTCCAGTAGCACCTAGAGACCAACTGAGTTTGTTCTTGGTATGAGCTTTCGTGTGCATGCACACTACAAAGCTCATACCAAGAACAAACTCAGTTGGTCTCTAAGGTGCTACTGGAAAGAATTTCCTATTTTGTTTCGACTATGGCAGACCAACACGGCTACCCACCTGTAACTGGAACTATGGAAGGCACCACATTGAGCCGCATGAAATGGAAGGGTATCTGAAGAAGTGTGCATGCACACGAAAGCTCATACCAAGAACAAACTCAGTTGGTCTCTAAGGTGCTACTGAAAAGAATTTCCTATTTTATATTCATAGAGGTATCTACTGAGAAGATCCATAAAAAAGCAATAGTCCCAAAATGAATCATTGTGAAACTACTAAATATTGGGTGGGGGGGAGTAAACTTCGTCTTCGCTCAGGGGGCCATATTTCCAAAGTCCACCCCGATCCTTTAATGCAGCCTTGCAGAAACAATAAAAAGAAGTGCCTAGTCCACAGCAATTTGTTTACGACTCTTTTCTTCCTCCCCACACCAATTATCTATATTTCAAAAGTAAAAGAGGTCCAAATTTTGTCAAAGGTTTCTTTTTCGCTGGAAGAGTATCTCTTGCCATAGATGAGCAGGTGAATGATTATTTAAAAGTCTCCTCTAATGGGTCAAGATACTTGGTTTGACCTGCTGAAAGGATGCCCTTTAGCTTTAGCCTGCACGAGTATCTCTGAACTGACAGTGTATGTGAGAAGTGTGAACTTTCCCGTAGCTCACTCGTTAAATGTGGTTGCTGCAAGATATTGCTGGAGCTATTGACTCCAACTTGTTTTCCCTTTAGCTATCTGGTCATCAGTGGGGTTGGTGAGGAACGGAAGGATGAGGGGCCTGAAAGGAAGTGGTAGTGTGAAAGGCAGCAAAAGTTTCTTCTGAATGTCTTGAGAGAGAAAACAAACAACCTTAGATCTGGGGTGGTTCGTGATGGTATCAGGCCTATTTCCCATTACTATCACTACTTTAGCTTGAACTATTATTATGCCACTGTCTGGTACTACATCAAATGAGAATGTATATTTTGCTTTCCTCCTCACTGCTCTCAGCTATGGAGAACTGCAAGCATTTGGCAGGTCAAAAAAACACAAAACCTACATCTGTAAGCCAGACTCTGGTTGTCAAGGCAGAGGCATTTTTATCACAAGATCTGTGAAAGATATCAAACCTGGAGAGGATATGATCTGCCAGCTCTATATCTCAAAGGTAACCCCTTTTATTAGTCGTCGAAATGGGCTTCCTGTGTTGCCTGTGAGTCCCTTTAGCTCAGGCACAACTCCCATCATCCCTGACCATTCAGCATGCTGGCTGCTGGGATTGATGGGAGTTGGAGTTCAGCAACATCAGAAGGAAACAAGTTCCTCATCCCTGCTCTAGTCATTGGTTGCTGCAATACTGTAGATGTTCATAGTATACTATTTCAGGGAAGTGCCAATCCATCAGAAATAAAGTTGATCCGTGAACCAACTCTGAGAGAAGGAGTTGTATTGAATGGGTCCTAACATCCAGCACCTAGAGAGAGCAGCTGCATGCTATCAGGGTGAAAGACGCTAAGGGGGGGACTGAGGCTGTGCAGAGATTTGGGAATGGGGGTGCTCAAGAAGGAAGGGGTCTGAAGGAAGGGGAATACATAGGCAACACACTCAAAAGCAGGAGTGGGATAAAGCAAAGAGACTGTGATAGGATGACTTGTTATTCTAGAAACCATGGAGTATCGGTACTTGGTTTTTCTATATAGTCCCCACGCTATCCAGATCTATTGCATATTTTTGCCCCTGAAAAGTGCATATTGTAGATTGGTTCTGCATTACCCAGAAGTGTGTCCAGTTGAAAAACAGATGAAAATGGATGTAAGTGGTCCCAGCAATGGTGGGTGCATCCACACCTGCCCAATGATGTTGTGGGTGCTTATATAGCAAGATTGCAATCACTACCTCCTTTTTCATTCAGCCGGGGAATGATTCCTTTTCTCTATAGCTCCCAATAGCAGGATTAGATCTAATGGGCTGAAGTTCCAGGGGGATGATCATTGGGGTTAACCATTAGGGGGGAACCCCTTAACAGTAGGTTTGGTTTGGGGAGAAAACAGGTAACTAAAAGAGAATTTTATGGATGGCAAGATCCAGATTTGGGACATGTACTCTTTGGTGAGAGAACCCCAGCAGAGGTTTAAAATATACAGCAAAGTAAAGTGTGGAAATAGAGGCTGTTAGACTGGGCTTCCTCAACCTCAGCCCTCCAGATGTTTTGAGACTACAATTCCCATCATCCCTGACCACTGGTCCTGCCAGCTAGGGATCATGGGAGTTGTAGGCCAAAAACATCTGGAGGGCCGAGGTTGAGGAAGCCTGTGTTAGACCTTTAAAACAATAAGAGCAGTTTAATAATGGAGCCAGTTACCTGGGGGTAATTAGTCTCTTCAAGCAGAGGCTGGACAGCCATCAGCTGGGGTTATTGTAGCTCTAGGTTTTCTTCATCAAGAAGTAGGGGTTTGGACTAGATTGCCTAAAAGACCCCCTCCAACTCTGCTTATTAGCACAGACACTTCCTAATGGTTCCCAGAAAAAGGTCAGATGTGAACCTCCAGAGAAGGGAGTTACAGAGTTCGACTGAAGCTGTGCCTCTATTTGTAACATTCTGGTGTGAACATGGAACAAGGGTGGGGTTGAATCAGTCAATGCACACAGTTGGAATCTCTGTGAAAGAGAGAAACTCAAGCCATTTGCCCTCCACGGGTTAAATGCAACATGTGATTTAGTACCCAGAAGGCTTTAGGAAGCCAGTGAACCTACCTCTCCACCAGCCCAACACACTAGTATAATAGTGGCTATTGAGTGGTTTTCTAGGCAATGTTGCATTCTCCAGATTTATCAAACTACTTCTGTCCCTTTAAATATCTAATTTAAGAATTTTATCTCTCTCCCTGCCTCCACCCTGCGACAGCCTTTCATCATTGATGGCTTCAAATTTGACCTTCGGATTTATGTGCTGGTAACATCATGTGAACCGCTACGGGTTTTTCTTTATAAAGAGGGCCTTGCGCGCTTTGCGACGTCTGCCTACTCGGACCCATCACACAGCAACTTGGTGAGCAAGGGAGGCTCCTGCTGACGTGACGCTTGTAATAAATATTGATGGCTTTTGATTCAAACCACATAATTCATCAGGTGCTTCCTCGGTATTTTCCAAGAATTAATACCCAAGCCTTGTGGTATCAAAAGGAATGCAGCAGTGTTGTAAATAACAGCCATAAATCATTGAGGCGTGTGCATTCATAAGGAAGCATCTCACGCAGCTGGTTTGATGAAATCAAAAGTGTGGGGAACGCCAGTACCTGCAAACAGGAGAGTTCTATGCAGCATTCCTCCATCTGGAATGATGGAGCTACTTGCAGATCCCACGGTTGCTTTGTTTGTCCTGTGAAATAAGCATCACTATGAGCAGGGCTGTCTTAAGCATACACGGCGCCAGGGTGCAAAGATCCACCTGCCCCCCCCCTTGCCCAGTCCCAGGCGCGCAGGAGGCTGGAGCCAGCCAGCCGCCTCAGTGTCTCGCTGGCTTGGTCGCCTCCAAACTCACAGCTTAGAGCCACCCGCAGCAGAAGAACCTGCCATGGCACTCCAACCGATGGGTGGGCTCTTCCCCAGACTCTTGGCCTGGCGCCTCTGAGAGCCCAGCTCCTGGGTGCCCCGCACCCCTAGCGCTTATGGGTAAGACGGCCCTGACTATGAGGAAATGCATGGAGCCAGGGGGTGTTAAGGGATGCATTTTGTGAAGCTCAGAACTCCTGCACCAATTTAAGTTGGGTTCTTAACATATTTTGTACATTCTGTCCTTTTGAAGCCTGCAGAGCAACCTGTGTCTACAGAACTAACCCTGAAGTTATTTGTTAATGTTAGTTTTGAAGGGGCCATAAAAAAACCAGCAACTAAACAGCTTTTGGGGGGGCGAGGGGGAAGGAGCAATTTAGAATAGAGAAGTACTAGAAGGAAGGTGTTGCTTAAGCCTTTTAATGGCCACTACTTCTCCACTCTAAATCATCCCTCCAGCCACTTTTGCTCCTGTGGAGTTCCAAAAATGCACGTTTGCCTGTGTTCTGTTACATAGGTTTGCGTGGAAGATGTAGTCATGCCCTAAAGGCAATAAGGAAGTCTGAGGCCACAATCAGTTCTCAGGCAGAGCCTGGTTGTCTGTGGTTTGATTAAAATAGCCTGCTCTCTTTATTGTCCAAATAGAACGACAGCCACATTACTGAGACGCAGGAGGGGGTAATAATTTTGTCATTTGCCTTGGTTTCATTTTGAACTCCTGTGTTTTATGAAAAACGTCTGTGTACATACTGTTATCTTTTTCATTTTTATGATTCTATGAATGTGACATCACTTTCCTTATGTGATCTATTCTGATTGCGGAGTTTGGAGTCCAGAAATATTGAAACCACCATCTAAGAGGTATGTGTTCAAAATTCCAATTGGAATTAAGGAAAGTGATGTCAGCTTTGTAGTTCCAAAAGGGATGTAAAGGCCATTCGATATACTGTACACAGCCTGGTAAAGGTAAAGGTGCTTCCTTCACACACACCCCAAACATCCTGAAGAAACAGCATAAGGGAAGCAGAAATCTCTCTAGCCTCATAACCTGCTTGTTTGTTTAATTATTTACAGGACGATGTCTGTATGCACCTGACTAATTATTCAATTAACAAGCACAGCGCTAATTTTGTACGAGACGCAGACTCTGGTAGCAAGAGGTACAGAATGTTTTCTAAAATAATCACAGCTGGGGGGACGCTGGGGGGCCTGCTCTCATGAATCTTTATGGCCATTTCATACGTGTTTAGGAAACATTTCTCCAAATTCAGCTGCAACGTGGCGCATTCTCCGTCATTAGGTGAAATAAATCATTTTAAAAGCTCAGATGAGTAACAGCAGGGTGCCTGGAGCAGGCGAGAGGAGCCTGGATTTATCCCCCCCTAAAGGAAATACAAATGAATTTGTTGCAAATGGAATTGCTGGATTGGCGCCCTCTGTTTTATTGTTTTCGGTGGGTGTAATTAGCCTCCTCTCTAAATCTTGCGCAGAACGGTCAGTTCGATCTAATTATTGTTGCCTCAGTATTTCCCCCTCTAGAATTTCTTGGCTTTTCTGTTGATCACTAGCGCTGTATTAGTCTGCTGGCTGAGGTTCTTCTGCAGTGCTCTGCCCACTGCGGCAAAGGCTTGGTTTGCTTTCGGTATTTTTCCTTAGTATTATTGTGCTTTCCCGGTAAGCGACTGAAATATCAGCAGTGCAGCCTGACTTCTGCAGTGTTACACTGTGCTGCTGTCCAAAAACGGGGTCTGCAATGTGGCAGATCAATAGACAAGTGGGAGGAGTTACTAGAACAGATGTCCCTATAACTCCAGTGCCAATGGATCACTGCCGGTGCCCTGATTTGTTTTTCCATCATATCTGCTCATTCTCCGTCCTTCTAGTTTTCAAATGTTTGGCTTGCAGCTCCTAACCTGGCAGAGAGATAGCTTTAAAACTCAACTTTTCAAAGCTTTTAGGAAACTTGTGTCCAAGTGGGGGAAAGCATTTACAGTACTGTAATCTATTTCTGAGGTAGGCATAAGAGTTCCATGGTGCTTTAAGAAGTGATCTGAGAAAAAGGAGTTCATTCGCAATGGCTCTTGCCACTCCCCTGCGCCATGGTTAGTGAAACATGGGAAGTGGTTCTATGACATATAGAAGACCCTATGTTGGTCCCAATTTCCCCTGGGGATTAAGCATCCTCCAGAGTGTCCCCTGTAGCTCTATCCAGCCTATCTTCAGGCTTTGGGCCTGGCTTTTATTTATTTCTTTGTTGGTCTAACTAACAACATGAAATGTTTTCCTTAGCTAATCCAACATTGCAGGGGGTTGGACTAAATGACCACTGCAGTCCCTTCCAACTCTACAATTATGTTATTCTATAAGCAATGCATATGAGTTCTCGGTACGCTTTGGGAGACCCCCCTCTCCCAGTATAATCACCCAGTCTTCAGTCTGGATGGGTCAAAACTGTCAGCAGGATGGCTTTCTTGCCTTTCCCTTTGTTTTAGAAGTATTAACTGGTAGCTATCCAGATTAAATAATGTGAAGGGGAAAGTTGTGCATATGGTCTTAGCTTACGGCTGCAGCAGCCCAACTTCTCCATGCTGAAAGCAGCGGATGAAAAACAATGCAAGTCCTTCAGGTATGTTGTCTCTCTCTCTCTGCCCCCCTCCCCAATTTTTTCAAGGAAGTTGTCCACCTTTAATGAGCACATGGAGCAGAATGGCTATGAAACTGAACAGATATGGAAGGACATTGAAGATGTTGTCATTAAAACACTGATATCAGCCCATCCTATCATCAAGCATAACTATCTCACTTGCTTCCCCAACCACACCATGTGGAGTGCCTGCTTTGAGATCCTGGGATTTGACATTTTACTGGATCGAAAACTCAAACCGTGGTTGCTCGAGGTACGTCCCAACAAAGCAAATGGCCCTGAGCTTAGACTCAGAAATGTCTAAGCTCTCGTTCTCTCTCTCCTACTTTGGGGGGTTAAAGAAGCTGCTATTATTCCCAAAATGCATTGATAAAACCCACTTTGATGTTCCCCCACCTTCTGTCAGTTTGTTGCTCGTGTGCCCCATGGCAATTCTTCCAAGCATCGGGATGCCCAGCAGAGGGCGTTCGGCTACAGGGAATGTATTTGGAGTTGTTGTTTTTTTAAAAAAAATCACACTTGCCCTTGCACGTTGGCGTTCCCAACTGGGAAGAGAGTCAGTTGGTTTCATAAGCAAATCCTCTAAGAGGATCCAAAACAAATTGGATCTGCCAAATGGGTCATAGCAAAAGGTTATCCAACTCATTTTTCTGTCTTCTGGCAGCAGCCAGCCAACTTCCACAGAGAAGTCACCAGAAAAAGACAAGCAGGTTGTACTTTTCGCTGCCACATATCTAATACTGTAGTCACTAATGGATTTAGGCTTTATGCTAAACTCAAGCTGTTTAAGCTAGCTGTCCTCATGATGTCCCATGATTGTCAGTTTCATAGTCTAGTAGTTACACATTGCACTCCATAGTGTTTCCCTAAATATATCATCGTAAACCAAATTTATTAATGACCTTAATGTATTTAAATGTACATTGTACTATATAAAATAAAAATGAAAAATACTTCCATTAGAATACAAATTCAAATGTAACCATAAAATCATCTGTAAGGTTATATGTTCCAATATGTCTGTACGATTATACACACTCCAATATTTAACAAAAAGAAGTTGCAAAACAACTCCTGCTCTTCTAACCATGATTACAAATTTATTATTCCTGATTTTTTATTCTTATTCTTCTGATTTATTATCTTTAAGCAGCAGTTGTTAAGTACAGTGTGTCATTCAATGTACAGTACTTTTTCTTTAGATGACTAAAAGTTTGTTTCGGTTACCTTTGGAAACGACCATATCTCCTTTCAGTAAATTAAGAAGAAATCCATAACTAGCATTTATGGTTCCAGTGTGATTAAGTTACATGACATGCTAAGCCATCAAGCATTCAGAAATGACAACTTGTTACACAATTTATTTTCTGTATAAGCCTAATTTTGTAATAGTCTGCCTCTGCGTCCTGGTTTTTCACCTTGGCGTGTTGGAGGGTATGCCCCTGACGAGTATATGATCCAAATACAGTTCTGGGCCCCAGTCTTCTGTATTGAACTATCTCACTCCTCCCTAGCTTTGCCCTTCAAAATCTACTTATTCCCAGCCTTTAAAAGCTAGAAACCAAATAAGAAGATTCTGCAGCCTTTCCTAAGCAACTAGGAGGGAAAGTGTGGGTAAAAATGTGGTAAGCAAGCAAATTCAAAGTTGTAGAGAGATGCTTAAACTAGAATTCTGATAAATCTCTAGGAGTGCCATAATTAAGGAGCAGTCACCAGGGTCTCTCTCAAGGTAGCTAATTGCATGTGACTGATAATTAGATAACTCAAATGTGCCCCTAAGGCTATTGCAGTGCACAGTCTTCAACAATGAAAGTTTTAAATGTTGGTTTCAGCTTACTTCCCCAGTAAATACCGGTAGGTCTTTGATCTTCCAACGCTATCCCCCCCCCCCAGTAATTTTTGTGTTATATATTTCAAATTGTAGCAAATTCAAATATAGGTTTAATTCCTGTCCAGGTGAATCACTCTCCAAGCTTCAGTACTGATTCGTGGCTGGACAAAGAAGTGAAAGATCAGCTCCTGTACGATACTCTGGTTCTTATCAATTTGGGTGCATGCGATAAACGGAAAGTATTGGAGGAAGAAAAACGGCGAGGAAAGCAAAGGCGTCTTAAGCAATGCCCTAATCGGGAATCCAGGTGGGACCTTTTCAGTTCTTCTTCTGCTTCTTGGGATTACGCAGATAAGAATTTGAAAATCATCTGCAAAACGCGTTTAAATGCGATGGATTTTAATATTTTGGCTCTTAAATGAGCTGTACGAAAAACAAACAAATAAGCACATATTTAATATAACTTTCAGTCCATTTAGTAGTCTTCTTTAAATCAGAATTACTCAGATGTATTAAAATAGAAATTTACAGGGTGAAATTAGCAAAGTGTTGATGAAGCCAACACATTATCTGGCAACTTAGGCTGCAACTAAAATATATGTATTGCTGCGGCTGAAAATGGAGCCGTGTGCCTAGTTTCACCCGCCGCTCCTAATGTCTGGTACAACTTACCCATATCCTGGTGATGTCACAACATTGTGCATTTCTCTGCTTGTTGGCTGTTGTTTTTAGATGCATCTGTATTTTAGCATCTAGTTTTTGCCTTAGCAATCTGATGACTGTATAACAACGTAGCTAACCTATAAGCAAGCACACGGCACCTCACTCGAAACAACTAAGAACATTTCTCAAAGGGGAACAAGTAAAAATGAATCCATATATCTATTGGGGAAGAGTATATGGCTCACAGGCTTTGGGTGTGATAGGGCCAAGTTTTGTGCATATATGCCGTTTCATCACAGGAAAGTAAGACGCGAGTTTTGTAGTATTATTTTTTTCACTCCTAAAATAAAAATAAATTTGTGCAATTGTGCCACATCATTCCTGCCATCCTGATAAATTGGATGGAATATGCTGGGGAAATGTGGTGTGTGTGTGTGTGTGTGTGTGTGTAGGCTTGAGATGAGGTTGTAAAATATTGAGGTTTTGCTTCTGATAAAAGAAATTGCACATTACCGTACAGCAGAATGCGTTTAGTGCTGGAAAATCAAGCAACAGTCCAGAGTGCGTTAGATAATAGTGTGAATATTTGTGCTGCAGGGCTCAGTTACACTTGGGGCATAACTTCAGGGCTAGATCATCCTTATTGTCTCTGCTGTGCAAATTTTCTAAGAAATATTAGAAGAGCTTCACAGCCTTCAGCAAAGATAGGGCGTAAAGCAAGAGGAAACTCGCTATTTCTGTAAGCATTGAGTTATGTGGCCAGCACAGAACAGAACTAGTTGGTGCAGAAAAGTGTAACTTGTGAATCCTCATACCGCAACGTAAATTTTAAAAAGAACAGAACTTTATTTATTTTTAAGTGTACCTCTTCTTCAGCCCTCATTCAAACTGAGTTTCCTCTGCAGTCTGTGTATAAGTAGTTCAAGAGAGAGTAAGCATGCAAAGTTGGATTACACATACACAGAAAGTGAGCCCAGCGGCGGCTCCCACTCTTACAGTTTTCTAAATGTCATTAGTGTGCTTCGGTCCCCTCTCATATATGGGTAGGGCTTGGACTGAATAAAAATAGAGCTGGATTGCAAGATCCCGCCAGGGTTTTGGGCAGCGTCCTATTTCTTTTCTACCCTCCTTATCTTTTCCTGCAAAGAAAATAAGGAATGATAAAACTGAGTTCTTATGTTGCAGAAAGACTGCAAGGATGGGCCTTTCCCCTTCCCGGTCTGGAAAATGCAACATTGCCTAGAAAACCACACAAAAGCCATTACTATACTAGTGTATTGGGCTGGGAAGGGCGACAGAAGGGGGCCTGCCAAAACTGCGCACACACCGGTTTCCTTCAGAGCTCTTTGCACCTAGTTAATTAGCATTAAAAAAGGAGGGGGATATGATACAATTGTGAATGGTGTATATCTCTGCACTTTGTTTAAAAGCTATATAAACAAGCTTTGTCTTAGTGGGTTGAGTTAAACAGATATAATTTAAATGCTGAAATGGCGACATGAACTCTAAATGGAGAGGTCTCCCACTGTGGACATTTTCTCTGTTAACCGTTTTTCTTGGGTGATTTTATCAGGGCTGAGGAATACAAGAACTCCCAGGCCACTTGGCTCCAGCAAGCGGAGATGTATGAGGAAAAAAATATAGGAGGCTATCGCCGAATTTACCCCAGTTCAGATTCAGACAATACGACAAGTTTTTTCCAACACAATAATTCAATCTACCAGGAAACAGTAGCTTCCAGAGCACGTGAAGAGTTTGCCAGGTAAGAAATGTCATTTTTCTCTGTTTTGTCTGAAATAAAAGGGAGATGTAGGGCATGAGGTTGCTGCTTTTGTCGGGGGAGGGGGGGACTGCTAGGATCAGTTAATAATAATAATAATAATAATAATAATAATAATAATAATAATAATAATAATTTATTTGTACCCCACCCATCTGGCTGGGTCTCCCCAGCCACTCTGGGCGGCTTCCATCAAACATTAAAATACATTTAAAATATCACAGTTCAAAAACTTCCCTAAACAGGGAAGTTGTCTTATCCAAGGGCCATTAGTATAGAGCTAGGTAACCATTTCCATTTCTTCATTTCAAGGTAGCCTTCTTTCTGTTTACTTTTTAAGCCAGGGCGCTGGAAAACTTTGCTGCTATCCTTTCTTCTTCTTTTACTACTAAATTTATAGGTTGATCAACTATTTGAAGAGTGCAGCAGATGTTCTAGTCTCACAGCACAACCTGCTAAATTGTCATCCGGCCCTGAATTTAGTACTAGTCTCCCCACCCCACTTTTCTTCATGGTAATCCCTAATGTGTTGTTGTTTTTTCCTGGCAAAGGCTTATGTGTCTGTGTTTTTATGTTTATGTTACTTCCAGGTGAAGTGCCATCCACACACATTCAGATGGTCTTGTTGCAAATTACCCAACAGACATCTGTACTCACATTGATCAAGTGTCATTGTCTCATCAGATACTAGGAGGTTCTACAATGCCATTAATGTCCACCACTTATCTAATGGACTAAATATTAGTAATAATAATATCTTTATTTTCAATGTACAACCTGTGTGCAATGAAATTAACCGAGCCTCCCTACCTCCCACTCAATCTCATTGCACTCTGTGCGCTTGTGGTACAACACACCAACCCCTAAAATCAGTTGCACTATATTATTTTCCGTTAGCAGCCTAACAGCCCACGGATAGAACTGTTTTTTAGCCTGTTGGTACGACTGATTATACTTCTAGATCTCCTACCCGAGGGTAGAAGATTAAAGAGGTGCTGGCTGGGGTGTGAATCATCCCTTAGAATTTTTCTCGCTCTCCTAAGGCAACAATCCCTTGCAATGTCATCTACTGGGCTCAGGGGAAAGCCCATGATATCATGTGCTGTGTTCACCACCCCCTGTAAAGACTTTCTGTCCGTGGCTGTCAAGTGTTCACCACCCCCTGTAAAGACTTTCTGTCCGTGGCTGTCAAGCCAACGTACCACACTGTGATACAATATGAGAGGACACTTTCTATTGCGGACCAGTAGAAGGAGGTCATCAATTGTTGTTTAACATTGTTCTTTCGCAAGACCCCGAGGAAATAGAGTCTCTGTTGGGCCTTCCTAACCACCTGAGTTATGCTACAGTGGTGCCTCTGGTTACGTACTTAATTCGTTCCGGAGGTCCGTTCTTAACCTGAAACTGTTCTTAACCTGAAGCACCACTTTAGCTAATGGGGCCTCCCACTGCCACTGCGCCGCCAGAGCACGATTTCTGTTCTTATCGTGAAGCAAAGTTCTTAACCTGAAGCATTATTTCTGGGTTAGCGGAGTATGTACCTCTCTTCCTCGAAAGTCCAACACCATCTCCTTTGTCTTGCTAATATTTAGGTGCAAGTTATTCTCTAAGCACCATGTAGATCATAGCTGTCAAGTTTCGGATTTGAAAATAAGGGATCAGCACCCTCACCTGTCCCGGGGACAGTCTACCCACTGGAGGAAGGAGAGAAAGCTCTCTACGTCACCCCCATAAAAAGCCTCCTTTGCCATCTCCTCCTGTCTCTGCCTGCTTTGCCCCCCCCTTCCCGGACAAGCCACGCGGCTCTTGCTGTCCCTGCGAAGATGATGGAGGCGATGGAGCGAGAAAGAGGCGTGCACGGGTGGGGTGGGAGTTAAAGGTCCAGGCGGCTTCATGGGCAACCCACGTTGCAGCTCGGCTGGCGACTTGCCCATTGCAGTACACGGTGTCACATGCTGCAAAAACAACATTCGTGTGATGCGAGCCGACCAGTCACCCACCATTAAGCGTGCAATGGATCCTTTGGCTGTCCTTACCAAGCGCTCAGCCTGCCCATTGAAGGATGGGTGAAAGGGAGCTGATGTGACCCCTCTTATGAAGTTATCAGCCAAGAATGCTCTGAATTCTTGGGCTACAAAAGCTGCTCCATTATCTGATATGATGGTCTCGGGCAACCCGTGGGTCGTGAACAGCTGTCTCAACACCTTAATTACTGTGGCTGATGACATGCTGGGGACCATAGCTACTTCTAACCATTTGGAATATGCATCGACGATAACCAAAAAGACCTTCCCTTGGAATGGCCCAGCAAAATCTAAGTGCAGCCGGCTCCAGGAGGTCCAGGACTGCTCCCACCTGTGGACCAATGCTCTGGCCACTTCTGGGCGCACCTCTTGGCATGCCTTGCAAGTTCGCACCCATTGTTCAACATTGGCCTGCACCCAATCTTGTTTTTGTACAATCTTGTTTGTCCTCAGTAACCAAAATTATATTATCAACGTATACAAGCAGAAAAGTTGTTTTCCTTCATTTGCAAGGAATCATACAAAACAAAGTGGCACTAATAAAGAAACATTCCAGTGTGGCAACAGAAAGCAAACTAAAAATGGTTTTGCACTTGATCAAAACTATCCAGCAATATCAAGTTATAGGAAAACTGGTGCTATTAACAGTAATCCTTCTGGTTGGTTAATTGGTTTGGCAACTTCCAGGCACATGATGTGTGATGCTAATTATTTCCCCCAAGAGTTAAATGATAACTGATCAGAGGCAGCTACCGGAGAGCTATGAGATTCAGGTGAGGGTCAGATGACTTGTCAATCCCAGCAGGTATATAAGAGGACGCCCAGGCCACACTCATCATGATTTGCATAGCACGCACACTCATCATGATTTGCAATATATTGCTAGGTCAAAAATTATGAAACTGATATGATACGGATTTCAAACTGGTTTTGGACAATATATTGATATATGGCCCAGCAGCCATAGACATGCATTTTTAATATTCCTTATGATAAAATGCACAATATAATGAATACAGGAAGGAAAGCATTTCTTTATCTTACTTATAGGCCATCACCAATTAAAAATAAGTGCTCCATAAGACATAATTGCCAGATGTGTTTCAATGTTCTGTTGTCTTTAGTGCCCAGTGATTATTATCTAAGACTAAATACTGTACAAATCATGATGGTCAGAACCTTGGACGAGCAAAACATTCCTTCGGAAACCAAAATACAATGCAATCTTACCTCTCACTCTTATGCTTCTTATAAAATAATAAAATTCCAACAGGTGTTTGGATTCACAAACATTTTCAAAGATTAAAGAGTTCCAGTGTAGACATTTCACAAAGATCAGTACACAGCCACGGGGTGACATGACTGCATGCACCTACCATTTTTATCTTTTGCAATACTCCTGGAAGTGTTGTAGCATTATCAGTCCAACTCCCATCCACCCCAGCCAGCATCGCAAATGGTTACGGATCATGGCAGTTGCAGTCCAGCAACACGTGGCGGTCATCACTTTAGCTGGCCCTGCTCTGCTCTTCTTTATTATTGCATCACATTCTGGCCCTAGTTAGGCCTTGGACATTTCCCTTTTTACCTACCTTCCCATGCTGATGGCTGGGACTGCTAAATTGGCCCATATTGTCTGGCCACAGACTCTCATTGCCTCCACTTGTCTTGATTAATTTGTGGAAACACATGCCCCATGTCTTGCTATGCTGCCTTCATACAATAGGCAACCATTTGGGCTTGGTTTAAGAGGCAATGCCACTCTGCCTGGCATTGATCCCCATGCACTTTTGGGGGCAATTCTTTTGGGAGGCTGCAAGGGTTTGCAAACTCAGTGTAGTAATCTTGATGGTAAGCAGCGCCTCCTCCCCGTCTTGAGCCTGTTATGAACTCCTCTGTGCAATGTCATCAACAGGCAGCAGCTCCAAGGGCTGCGTCTCAAGAAAGAACAGAAAGCAGCTCTGCCGAGAGAGAAAAAGGCCGAGCTGCAGGGAGAGTCTGGTGGAGAAAAGATAAAGCTTCCCAGGCAGAAGATGGTGAACAGATCAAGTGTGGTGCCAGTCTCTGCCCAGGTAGGACTAACACAGAAACGTTTTAGCTAATGAATTATTACACACACTACTACCTCTGGAAAAGTAAATTGAAACGCCCTCTCAATTCTCTGCTTCTGTAAACTAGTTTCAATGACTCCCCGCCACCAAATGCCATATTCAGACTAACTTGGATTAATCGGTATCCTGCAGAAAATTCATCTTAAGCCAGATGAAACTCCGTGGAACTTAAGATTTGCCCTTATATTGTTCAAATGGCCCAGATGATAACCAACTTGCTTGCCATGTTGGTGGTCTGGGGTAGCTCTCTCATTGTCACTTTTTCAACATCTGCAGAATCTACCCTTTTCTCTCTCTACCTGCTGCTAAATACCCTTCCCAGAGCTCTAGTCTCCTGTCTAGACCCTTGTAGCTTCTTCCTTGCAGGCCTCCCCTTCCATTGCATCTTTTCTGTCTGGCCAATTGGAAATCCCCTGCTAAATTTGACTTTCTATCCCTCTTCCGCTATTCTCATATTGTGTCCTGTGTGTAGCTTATTGCTGTGCTTCCATTTTGTTTTATCTACTTACCGTATCGCCATTCCACTTTTCCTACAAGGGGTACCAGATGATGTTTATAAAATTCACAGGAAGGTGTGCATGGAGATATATCATTTTATTCTCTCAGCTTTGTGAGGTAGTTCAGGCTAGGGACAAATGGATTTGTCAGGTTTCATTTTCTCAATTTCTCGTTTTCTAAGTTATATTCAGTTTTCTACAATCACACATAATTTTGATTTAAAACAAAACCTCAAATGAAAATTTGTTCATTAGTGGGAACTCTGAATAAACACATGTCTATATGCAGTTTTAATTAATGTGCATGTTTTGGTAAGCAATTTCCCCTAATAGGATGCATTTTTATGTTATTTTCATGAATATTTTCATTTTTTTTGCACACTTCCCCCAAATATAATGAATTTTTGTAAATATCATTTGGTTGGAGAACTGCATTCCAAAATTCAGATAAGTTTGCATTTTGAAGAAAGGCTGTGTTTCAGTTCACATAATATTTTGGTAGTAGTAGGTCCACATTTAAATGCAAACTGTTTAGAATTTGTCCTCTATCCCTCGTTTAGAATAAGAGGGGATGTTGGCTCATTTGGTTAGAGCATGATGCTGATAATGCCAGGGTTGCAGGTTTGATCCCTGTATGGGACAGCTGCATATTCCTGCCTTGGACTAGATGATCCTCTAGAATTCTATGATTCTATGACTTTCCCAAAGCCAATGGTTTGATTTCACCTTTAAATCTCTCTGCTTCTCTATTTCTTTCTCTGTACTCATTGCTTCCCAAACCATCATGTGATTTTAAAAAAAGAAGTACCGTATGTACTTGAGTGTCTAAACTGATGATATTTAATCCTAGCAACTAATAAATTCTGAACTAATTTAGAGTTTGTGGGCTTGTAGGCCTACTTGTTCGCACACATTTCATGCCTGAATTTGACCTTGCTTGGTCTTTATTTTTCCTCTTATTCAGCCTGAGGATTGTTCAGAGTCTGGGCCTGGGACTACCCTGCTGCTTGAACATTTTGCAGATGAGAAAGAACCCAAGAAAGAAGTGACTTGTGATTCTTCGAGTACCTCTCAGCGTCAGAACCATGAGACAGACAGCAGCCCAAAGACCTCTGAAAACCTACCCGTGAGACCTTACAGTTCTGTGCCTGACCTTACCAGACAGACTGCACCCCACACCCAAGAGCAGTATAATTCCAATCCAGAATTGAGGAATACCATTAACAGCCACCATTCTGCAACAGATGTGAGCTTTATATCTGGAGTAAGTAATAAAGTTGTGTTTCTGTTGTAAAATTGCTACTGAATTGGATCTCGTGCCTCACCACACAACAAACACAGATCAGGCCTTTTGCCCTGATTTGTTTAAAAGCTTTTACCTTCCGGCAGGGTTTCTCAGATTATTACTGGTCAACTTTAATATAATATATCTGAACAAATTGGCTATTATTTGTTGCATTTCAAAATGATGCATTTCTAGATGCTATATGTTTTGGGTTTTTTACTGTTAAGTGGGTGTGTAAGCAGCTAAGGAATTATTTGGTGTATTTTTATATTATTAATAATAATATAAAGAAAAATATCTCTAAAAGAGGGGAAATCTGTTTGGAAAAAAAACTCTTGATCAAATATGATAGGGATCCATAGACTTCATGTTAAGAATATAAGAAGGAGTCCTGCTGGATCCAGCCCAAAAGCTAATCTAGTCCTATATCCTATTCTTGCAGTGGCCAACCAGGTACCTTTGTGAAGCCTGCAAGGAAGACCTGAGTGCAGCAGCCAGGGTGGATTTGATTTAAATCAAATTGATTTAAATCACTAGTCAGTAAGACTTGATTTAAATCATTATTATTTTTTACAGAAAGACTCATTCTTCCTAGTATAAACTTAATACAGTATTTACAACCAGATGAAGTTTCATTTTTGGAATAATAAATGTTCAGAGTAGTTTTTACAGTTGTATCAAAAAATTACTGATTTGGTTATACTGTACTATTAGAAATACATAGACCGATAATTATGAAATTATTGTGAGGTTTAATAAGCTAACTGTTTATATTTGGACAACTTTTCTGCTGTACTTCATTGGAAGGAGAAAAATAATCATTTCCTTAACAACAATTTAAACAATTTATTTAACTCAAACAATAACTTTATAGCATATGTATCCATGTTTGTTAACTAATGTGGTTAAACAATTTAAAAAAAAAAACAGACTGAGGTTTAGCACACATGAAAAACTTAAACAAATCCTTATTTCCTGATGAATACCCTTTGGACTAAAATGTATGTTAAATAGAAAACTATCTTTAGAAAGATTTTTCCTCCAAAAGCATTTTATTTTAAAAATCCAATTTTAATTTTAAAAATTCAATTATTATTTTTTAATCATTGATTTTTATCCACCATGGCAGCAGCACTCTCCTCATTTCTGCCAAAGAAGGGGCAGAGGAGGAATGGTGGAGACCGCCTCCCCATCCTGACCCTTCCAGGGAGGAGGAAGAGGAAGACAGTATGGATTTAGAACAGGGGTTTGAGGGAGGTCGCAGCTCAGAGGCAGATGAGGGGGAAAGTTGGGAAATCATGGGAGAGCCACAACACCCAGCTTACACATTGTCCTTAGAAAGCATCCCAGACCCTACATCTCCCAGAACCCGGCGAACCTTGAAAGTAGGAGAGCAAAGAGCTCAAAGTCGGAGGGCACATAGCAGCACCCGTAGAGGTGACGAATGAGGAAGTGGGAGAGACGGGGAGTGGACAATGCCATTATACAAGAGGCTAGATTCTATAGCAGGGGTCGGCAACCTGTGGCCCATGGGTCAGACGCGGCCCACGAAGACCGCTTTACCGGCCAACGAGCCACCTGCAAACCAAGCTCCCTGCTCGGCAAGTCTTCAGCACGCTGCACTAAAGCAGCACAGCGCAGTGCAGGGACTCGCTGAGTGGTGCCGGAAATTGCGTCTATGCCAGTCCGGCCTACGTACAATCTCCATGGAAGTTATCTGGCCCCTGGCCGGTAAACCTTGCCAACCCCTGTTCTATAGCCTCTCTCTGTAAAGATTGAAATAAAAAAGGACGGTAAGAAACTTTTCCTTGTCTTTATACTTTCCTGGGCAGCCAGCCGGCAGCCGCTGATGGCATCCTGACAATTTATCGCAATTCCCAATTACTGCTATAAAGAGGCACACTGTGTCCAACAGCAGCTGTAGAACAGCCATCCCCAAACTTGGCCCTTCAGATGTTTTGGGACTACAACTCCCATCATCCCTGACCACTGGTTCTGTTAGCTAGGGATGATGGGAGTTGTAGTCCCAAAACATCCGGAGGGCCAAGTTTGGGGATGCCTGCTGTAGAACATAGGCACCATGCCTAGTAGCTGCTGATAGCCTTGCCCTCCAGGAATATGTCAAATCCTCCCAAGTTATCTTATCATAGAATCATAGAATTGTAGAGTTGGAAAGGACCCTGAGTATCATCTAGTCCAACCCACTGCAAGGCGGGAATTTGCAGCTGTTCCATATGGGAATTGAACCTGCAACCTTGCTGTTATCAGCATCACGCTCTAACCAACTGGGCTGACTCGGAGTGAATTCCATAGTTTGACTTTGTGCTGTGTCAAGTACTCCTCTTTTTTGTGTGTCTTTCCTGATATAACATTCAGCTTCTTTGGATGGCCCCAGGCTGCTCTTGTATTCAGAGGGATGGAGGGTTGAGAAACTACATTGGTTCCATGCATTGGTTCCATTTTTGCTTCTGCCAGGTATTTTTATCAGTCTGGTAGCCACCAGCATGAAACTTAGGTTACACACTCTTAAGTGCAAAAAGTCTAGGCCAGTGTGTGGCAACTGTATTATTTCCTGGGTCTCTAACAGCTGCGTTATCAGCGAGGTTGATCTGATGCGTTGGTTGTGTTTCTATGCCACTTTCCGTTCAACTGAATCCCAAAGCACCTTAGGTCTGTCAGGCATGTGCAACAGGGACTCTGTAATAGCCCTTCCCTCTTTCCCTTGCCAGCTCCAGCCAACAGATGAGTTTGCAAAAGCGTTGTGCTGTAAGGAGAGCCCATGTGCTTCCAAATATTTTCCAGCAATGGCCCCTCCTCGTGCGAAGAGTTCGACAGTGCCCAAAATGGCTTGCTGCAAAAGTCCACCTATTAAGAACTTCCATCCGTTTGGAGAACATTCCTTCCGGTTTTACGTCAGAGAAAACACAACCTCCCCAAACTCAGTCACCCCGAGGATGAGAACGTTCTATGGGAACGACAATGAAAAAAGAACCCTCTTGGCCTCCGAATTCTTCAGCAAGCTGAATTATGCACCAAAGGAAAGAAAACTCAGACTTCCCTTGCAGCAGCACTCTCATCACTTGGTCGGCCGAGCACGTGAGAGCCGTTTTCTTGGCATTCTGTAACTTTGAGCACATTGTATCTCTGTCATAAGGGGCAGCCCATCCATGGGGCTCCAGGCAAAACCATTTGCCCTCGGGCAGCAGATTTGCCCCTCCCCCGGCCCTACACCCCCTCTCCACCACCACCGTTGCACTGCTGCCAGTCCCCGTGCCATTGTCATGGTGCTATTGCCTGCACTGCTGCCTCTGTGCCCTTACCACTGCCACTGTGTTCATAGCAGCAAGCTCAGGTGCAGCCACAGGCAAGGAGGCAGGGGCAAGGCTGGCAGCAGAGCGGGCACAGTAGTGGGAGTGTCACAATTGGGGAGCTGGTGGCATTAGGGTGATTTGCCTACAGCAGCAGTATGCCTCGGGCCAACCCTGTCTGTTATCATAATGCAAGGGCAGAGCGGAACATGCATAGATATATTGATCCAACAGAATGTATATAGAACTGCCTGGTTGTTTTAAAATGTTCAGGATTTTGATTTCTTGGGTTTGGGGTGCATCCAAGAAGTTTTACATGGGGGGAGGGGATAGGTGCTGCTTATTTACTACTTCCAAGCCACATCTTCCAGGTGGTTCAGTAATAATAATAATATTATTATAATTCATTATTCATACCCCCCCCAATCTGGCTGGGTTTCCCTAGCCACTCTGGGCGACTCCCAACCGAATATTAAAAATACAATACAGCATCAAACATTAAAAAGTTCCCTAAACAGGGCTGCCTTCAGATGTCTTTTAAAAGTAAGATAATTGCTTATTGCCTTGTCATCTGACGGGAGGGTGTTCCACAGGGCGGGTGCCACTACCGAGAAGGCCCTCTGCCTGGTTCCCTGTAACCTCACTTCCCTCTCGCAGTGAGGGAACTGCCAGAAGGCCCTCGGAGCTGGACCTCAGTGTCTGTAGTGCTATCCCCCTGGCCACATGTCAGAGAAGAGCTGGTACAAGATCTGCGTAGGTTATGGCAGATGGGGAGGACTGTGCAAGCCCAAGTCTCACCGCAGCTCATTCTTTGTAATGCCAAACGGTGGTTCATACGCAGCTAGTGCATTGAGCGATCAGGAAACAGAAATTGACAGTGTTTGCTTATTCGTCCCATGTCCGGAACGGAAATCAGTCCAGCAAATCCACGGCTTTTTTCAGCCAGAACTTACTGGAACTCAATTCCAGCACCTCTCAGGTGGGCGCCATCGCCATTATAAGAGCACAACGGAGGCGTTTGTGGTGAATTCCAGCACCTCTTTCTAGGAAAATAGTGTTGGGCAAACCTGTTGGGCAATTCACTGTTGTTGCTTTCAGCCCATGAATGATACATAATTGCTTCTATTTTCTTCTCATTATGCATTGATCCCTTTGCATGGAAATGAATAGGGTATGAATAGCATAATGACAACACAATTTACATAATTCATTGTGTATCTTGTGTAAGTTCTATAATTTAGGGTTGCCATATTTCCGACCTGGGTTGCCCAGACATTTTAAACGATTTTCAGAAATTCAGCCCAGACGCTGTTTGTGACAGATACAGGGCAGTACAGAAAATGGATGCCTTCCTACATCATTCTTACATCTATCTTCTCCCAGAAATAGAAGTTCAGTAGCACTGCAATGACCCCATGACATTGACAGTGCAATATCTGTATAACTTCTCTTTCCATCTGCAACTGGCGATTGATGCTATAAGAAAGATCAAATCTGACTCTGAATCTTTGTTGTTATGGAGACTCATACTGTATTAGGTCTGCTGTCTGTGCAGATATATACCCTCTTTTTCTTTGTAGTGATGAGATGGGCAGGGGTGAGTGCAGGTGATCTCTTACCTGGGACCCACAAAACAGGTGCCAGCTTTGATCAATCCTGGTGCTGCAGATGACTGTGAGACAAAAGTAGATAGGCAGATGGCAGGTAGGTTATGTGGTTTTTGCCTGTACTTGCCGGAGAATATGCCTGATGTTGACTGAGGAAACACCCAGGTTAGGAGCCCCATTGTGCTTCGGTGTGGCGTTCCAGCGCTTACACGTTCCATCTTATTTTCTTACCTGCTGTCAGATCCAGTAAAAAAAAACACCCAACGTGGTCTGGCGATACTGCTGTGCGTATTCCATCGCAGCACATAAATCTTGGTTTTTGTGCTACACAGAAAGCGCCTCGCTCCCAAGAGAAATCCTGAGCTGTAGGAGTGCTTCGCACAAGAAGCCAACAAAATACTGCAACCCACACCTCGTCACGCAAAAGTCAATGGCTCAGCAGCACAGCTTGCAAGACCTGCTGGTGATCTCGCGGGTGAACAACCAGTCCAAAAAAACCAGCAATCCAATGTTGGAAGAGAGTTCTGTAAACAGGTAACCGGCAAGTGTGTCTGCCAAGTTTTCATTAGCAGAAGTTTCACATTTCTTTAAGGCAAGTGGATCATTTTTTTGTCGATCATTTTTTTGTGAACTGCCCAGAGACCTCCTGGTATAGGGCGGTATATAAATTCAATGAATGAATCATCCATGCAGTCAATGCACTCCAGTCATCTTCCAAGACTGTGCATATACTGCACTTGGAGTGTGTGGTGGGGGGTAGAATTCAAGCTTCTACACTAATACAAGAAAAACTGCTTCTGATATGTAAACTATTTGCAAACTATGCACGTTAGGCAAATGTATGTACACTTCTTCATTTATATAATAATAATAATAATAATAATAATAATAATAATAATAATAATAATAATAAATTTGTACCCCAGCCACTCTGGGTGGCTTCCATCAAATATTAAAATACATTTAAAATATCACAAATTTAAAACTTCCCTAAACAGGGCTGCCTTCAGATATTTTCTGAATGTCAGGTAGTGGTTTATTCCCTTGACTTCTGATGGGAGGGTGTTCCACAGTGCGGGCGCCACTACCGAGAAGGCCCTCTGCCTGGTTCCCTGTAGCTTTGCTTCTTGCAGTGAGGGAACCGACAGAAGGCCCTCAGCGCTGGATCTGTGTCCAGGCTGAATGATGGGGGTGGAGACGCTCCTTCAGGTATACAGGACCGAGGCCGTTTAGGGCTTTAAAGGTCAGCACCAACATTTGTTTCTGCTTTCTTTGGAGAGAGGCAAGGATTGGGTTTTGGCCTTTAAACCTCTTCCTGAAAATTCTGCTCAGCTCTGAATTTTCGTTTCGGGGTTCCAACAAGCCTTTGCACTTCTAAGCATTTTTAGGGCTCAAAACATACTGTTTTTGAAAATGACATTGAGGTTCTCATAATGTTTAAATTTCTGCACCCAGGACCAAATCTTGCACTTCATGGGAAGTATAAAGTTCATCAGAACCTTGTATAAAGCTAGGGGTGTAAATGTTGAAAATTGCTACTATAGTAGCTATTTCATATAGAATGAACGTAATTCATACGTGCAATTTTACAGGTAATCCAGACATTTCTGTCATCCTGTTGCATTGCAGTAGTTTCCATATTGTCCTCCCATTTTTTTCTGAGACCTGATCTATGGTGATATTTTTGAGTTAAAATGCAATTATAGTGCCATTCAATGACTGGGCAAAGGGCTATTGAGAGTACCCAGAGCAATTCTTCCCTTAATTTTCTTCCTTCCCCCTTTCTTTTAAAAAATAGGCCTCTCAAACTCTGCCACTTTAATATTCAACCCTGAAATGAGCCGTTATCAGTCCATTTTTGTTCTGTTGCTCATTTATTGGTTTCTTTTATTTTTCTGTAGGACGAAAATAATAACAATGAGCATTTGTCTTTTCCAACAACAACAACAAAAAGATGGCAGCAATCTAAAGCTCCCCAAATAGACTCTTTCAGGACCATTTCAGGAAGTAACTAATTAAAATGGCCGAGAAGTGGGCATTTGCAACTGTGGTAGTTGTTATAATAGGCTGTTGGTGGTCTTTGGGGCAAAATACTTTGTGCTGTTGTCTTTATCTTCCTGTTCTGTTTCTTCAGCATATCATTGTATTCTTCATTCCAGGGTCTGAGTGGATCTTTCACAGAGAACATGGGATGGTTTCTGGAGCCCGAAAGATGCTATTTTCTATTGAGGGGCATACGGAACCATTTAAACCGTTCAGCTATATCTTTTCCAAGTGCATTCCTATGCAGCCAGCCTTTCCAAGAGCTTCCATGCAGCCTGTGAAATCTGACTTGTAAAGATAATTGGGTCTTTTTTTAAAAAGTGGCTCTGAGATACTGGAAGCTCCTGACTTTCTGCTCCGTGTGGAAGTATGTGGATGGTGTTTGCCAGCTGGAAAATTCTCTTCCAGAAATTTCTTTAAAAACAAGAACTATGTTAAGTGTCTACAGGGTTAGTATGGCTCCCAATCATATTCTCATCTAGATCTACAGAGGTGTGTGGAGTCCTGCAGAGAAGGATGGCATCTCCTGCACTGCATTTTGCTGATTGAATCTTAAGGACTGAGCTTGAGGTGGCACATGGCGTTGTGTCTGTTTCCCTTGATTATTATTAGGTTTTTTTTTGTAATGAGCATCCGCTTCAGAGGCTACAACTGGAAGCAGAAACACGGGAGGAAAGTAGATAGCTAATTCTTCTCACTCCAATTGTCTTCCCCACTTTAAAAAAATCTTCTTTTAGCTGATTTTGCATCTGCAAAATCCTATGTTTTCTCCCCATGGGGAAAAAAAGCTGCTTGGAAAGGACAGTTTTGAGTAAAAAAAACAGCAGAAGGCAATAAGTCTAAGCAGTCCTTCCCCCTGCTTTCTTCTGTTCCCTATTGCAGCTCCCAAGGACGTATTTAATTTAAAAAAAAATATTCAGGGAGATATACATGTCCTGTCTAGTTTAACTCTAAATTCCTTGCATTTTCCAAAGCAGTGTTATATTAGTAAACCTAGAGAAAAGTTGCAAAGAACAGACTGTTCACCAATCTCAATAAAGGCTTAAAAATGGCAAAGATGTGCATGCAAAGGGGTTTGGCTTCCCCGACTGGAATAAAACTGAGTCCTGTACGCTTTTGGATGGTGTCTGCAGCGTCTGTAGTTGTAAATTATTTGCTAGGCCTCCTGTGCTTTTCTCACAATTTTCCTTGCTGTGGGTTGTATATCTTTGCTCCCAATTTAATTTACTTCCCTCGCTTCCCTGCTGCATATCCATGCTCTCAGTGCTGTTTGGAGGGAGGAGGGGATAGTGAAGTTGCACTTAAACTCTCCACAGGCCCCAAATGACTTGCAAGGCACAAATTGGGCTGCCATATTCTTGGCATGAAATATGGGCCTGCTCGGAAAGACGTCCGGTGACTGCACAGCACAGACTTTGTTATTTGGGACAAAGTCCCTGCAGTTGCATGTTTATCTTACTTTAAATGAAAGTTTATAGTCATGATTACTGGGAGGCTGGGGCTTCCTGGCAGGACTGAGACTTCCTGGTAGTAGCAGAAAGTGTGATAAAGCCTATTAACACCCAGAGCAGAAGAAAACATGGCAATAACGAATGTGTGCTTTTCCATGAAGTAACCAGGACATTCCACCTCTTTATCTTGTGGGCACTGCTGCCAACCATATCAAAGTCGACGGGGCACTTCAAATATACTAATGTATTTATAATATAATAATGACGGCCTGTATCTAGTACACGCCAAGTGTAGCAACCGCTTCATTTACAGTGAACCTTACAAAAATGTAGGCCAAATATCACCTGCTGGATGTGTGTATTCTCAGGAGAAAGTGACAACTAACTTTCTGTATGCAGAATGTGACATTTCTGCATTCTGTTCAGTTCCACAGTATTTGACCTCTAACCACCATCTGTATGATTATTATTAGCACTTGTCCTGTGCCCCATAGTGCTCGCTCTATCAGACCTAACCAAAAAAATCAATCCAGTACCAGAATGGGAACAAAATTTGCACTTTCTGCTTGATAGACATTGTTTATTCTGGTTGCAGGATTTGCCTTCTGGGCTTCTGTGGATCATACATTGCCATTTGCTTCGGCAGAATATGGTAAAATAAAATATATCATAAATCATACGGGAGCTCTACCAACAGCAGACAGAATAGTGGGCACTGGAATTACCAGCTTGACAATCATAATGAGGCAGACCATATTTCCCATTAGGCCATATCTGTGCTGCTGCAAGTTCACCAAGCATCTGTGAGGTAGCTACCCAAATGCAGAAAATCCTTGTTGGATTTAGCACCCTGAAAACCTCAATCTTAAAAGCAAGTTTGTACCCCCATGGTTGCAAATAAAAAGACTTTGTCCCTTTCTCCTCCATTATTATTAACTAGCAAAATACCCATCATCTGACCTTGATGGGGTGATGTGTGACTTACGTATTTTTTGCTCCATAAGACACACTTTTTTCCTCCTAAAAAGTAAGGGGAAATGTCTGTGCGTCTTATGGAGCGAATGCATGGTCCCTGGAGCCCAGGGGGGAAAGGCAGATCCTGCTTTTTCTGTTTTAGAAAGAGCTAAAGGCTAACAAGAGGGAAAGAGAGTGTTGAAAGGAACCCGCTCAACAGCTGATTGCAGGAGATTGGGGAGGGAGATAAGGGAGCTAGCTCCCTTCCTGCCCCACCCAGGCCCCTTGCACAGTAGGATCCTAGGAAATTGAGGATCCTGGGAAATTGAGTTTTTCAGCCATTTGGGGCTGTTACTTTTCCTCTTGCTTTCTATTACTTGCTGGTGCTTACTGGTTTGCTTTCTTCTTGTTTCCTATAACCTGCTGGTGCTTACTGGTTTGTACTGGTTTGCTTTCCTTTTGCTTTCTATTACTTGCTGGTGCCTACTGGTCTGTACTGGTTTGTACTGGTGCTTACTGGTTTGTACTGGTTCGCTTTCCTCTTGCTTCCTATTACTTGCTGGTACATGCTGGTTTGTACTGGTGCTTGCTGGTCTGTATTGGTTTGTACTGGTGCTTACTGGTTTGTACTGGTTTGCTTTCCTCTTGCTTCCTATTATCTGCTGGTGCTTACTGGTCTGTACTGGTTTGTACTGGTGCTTACTGGTTTGTAAGCAATGCTTTTCCCCCTTTACAAAAGCTGCACAAATCTGAACTGATCCTCAAAAAGCAGGGCTTTTCCCTTTGCAAAAAAAGCTGCAAAACTTTGAGCTGATTCTAAAAAAAAAAAAACCATGGGTTTTAGAGGAGGAAAACCAGAAAAATATTTTTTCCCTGGGTTCCTCCTCTGAAAACGAGGTGCGCCCTATGGTTCGGAGCGTCCTATGGAGCGAAAAATACGGTAAAAGGTGTTCCTACAGGCAGAGCAAATCTTCCTTAGTCAAGGTCACCCACCCAGTGTCAAGGGCAGAATTTGCCTCCATCGCTCTACAGATTGTTGACAGGACTACACTCGTACCTTGGTTGTCGAACACTCTGGAACTCTGACGTTTTGGCTCCCAAATGATCAAAACCCAGAAGCGACTGTTCCAGTTTCCAAACGTTCTTTTGGAATCCAGACGTCCAACAGGAAGTTCTTTTGGAAGCTCCTGCAGCCAATCAGAAGCCTCGATTTGCATGTCGAATGCTTTGGAAGTCGAACGGACTTCCAGAACGGATTCCGTTCGACTTCCAAGGTACGACTGTACTGCAATGATTGTCACATTTTAGTTGATCCTGATAAAGATCAGGATCTCAGGTAGGTGCCATTGCCATTCTAAGAGACCAAGGGAGGAGTTCACGGTGAGCTCTGGCACCTCTTTTTCTAGAAAAATAGCACTGCTGTTCCTGCTACCTGTCTGGGATTGCAAAATGGAAGGAGGGGATTTTCTAGCAGCTGGCAAGCCACAATATGTGGGCTGCACTTGGCTCCGTGGAATCACAAGTCTTGCAACATGCAAGGGAATGTTACTTTGCATAGCAGAGATGCCCACCACTGTAATTTATTTAATTGCCAATCTCAGAGTGAAGATAGGGTGAGGTGGGCATATCCAAAGGTGTAGGAAATTGTGGCTCTGTCTTCTAATGTCCTCTAGTTAAGAGGCTGGAATGAGTTCGACAAGAGCAGTTAGGGTAACATGTATAAGTGGCGTACCCTCCCAAATGTCCTGATTTTCCAGGGACAGTCCTAGAATTAAAGAAGCTTGTCACAGTTTCTGATTTGATCCCAGAATGTCCCAGGTTTTCCGTTTTCCTCCCCTCAACGTCTCAGATAACAATTAGGTGTGTGTAGGTGCAAAAAACGGAGTCCTGTTTCTACTGAAAATAAAATGCCTGCACCAAATGAAGGAAATGCTGAATCTGACATACAAAGCCCTTCCTATAATTTTGAAGGAAAATGTGACCAATCCACTTTAAATTATTTAATTGCAATGCATCAGCAGCCAGCAATTTTTAAGGAAATGTGTGGAGCGTCAATACCTTTATTGTAAATGGAGCCTTACACTGTCTTATCAAAAGTAAGTCGCACTGTCTTCAATGGAGCTTACTCCCAGGTAACCGAGTAAAGACTGGGCAGCCTTACATTGCAATCCTAAACAGTTTTATTCAGAATTAAGACCCACTGAGTTCAATAGGATTTACTCTCTAGTATGTTCCTGATCTTTCTCACAGTTTCTATTATTATTTTTCGAGCTTTTCCCCTGACAGGAACTCGAAGCAGCTTACAGCTAAAATTCTATTTCATTCCATATATCTGTGGAAGCTGTTGTACACAATCCCTTCCCTTGCACGTTTTTTTCTTCTTCACAACAATCCTGTGAGGTAGGTTAGGCGGAGAAGTTGCAGTTAGCTCAGTGTGACCACAGTGGATGTTTATATGATGTCCATGCGTGCAGGAGATGCAATGCGGGAGAAGTTTCCTGATGTGGAATAAAGGGACCCCTGACCATTAGGTCCAGTCATGTCCGACTCTGCGGTTGCGGCGCTCATCTCGCGTTACTGGCCAAGGGAGCCGGTGTACAGCATCCGGGTCATGTGGCCAGCATGACTAAGCTGCTTCTGGTGAACCAGAGCAGCACACGGAAACGCCGTTTACCTTCCCGCCAGAGTGGTACCTGTTTATCTACTTGCACTTGGACGTGCTTTTGAACTGCTAAGTGGGCAGGAGCTGGGACCAAGCAACGGGAGCTCACCCCGTCTCAGGGATTTGAACCGCCGACCTTCTGATCAGCAATATGATGTCCCTATTTTCATTGGAGAAATGCTGGAAGGTTTGAAATGGGCCCCTGGCATTCTAATTTTTCTGGGTGGTCTCACGACTGCAGTACAACCCACGCTGTCACGCCATGGCCTATCTTGATAGTTTTATCGGCTGCTGCAACAGCAACCCTGTTTGAGGGCCAGACTGTCCGGCCAATTGCTTCCTACGCATCCCGAAGGGCGAACAAAAGAGTTAATTCCCCTTTCCAGTGATTAACGTTTAATGACAGAGCCGGGGGGGGGGGGGGGAATGATGCGACTTCCAGTCTGAATAATCTCCAGCAAGCTCTGAGTCAGCAAAGGGGGCTGGGAGACCAATAACAAGCGACGCGCCGAGGAAGAGTGTGTTCCAGGAAAAAGAAGGCTGCTGTTGCATCTTTTAAAGGCCAGCGACTTCTGTGTTCCTCCTCTGGCGCCGCTGAGCCACAAGATGGAGGCAGCGCTGAATGGCCAGGGTGGGCCCACCTTCCCATGTTGAGAAGGGATTATTATTGTCTTGGGCTTTTCTCAACCTCCTTGTATAAAAGACTCCCTGCTGAGATAAACCGAACAACCATTGTCCGTCCGTCTTTGATGTGTGTATTTTAGAAACCTTTCCTATAAAGTTCTCTGCCCTGAAGGCTTACCTCATATGACCACTGCCTCATCCTGCCTATAGATAAAGGTTTTATTGGGCTTTATTCCCTTTTTTTGTCGTTTGGGCTCTGCGGCGTTGTTTCAAACACATTGGTAGGATTTTTATTTTTTTTACCTGGGGCAAATCAGCTATATGCCGAAGGAGGGAACAGAGCCACCTGAATGTTTCTCCCTTTAATCCGTCACAGAACTGTAGGCCTTGGATGCAAATTCTTCTCCAGCCAGAGAACCTTCCAAACCAACACTCCTACCTGGTTTTGTTGCTACAGTAACAACTGGCTGGATATTATCTCTCTACACACCTGTTTTCTTTGCATCCAGTGCCCTTCCACTGCTGATTTAGGAAGCAAGCGTACACATTCTGTGTTAGCCACAATCCATATCTATACTGTATCCTGTCATTTTGCTGTTACACACACACACACACACACACACACACACACACACACACACAGCTTCAATCTGAATGGAAGAAAATAATGAACTCGGCTGTGTACACACTATACATTTAAGGCACATTCTTTCCCTGCAAGAATTCTGGGTGCCGTAATTTACCCCTCACAGAGTTACAATTGCCGGCAACCCTTAACAAACTACAGTGCCCAGAATTCTTTGAGGGGGGGAAATCTGCTTGGAGTGTACTTTAAAGGTATAGTGCTTACAAAACCTCAGCTGTTTTTTTAAGCTGGCAGTGTGTACACAACCAAAGACTGTGATGCAACACAATCCGAACTGTCTCTTTTTGTCCCTCTGCCTTGCTGCAACCAAGGTGGTGGGTGTTCTGAGAGAAGCAACAGCAATCCAGAGGGTGCGGTGCTATGAAGAGCAAATGGATTGATCAGTGTGCTTTGTATAGAAACCTCTGCAGGTCTTTCCTTGTTCACCCTTACACACACTTTCCCTGAAGAGCCTCACAAATCATGAGGCGCTTGAATCCTCTCTTCTTTGCACACAAATTATAAATTGCATAATGGTGGTCAAATCACAAAAGTTAGACTTCATATGTATCTTATTTTGTTGTCTGTTTTATTATGAGCCTACTGCAGAGCAGGGTTGGGAAACTTGTGGCATTTCAGATGTTGGGAGTACAGCTCCCATCGTCTCTGTTCATTGGCCATACCAGCTGGGGCTGATGGAAGTTGAAGTCCAACAACTCTTAAGGGCATGGAGTTCCCCATCTCAGCTAAGGATGGAGCCACTCCCTGAGAAGGATCAATGGGATGAGATCGAGCTCTGAGAGCCTTCTGGTGGTTCCTTCACTGCGAGAAGTGAGGTTACAGGGAACCAGGCAGAGGGCCTTCTCAGTAGTGGCACCCACCCTGTGGAACGCCCCCCCCCCATCAGATGTCAAGGAGATGACTAACTATATAACCTTTAGAAGATATCTGAAGGCAGCCCTGTATAATGTGTAATGTTTTATTGCGCTTTTATATATGTTGGCAGCTGCCCAGGGTGACTGAGGCACCCCTATAAGATGGACGGGATACAAATAAAATGCAGCAACAACAACAACAACAACAACAACAACACAATGAGGTCCCCCCCCCAGCCAATGGAAAAAAATTGTCCAGTGGCCATGAGGGCAAGGGGATGTAACATGGCATTTTTCAGACAACAGCCGATCCAAAAAAGCTGGGAACATAATATATTCCAAGAAATATATTGGTGGGGGTTTTTTTGCCTTTGGTGTTGTTGTTGTTTGTTGTTTCTTTCTTTATACCCTGCCTTTTCCCCCTGACAGGACCCAAGGTGGCTTATGGATAAAAAGAATTGCTAAAAACATAGGAAAAACGTGTATTAAAAATAAACAGTGATAGCATTAAAACGATATACATATATAAAAACTGTTTAAAACATACAAATAATTACAATATAAACAGCACAGCACTAGCCCTTTGATAAAAAGCAGTCAGTTCCCTAAGCCTTTTGGAACAAGAAGGTCATCACCTGCCAGAGAGAGCCAGTCTACAGTAGCTTCTCCAGGGAGGATGTTCCAGAGTCAAGGAGAAGGCACCAAGAAGGCTCTCTCCTGTGTACATGTGAGGGTGGCAGGCATGAGAAAAGGGCCTCCCCACAAGATGCCAGAACTCAGACAGGTTCATAAAAGGGAATACAATCGGATAGCTTGAACCTAAGCCGTGTACCACTTTATAGGTCATAATCAACACTTTGAATTGTGCTTGGAAACAGTCAGGGGAGATGTTCTAGCAAAGGAGTTGTTGTATGCTCCCTAGAAGTAGCCCCGGTCAGCAATTTGACTGCAGCTCTTTGAGCCGGTCGAAGTTTCTGAGCACTTTCCAAAGCCAGCCCCACGTAGTGCGTGTTACAGTCAAACAAACGGGATGCAACTGAGGCATGTGTCACTGAGGCCATATCGAACATGACATTTTTGTATTTCAGCAAATGGAAAGAATAGGGTAAAAAAATTAAAAGGTCTTACGGGATCCTGCAGAGGAGACTTGAATGCCCTTCTTTTGACATGATATACATGGATTTGTTTTGGGATAGTTTACTACCCTGGGATGCTTCCAGGGAGGAGTTTATTGTGGAATCAGAGCTGCTCATGCACACAATTCCCCACAGCATCTGCATGACGTTGTTTTCACCAAAATGCCAGCCAGCTCCTCTTTTTCTTTTTAATTTTACATTTGATCTGAATTTCCCCTTTCCCAGAAAATGTCAGTTAGTAAAAACGACCCATTACGCGATACGCATCCACATACATTCACTGTTGGAGTGGAAGCTCCTTAGTGCATTTTTTAAATGGGTGGTTTATCATGTGTAGTGATTTTGGGGTGGGTGGTCTCTATCGCCACACCCTCCCTTCAATTTGCTCCTCATCTGAGCACAACCTATTCATTCTGCTTCCAGTGGATCCCAATACGAGAAGAACAACACCAATTTCTGCCATTTGCTACATGCTGAAGGCATGCCTGAACTTCAGCAACCTGATTCAGAGGAGCTATTCCATTAATGTCTCCACACAGTCAGGCTGTGTACGCATTATCATTTGCACAGCTGGAGTCTGAAGATGTGTATACATGGCATTAACCACAATCCATGTCTCTCCTGTAGTTTCTTGAGATAGACTCCAGCTTGATGCACTTTCCTGCAAATCAGTTACCAGCTGATTAGAAAACAGAAGTGACAGCTAAGCTGAGGTGTGTACAGTTCAACCAGCCTTTGCACATGTGCAGACAAACAGCTTAAGTGAATTTGGGGTTTGGCGTGGGAAAACAATTCAGTTAATGGGCATTGGGTGAGGATATACCCACCCACCCTTCTCTGGGGTGTACAGCAACATAAGGATGTGACTGGAAACACAGCAGGTGAGGAACAGTCTTGCTCTATTTTAAGCTGCTAATGTGTATATAGCCCAAGTTGCTTTGAGGTGTTGCATGAGACTGTTGACCTCAGAAACTCGTGTGGGTGGCAGCTCAGACCTCAGGGGTTGTTGTTGTTGTTTTTAAATTTCCCTACAATTGTATTCCAACTTTCTTCCATCATAGACTCCAAGGCAAGATCCCTATGGTTTCCAGGTAGTTGCCCATCCAGGCACTGACCTGACCCAGACTTGTTTCAGCAAGGTGGGGGCTTGGGACTGGCCATGGAGGGTATACTTTTGTAGATGGGAGCACAAAACTCATAATTTGTTGCACAAAGCAATTCAAAACTAGCCCCAAACTTTGGCCTATCAGAGAAGATTCCTTCTGTCTGAGTTGCTTTATGGAATATAGGATGTATCCACAATAGAGACACTTACGTATTATGTCCAGCTAAGAGAAAATGTGCTTTTCAAAAACAAATGTATAGAAAAATGGGTGGTTTTTATCTCTTCCTGATACAAGTAATTTAACAAAGAAGATAGGCCACTCTTTGTTTGTGAGTTAGTTTCTCCCCCTCTTTTGTGATATATGATAAATAAGTTTGCATTATCCTTTCTTTGCAACTTAATGTTTTTTGTTAAATAAAATGATTAACTATTTATTGGAGGAAAAAATACCTTTGGGGGTATATCAGAGGGTATATCAGAGTTTTGAGGGTATATCAGAGTTTGGGGGTTGCATTTAACACTCCTTTAGTGCAGTCCTGTGCCAATCTACAGTGATAGTAGTAGTAGTAGCAGTAATACTACTACTAATAATAATAATAATAATAAATTTATTACTTATACCCTGCCCATCTGGGTGGCTTCCAACAAGAGATTAAAAATACATTAAAACATCAGTCATGCAGCAGTGAGTAGGCTTGCAGGATTTACATTATTTGTTGTTGTTTTTTGCTTGAAGCCAACCAGAGACATGTGCAAAAGAATGGCACTACTGTTACCGTATATACTACATAGAATTGCCTTTTTCATTGCAGAGCATCCAAACATCTTTAAGGCAGCACTTCTCTCACAGCCTGTAACATTTTTCTCTGTTTTCACAATAAGAGTGTCACTACAAAAGATGGCAGATAGAACGGTCTTTTGCATTTGGGGTGGGGTGTGGAATGTGAGGGGCTGATTGGGTAGTTCCCATGACATCACTGATAGGATGCAGTGAAGTCCTCCTTCATGCTAACTGACCTGTAGAAAGGACTCTGAGAATTGAAAACAGAGATGGTTATGCATTAAAATCTTTCAATAAAAACAATTTTTTAAAATGTTCATACAGCCTAATGCACACTTTCCTGGGAGTAAGTCCCATTCAGGTAAGTGGGCCTTAGTTCTGAGTAGACACAAATGGATTGCTCACTTCCTATCACAGCCTTTTGTGGGTGAGTTCAAAGGAAAAATATATAGCTGGGGGTGGGGGGGGGGAGAGATACCATCCGGTTTATATATTTCCCCTGGCTGCATTATCAGAAGTAATTACTTTGAAATCAGTCCCATTCAATTTAGTGAAACTTGCTTTCAGTTGCAAGAAGCCAACTTAGTTTGCTTACACACTGTGCCTTTAACAACAACAACAACAACAACAACAACAACAACAACAACAACAACAACAACAACAACCAACCAACCAACCAACCAACCACCCATCTAGTTCAACCCCCTGCGATGCAGGAATCTCAACTACAGGTAACAGAATTACAGCACAAAGCACATTCGAAGAGCATTTCACACTCAAAGAATTCTGGGCATTGTAGTTTACTCCTCGCGGAGTTACAGTTCACAGCAACCCTTCACAAACCACAGTGCCCAGAATTATTTGGAGAGGAAAGGGAGGGGAGAATATGCTTCAAATGCGGGCTGCTTAAGTCTCGACCCGGATGCCTGTTTACCCGGAGGAAAGCTCCACTGCAAGAGGTTCCCCAGCAGGCGAGGTTACAGTCTGGCATAAATATCGATAGCTAACTTAGCCGAGCTTCTGGCTCAACGATCCAGAACACCGCCCACCCTCGGTGACCTATGAATAACGTGGTCTTTCAGGCTGCAGCCCTATACCTACTTGTCCCTATTGAGAAAGGGCGGTTTTATTATTATTATTATTATCCAGATAAATGCATGCATACATGGCTGGGGAAACCCAGCCAGATGGGCGGAGTATAAATTATTATTATTATTACTACTACTACTACTACTACTACATGCATACATGGGAGCAAGCACCTTAAAAGCGACGGGATTTCCTTCTGAGTAAACATGCACAGTGGTGCACTATTAGTTCCTATAGAAAGCAGGCCATTGGTAGGAATTTGTAACAGCGATCCTCATTATGACATTCGGTAGAGCAAAGAAAGAAAGGAAGGAAAAGAGAGATGCAAATGTTTATTGGTCGCCTTAGCAGGTTCTTGTTTTATTCCCCGCATTCTAAGACCCTCTGCATTGCATCACTTGGGAGTTGGGTCTGTTTAGGCTAAAACCTACCATGTGAGTCTAAAAACCTACCTTGTCTCCAATGTGCACACTGGCTTCTCTTCCATCTCCGGAGCGCTCGCACGTAGCCCTTTGAGTGACACGTGTCAATCACCCACCCACCCTTTAATTCCTGGTCGAAAGCGGAAGAAGGCAATTGCGGGAGAGAGAAAATCAAATGAACAATAGGAATATGTTTTCCAGTCACTTAGAACAAAGGCAGCTCCCTTATTACTGAGCCAGACCCCGCCGGGTCCCTTTTACTCAGCGTTGCGTACACTGACTGGCAGCCAGCGGGTCTCTCTGGCGTTTCAGGCAAGAAGTCTCGCCCAGTCTTGCCCGAAGGCGCCGGGGATCGAACCTGGGGCCTATCTACCTGCAAGGAAGATGCCCTGCCACTGAGCGAGGACCCTCCTCGAGAGGTGAGAGAGAAGATAGGCCACTATGGGCCTTAATATCTGGATCTCCCCACAACAGCAACAACAAATTCAGCATCGGGAGAGAGCAACACGCTTTGTACATGTTTAAAAACGTGTGCAAGTGTTTGCACGTCGAAATGCAGGTTTGCTTGCAGCAAGCAGCCATGGCAAAACAAAATATCGGCCAAATCCCCCCCCCGCGCGCCCCCCAAAAAACCCACCCCCACCGGATGCTTTGTTTTCCCGGTCTTGAAATTATTTTGAATTGCTGTATGGCAGCAGTTTACATGAAAACGGGCGGATTCTGTTTTTAGAAGTGGAGGCGGCACAGGAGGTAAAAAGGAGTAGTATGACACACACCCCATGCAAGAAAACTAGGATCTCCTTTTAATATTTATTTCGGGACCTTGGAAGGGCCTGTAGAAGATCGGCTGTTAGCCCCGGAACCGGCTTTCAGCGCTGAAGTTTTGCCCCCTAATATACAGCGGAGTAGTTAGGTAAGGGATCTGTCCCACATGCTCCGTTTAGATGGGAATGTGCTCACTCTCTTCAAAATGAATTAAGCTAGCCCTGCAGGGGTTTCTTGGGGGGGGGAAGGGTGTCCTCCTGTTTCTTCTACTGAGTTGGGGACCCAACTCTGCCCCGTAAGTCCTGCCCTGAGGGCACCACTGAAAATGTAATAAACTCTTCTCAAAAGGAAGAAATGACTCAAAGCGTGTGCAGAGTGCTTTTCTCTCCCCGCAGAGTTAGCTACGTACAGTTAGTTCTTTTTTAAGCATCTGGGATCAGGTGGGGGGCGGTGGACAGTTTCCAGGCATGGAAAGGCAACTCTGAGCCCCAGTACCTATCTTCTCTCTTTTTAGATAGGACTCCCGTTGATCTTTGTTGGTTTTTACACAGTCCAACTCAAGGTCGGATAATGTCTCAGGTCAATAAAGGAAGGAGGATGAGATCTTGCAACAGCAGGCCACTTTGACCCCATGTTTCCTTGGAAGGAAGCCCATTGAGTTCAACGGGGCTTCCTCCTCAAGTAAGTGCGCACAGAACAGCAGCCTTAATTTCAAGGAATTTGTATTTTACTTCTATGTTTTTTGTTAAATAAACGCGTGCAGGAGTTGGCGTCCTTCTGGTGCCTGCCCTGTTATAAAATATCTGGGGGATATTGTGAGCGAGAAGGACCCAGACTGCAAGGTACACAACTCACACGTCGCCTTTGATCCAAGGTTCTGAAAGAGCTGCGAAACTACTGCCATTTGCAATGTAACACTGATTTTATTTATGTCTTTATTTCAGAGGATTTGTATTCCTCCCTAGAAGCAGCGGTCGAGGCGGCTTACGACAATTTCAAAAACGAATGAATGAATGAATGAATAAATAAATAAATAAATAAATAGAGCCTAGTACACAATGGACAGAATCAGTCCGTAGTTGTTTCTGAATGAAATACGCGACTCTTCGCTTCCCATTGCGAGTTTTGCATGCCTGCGTTTTAAAAGCAACAATTTAATTAACATACGACTTTCCATTAAAAAAATTATGCACCTCTACCGAAGCGAAGCTCGGCTGGGTTAATATTATATGTGAAAAGCCCTGATCCTGAACACCCCACGGAGATACAGTGGAAATGGGGCTTGGCCCCACAACGGGTCGGGATAACACAGTATACAAGGAATAAACGCCAGTAAACAAAAATATACGGTAGCTGTGGATATAGATACAAAATAGTTATAGGTAGATGCGGTTGCATAACGCGGCATTAGAAGGAAAATAGCTCCCTTTTTCGCTTGCAGTTAAATAAGAATCGCTTGCAGTTAAATAAGTTTTACTGAAGTAAGTTCCAGGTCGGGTTGTTTCTGTACTGGCCTGAAAAAATTGCAGACAACACAGAAAACAGGCAAGTGTAACAGAAAATGCTTGGTTTTAGTGGGAGAGAGAGGTGGAAGCGGAATTTTAAAAACTGGATTAAACATAAAAGTGAGGCAATCACGTGCTTAATATAAAGCCTTTGCAAGAGGTTCCTGTTCTTCCGCATCTCTGATTCATTTCAAGGTGGCTTACCTAATAGATATTCGAGATGGTTATCATCATCATCATCATCATCTTTTGGGATGTAGAAAAATAACTTGTCCCAAGAACTGAAAACATTGAGAGTGCTAAAAGTTCTCCTTCAATGATGTACACGCCGTAAATTTCAAACTGGTGTTCCAGAGTCTTATCCATTTAGCGAATTCAATATTATGTCCGATGTCCATAGCCCACCTTATCATCACACTCTTAACCTCCTCGTCTTTCAAATTCCATTCCAGCAAGTAGTCATAAGCCTTAGATAATATTTTGGTATTATTTTGGACAACCTCCCTTTCTAACCATGACCTATCTTGTTTGAAACCATTCATTTTCTTGTCTTTTACAAAGACACTATTCAACTGATGGTACTCTAGCCAGCTTGTTACCCTTTCTTTAATTTCTTCATATGGCTTTATCTTCTGTATATTACTTTCCATTTCCAATAATTCTCTATATGTTAAAAGTAATAAGTAATACAGTAGTCGCTAGTGCGTAGCAAGCGACATAAGGGACATTTAAACCGACAACACAGTAACTTAAAGCTTAAGAATTAAGGTGTGCTGGGGGGGGCGGCAATACCATGTTACAGGATATTATTATGGGAGATATGCAGCCGATAATTAAGCATAGTTAGAATTCAATGATTGCAACTCAATAGCGATGAGTTGAGATGAAATGGTTGTAACATCAGGGTGTTTTTGTTGTTGATGTTACAGGTGGGTAGCCGTGTTGGTCTGCCATAGTCGAAACAAAATAGAAAATTCTTTCCAGTGGCACCTTAGAGACCAACTGAGTTTGTTCTTGGTATGAGCTTTCGTGTGCATGCACACGAAAGCTCATACCAAGAACAAACTCAGTTGGTCTCTAAGGTGCCACTGGAAAGAATTTTCTATTTTGTTGTTGATGTTGTTGTTGTTTAAAATAAATAAAACACCTTCTGTCAGGGAAGGAAAAGGTACCGTCTGTGTGTTCTGTAAGGAAATGTGAACCTTTAGGACAAACCTGTGCTGCATTAAACAAAAATAAATCAGGAATATCTTGTGCAAACTTTTTGAAAAGGTCAGCAACGCTGTCGCAGGGAAAGATTCCGCTCGACTTGTCTTCATTTCTCTCTCCCTCTGGCTGAAATCTGTGCATTGGAAAAACGCAGAGACCACGGGCAGGCATTTAAAAAAAGAGAACCTCGCGTTCATTTAATAAAAGGAAACAAAAATGGAGATAAAGAAGTTTGCTTTCTTGGTTAACAATTCGTTTAAAGGGAGAAAGAAAGAAAGAGCCTTCGTGTAGGGTTGGAAGCGTCGGTGGCATGTATTGACTGCAAGATTAGCAGCAGTTTAAAATGTGGATTTTTATTTGTTTATTGACCGCTCCTGTTATTTGAAGTCGCGATTAGTACAAAATTAAGTTAATTGTTGCTAAGCAGTTTAATACTCTCGTCTAGAGAAGCGAGGGAAACGCATTGTAGTAGAGAGCAACGATCGTTGTTGTTGTTTAAAAAATAAGGGCCAAGCTTTATTTATTTGCTGTATAATATGCAGCTTGCAATAAGAGACTGACACGATTTCTAAGAACGTCAGCATCTTTAAGTAACAGGGTTATCTCCCTCGCCTACATTAATCCTCTTTACAACCAACGGTTTACTTTACAGATTCATTTTTCAGAAGTGAGTATTTTGGGACTTTTTTTTGGTCATTTGGCTGGGTTAGGAACACCACGCCAACATCCTAAAAGGGTTTTTTCTGCACCAAGAAAAACCGGCCTCTGCTCCCTGAAGAGGAAGAGCCATGCTGCAACTTAAGAAAATAATAGACATTAAATTAAATACATCTATGAGGAAGCTCCTAGGTTTGGTTTTTCACTTCATTTAAAATTTTATGTTTTCGGGAGCTACTTTTTGGGGTTCTAGTAAGTGGGAAGGTTCTTTTCTCTATTCGGGAAAATTAAAATCAATTACTCTTTCCCCCCCCCAAGCATTTTACCTAAATAATAACTGGTTTCCCCCTTCTTATTTCTCGATATAATTAGCAAGCTGTCGGCGGAATCCAGAGGGGAATTCTCCTGCGCAAACCCCACTGCAGAATTGATGGGAACTGCGCAAGAACTCTTTGAACAGTAACCTCAGGGCTAGTGTACTGCTTGCGCAGGAGAACGTCCCCCTGGATCCTCTGTGCCTTTTGCACAGATACATAGGAACTGTTCTGAAAAAAATCTGCTCCACCCCCCCCCACCCGACCTATTTCTCAGCCTAGAAAATTCCACGGGTTGGGAAATTTGCTGGGGGTGGGAAGTGGGAAAAGGAGGAGAGAGAGAGAGAGAGAGAGAGAGAGAGAGAGAGAGAGAGAGAATGATCCCTCCGGAAAAGCAACCCGTTTCAAAATCTTAGAAAAACTCTATAAATTCGTGAAAAGAATGCTGTCCTGGGGGGATTACGACTGTCCAAAAAGCTAAGCTTGTTTTAGGGTCAGTCTTCGACAACTACAGTAACAGGAAGCACTCTGAAGCCCATCGATGCTCCTTGCCAGCCCCAAACTTTGTGCAGGCCAAAGGCATCGCCTATCCGCCCACACTTCACCCGTGAAAACAGGGGCGGGGGCGGCGTTTGTGGCACCCATATGATTTCGCTGACCAGCATCGCTGCAGCTGTGACGCTCCCCACACCCTTCCTATTAAAACAGCTTGCTGAAGGCTCTGCTGGGCCAGGACTGAGTGACTCTGCAGTAACCCTTCCCACTGGTTTAAAAGGCAAGTAGGAGTTTGTTCTCTGGGTTAAAGAGATCCTGGGGGCTGGGGACGTGCCATCGTGCTCCCAATGTGTTCTGCAGAGTGCAGCATACCTCTGAAACATAGCTCCCCAGGCTGTGGGGATGGCAGGCTGTCACTACCATGTTTTTATATATGTTGGAAGCCACCCAGAGTGGCAAGGGAAGCCCAGTCAGATGGGCAGAGCACAAATAATAGTAGTAAAAACAATAATAATTTATATCCTGCCCATCTGGCTGGGTTTCCCCAGCCACTCTGGGCAGCTCCCAATATAATTAATGATAATAATAATCATAACAATAAAACATCAAACATTAAGAACTTCCCTCTACAGGGCTGCCTTCAGATGTCTTCTAAAAGTCAGATAGTTGTTTATTTCCTTGACATCTGATGCGAGGGCATTCCACAGGGCGGGCGCCACTACCGAGAAGGCCCTCTGCCTGGTTCCCTGTAACGTCACTTCTCAAAGGAAGGGAACCGCCAGAAAGCCCTCGTAGCTGGACCTCAGTGTCTGGGCTGAACGACAGGGGTGGAGACGCTCCTTCAGGACTACTGGGCCGAGTCTGTTTAGGGCTTTAAAGGTAAGCACCAACACTTTGAATTGTGCTTGGAAACGTACTGGGAGCCAAGGTAGGTGTTGTTGTTGTTGTTGGCACCTTAGGGCACTTCCAGATGGGGGCTATTTATATAGTAACGCAAACGGGTCTCTCATTTCTGCTTTTTGCGCATGCCAGTCTGGTCCACAAGCTTCTGCGCATTCCACATTCCTTGCTGTGCAGACATTTGCCATCCGCACCAGGGGACAGAGCTTGGAGGAATGACGTGTCAGCGCTGCATTGTTTTGTCACAGCCCCTCAATCACTACCGCCCCCAATCTTCCACTAGCCTTTTTCTGTTCAGGGCATGCCCACAGGTATTTCTGCAACAAACCTTCCCTCCCCCCTATCACAGAATCATAGAGTTGGAAGGGACCTTGGGGGTCATCCAGTCCAACTCCTGCAATGCAGAAATGTGCGGCCGATTGAACCTGCAACCTTCGCATTATCCGCACCATGCTATAACCAACTGAGCTATCAGATGTGCGCAAAGAGCACATGCTAGTCACAATAGGCAACATGGAGGCTTGTGCTTTGCAGGTGGGGGATAGCCATTTCTTTCTCTCTTTATTAAAAACTGAGTCTTGCACAAGAGTGATATTTAGCTATACCAGTCTGCTGCTTCCCTTCACCTACCCTAAAGAACACAGCGGCAATGATATACTGGAATTTTGATCAAGAGGTCTTGCACAAAATCTCTCTTCTCTCTTTCTCTCTCTCTCTCCAGGGTGCTTCTCCATACATCATATTTTATTGTGTGTTCATGATGAGTTGTACTCATGATACTATTGCGGTGATCACGCATGATTCCGCTTTCAATACTATTTGTACCTGCAAAAGTTCTAGGGTGGTTACATGACTTCATTTCCATAACTTCCCGCTGAAATTTCACTTAACTTTTAATACCACAAATGTTCCAGTTTATTTTGTTGCCCTTTTGTTGTGCTGCAGCCCCTCCGGGCACCCACAATGAAAGAGCGGTCCGGAGAGGGGCTCCAGGGTGTATCCAGAGGACCTGTTTATTGAGCATTGCTCCTAAGTTGTTTGCAGGGAGGTTAGATGCCATTGTGTCAAAGCAAGTTTTATCCCATGGTTTCCAGTGCATTTCCCTGGTCATTTTCCTCATTGCAAAACGTCTGATATTTTGAAGAAGTGGAATCGTTGCACAATACCTCCCAATCAACCTAAATTGAGCCACCCGAATTTGCTGGTTTGTGTTTGAATCCCACCCAAATATTGAGACACCCTGGAAGTCCCCACAGTTTCCAAGGCAATCCCACACTGTCTGCTGAGAGAGCAGGTCCTCTGAGCCAGGTTACTGAAATTCAGGTGTGCCTTCAGCATCCAGCAACTGATGGGAAGAGGCATGCTTGCATTGTTTGGGCTGCCAGAAACAAAATGTGTAGGTGGTGCTCAGGTGAGGAGCCTAGAGAACTATGGGTGTGGCAACAGAGGTCATCCACTAAAATGCTATGTAATAACAACCCTCCCCATGCTGATGAGCCTCCTCGCCAGTAGCAACAGGATGCATAATGTTGTTGTTTTTATAAAATTTATTCATTTGAATTTTCAGATTAAAATTTTACAGTCACATATCCAACATACAACACAAAAACAAGATTCCAAAGAACCTCTTGGACTTCCCTCCTCCCCTTTGTGGGTTCTATTGTTAATAATTTTCTCCTGCATCTTTTATGATAATCCAAATCTTTTACCTCTCCATTGTGTCCAAAACTCACAATGAAACTACAAGTGATTTTCCAATCCTACTAACGATTTTAACTGTCTTTAAGACAAGTTATAAATTTTCCCCATTCCTTATTAAAATTTTGGTCTTCCTGATTTCTGATACTTCCAGTCATTTTAGCCATTTCGGCATAATCCATCAACTTGATCTGCCATTCTTCTCTGGTAGGGATTTTATCTTCTTTCCATCTCTGGGCCAATAACATCCACGCAGCAGTGGTTGCATACATAAATAGTCTTTTCTGCTCCCTTGGGATTTTGGCACTAGAATTCCTAAAAGGAAGGCTTTGGGTTTTTTTTTATAGAAAAGGTTATTTTAAACATACTTTTTTCAACTCACTATATCTCATTTCCCAAAATTCTTTTACTACCTTACATTTCCAACCACATATGATAGAAGGTGCCAACAACAGGATGCATAATGGGTATTTTTTAAATACTGAATTTTCTGAGGAATGGGGAAATCTGAATTACCGGTAAATGAAGAAAACGTGCAATCTGGCATTTTGATGATGGCATCATGTGGGCAATGTGAAAAACCTTTGACCATGAGCAGCAGCAATTATACACACACACACACACACACACACACACACACACACACACAAACATCCCTTCTACCTGAAGCACCCAAGTGTGCAGCTACTTGAGATTATTTATGCCCTAGAGATCAAATGAGCCCACCCCACCTACTTGGGTCTAAGGAACCTGGGGAAGAAGCTGAAACTTCCTGGAGAATGACACCTGGAGTATCTCTAGCAAAAAATAAATAAATGTAAAGGCATCCCTAAAAGGAAAAAAATAGAGACCGTTGTTTACCATTGACAGGTACCAGAAAACAGGGACTATTGTGAAGTAAATGGCTATAGCAGGAAAAGTAGATGCTCCGAGGGCCTTCTGGTGGTTCCCTCATTGCGAGAAGTGAGGTTACAGGGAAGCAGGCAGAGGGCCTTCTCGGTAGTGGCACCTGCCCTGTGGAATGCCCTCCCATTAGATGTCAAGGAGATAAATAACTATACAACCTTTAGAAGACACCTGAAGGCAGCCATGTATAGGGAAGTTTTTAATGTTTGACAACAATGGGATATCAGCTCCGTCCAAGGCATGATGGATAACAGCAACAACGGGAGGGAAAGAAAGACATAACATCTTACAAGGACAGGAAGAAACACCACGGACAGAATACTTGCCACACACAGGAAGAACAAGGATATAGTTTGAGTTTCTCACTTGTAGTTTTAAAAATCATTTAACGTGTCAACACAAATAGAAGTTATTAATATTGCAGTTGTTGTATAAGGGATTATTATTATGACCGGAATGTAATGGAAATTAATATGACTTTGGAATGCAGAAATAAAGCAAATCATCAATTCTAGCATGTGGGAGTCGGGCACTTTATCTAAATTATATAATTCAGTATTTGAACGATTGGTATTAATAATTGTATTATTAATCGGTATTGTTATAATGAGGCTATTACTGGATTGTAATTGAAAACTAATACAGTGGTACCTGTGGGAATGTTCAGGGATGCAGGAGAGGATATATTGTCTGATTCTAACCTATTCCAACTTGTGTTAAAAAGTTTCACAGTTTAGCAGAGTAACATTCCCTTTTAAATTTACACAGCGAATGCGTTGCTCAGGCTCGCTAAAGCCTCTATAATAACTGTCCTGGTATTTTCCCCTTATTCCCTCCTAAAAGATAAGACACAACACAGTCTTATATAAAAGTATAAAAAGGGTTTACTTACAGACATCTGTTCACAATTGGACCCCAGAAGGCAGACTTAGCTTTAAAAAGTTACATGCACCTTGGGTTACAACCTGTTTTGTTTTACAACCGGACCTCCGGAACGGATTATGGTTGTAAACCAAGGTATCACTGTAGAAATTATTATTATTATTATTATTATTATTATTATTATTATTATTATTATTATTTAAGTTTGATGTCATACTGTGTTTTAATTTGTTGTAAGCCATGCAGAGTGGCTGGAGTAACCCGCCCAGATTTGTGGTGTATAAAAAAATAACAGTAGCAGCAGCAGCAGCAGCAGTAGTAGTAGTATGGAGGCAGTCAATCAATGATCCTTATAATGAAATAAAAATAGGGTGTTGTAAGGGTTAACAGGGTCTCTGCTCAATGGCAGATTCAATTCCTGGCCAGGCTGGTAAAGACCTCCTACCGACCATGTAGTGGGCCGGACTATATTTTGAGGGGGAAAATGAACGAATTCCTATGCCCCACAAATAACCAGAGATGCATTTTAAATAAAAGGACACATTCTACTCATGTAAAAACACACTGATTCCCAGACCATCCACGGGCTGGATTGAGAAGGCGATTGGGCTGCAGCCGGCCCATGGGCCTTAAGTTGCCTACCTCTGGACTAAGGATTGTTGACTGTTGCCCATTGGGACTGGTAGGGTGGAAGACAGGGAGCCCAACAGTAGGGGGAGCCAGAGCCAATGAGAGATAGAGCCAACTACAGGTAATCCTGGTTTTGACCCTCTCCTTCCTGAGTTCTACAAAGGCAACACTGAGGCTTAAGCTGGAGGAAGCTGACAGGCCGTTCCAACGCCTGGACTGGTTTGTAAGTAAGGAGGCAGGTAGGTTGGATTGGCTGACAATGGAACTTAGTAGGTCACTGTCCCATTTGCCCTAAGACCAGTCTCCACGGAATATAAGGTTAGACATAAATCTAACAGCAAAAATCCACTTTGTTCTATCTCACAGCAGAAGAGTCTCTACTAGCTGAATTTCTGCTTCTCACCAAGGCACTGCCTCCACCTGTGGACTCCTCAAGGGCATCTGCACCCACCTGAAGGACATTCTGTTCTGGAGAATAGATAGATTACATCTCTGCCTTTTGTTTCCTTCATCAGCATGCATACAAGGTTTAAGGATCCCCCACTTACCTAGGAAGCAAACTACAATGAGGGTGAAACTCTTGTTAAAGCTGTTGAAAAGGCACTTTCAGAGCATTGGGGTTTAAGTCATTGGGGTTTAAATTACCAGCTGTTGCTTTTTTTTTTTAATTGCTTGCAAGGTGACTAATTAAAAACAACAGCCGACACCATTTCTGTTCAGTTCTTCTGTCTCCTCTGTCAAGAAGACTTTTTATAAAGCCACTTTTATAATAGCATGATTTGTGCACACATCATAAAAGGCATCCAGGCATCCAGGCAAAGTTATGATCATTTTGTGCAACTGGGGCAGTTTGGTTAATTAACTGTGAACTATATTGAATGGAGGGTGAGGATAAATTCAGGTGGAAAAAGAACGCCAATAAAGAACCTGGAGGGCAGCCTGATCTTCACATGCAACGAAAGGGGAATAGTAGAATGGACTGTACCATTTCATAGTGTGGGGAGAGGAATCATAATTTTGAATGTTCCTCTAAAATAAACAAACGCGCCACATTCCCTGCAAGTAGAAAGCTAGGGCAGCAGGAAGTTGATGGGTCTAAAATATTATCTTCAAAAGTACTAAGTTGCTTTTTTCCAGGTTGTTGGTTTTCTGGCAGGAAGTTTGTTTGTTTCTGTTTTCTTACATGTGAAAGCTCTCAAAATGTAATTCTAGACCCTCCAAGTGTCCCTATTTTCCTGATTTAGAGAAGCAGTCCCCGTTTCAGATTTGATCCCAGAATGTCCCACTTTTCCGTAGGATGTCCCTATTTTCATTGGAGAAATGTTGGGGGGTCTGAAGTTACCCAACCCCCAAGCTGTCTGAAAGCAATCCTGTATAGGGAAGTTTGTTTAATGTTTTCCTATGTTTTTTATATATGTTGGAAGCTGCCCAGAGTGGCTGGGGCAACCCAGTAAGATGTGTAGGGTATAAATAGTGAAATTATCATTATGGAATGGGATGTCCCTGTTTTCATCAGAGAAATGTTGGAGGGTATGTAATTCCTCACATCTGAAGTATGAAATCGTACTATACAGTTGACCACTTTTATCTTCTGCATATATAAAGTCTGAGGGGTGGTCCACACATTAGACAAAACAAGGTAGCAAATTGAGGTGGCAGAATTCTGAGCTGTATGACTTCAGGCTGCAGGAGGGCATGCCATATTTTGGAATGCTTTTCCATTAAAAAAAAACAACTCCATGCATGTAGTAAAGTAGTTCTTCAAGGAGAAGGGTTTAGCACAAAAGTTCTCCCTGCTATGTTAGTTTTCTACCTACAGGAAAGGTTTGTTTTTGTTGTATAGGTGGGGCAGCATTCAGTGACTCACCCCACACTTCGCCCACTTACAACCCGAAGCCATACAATACAGAATTCTGTTGCCTCTGTTCACCACCAGTGCGTAAAATAGCTGGATCTTCATTTGCTGTAGAATGGGGGGTAGAATCCTGACAACATGGAATGGGCTGAACCAATTCATCCTGCAAAAGGGAACCATTCCGGTTCCCTAACCCCCTCAAACGCTTCCTGAAAATAGGAAACTTTGCCATTCTTTACTGATGAGCTAGCTTTCTGTTTGCAGAGAATTGTTGTACACAGGGGAGTATACAAAAATGCCCCGCAGGTAATCTAAAGGGACACTTGACCACAATGGGACTTTGCCACAGTTTAGCCCCAGAAACTCGTCTGGAAGCCCTGGTCCTAGAGCACTGGTGAAGCTAAGGCAGTTTGGGCTTAATGAATGCCTTAACAGAAGAAAACTAGAAAACCCCATGTAAGCAGCTCTAAACATTCTAATGGGTAATCCCTAAATTATGTAATGTCCACCTGCCTAAATTAGGAGCACATTTTGGTGGGGTGTTCTTTTATGTAAGCCCCATCAAAATGAATGGGAGCTGTGCAAGGTCACAGTACTGTGACGTGCCCAGACTGGAGACTTTTAAAATGTACAATCCAAAGTCCAAGGCTCAGTACATGACTCACTTGACCGTGTCTTCCTCCTTATGTGCTGTGCACACTCTGTGTTGCTTTTCCCGTCCTCAGGGGAATGCTGGGTATGTACACATGAGTGGATTAAAACGCAGCAAGGTCATTTCTCGCACAGCGTTTCAAGTTGCATTTGCACAGTGCTGTGCACATCAGAGGGGGGGGCAGGGATGCCTTAACCCAACGCGCATGGCCTTTTTGGTTCCTCTGGCCCTGCAAACCGCCCCACCCACCCCAATTCCTGAAGCTGTCTTCTGTGCATGCGCTTTCATCTGTGTATGTGCAAATTATACTGGAATCTTTTGTGCATCGACAAGTGTGCTAACAGGGTGGGGTGGGGGACTCCCATCACATGCATCCCACCACACGTCGGGGGCTTTACATTTCCCTTTTTTGGTAATAGGCCAAGAGGGTAAAATTCCAGCCAGGCCAGTAAAATATAGGTCGGAGCAGGCCTCCTTATGTGCAGAGCAAGTGCCTTTCTTCACCAATAAATAATCACTAAGAGCCTATTTAGGGACGCGGGTGGCGCTGTGGGTTAAACCACAGAGCCTAGGGCATGCCTATCAGAAGGTTGGCGGTTCGAATCCCCGCGACGGGGTGAGCTCCCGTTGCTCGGTCCCTGCTCCTGCCAACCTAGCAGTTCGAAAGCACGTCAAAGTGCAAGTAGATACATAGGTACCACTCCAGCAGGAAGGTAAACGGTGTTTCCGTGCGCTGCTCTGGTTCGCCAGAAGCGGCTTAGTCATGCTGGCCACATGACCTGTAAGCTGTACGCCGACCCTCTTGGCCAATGAAGCGAGATCAGTGCCGCAACCCCAGAGTCGTCCACGACTGGACCTAACGGTCACGGGTCCCTTTCCCTTTAACTTTTTAAGAGCCTATTTACCGAGAGCAAAGAATTTCCAGGTCAGAGGGTGTGACGTCCTCCTGGCCAGCCTGTGCTTGACACCTCTTATTGTAGAAACTATCCACTTCCTAGTGCCTATGTACAGATGCCTCAACTATGGCCTCTTTGGCAAGAAATGCAGTTAATGGTCATAAAAGGAATGGTTTGGCCAGTGCTATTTTTCTAGAAAAAGCGGTGCCAGAACTTACCACGGATGCTTCCCTTGTTCTCTTAGAATGGCAATGGCACCCACCTGAGAGGTGCTGGAACTGAGTTCCAGCACGTTCCAGCTGGGGGAAAAAAGCCCTGGGTTTGGGCCATCCATGTGCTGCACTCTGAAGTATTTGTTTTCAGTACACTGATGAAAACCAATGGCATAGCATGGGTTGCCAGTGCCCAGGGCCACTTGGGGGCGAGAGAGGGAAACAGAGGGAGCATGCATGTGTAATCAACAGCCTAACAGCGTCTGCATCACCCAGGAAATTGCAGCCACAGAGATCGGAAAAGTTGTTACATTGTCTAGAGAGGTCACTTCCTGGTTTGCATGGAGAAACCGTTTTCAACGCAGCCCAGCGACAGAAGAGCACAGCTATATTGAGGCGGCACTGGGTATTGAAATTTGGTGCCCCTGATAATTTTGTGCCCAGGGTAACCGCTCCTGTGCTCCAACACCACCACATTATGCCACGGAGGGTGTGTTCAGACCACATCTCCTACATCCCAGATGTTGATTTGTCCTCACTCTAAATAACAGAAACAGTTCGTAGTCGACATGGTTATCTGTGTCATGGTTTTTTGTTCTCTGAGCAACCCCAGAGGGGAAATCCAGTGAATATGTTGCTTATCACATTTTCACTTTACAACAACCCAGTGAGAAGGGTTAGGCTAATGTGTGAGGCATATTCACAGTTTGTTTACCTGAGCAGCCTTGGGCTGGGGGTAGGTAGCGTGCTAAGCAGCCCAGATCACCATCAGGCAGTTTCGAATTGAGTGCAGAATCTCAGATTTCACTTTTAAATTAAAAATCCTAGCCTTCATGCTTGCAAAGCATGGAAATGAGAGCTTTCAGCCATGATACAAATTGCTAGTAAACAGGGCTTAAAGGTTTAATTGGATCCAGTGCTGGATGACTCATCAGATAAAGTTCAGTTACTCCATGGAGACCAGTTTTAGTCAGTAGGGCAGAGAGTTCAGAGCAGAGTTTGTTTTTTAAATAGCTATTTTGGTTCTGATCTTTCACCATTAAAAGGGAACAAAATAAGATGTTAATGGGAAACAAAATTTCAAAGATGTCATTTCCTTCTGACTCTGAGTGTATTTTTTTTTAAAAAAAAATATCACTGTACCCTTCTTTATACATCTCAGAACATTGCTACTTATATTGAAGTTTTAGAAATACACACTTTTATTACATTTATTGTTACACACACACACACACACACACACACACACACACACACGAGAATGAGATGCAGAAATGGGGCAAACCAAATTTAAGGGATTGACATAGGCAGATTCATCCACCTCTATTTATAATGCCAAAAAATCCAAACTAGCTGCTTGAACTGTGCCTAGGATAGGAAGCCAAGGCCAACAAGGACATCATGTTCTCTCAGGACTGGCTCCACGTTTGAAGGCCTCCTGGACACAGTGCCCTCTAGTGGGCCCCATCCATCACCTTGGGGTGGGGAACCTTTTTCAACCCAAGGACCATATTTTTTGTGGGGGGACTTTCCAGGGGCCACATGACAGACAACATCTGTTGTAAGTGGTTGACAAGAGAATTGTGGAACAGCTCCAGATTTGCCCTACTCGCTTGGTACATAGGTGCAACTTTTAGGTCGTAACTTATTAACGGGCCATAAATGAAAAGGTGGTCTATTTGAGCAAAACTACCTTGGTAAGTTGGTAAGACGCGGGTGGCACTGTGGTCTAAACCACAGAGCCTAGGGCTTGCCGATCAGAAGGTCGGTGTTTCAAATCCCCTGTTGTTCGGTCCCTGTTCCTGCCAACCTAGCAGTTCGAAAGCACAAAGTGCAAGTTGACAAATAGGTACCAAAACAAAATATAAAATCAAAAATCCTTCCAGTAGCACCTTAGAGACCAACTAAGTTTGTTCTTGGTATGAGTACACCAAGAATAAAAGGTCTCCTGGGTTGCCTTTAGCAATGTGCTTTCTGACACACGCACACACAAAATTCTAAAAGTTTAGTGAGACAGGAGCTCCTCTTGCAAAATCCGCGGTGATTCATCTTCCATCAAAGCTGTTTTCCTATATGTTTAACACTTCTGGCTTTGAGAATCCTTTCTATCAATTTTCTTTGAACAGAAGCCAGATTGAAAGGTTCGGAATTTCCCATTTCCTCCCTGGATTCCATTTTTAAAAAGCAAAACAAACTTGTGTTACAATTCTAATCCTTGGGTAAAGAGGCTGATTTTAATTATATTGCACAGTGCTCTTAAAATGTTAGTATTTGCACACTTGGAGAATATTGGCTGAATGCAATTTGACCTTGGCAACTTCTTAACGAATTTGCCCGTTAGTTCTAAAGATTCATCCTTTGTCAGCTCGGTTTGTCATACTAGAAAATACTGGCTCAGATATCATCACCACCAACACTTCCACGGTGAAGGCCAATGTAACAAACACCCACCACAGAGTTACTCTGCAAATTCCAGCCTAATTCAGAACTCAAGTCCTATTTGTGGGTTTCCCAATAGCCATCTGGTTAGTCACTTGAAGAACAAGATGCTAGGCTCAGTGAACCTTAAGGGTTGATCTACCGGGATTTTTCTTATGCTCTTATCATGCCTTGGCCTTTTATTGTTTGTTAGGTCAGACTGTGTTTATTTAGCAGCGAAGGGAAGACACATCCTCAAAAGACCCACACATATTCTAGAACTCAAGCACACTATTGAGACGTATCCCTGGCTTCAGACCTGAGTAAGGGATGCCCACAGGAACAAGTGTTTGATACTCCATCCCCCAATCTCTCTCTTCTTCGCACACGCAGGCATACAGCTCCCCTCTTCCAAGCAAACAAAGAGGTACATGATGGGTGTGTGCCTTCAAGCGACTGAAACCTTCTCCCTTTGACCTTTTAAAATTCTTTACTTGTCTGGCTGGCTACTATACATACACCTGCTCTGTTGACATATCCTCTGTCACCCTCTTATAAAGGGCCCTGCAAATAAACTGAAACCCCTCTGAGCTGTCTGGGGCATTTCTTCAGCATTATTTTTGTGCATCTTTTTCCCACCCATGGAGAAAGTGCTTCTGAGACATTATTATTTCTCAGCCTCGCCTTGTAAAGACAAAGTTTGGAATGGAAGGTCACTCTTCATTCACGACTACCTGAAAGGACTATCAGACTTTGCCAGTCTATGCGGAAGGGGGTTAAAAGTGGGGAGGAATAACAATCTCAAAAACGCAGTGTGTTTTTTTCATTAAAAAAAATTAGTTGCATTATTAAAATTAGTCATTAACATCCAATGCTAGTCCTGCTCAGAGTAAAGGTAAAGGGACCCCTGACCGTTAGGTCCAGTCGCGGACGACTCTGGGGTTGCGGCGCTCATCTCGCTTTACTGGCCGAGGGAGCCAGCGTACAGCTTCCGGGTCATGTGGCCAGCATGACTAAGCCGCTTCTGGCCAACCAGAGCAGTGCACGGAAACGCCGTTTACCATCCCGCCGGAGCGGTACCTATTTGTCTACTTGCACTTTGTGCTTTCAAACTGCTAGGTTGGCAGGAGCAGGGACCGAACAACAGGAGCTCACCCCGTTGCGGGGATTTGAACCGCCGACCTTCTGATCGGCAAACCCTAGGCTCTGTGGTTTAACCCACAGCGCCACCCACATTCCTCCTGCTCAGAATAAACTCACTTAAATTCATGGACCCGACTAACTTCAATTTATTCACTTCAGCAAGTCTAGCAAATATTGGTGTCAATTTCTAGAACTGGAGGCAGTTTCTATACAGTAACTGGTTGGCAACTGTGGAAGGAGAAATGTGTTTTGCACAAGAGAATTTTCTACCTTGATAAGAAAATTAAAAGGGAACAGAAGGGTTTATGTTAATCACATATTCTAGCAAGGATCCTAGGGCTTAAGACAAGCACAGGTACAAATAAACTTCTAACTTGCTTAATGACTATAACAAGACTTGGCACTGCTAAATTCTGGAAAACCTTGAGGCCTGATTTTTCACAACGTTGGAACCTAATATTAATGAACAAACCAAGCACTTGCATGCGAGGAAAAACCGAGAGGCAAAAAATCAAACACTCTTTCTTCAGCTTGATATAGTTTGCTTTTATATGCAACATCAAAGGAGCACGGCTACAGACCACCAACAGCGCATGGGAGTCTGTGGAACAGCACCTTTATCCAATAAGCAAAATAAATTTATTATCCGATGCTACTAATTTTGTGCACTGTATTTCTGCATGGGGGGGGTGGAGGGGTTGCTCTCTGTCATAGTCCCTTCTTTTTTGTATCGTTATCTTAAAAATAAAAATAAACAAATATACGAATGAATTTTTAAAAATGCAAATAAATAAATAAAGCAAAAAGCGAAAAGACCAGACTCGGCAACCTTTTTGCCCCTGACAATAACATGTGGTGAGTGGGTGGGTGCAGTGCTATTTTTTTCTAGAAAAAGAGGTGCCAGAACGCGCCATGAACCTCATTCTCTTATCACGGCAATGGCACCCACCTGATAGGTGCCAGAACTGAGTTCCACTGAGTTACAGCTGGGGGGAACCCCTGGTTGGGTGGAGGCTGCATGCTAGTGGGAATAGCTGGACCTGGCAAAAGGCAGGAAGGAGGAAACAGTTGTGTGAATGCAGATATGTGCACACATTCACATAAACTCACAAACATACACACATATTCATAGCTGCAGGACAGGCAGGGGTTTAGCAACTGAAGTTGGTTCTCATCTCTCCTTTTCCTTGATGGTGGGAAACCAGCCATTTGAATCTTTGCCTGCCATGCAGCTGCTAAAGACAAGTGGTCCTGCCATGGGTGAAACTTCCAACCTAAAGAAGCAAGGGAGGTGTTTTAAGAATGCCAGCGCTTTGGTTGGCTCTGTAGGATTCCAATCCTTTGCCCATAGCTCTGGCATTCCTCCTGATTTTTAAAGCACATAAGGAACACCGAGCTGCAAGCACCCTACCCAGACAAGTATATCACCCTCTTCTCTTCTATTGCTGGAACCCGGTGTTGACTCAAAGGAAATACACTTTCCATATGCTCACCCCACTCTAGGAATGCTCTTTGAGCTTTCTGTTTTCCCACCCCTGGTACTGTCACTAGGAATGCAATGTTCTGTCAGTTTGGGTTTGCTCAATTTCTCGTTTTCCAGTCTGAGATTCAGTGCTCCGTGTTTCTACAGCAAATTGGCAAATTAAAAATTAAAATCCTCGTAAAAATTCTTCAGCATGTTAATGTGAATTTCTCCTAATAAACAGATTTTTGTATGGTGTTTCGGCGCACATTTTTGCAAGCAATTTCTCCTAACATAGTGCATTTTTTTTTTTTTGCTAATATATATATTCATTTTTAGGCACATTTCCCCCTCATTTGTGCTGCTTTGTAAACACTGGAGAAATGCTTTGCAAAATTCAGACAAGGGTGAATTTTGACAGATGGCTGTGTTTAGGTATCAGAAAGTGCGAATTTCTCAAACTGGGTTTAAATGAAAGCTGAATCAAATTCCTCCCCCATCCCTAACTGCCACCAAACACAGTTTGCTATTTAGCATTCTGGGAAGTGGTACTGACCAGTACCTGTTTTCTTCTTATTCCAGAGAGGTAGCCATTCTTGCCTGCTGCCGGAAAAAAACAAAACAAAAAAAAACCTTGGTTTACTTTTGCAGTAGCTTTTCTGGGTCAGCTTCATGATGAAATGTTTGGGAATCCATGAAAATGTATGCCACAATCAATCAGGTGCCACAAAATTCTGTTTTCTTCTCAGGATCTAGCTATTTAGAGAAGAGAAAACTTGCCCATTGTTTCCCATGAGGAGGCTGCCTCTACGAACCAACCCAAAGAGTGTTGAGAATGGAGATCAATTTGCAAAAGTCTCGGATGAGTGAGGGTTTGTTTTGGCCTCCAAGTGGCTTATCAAATCTTGCATTTTAATATATTTCTGCAAAAAAAAGGAATTTGCTTTTTTATATATTTAAAAAAATCTGTTTATTTCAGACATTTCCTCGTTATATTTTGAAATACACAATCCTTCTTCTGTGGGGCACAATTTATAATGACCAGGTAATATAAATTAGCAAACAAGCACCAATTAAAAAAATAAATAAAAATAAGGAGGAATGGTTAGAAGTATTTTTTTTAAAAAAAGGTGTGCTTGAATACATGTATAAAGTAATTCAGTAAATCCTATTCCAATTTGTTTTAATTGTTTTTAATGTTGAATTTTACATTATTGTAAAATTACAAAGCTTGTAATTGTGTGTGCGTATTCTCTCTCTCTCTCAATTAGAATCTCTCTGATTCTATGAATGTCCAGCTGATTCTATGAATGTCCAGATGACAGAGTCAATCACACACAATTAATTAAGTTTAATTAATATCTGTTTTAAACTTCCTCTCATCCTTAAGGGGATCAAAGTGGTATACAATGGGCAGGACTAAGCAAATCATGCCAGGATAAAACACAATAATTAAAGGCAGAGTTTAAAGCGATGGAAACACTAACTAACACTTAAAATGCTTGGCTGTATGAAAAAGTTTTTAGCCTTTATGTTTTTAAATGAAAGTTGCTTGGAGACCTTCAGAAGTTACTAAGAAATCTGATCATCATCAACGAGGACAACAACGTCCCCAAAAAGATTGTAGTGTCAGTGCCAGTTTTATCGTTGTGGGGAGGATATTCCCCAACGGGGGCCACCACGGAAAAGGCTCTCTCTCTCTCTCTCTCTCTCTTTTCTCCCACCTTCCACTGCAAAAGTACTCAGAGGAGAGCCTCGAGTGAGAATCTTAGAACCTGGCATCAAGCTCTTACAAAACTATAATCAAATTTGAATTAGCTGTAGCCTGTAATTATTGTGAGGTTTTATATCTTGTTAATATCCCCCCCCCAAAAAAAAAAACTTATCATACCACCTTTGGATAGTAGGAAGGTTTTTATCCCTCCCCCCACCCTCCCACCTCGTATTTTGCTGTTCCATTTTGGAATTCTGTTGCTATTATTATCGCTTCTCTGATCACAAAACGCAACAAGACTCTGATAGAATCAAAGCTCTGTAAGTTGCTTCGTAGGTACGAGTATTTTTCACCCGATATCTTTGCACCTTAACACACGCTCCCTCCAACCGATATAAGAGCCTGTTTTGTTACACGTCTTCCAAGTATTAGCCAACCCCAACATTGCTTCTTCATAAATAGCATTTTATGGGGTGATGCATAGATACTACGTTGAAAGCAATTTAAAGGCAAACTCCGCAATATTCCAGGATGTGATTTGAGAGATTTAGAAGGTTTGAGAGGTTTAGAGGGATACAGTTTTCACAATATTCCTTATCCCCACCCGCTTCTTGCATGCATTCCAAACTTGCAGTAAAGTTTGCTGGCGACTCTAGCGCTAAAAGCAGGTCACAACTCACCGGGCAAAATCTTGCGCGTTTGGTGCGTTAATGCCATTCCAAGGATCCACTTCCTTTCCTTGCGCAGCGCTTTTCCTGCGCCTCCGACATTGCAGGCTCCCCCGCGTCATAGATAAGCGGGTGCGCAGAGGGGAAAAGGAAGACTTCCATGTCCATCCCTTCCCGATTTAAGTCTAATGAAGGGACTCGAGCTTGGGACGAACCCCCGTGTTAAATTAGATGTTTGAAATGCATAAATAATTATGCTCTTTGTCTACTTAACGATCATTATTTTTAAAAACTGAAAACACCTTTTTTAAAAAAAATGATCTTGCTTATGGTGTGTGACGTTCTCTTACGCTCTGTTTGGTTGTAAACCGTCCTGCGCCCATTTTTTTCTGGTGGAAGGCGGTATAGAAATATAATAGCTATAAACAAACTTTGGATGGGATGAGCCCCATATTCCTTCTCCCTTGGCTTTTTTTGTTTTGTTTTGTTTTGTTTTGTTTTGTTTTGTTTTGTTTTGTTTTGTTTTGTTTTACGAATATGCTGCGGTGTTGTTTTCCTCAGAGGAACTTGAGTCTAAAAGAGGAATTCAGCCGCCTTGAGCCCCGGTTCTGGGGGAAAGGCGGAATAGAAATAAAGTAACTTTTTTTTAAAATGCCAGTCGAAGGCAATCTCTATAACATTCCAAGTTGGATCTCCTCCTACCCACCCGTAGTTGCAATGACAGTTATAGAAATCTTTGGCTATACAGATGTCTGCTTGGGTGTTGCTGTTGTTTTTAGCGTGCGCGTCTGTCTGTCTGTCTGTCTGCTTCCATGCAGAAACTACACCTGCGGCACTGAGAGAGCAATAACCATTCCTGCAGTTCAATAAGCCCGCGCGCTCATTTGTAAACCCCGCGGTCTTCAGCGGAGCTTATGCCAAGGTAAATGCGAATAGCATGGCAACTTACAACCCCCTTTTGTGTAGCTATTTATTTTTGTTCTTTTTGTGTCTATCCAAGCCACTATGGTCAGCAGGTAAACAATCCAACCTTCCCCAAGCCTTGGCGCCATCTATAAGCCAAAATCTAAAATTTTAAAAAGGGCAGATCTATCCTTTCCCCAGCAAAATACACAACATCCAGCCCTGCTGATGCCCTTGAAAATATGCCTCAAGCTGTGAGTTTCCTACCTACTAATTTCAGCTTTGAAGAATAAGTGTCCATTCTACCGTCCATCCTTGTATGGGGGGACTATCTATACTGTACTAGGAAATCATCCCATTTCTTGTATGGGAATATATAGACTACAAATGAGTCGGGTGCCCAAACCTAGCACTTTACCCATTTGCGCTATAGTAGACCTCAACACTTGATGAGAATTGTTCTCGTTCAGGCTAACGAGAGAGGCCCCACCGTGGCCGATGCAAGTCAAGTCTTGGAAAACTAATACGCACCAAAGGCTAGCCTGCAGCACAATCAATAACAGCAAAAGTGGACATTCGTTTTAGGAGAAGTGGACAATGATCTCTGATTGCTGTTTAGACAGAGTTAAGCAATTGTAAGTGGAATTAGTTCAAGGGGAAGTGATAGGCAGCCAGATCCAACACACCACGGGAAGTCTCACCAAATTCGATGGAGGTGTGTGTATATATATATATATATGCGCAAGTTTAACAGGAAAGCACATATAAAATAACAAGGAAAGAAAATGGAATTCAATAATAATAATAATGATAATGATAGCAATGCAAAACGCACACACATCAAGTCACAGTAAAGATGCAAGAGCCATGAATACATCCCAATTAAGTGAAGCATCTAAGTCGATATAAGCCCAACAGATTTCCAAGTAGGCATCTGCACGAAACTGGCGTTTACAAGAAAGGATTGTAGACTTAGATAAGTGCTTATTAAATCTTCCCGATGACACCAGTAGGATTTCAGATCGTGCCCCTTGTGCGTCTGGGAGGAGGAATCGTGTGACAATGAGAGCAGCGTGGCACTAGTCAGTGCGTCTAGTCCTCAAGAAAATCAAGGAGTCGTGGGATTTTGAGGCTTGGGAGGAAATGTCGGAGTGCATCAAACCTAAGAAGATGAACTGAGTGATCCCACCCTCTTTTCCACACTGTACCCTAATATGTATATGTGCGAGTGTGTGCCCGAGAGAGAAAGTGCATTAAAGAAATGTCCTGGCTCAGTAATATTATTATTATTATTATTATTATTATTATTATTATTATTATTATTATTATTTACATTACTCAGTTCCAGGCGATGGCCTATAATTGAACTGTGGCACTGACTCGGCCTTAGTCCCCCCCCCATCCCACCCCACTTCAAATAACCCTGCTGGTATTCTTTTAAACCGCTTAGACTTTTTGGATTACATTAAGAGGTATATAAATTGACTAAATAAAATAAATTAAAATAGAGAAATAATAATAATAATAATAATAATAATAATAATAATACTATCGTTATGAAATAATGCATCATTGTCATTTGATAATTTATCCACTCTTGCTGTAACTCGAAAAAACTAACCAAGCACTTCTTCTGCCCGCTCCTTTTCTTCTCAAAGATAGATTGTAGGAAGCGTTCATTAGATCTGGCGCTTTCGAGTTGCTTCTACCTGGCGCTTTAATTCCTAAGGCTCCGGAGGGCAAACGAAAAGCGCAGCAGAAGAATCCACGTGCCACCAAATTGCCTTCCCAAAATATGTGAGAGAGAAGTTGCTAGACAAACAGCGTATTATTGACGCAGGTGAGAGAGAGAAAGAAAGAAAGAAAGAAAGAAAGAAAGAAAGAAAGAAAGAAAGAAAGAAAGAAAGAAAGATTGCCAGGGTCGTATACCCACTTTCCTGGGAGTAAACATCATACAAGTCAGTGGAACTTAACCTCTAAGGAGGCATGCTTAAGATTGTTTTTGAAAAGGAGGAAGGTTTGGTTTTATTACACCTGCCGTTTCGACCCTCCCAATTATTTTATTTTGGGCACAATCTAACAGGACTTGAGAGGGAGAACTTGTTTTCCACGTGGCTGTTTTCAAGAGAAATTGTATTTTTGCTTGCTTGCTTGTTTTTACAGTATCTGCTTCTCCAAGAAAAAGCAGTCCGATGTCTGCTATAAATCCACCACTAATGCTCAGTCTAACATGTTGCAGAACACACCCACAAGAAAACACCAAAACAAAATATAAAATCAAAAAATCCTTCCAGTAGCAGCTTAGAGACCCACTAAGTTTGTTCTTGGTATGAGCTTTCGTGTGCATGCACACTTCATTCTCCTCTAAAGTGGTTAAACCAGATGAAAAGCACCAACAGTACATTAATCAGGTGGAGCATGCAACTTCAGGATTACACCTTCGACATCAAGCATGTGAAAGGAAAGGAAAATGTGTTAGCTGATGCCTTATCTAGGTATTTTAAAGTGTAAAAGGGACGTGTATATAGGGTAACGGTGTGCATGCACACAAAAGCTCATACCAAGAACAAACTTAGTTGGTCTCTAAGGTGCTACTGCTGGAAGGATTTTTTGATTTTATATTTTGTTTTGACTATGGCAGACCAACACGGCTACCTACCTGTAACAAAAAAACCACCAGTTTGGGTAAAGTTGCGATCCTATACCCATTTTACCTGGAGTAAATTTTTCTTGGGCTCAGTGACACTTACTTTTGTGTAAGGGCTGCACTGTAAAGCTGCTACTTTTTAACATAAACCCCTAAGGTTTTTCGGTAACCCTGTAGAACAATCTTAAGCATGTTTACTCAGAAGTAAAACCCACCGAACATGAGACTTCGTGCTACAGTAAGGGTTTGAGGATGAAGATAGATGGCTGAAAATGCAGCCTTACAGCCTGACTTAGCCAAGAACAGTTTGTTTTATTTTTAATTTTAGCTTATTAAAGATGCAATCCAAAGCTAAATTGCTTAGAAGTCAATTGAATTGATATCAATTGTGTGTGTGTGTTTTGAGACTTGCAGGCTTGTTTGCTTTTTTTGTTTACATTACTAGCGGTACCATCCTCAGCTGAATTGCTTAGGTGTGACTTTCATAAAAATCAGTGGAATGTGCTTATGGGTGTTGCAGAATCAACACCCCGTTTCCCCCCCTCAAGCTCTTCTGTTCAAGAACTGTGCCTTCAAAATACCCATATGGCTTCCTCCTCTTGGCCCAATATTTGAGGTTTCTTTTTGGCTCCAAATCCAGCAAAATAAATGTGACAAATCTGACACCTTTGAGCTTGGTTTTAAAAAGGCAGCCATGGAGTCCCGTGGCTGTCTTTGTGGATAAATTATCTGTTATTGCACATACCAAAGGCAACTTGAAAGAGGATATATCCAAATGCATTCCACAAAACCTCTCTTTAAATAGCAAATCCAATTTTGTGTGTGTATTCCTTCCAAAATTTATATCAGCCTGGTGTTGTTGTGATATTTCCAAAGCTAAGAATTATGAAGGTGGTGTTCAAAAGGCAACAAGTGTTTAGAATTAAGTTCTCTTTCAAAACTTTCCAAGGTGCCAGTACTTTCCAAGTTCTGTACATAAGGGGGGGGGGGAGTCTGGGTTGGACCAGGGTCTGACTCATACTGTTTGGTTTCCAAGGTGGAAAATTCAAACAGCATTCCCAGCTCCTCACAGGGTCATAGAACCATAGAGTTGGAAGGGACCCCACGGGGTCATCTAATCCAACCCTCTGCAATGCAGGAATCTTTTTGTCTAGGTTGGGACTCGAACCCATGACCCTGAGATTAAGAGGCTCATGCTTTACCAATACAATTTAGGAAGGGATGAGTATATGGGCCACCTTGAGCTCTCAATAGGAAATATGGGGTGTAAATGTAATAAAATCTTAAGAGAGTTATGAGGGAGAGATTATTTTGCTTACCCACTTAAGTGTGTGCAGAAATCATTAATAATAATATTAATGATAAGAAATGTGAATATTTATAGAGCACTAACAAGTGTCCAACGTGTTTCATCTCAGTTCTATCCTTACCAAGACCATGTATGCTAAGTCAGTATTGTGATCACTGTATTAGATTTGTGTCAGGGCTGACAGAAGAGTGGCTTATCTAAGGCCACCTAGATGTGGATAATCTGAGTTGTGAATCAGACACTTACTGGCTAACAGGTCCTACTCTTTCCTTTAAAAAAAAAATAGTTTTTTTATTGAAGATTTTTAAATGTTTGTTATAAAACAAACAAATAAGCAAGGAAGAGTACATATCTCATCTCCACTTTGAAGTCTTTTTCACAGTTCATTTACATTTGGTATGAGACACTACTGTCCTAGATATTAAGGGAAAAGAGAGGGGAGAGGGGGAAGGAGAGGGTTATGGGTAGGTCCTACTATTAAGCTAGAATCCTATAGGCAATACCTGGCACTAAGTCCCACTGAACTCATGCAACATAATTCAGAACAGGTGTATGGGAATTGTGCTGCAAGCAAGTTCACAGGCAGAGCCGTAGCTGGGGGCGAGGGGGCTAACTGTTTTTTTTTGCCCCAAGTGAAGCCTCCAGAGGGGTACCAATGAGGCTCCTGGCCTGTGTGTGTGTAAGCAAATGCGGGCAGGGGGGGTCTTTGACCTGCATGAAACTGGGTCTTTTACTCGGGTGAAATAAAGCCTAGTTTCGCCCTTGTCATAGGAAATACTAACACCAGATTTTCAGTTCAGGGAGGGCTTTGTGGTACCATTATTCTAAGACTGTTCCAGTTCAGGGAATAGGAGGAGGAAAGCACACAAATGAATGTTCTCTCACAACAAAAGCTCTCTCCCCATCGAAAGGTAGCACATCAGTGTGGTGGCTCTCCGTTTGTGGAATGCTCTCCCCAGAGGGATTCGCCTGGCGCCTTCATTACATATATTTAGGTGCCAGGCAAAAACGTTTTTCTTCAACTAGGCATTTGGCTGATTAACAACATATGGCTTTATAACTGTGTTTGTGGGAGGGGAGTTCAGTAACCGTTTGTGTTTGTTTTTGTTATGTATTTCGTATTCTTATTTTACATTTTTCTGTTGTGAACCACCCTGGGATCTTTGGGTGAAGAGTGGTATACAAATTTAATAAATCATCATCATCATCATCATCATCATCATCCATGGAAGGAGTTCACTCAAAGCTAATTAAAGGTAGGTTTTTCCATCTATTGCAGAGCTAAGGAAACCTGTGGTCCTCCAGATGTTGCTGGACTCCAACTCCCATCAGTCCCACTTAACACAGCCAATGGTGAGGGCTGATGGTCCCTAGTCCAGCCACATAAGGAAGGCCACAGGTTCCGCAGCCCTGATCTATGGGCCTGTTTGAACATCAACGCACATCGAAAGCACCTTATTTGAGCCCTTCCCCCTTCTTGTGTCCAGTATAAATGCAAATAGGAGAATATGAATCCACATTGCAAACCGACTTAAGCAATCATTCCTCAGGTAACTTAGCAATAGAAAGCACAGGAAGGCTTTTAAGAAAACCATCCACCAAATCATTGTGTGCAAATATTTATTTTTCCCCAAATGTGTGTGATTGCTCCTCCACTGGTGGACCTCAGCTCAGCAACACAGGCAATTAGAGAGAGCAGGATGTGTGTCTGGGTGATGCAGGTAAGATGCCACCCTGGCTAGGAGACAGGAACTAGGGATGTCAGATGACCAATCCAGCAGCTCCATTCGGGTGGATGGGGCACTGCCCCACCAACCTCAGTCTGCCCGTCTGTCTGCCTTACAGCCAACCCAGGGGGCTGGCCCTGGTTGCCAGCTTCCTCTTTTTCAGTCTCAGTGTTGTCCTTGTAGAATGCAGCAGGGAGGCGGATGGGACAAAAGTAGGGTAGAATTAGATGGCTCTGCCTGTCATTGTCTCTGGTTCCACCTATCATTGTTTGCCTACCAGCCCCAATGAGCACCATGTGCCACTGGGACTCTTATCACTTAGAGAGACAAGACACAGGAATCATCAATGTAAGCACCAATGATTTAAAAGGTTGCAATGTATCATGCCTGCTGCCAGTCAGATATCAACCAAAGCCTGCCCAATATGCCCAAAGAACCTTCCTGGGGTACTCAGTTGCCAAGGAACTCTATGAATGATATGCAGGTGGTATTTGACGCTAAATAAACTGGCTAAGATGTATAAGACTGTGTCAAGTAAATGTTGGTAATGCAAGCATACTGAAGGGTCATTTCTTTCATATGTGGTGGACGTGTGAAAAGGCTAAGGGATTTTGGGAAATGATATATAATGAAATGAAGATGTTATAATTGGTAATCCCAATATCTAGGGATATTGGGGACAAATGTCCCAAAGAATATGATTGAGCTATTTATTTATGTATGCAACAACAGCTGCCAGAATCCTATAAGTGCAGAGTTGGAAGGAAGAAAAAGTACCAACCAAAGAGGAATGGACTGCCAAAACTAATGAACTATGAGGAACTGGGGAAGTTGTTTTTGTTAAAAAATATTTTTTTATTAAAGATTTATTAATTTACAAAAATACATGCATTGTCTCTTTTTCCAAGTTGTGTTTTCTACAGATCTTTTTCATTTGTTGTGAGACATTAGTGTTGAATAAATTGTTAGGAAGAAAAGAGGGGGCAAGAGGGGGAGGGGGGAATGGTGAGCGAGTTGGGTGGGAATGCTTCTGTTCTTCTACTTAGTGTATGTGTGTGTCAGCGTCACTTGTGTGGGTTCTCTTACTATTCACTTGTTGTATTTCCTTGGCGGTGAGAGAGGTTGGGGGTGCCCTAGAGTGTGGTTGGCTGTAGTGAGATTTGCTTTTGTATGTGAGTGGTGTGTGTGTGTGTGTGTGTGTGTGTGTGTGTGTGTGTGTGTGTGTTTGGATCAGGTTAACCAGATTGATTGGAACTGGGGAAGTTGACAGCAAGAGTGAGAGACCAAAGTGCCAAACTTTTTATTGAAGAATGGAAACTTCTTCTTTTTTAATATTTGAGGAAGAACTATAGTCAAATGAATTTGTGGGCAGGATATCAATTATGAGCAGTGGATTGTGAGTGACAATAAGTGTATTAGATATACATTAGATATAAATACGTTAATAGGATTACAAGAGGCTTTGTAGTCATAGAAGAAATATTGTTGTAAAATGAAATAAGCAAAAATGATGTTAAATATGAACAGTAAAGCAATGATAAAAATAAGAGGTATAAAAACAGATAAGAGGAAAAATTTCTGAAACCAGAAGGAGGGATTGAGGGAAGTCAGGGCTATAAAAGCCAAAGTATTGGAATGGATATGATGTAATAATATGTATAATATGTAAACTATACTGTATGTAGATAAAATCAATAAAAATGAGAATGCAAAAAAAAAGATATAGTTTGACATATAATTCAGCAGATTATGGGTGGGAATAAAAACACCACAGACTGAGGTAAGGGTAGGAAGTCACCTTGTTCATTTTGCAAGAGAAACATATATTGAATTGGAAGTTAATGTGTTTTTAAGTTTTCAAAACTGAATAAAAAATATTATTTAAAAAAAAAGTTAGTGACTTGTTGGTGAATAAGGCCCACAGGATCTGCTTATCTGTGATGCCATTTTCCTTCATCCATTGCAATTTACGAGGAGGGGGGGGGGGAGATTCAGCTTTTTCGTTAATGTTAGTAAAAAAGAAACCTATTTTATAGGGGATGACTGGTTTTGAAGTGCCGCTGCATCTACCCTGGCATGCTGGGGGCTGGCTGACAATCTCCAGTTTCTACTATCATTAACTAACTCAAAAAAAAGAAGAATCACATTCTGATTTTATTAGAAATTCCAGTACTTTACATCAGTCACAAGGCTGGGATAAGCATGCTTGGGATAAATATATTCTTACTGAGCTTCCCATTTGTGACAACAAAAACTACAATCTACAGAAGACTTTTAAAGTCTAAATTAAACCTTTTGGTGGCTGGAATGTGTGAATCCATGAATGCACCCCTCCTGGCACTATTTATTCCACAGCAAAATGAAAGCCACAGAGTGGAAAAACATCTTGAAGAAAAACCACCACATTTATAAGGTACTTTAATTACTAGCTCTGAAAGCCATCAAACCCTCTAGACTGCATTCAGGACTCCGTAAAAAGTCTGGCTAGAGATTTCCTGTCGGTTCCCTCCAAAGATGTGTGTAAACTATTATTATTATTATTATTATTATTATTATTATTATTATTATTATTATTATTATTTTCACCTTTTCTAGGAGGAGAGTCCTATGCCCCACCTGAAGAAGATATTGCTTGGTGTGTGAAGTCTGAGAGCAAAACACAGCACAAGAAATCAATATTCAAATTCGGAAGACTTGGCTCGCCTGAAGAGGTTGCCCATTTCAAATCAGTTGGCAGTTTCTCAGTCGTGTACGAACAGCTGCTCCTGTTGCTTTTCTCCTTTGGGAACCTAGATCTTATTAAGGTGGGAACATAGTTCATATTTTAATTCTGTATATTTCAGCGCTGATTAATCTTACCCTCATCCTACTGTAGATAATGTCTGAGCTGGATAGGTAGATAATTAGGAATGGATGAAGAAGGCCTTTATGGACATGGAGTTTTCCCCTGGCGGCCTTCTGCTTAGATGATGTCACTTCACCAAATGCTCCCGCTGTCAGTAAATCATGGTTTCCCAGCACCAGGACTACTAACTGCAGTTGCTGGGAAGCAGCAATTCTCCCCCAAGCAAATGTCATGGTAATATGTGCCTTTCCTGTATGGATTGAGCTTATGTCAGCCTAATGGGCCCATGGCATCTTCTGCTAACCTGCATCATGTCGAATGCTTTATTTCTTTCCATTTTCTTTTACCAATAATGGTTGAACTGCACTTAATAACACTGAATTGCAGCAATCAATAATCTATGTAGACAAACTGAGAACAGAGGACAATAGAACAGTAATAGCTACATTTTCTATCGCTAGTCCTTATTATCCTTATTTTATACCAATATTCAGATACTTCCCTGGCATACACCTATTGATGAAACAAATTCTTCTCTTTCCACAATCTCGTGTTCAGCACGCTGTGCTATTGGTTTGATCAGTTATGTAGCTTCAAATAGTGCTGTACCTTGTTGTAGCATATTACAAAAAAAACACTATTTTAAAAAATGAATTGATTACCTTATGGTTGTCCTCTTACTTTTACCATATTTGTATGTTTACTTTAGTAAGTTTAGGCTTCCTTCCTTCCTTCCTTCCTTCCTTCCTTCCTTCCTTCCTGGTGGTTGTGTGTCCATTTTTATTTATTTTTGCTTCTTCTCCAAAAAGGACAATTAAAACAAAACAGCACAACCTAGCTGTTCTATGGGATCAAGTCTGTCTTGGTATTAAGGCTAGCTCCACCCCTTTTAGGGCGGAGGGCAAGAGCCAGTATGGTGTAGTGGTTAACAGTGGTAGACTCGTAATCTGGTGAACCGGGTTCGCGTCTCCACTCCTCCACATGCAGCTGCTGGGTGACCTTGGGCTAGTCACACTTCTTTGAAGTCTCTCAGCCCCACTCACCTCACAAAGTGTTTGTTCTGGGGAAGGAAGGGAAAGGAGAATGTTAGCCACTTTGAGACTCCTTCAGGTAGTGAGAAAGCGGGATATCAAATCCAAACTCTTCTTACAGGTTGGAAGAGAGTCAACAATGAATGAAGACCTTGTCTTGGATACATTCCAGACCCCGTGTAAATATTTATAGTGATGATGGATAACAGGCAGGCACATTGACTTGATATGTGAGCCATATAATGAAATTAGTCTTCCCGTACTCCTAAACAGAAGTATGATGTTAATAAACCCTCCAAGTTGGATCAGGACCCTGAAAAACCTTGTGTTGCTCTGCATGCTCAACATAAAAGCCTGGTAGACCTTCATCTTGGTATCAGTTGTTAGCATCACATTCTCCCATACCCTTTTGGAGAGGCGAGCTATTGCCATAGCTGCCTTGCCAATGTGGTTGTCCAGCTCACCATTCATGGAAAGTTTGCTGGTTATGATGGAGCCCAGGTAGACAAAATGATCTACCACCTCAAGTAAACAGCAGAGCACATTCCCTTTGCAACTTGCTTCCAATAAGTTGCAATGGGAATGTGCTCTGCTGTCTACTCACTAGCATGAGTGAGAAGGAATAATATCAAAACAATGTATCCTCTTCTACCTTCCTTAATACCTACACAAAGGGTTATGGGGCCCAGAGTTGAATCTTTTTGAGTATTTTTGGTGGATAGCACTGGATTGAGATCCTGAGCTGAAGAGCATTTTTCTTTGTCTACTTCCTGGTAACCACATGGTCGAATTTTCCATTGGGGGGGGATTAAGCCTTACCGCCCTTCCCTTAGAGTTCACAGTTGCCATGGCAGTGAAGAGTTATTTTTGATTTTTTGACATTTTGATTTTGAATTTTGACAATTTTCTCAAAATTTTAAATTTTTGATTATTTTTCAGATTTTGATTTTGAGATGGCAAGTGGAATCTTCTTCAATGATGCAAGCTTTAGAATGCCTAAATTAGAAGAAGGAATTTTTATTTTGTGGAAAAAGCATTTGATAGCAATTCTTCAGGCAAAGAAAGTTTTAAATGCAATTACTAATCAAAAGCCAGCCTACTGGCAAAGATGAAGATTCCATTGCAGCAATTAATCTATGGGAAGATCAGAATGACCAAGCTAGAGCTACCATTTTAAGTGCAATTACAGATGTGCAAATGGCATGCGTTAATACATTAGATGATGCCATGAAGGCCAATGCCACATCTAAAAAAGTTGTATGTTTTAATTGTGACCAGGAAAGCCACATGGCAAAGAATTGCGGAGCTCCAAAGTTACAGAAACCCTTTCCTTTTAAGCAACAAAAGGAAAAGAAGGGAAATGGATGCACTGCATCAAAACAAAATGTGGACCCTTACTGACCTACCTCCTGGGAAGAAGTGTGGGAATGTTCAGGGAGGCAGGAGACGATCTATTGTTTATTAATATCCTTCCTAACTTGCGCTAGCAAGTTATTTTACTTAGCAGAGTTTTACATTCCCCTTTTAAACGCACAGTGGATAGCTGGTTGCAGGCTTGGGTAAGCTTCTCACTATTAGGTTCCTGGTAAGTTCCCTTATATCCCTCTTAAAAGAATAAACATGCCACAATCTTGTTTAAGTATATAAAAGAAGTTTACTCACATCAGTTCACAGATGGATCCCTGAAGGCAGACTTAGTTACAAAGTATATACATGTGGATCTATCCCATGTGGGATAATCCCAGTGTCCTTTGTTGGCTAAAAGCCAACAGAACATTTCTAGCTAAAAAGCTGTTCCAACGACAGAGAAAGTCAAAGAGAGTGTGTGTGCTGTGTGCCTTGTCCTTTTGTTATCTGGACAGGTAAATTCATGCCCACCTCTAGTCACATGCAAAGGAAAGATGTTCCAGCCCAGGAGGAAACAGGAAGTTTTCGACTGGCTGGACCAAACATTCCCACGCACGTCCACTCTAAGAGAACAAGGAATGTTGTACTTGACTGCTTTTTATGTATCACATCCCACAAGAAAGCCATAAGAAGTACGGTAAGTGGCCCTTCCTGCCCCTTCCTTTAAACAAGGGGCAGAAGGGGAAGTGCAGCACTACAAAGCCAGGCTTGTGGTTCAAGTTTTTAATCAACATTTTGGGGAGGACTACAATCTAGTCGTTGCACCAACTGTTAGATACAGCAGCGTAAGAATGCTTCTAAGCATAGCAGCCTCTAAACAAATGGATGTGAGCCACATAGACATAAAGACTGCTTTCTTGCATGGAGAAATTCCTGAGGAAATACACATGAAACAGCCTAAAGGTTTTGTTAAACCACATGAGGCATGTGCAAACTGCAAAAAGGACTTTATGGATTTAAACAGGCTGTTAGAGACTGGAATCAGAAGCTACGTAAAATGCTAACACAGCTTGGGTACAAGCAAGGCCATTGCCACAGTAAATAGCAGAGACTACACACAGGTTGTGAAATATTTAAGCAAATACATAGAAGTCAAGGAACTGGGAAAGATCCAGTACTATCTTGGAATTCAAGTGGAAAGAGAAGAAGACGGTTTATTTATTCTTAGCCAAAAGCAAAAGATTTCTGAACTGATCGGAAGCATACAGATGTAAGAAGTGCACCAAGTTGCCACACCAGTGACTACTGACTTTTTAAACAATCAAGATGATTCAAAGCCATTGCCAGACAACAATGAGTACAAGTCAAAAGTGAATTGAATAATATATAAAGCTACCTTGAAGAAGTATATGTTTTTTGAAGACAGTGGAGGGAACGGGGGAAGTCCCCAAACAGAGAAGTTAGAAACAAGAAATATTCAAAGAAAGATACTGGTTAAGGTTTGTATATGTTATTTTTATGTTTTTATTGTTGTTATTGTTTTGAATGTTGATTATGTTTATTGTTGATTATGTTTAATGTTTATTGTGTTTTTATTGATGTTTATGTTATGTGTTGATGTTGCATTTTGTTCTCTTTTTCTTTTATTGGAAAATAATAAAATCTTATAAAAAAAAAAAAAACAATGAGTACAAGTCAGAGATTGGAAAGCTTTTGTATCTTTTTAGTACATGTAGACCTGACATAGCCAGTCAGTGCAATGGGAATTCTAAGTAGAAAATTAAATGCTCCCACTGAATATGACTGGGCAGGTGTGAAAAGGGTGGTTTGGTACTTACGGGGTATGATAAACTGTAAATTAAGATTACCAGCTGTTAGTAATCCTAAAATGATTGGTTTTACTGATACAGATTGGGCTGGATGTACAACTGATTATAAATCCACATCAGTGGTGGATATGTATTTATGTTAGGAAATGGTCCCATTCCATGGGGTAGTTATAAACAGAATTATATCACTTTATCTTCTGCAGAGTCTGAATACATTGCAGCCACAGAAGCATGTAGAGAGATGGTCTTGCTCAATCAACTAACCAAGAACTTTGGGTTGGTGAGAAAGGGGCCTATTATTGTGATGGAGGACAACAAGAGTTGCCTAAAGTTGTCCCAGAGTGAGAAATTCCACACAAGAACAAAGCACATCGAGGTGAAGTACCACTATGTGCATGAGGCCATCCAAGAGGGACTTGTGGAAATGCTTTATTGCCATACCAAGGAGATGACTGTAGACATCCTGACGAAGCCCCCTACCAAAGGAGAGCTTCCAGAACCTTTGTGCCAAGCTGGGACTCTGGGTGGTTGAATAAAATGTATGTATATAGATGTATGTTGTCTTGCCTGAGAATGGGTGTGTGGGATGTATTATTACTAGAGCAGTCAAGTACAACATTTTCCTGATGCCTAGAATGGACACACAGGGGAATGTGGCTCCAGACAGGGAGGACTTCCTGTCATACCTGCTCTGGAGCCACATTCCCTTGTGTGTCCATTCTAGGCAACAGGAAAATGTTGTACTTAATCCATTCTGGAAGTCCATTCTTAAACCGAGGTGCGCTTTCCCTAATGAGGCCTCCTGCCGCAGGTGCCCTTCCACCGTTTGGATTCTGTCTTAGACCTAGGTAAAGTTTACAAACCAGGACACTACTTCCGGTTTTGCGGAGTTCGTAAACAAAATAGTTCGTAAACATGGCTGTTCTTAAACTGAGGTACCACTGTATAGGAAAGGCTTTCTGCTGCAGAGTACCAGAGGAGCGTTCTGGTCACAAAGACTTTAGAGGGGACTGTTTCTCTGTTCAACATATGGAGTTCATCACACTCATCAACGCATATTCTAAGACCAGTAATTCCCAGACAATATTCCTATACTGTGAGTGAACAACTTTCTGGGAGCTGTGAGACCTCACCTATCTGGACAGGGCTTCCAATTAGTTTCTGGGCCCAATTCAAAGTGCTGGTTTTGATCTACAAAACCTTATATGGCTAAGGAGCACCATTCCCCAAGGACGGCCTCTCCCCAGATGAACCAATCTAGACCCTGTGAATAATAATCAGAGGCCCTTCTTTGTGTGCCTCCTCCATCAAAGGTCCAGACATGTTGAACCTTCACGTTTCCTGCATCCCATGTGCTCCACACCCTGGGGGGAGGGGAGATGCAGAGAGTGACCCCACAAGAATGGGTCCTTTCAGTGGTGGCCACCATCTGAGGAATGTTCTCCCCAGGGAGACACTCCTGCTAGGTTCTATCCTTGTCACTCTTTAGGCATCAGGCTGAGACCTTTTTGTTGACCCAGCCCTATGGTGATTAATCTTTTAGTGAGGTGGTAGGACTTGTCCTTAGTAATATGTTACTGACCGAGCATGTGATGAATTTTGCATTATCTAAAATTCTTTCCAGTAGCACCTTAGAGACCAACTGAGTTTGTTCCTGGTATGAGCTTTCGTGTGCTGAAGAAGTGTGCATGCACACGAAAGCTCATACCACGAACAAACTCAGTTGGTCTCTAAGGTGCTACTGGAAAGAATTTTTGATTTTGTTTTGCATTATCTGTTATATTTAAAAAAAAAAAGAATTCTGGCTTTAAAGTGATTTTATGTGTTGTACTCTACTTTGCCAGGTCACTTTTGGGCTTTTTATTTTGTATAAAGAGACTTATAAATGTTAATAATCACCCAACCCCCATTACTCCAAACTGAAAACATTGCCATTTAGGCTCCAGTCTGCACTCTGTGCTGTTTCAAAACAGTGAGAAGAAGCTTACCAGAACACAGAAAATGCAAGGGAATGTTTCAAACCCTCAGAATTCAATAAAAAAAAAAGGCTGGTTATTTTTACGTTTTCATAAGAAGTTTCAGATACAGTAATAAAGCCTGAAAAACTTAACAGAGACTTATATAACCATATTACATAATACTCTCTTTCTGAGCTATTTGGAGAAAACTCAACAGAGGGAGACTCTCCAGCTATGTAGTATCATAAGAGGAATGTTTCTTCTTTGTGACTCTGTGTCTGCATCTATGTAGAGGGGGCCAACGGAGCCGAGCAGTGAAACTGACACACAGAGAGAGCCAGAGGATGTAGGAAGAGTGGTGAAGAGAAATGGGAAGTGCTAGGTATTTTACAAAGTACAGTATACAAAAAAGCAAACCATCTGTATGTGTGTGTACCATGGCGTGATAGAAGTGATACAGAATGTAGCTTAGTTGGCCAGACTAACTCCCCAATCTTGATTTCCCTCCATCCTTTAAACAAGTAGACATGAGTGTAAATATATTCTATATATTCTCTGTACAAGCCATCATTGTGAATGTGTGGGGGAAGGTATTACAGTATTGGGTTATTACTTTTATTTTTATTTTATATACTGTGTGAACCGCCCTGAGACCTTCGGGTATAGAGTGGTATATGAATTCAATAAATAAATAAATAAATAAGATGATTATTTACTCCCATGTAAATGTGCTTGGATTGCAGCCCCTCACATCACAATCTTATGCCAGTCCACTCAGAAACAAGTCCCATTGCGTTCGGTGGGGCTTAGTTTCCAATAAATGGGTATGGGATTGCAGCCCTTAATGTGTTTACTCTTTATTTCAAAGCACCGCAGGCAAAGATCCCGGTGCAGATTTCTAATCTCCAGGCTTGCATTTATCTTAGGGTAACTTTTCTGTTAAAGGTTTGTACAGCGAGCTGTGCAAAAGGCATTTGCTCCAAAAGCTTCAGATAACTAAATTCGTTCGTTTTATTGCAAGAAGGCAGGGGGCTAAACCGGATGTTAGCAACAATAGCTTTCCAATGATGAGACAGTGGGTGCATGCACATGTCTGTTGAAATACAAGCGTGCATGACTGTTTCCTCTCTCATCCAGCCACACACCCTCACCAAAGAAATAAATAGTGTTTCAGATTCTGAATCTGTTCAGAAACGAGACTTCCATTGTCAAAATCCCCAGGCGATGTGAGGAAGACGTGGGCTGGGTATAAACACGCTCGAAACTCTGCTCTGCCAAAATAAATAGCCATGTCTTCTTAATAATAATTATTCCTTAATGCTTGGTGCTTTCAGATGCTGCCTGAACGGAAGGCGAATTATATTTTGGAATATAATTCGGACAGCCTTTCAAGAATCGAAATAATAATAACAACAATAAAAGAACGAAGTGCAAGGAAGAAACATTAAGGCTTCAGCCCCATACCATTTTAGCTGGGAGAAACTTCCCTTCAACTCATTGGAACTTAATTCCGAGTGGACGAATTTATTCCTTCCATTTTCAAGTATCCCCTGGGTTGTAGTATTGTAATTGCTCGTTATTATATGTTACACGGCGGCAAATAATGCTTGAAGCGCTTTTGGAGTCCTTATGGTTTCCACGCTAAACAGTAAAAATGCTAGGCATTCATGTATATTCGAATCCCAAGCTGTAGAGTCAACAGTTCCGTTTATTTCAGGGGTGAATTTAGTGTCTGACCCGTCAAAATAATTTTACTACTCTCCTCCAATCCTAAATGCGTTTAGCTGGAAGTCAGTCCCGCTGATTTATAAGGAACAGCTGGGACCTTCTTTCAGGAAATTATGCTTAAGTTTGCATCCATAAATAGGCGAACCTCTCTTGGATCCTGGAAATGCTGGCGGGGAGGAATATTGATTGCCCTTTATAGTAATTGGAAAGCACTCCCAGGCATGTCTACTCAGGAGTAAGTCCCGCGGGCTCAAATGGGACTTACTCCCAGGAAAATGTGTCTAGGATAACAGCCTAACTCAGTAATCTTGTGATTACACTTCCTCGAAAACAAGTCCCATTTCATTCAATGGAGACTACTGTCAAGTCAGCATTGGTAAATAAGACTGCAATGTGCCTTTTTCGTCCTTGGAAGGAGACATTGGGCTCAGCAAGGACCAGCATTCAATTAAATGATCCAATCCGGCCAAAGCGAAGCACTTTTAAATCCCACGAGTTTCAGCGAGAGATAGTCAACCACCACGTGCCCATTTCCAATTAAAAATCAAAGGAACGACCCAACTTTGAGATCGCAGCTGAGCGTTTGGGGGTGGTAGTTCATCTCCTATTTACAAAAACAGTCAACGGAGTGCAGTGGTTTGGGGAATTGTATGACACACGCGATCCTGTACATGCCTACTGGGAAGTAAGCCCCGTTGACAACAATGGGATTTACGTCTGAGCAGATATGTGTAGGATCGTTCTGCTAGTTTCGTGCGAATGCTCCCAGGTCTCTTACATTTAACTTAAGAAGAAAACAAGACACAGGATCGAGACGGTGCAAAGCGAGAAGCGCTACCTTCGCATGCTGTTGGTTATCTGCCCTGATTAAGTTTCAGGAAGAGCAGTTTTGCTGTCCGGAATCTTAGTCTCTTCGCGTAGGAAAAGCTGATTCGCGAAATAGCTGTTGAACAGGGGGGATGCATTTCGGGGGGTGGGGTGGGGTGGCAGAAACTGCGGAGCTGAGGTTATGTTCCCCCCCCCCAAAAGGACACTCTTCCACTAACAGCAGCGTCACGCCAAGAAATAGAAATCAGCTGCCAAATCGGTCCATAATAACTGGATCTCCTTTTAGGGAAAAAGTGAGAGTTTAATCATTGTTTGCAGCAGTTTAGTCGGCTGAGGTTCTTCGTTTTCTCCGACCGCTCCAACACGTCCCCCCCCCCAATTCCATCCACCCTTACCCCCGGATACAGGGAAGTTGTCCCCCCCCCAGATGCTGGTTTTATTTCAGAATTTAGAGGGGGGGAATAGTGCGTTTCAAAATGACGTTTCAGTAGATAAATTCGTCCAGTAACACACACCAATCCTATACTCATGAACCTCAGGGGCCTTGCGTTGAATGGCGAATCCTTAGGATATCGCTGCGCGGCTGCATTACGGAGCGCAGGTACTTGGGATTTAGGAGCACATGTTCATAGCACCGGATTGTGGGGTTGAAATAATGCAGACTTTATTGAAAATAACGTTAATAGTCCTCCACTTGGGGGGAAACGCATTGTAATAGCTGTAGCAGGAAATTAATTAAACTAATGATCAGACTGCCGTCTTCATTTACTGTTTTAGGTGGAAGGACGACCCTAAGGACGACCCCGCCCTACATACAATAAAATCTGGATCCAGTTAATTAAATTAATAACCAAACCAGACAGCCTGACAACAACTGTGAAATGCACGCTTCGTTGCCATTAATCTACCGTCCAACGAGCGGTGCAATTAGGAGGAAGTCTTAGCTTATTAATTAAGGTGTCGCTAAAATGTGTAAATTCGTCAGAAGTGGTTTAGCTTGCGAATCGGTTTCGAAAGCCTAGTATTACTTCGGCATAACTGGGATTCGAACTAATAACTTTCTTGCTAGGTAGTATGACAGATTCCTTGAAGTGCGGTGGCTGAGAATGAATTGAAAAAACTACAGGACGCTGAAAACCGAGTTTTTACATTATACCCAGTCAGTGCTTTTTTTCTTTTGTGTGTGTGTGTGTTTAGGAGTACTCTCATTTTCCTACTCATATTGAAATATTGCCCCTCAATTAGGCCAAACTTAGATTCACAAAATGTTTGGGGGTATGAGTCCCTCTGAGTCTCCCCAGCAAAAAAAAAAAAAACCACTGTAACCAGTAAAAGATAAACAAAGATCCTCAGGAATATATCCAGGTAACAGGAAAGGTTGTTTGTAAAAGGCAAAAGAAAACGCTTAAGCCCTAAGGCAACCTTAAAAAAACAAAAACAAACAACAGTTGAGAAAAGAAGTTTTATTCAGGTATACCGAGAACATCACCAAATTTCTTCCCCCCACCTCCAGGCACGAACACCAGAACACCAAACATAGTTACACAGCGAATATAACTTTATAGTTAAAAAGACAAATATAACACCAGGGCATCAGCCGAGCTATTGGCCGAACTTATGCTGTCAGCAAAACCAGCCCCACTTTCTTTAATATTTGTTTGGCCATTTTGTGATAACATCTACAGGGTTTTCCTTTTGTTTTGTTTTGTTTTACTTGGCTGCAATATCTATCAGGTTGCAGTTCCCAGCTTCCTCGTTGGTTTAACTTGTACCCGATCCTAATTTGTACGTTTACCGGAGAGTAAGTCCTACAGAAGACAGTGGGGCTTAATGTCTGCAGAGATACAAGAATGTCTGTTTTTTGTTTTGGATATGCGCTACCAGGCGACACGCGTTTAAAAGGGATACCTGCGTTTCGCCTTCTGAATGCTTTGCGCTTATTTCAGTAATAATGTTTTGGCATTTGAGACGGACCTGCTCTTGGTTTGTGAGCAATATGCGGATAGGCTTCTTGTTTCTGACTAGACTAGAGGACCAGGACATTTCTGAGGCAGGCAATGTGTCTGTGTAGGGTTTTCTTTGGGAAACTGAATTGCACCCTAAATAACACCCTGACACCCTGTAACCACACAGCAATTTAGGACATTTTATTTGAATGTCTCCCATTCCCACGTATGCATATTTAGGATTGCAGCCTGAGACCCTGTGCAGAATTATAGGGGGTCGAATCCATAACTTTTTTCAATAGTTCACAAGTAGAAGAAGCTAGAGAAAAATGCATTTTTTTCTGATTGAATGGGAAGTATTTCAAAGTCGGAAAGACAACTTTGGGCATGCACCTGTTTTGGACCTTTCGGAACCGAAGCCCATAGGACTTTCGAGCAGAGCGACCACTTAATTGGAAATATACGCTTGCAGCCTCAAGAGCAAAGCTGGACGGATAAGTGTTTGATTTCTCAACAAGCAGAGACCTCATGCAAACATTTACAGTCCCTGCTCCAACTGTGTTAAGAGTACTTTTCTTAAAGTTTGCCTTGGATGAGGTTCTCCTTCCATTGTGTCCTGATAAACTGCCGGGAAAATAGTAACAACAGTTATCACCATCGTCATCAGTGAAGGGCCCATAGGAGCAGAGAATCTACGGGCAAAATTCCACAGAGGCTGGATGTGTGTTGTAGCTTTTTCTTTTCTATGCATTAGAATAAAGGGCAAGGCTTGGTTTTCTGAAATCAACGTCTGTGTGTTTACGCCTATTTTATTTACTCAGTTTTGCCCTCCTTTGGCCTAGTTATTTTTTTCATAACACAACTTTGCCCTCCTTGAAATCCACAGCCCTTTTCCAAATAAATAAGGACTGTCTTAGACGGTCAAGCTGCCTAAATGGGTTTCTTGCTAGTGAGGCGTTGGTTCCTGCTGGCTTGGAGAGGCATAGAGTGAATCCTGAAGTGATCGGCTGAATTGGCGGCGACAGACAGGACGGGCCATGCAACAGAAGTCAACAGACCCTTGACTTTCAACTTGACCTTGAACTTCCGTCTCAGAGCTGATCTTTATGGGATGGCGCATCTTGAACTGTTCCCGTTGGCTTCTTCGGTTCTTGTTCCGTGTGTGTGTGTGTGTACACACATACATATACGTATACGTATACACATACACATACACGCACGCGTTTGGCTTGGCATAAGGTTGTCTGCTTCCAGATGTCAGGGTGCAAAGAAGATTTAGCACACACACACCCCTTCCCTCCCTCACAAAAAGAAAAGGGAAATGAGAAATCAACGCGAGAAAGGTCTGGAGGAGAGATGGCTAACGCAACGCTTCTGCCATGGATAATGCAGAGACAGAGGAAACGGCTATTTTAGATGCAACAGAGTTCTTAAAGTGACGCCCATGATCTCGCACATCCTAAGGCAAAAGGATCTGCGGTCCTTTAGTCGGGGGTGGGGCAGAAAAACAGAAACAGAGTAATAGCAACAGTGACAGCGGCTTCGATGCTATCCCCTCATCCCCTCTCAGCCAAGTACAACATCTCCCTTTAATAATTATGCTCGTTGAGGCCCGCAAACAGACAGCAGAACGGCTAGGTGGGCTTTTTTGGGGGGGTTGTCCTTTTTTTGTCAAAGTAGTAGCATGCCTTTGTATAAGGAATATTATACGTTATTAATGTGGGTTAAAAGATTACACCTGGAGCATACTGGTTCGTAAGTTAGATGCACTAAAAGCAGTTGGGGATCCGCTCCCAAGAAATCGGTTTGTGCTTAAATCAAGTGGCGGGGTCTTCATCTCACCTCATATACACGATAGCTTTCAGAGAAGGTCCATCACAGCTTCAAGTGTACACGCACGTGTGAACAGACCCTTGGCCCTTTGTATTGCCCGGAGTTTGCTTCCAAGTCACAGGGCACTTTCACAGGGCTCTTGCTACCTTCTGGTGAGAAATTGTCCTAAACCCGGAATAGCCAGTATGATGCTTTCCAGATATTTATGGACTACAACTCCCATAATCTCTGACCAATGGCCACGTTGGCAGGGGCTGATGGGAGCTGAAGTCCAACGACATGAGCAGGGCACTGAGTTGGCTACCCATGCCTTAAGGCTTAAGCCAAAGACTCGCCGCCCTTATCTACGGCTGCGTGGAAACCCTAGGAACTGTAGCTCTGTGAAGGGTAAACTACAGTTCTAGGGTTATTTGCTGCGGGGAATGTGCTTTAAATGTATGGTATATAAGCAGAGGAGGGAATAACCTAGAATCATAGAACTGGAGAGTTGGAAGGGATCCCAAGGGCCATCTAGTCCAACCCTCTGCAATGCAGGAATCTCAGCTAAAGCATCCATGACAGATGGCCACCCAACCTCTGCTTTAAAACGGCCAAAGAAGGAGAGTCCACAACCTCCCGAGGGAGACCTTTCCACTGTGGAACAGCTCTTACTGTCAGAAAGTTATTCCTGGTGTTTAGTCGGAATCTCTTTTCTTGTCACTTGAAGCTATGGGTTCCAGTCCTATCCGCCAGAGCAGGAGAAAACGAGCTTGTCTTGTCTCCTCTTCCATGTGAATGGAATCTACCGCAGCCAAGTAGAAAGTGGGAATGAAAAACAGTTTCAGGTAGCAGAAGGAGTTGGGGGGGGGTTACGTTGGTTAGGCGTGAAGACTTCTCTCAACACGCGCCTTACCTCTATTCGGCCACTTCATTTCCAGCTAGGGAGATACAAAAGTGCATGGCGAGAAAGGTTACCTGGTGAGTCTGACACGGGTGCTCACGGAGTCGCCATCTACACTGGGTAATACGACACAATGTTCATTTATTATTTTTTCTTTACTGCAAGTGTATCCCACCCTTTTCTCCAAGGAGCTCAAGGTGGCGCAGATGTTCCTGTCCTCCTGCTCATTAATTCCTACATCAGCCCTGTGAAGTAGGCTGGGCTGAAAGGCAGGCAGTGAGTGGCCCAAGGTCATCCATGGAGATTCATGGCTGAGTGGGGATTCGAACCCTGGTCTCCCAGGTCCGAGTCCGACAATCTTATCCACTTGCGCCACACTGGCTCTCAGTAACTGCCTCTTATAGCTACTTACCCAGATAGGAGCCAACTCCGACGAGCTGAGGTCCCTTCACCACCACCCCAATAAAGCCCCCCCCCCCCAGTTGATGGGCATTGCCATTCAAATTGTGTGTGCACGCGTGTCTTGGGATTAATTATGCGTGGTGGGGCTTACCTCCCTCCCCCCAAAATATTATATTAAAGTTGGCACCCCTGCTTACTACAACGCAGCACACGTTAGTGGAGTTCGCTCAGAGCCTTACCAAAGGCTTTTGGAAATTCAGAAGCCTTCAGAAGTTTCGGTACTGCTCCTCAGAGTCTTCGTGCGCATATACATATCTATCTTCACATGTGTATCTCACAAAGTTAGCTTCTTCAAGTTTAAAGTATTGGTTCTTACTTGAAAAACCACTGAAGGCCTTTAAAATGTATTCACCTCTCGCTTTCTCTTTTACACACATACACAGAGAGAAAGAGAAACAGCGAGGAGCTCAATCTTGAATTGTTCAAAAGTAAGCAATTGTTCCAGAAGCGGTCTTTGTGATAGTTCGGATAAATGAAGATGCCATAAGATTCCACGATAATATACTTGTTCGATCACCCATTCCGAATACGGTAGAGGGGGAAACAAGGGTTCTACATAGAGAAGTGCAAGCAAATGACAACAGGGTCAATCTTTCAGTTTCCGGGCCAATCGCGCAATTTCTCTGGAGATTAAATCTAATGTACAAATAAGTTTCCGTCCTGCGGAATCGTATCCGCTGTGTTGTTGCCTTCTCTCCTGAGTACGCTCTGAGTACATTCTGTGAGTTTAGCGCTTGTTCCGTTTTACTCAATCAAAAGATGGAGAGGCGCAGATTTTCAAGTCCAGACAGGACGCAGGAGCAAACGTCCACCCAGCAACTGTTTCTGGGACAGTAATTTATAGCAAGAGAGATGCCGGGAGTCAAGTCTGTGTGAAAAAAAACTCTGCTTTTTCCTTTACTGCCTGGTGCGTGTGTTTGTGCGCCTGACTTTCCACAGTTACTGAGTGGCCAGAGAAATGGACTCTGCCGTTTTTGGGGGGATATTCTTACTTCCCTTGTAAGTAGAGCCCCTGTCGTTTAATAACAGGTGTCAGGACTGGGCTCTGGCGCAGATCAAGCCCTGCCTGGTTCTCAGCACTACAAGCCCTCTCCCACTCACAAAAATGGGAGCATTAGGCATGTGTCCTATCCCAGGACACAAAACGAGTTCATTGTTAAGTATGCAGGACCAGGTTCGCATTTACCATCCCCTAGTGCAGAAGCTAGTGCAGTACTTTGGCCACCTCATGAGAAGAGAAGACTCCCTGGAAAAGACCCTGATGTTGGGAAAGATGGAAGGCACAAGGAGAAGGGGACGACAGAGGATGAGATGGTTGGACAGTGTTCTCGAAGCGACTAGCATGAGTTTGGCCAAACTGCGGGAGGCAGTGAAGGATAGGGGTGCCTGGCGTGCTCTGGTCCATGGGGTCACGAAGAGTCGGACACGACTGAACAACAACAACAACAACAACAGTGCAGAAGTTATTCAGAGAAGGTGAAAGCTCATTCTTGCAATGCCTTGGTCGTGTGAAAGGGTTTGCAGAGGAGCCAGAACGGCCTCCTTACGCGTTCAGCAACACGTGTTAGTTAGTCCAAGCAAGATCAGAGCTACATCCTAAATACATAACCTCTCTATGCATAAACCTGTCGTTTATTTAGGCTACAAATCCTGTACCTACTTACGTGGGAGAAGTGCCACTGAACTCGATAGGACTTACATGTGAGTAGAACAGGTCTAGAATGGCTCGGTTCGCTTTTCCTGTCCCATACAAACTCTCCCTCGTGATATTATCACGTCATCAGCGATGGATAATCTTTATTAGGAGGAATAACTAGCTTTCCCCCCCCCCGTCAAAATGAACCTAGGACGGGTTAATAGTTTGTTGCAAGTCAGGTGTTGGGAAGCAAACTCGAGGAGAACCAATCGCTGCCAAAGACGTAGGCTGGTCAGGCTCGATCCCCAGCCATGGGATGGGGCCTTTGCTGAGAAGGGTGTGGGCACGGGAGGGCAACTAGTTGCATTGCAGAGGGCTGGACTACATGACCCTTGTGGTCCCTTCCAACTCTACAATTCTATGACTCTACTTTACTGACCACGACCCAAACAAGCGCACGTCAGTACAGTACTGGTTAGATAGCAATCTGGTTGCCTTTGTGCAATATAACCCGTCAAGAGACTGTGAAAAAATGATGAGCTCCAAAGAGCTACATAACTAATCAGAATATCCGATGAAATGGACCGCAGACCACGAAAGTTTGTGTCATAATAAATTCGTTCAAGGTTCCATAAAACTGTGTTGGGCGTGCGTTTTTGCTGCAAAACCCTTAACAAATACAACTATTCCTCTAGAAATAACTAATAGGGTATATTATTGCAATAAAAGGACCCACCTGAAATTAAAACTAGTGAGGATGACATCTCTCCGCGTCTTCAGAAACAGAAGCACGTCTGCCTGCCTGGCTGTCAATCTATCTATCTATCTTACAACTGAAATGTATGTGGGATGTATATTTAATTTGTTAGCAAAATTCAGTATTCTGGTACATCAGCATAAATTACAACATCGAGCAAAGCTGGGAAAGGGCTGAGCTCCGTGCCACACGCACACTTTCATTGCCGAAAACGGTCCCGACTTCACATCCTGACATCTCCGAGCAGGGCGAGGAAAGGCCTCCTCTGTAAAACTCTGGGGGGGCTGTTGCCAGCCAGTATAGCGAAGCTAGATGCACAAATAATCCGAGTCGATATAAAGTAGCTTCCGGTTATCCTATTCAGTATGGTTTGAAACTAATGACATACTCTCCATGGTAAAACCAACCGAGACTCCTGCAGCACTTTCAAGACTAGCGAATTTATACGTGCTTAAGCACTTGGTCACGAATGAAATCCGTATTTCACCAGTCCAGGAATGCTTATATGCAATAATGAACATTGTTAGCATCCAAGGCGTTTCTTTGTTGTTTTGGCTGCAACAGACTAGCACAACCACCCCTGTGAAGATACTTCCTGGAAGCTCCACCTTGTGAGTTATCAGAAACTAACCCTAAACGCATTAATTCGGATGGTATGTCTCATTGGTTTCAGTGGAATTTGCTTCTAAAGAAGGGAAATAGCATGGATTTCTAATTACAGCACCATGCCAAGCAAAGCAAGAAACTGTAATTTGGATCTACTAATAAAAAATACTCTAGCACTGCCACTATCAGCAATATATATTTATTGCCTATTGCGCATTTTGCAACCCTGCAAGGCCTCCAGGGAACATTAGCATTCAGTTGTGTCCCTTTACTCAGTATTAATTAAATAGTTACATTTCTAGGTCTATTTGCAGCCAAACTGGTGGCCCTCAGTCTGGCTTGGAAGCAAAGAAATACATGTAACTTCACCCCACACCCCACATAATGCCAGATCCTTCTGTCCGAGTCAAATCCAGGTCCATAAGGAGCTCTCTGTCAAGTTGCCCCCAATACAATAATTAGGAAGCACAAATGTTCCCCCCCCCCCAAATTTAATTTGAAATTTGTTTCCTAGCTTGTTGGGGGGGTGGTACTGATGTATATGCCTTAACTTAATTCATCTTCATAATAGTTCTATGAAGTGTTGTTGTTGTTCAGTCGTTCAGTCGTGTCCGACTCTTCGTGACCCCATGGACCAGAGCACGCCAGGCACGCCTATCATTCACTGCCTCCCGCAGTTTGGCCAAACTCATGTTAGTAGCTTCGAGAATACTGTCCAACCATCTCATCCTTTGTCGTCCCCTTCTCCTTGTGCCCTCCATCTTTCCCAACATCAGGGTCTTTTCCAGGGAGTCTTCTCTTCTCATGAGGTGGCCAAAGTACTGGAGCCTCAACTTCAGGATCTGTCCTTCTAGTGAGCACTCAGGGCCGATTTCCTTGAGAATGGATAGGTTTGATCTTCTTGCAGTCCATGGGACTCTCAAGAGTCTCCTCCAGCACCATAATTCAAAAGCATCAATTCTTCGGCGATCAGCCTTCTTGATGGTCCAGCTCTCACTTCCGTACATTACTACTGGGAAAACCATAGCTTTAACTATACGGACCTTTGTTGGCAAGGTGATGTCTTTGCTTTTTAAGATGCTGTCTAGGTTTGTCATTGCTTTTCTCCCAAGAAGCAGGCGTCTTCTAATTTCGTGACTGCTGTCACCATCTGCAGTGATCATGGAACCCAAGAAAGTGAAATCTCTCACTGCCTCCATTTCTTCCCCTTCTATTTGCCAGGAGGTGATGGGACCAGTGGCCATGATCTTAGTTTTTTTGATGTTGAGCTTCAGACCATATTTTGCGCTTTCCTCTTTCACCCTCATTAAAAGGTTCTTCAATTCCTCCTCACTTTCTGCCATCAAGGTTGTATCATCAGCATATCTGAGGTTGTTGATATTTTTTCCGGCAATCTTAATTCCGGTTTGGGATTCATCCAGCCCAGCCTTTCGCATGATGAATTCTGCATATAAGTTAAATAAGCAGGGAGACAATATACAGCCTTGTCGTACTCCTTTCCCAATTTTGAACCAATCAGTTATTCCATATCCAGTTCTAACTGTAGCTTCTTGTCCCAAATAGAGATTTCTCAGTAGACAGATGAGGTGATCCGGCACTCCCATTTCTTTAAGAACTTTCCATAGTTTGCTGTGGTCGACACAGTCAAATGCTTTTGCGTAGTCAATGAAGCAGAAGTAGATGTTTTTCTGGAACTCTCTAGCTTTCTCCATAATCCAGCGCATGTTTGCAATTTGGTCTCTGGTTCCTCTGCCCCTTCGAAATCCAGCTTGCACTTCTGGGAGTTCTCGGTCCACGTACTGCTTAAGCCTGCCTTGTAGAATTTTAAGCATAACCTTGCTAGCGTGTGAAATGAGTGCAATTGTGCGGTAGTTAGAGCATTCTTTGGCACTGCCCTTCTTTGGGATTGGGATGTAAACTGATCTTCTCCAATCCTCTGGCCACTGCTGAGTTTTCTATGAAGTAGGTCACAGTTATTTCACAGGGAGGGAACTGAAAATGAGAGATAGTGATTTGTCTTAAGGTCACTCACTGGATACCTGGCTGAGGTCAAGTTTAACCAGATACAGAGTCCATAATAGTTTCCCCACTTTTCCATGTATGTAGAAAAACTTTCTTTCTTTCTTTCTTTCTTTCTTTCTTTCTTTCTTTCTTTCTTTCTTTCTTTTTCTTTCTCTCCTTGCAGTGGAATTTAACCCATTTAGAACAGGCAGACAAATCAACTAAAGTTTTAGTGGCAAATAAGAATGTGTGACGCCCAGACTTAAGGACTGGACAAGGCACAAAAAGACCCTGCTCCTTTCTTTCCACTTCCACATATGATTTGACATTAGAAACTTCAAAGATTCCATCTACCGAGAAGACACAAAAGCAACAGGGACTCTCAATTTAAATCAAGGCTTCCCCCTGCCTATCTCTCTAACCCAGACTAATCTCTTTACTGAAGTTTTCAAATTTCTGTGCATTTAAACGCTGTAGGTTTCAAGTGGGATTTAAAGTACAGCCAGAAGGCATCACTTTCTCAAGGTGGCGCCTGGTATTGTGATTTTTTATTATTATTGATTTCTGTTGCTTCATCTAGGTTGTGTAGCCCAATACCACCTTAAAGGCCCTGGTGGGGTGTGAGGGAGAACTCTGTCTCTCTGTGCTTTTAATTCTCTCAACAAACTTACAAAACAGAGCTTACTGCTCTCATAATTTCTGTTTCACAGAGGAGGTACAATGGTGGCTTTGCTCTGAGCCCATGGATGAGAAAAGATTTGACTAGGCCCACCTCTCTGACTTCATTCACAACCAGACAAAACCTTATGCCACCAGCGAGACACAGAGAGCATTTTCCTGGCCTTAGATGAGCAAGAGTTTGAAAACTGGAATGAAACAATAAAATAAAATAAACTGGAATAAAACTAAGGCCTTGGTGTGTGGTGTGTATGTGGAGATCCTGTTTTATTTTTCCTTCCCTTTTATACATTTACACTTCATTCTCCTCCGAGAGTGGGAATGGGAGAGATATAATGAATCTATAATTAAATCGTTATATGTGCATTTTAAACATCCCACCCACTCCCCTTAATTAAAAAAAGAGGCAGTGGAATTCCTTGTGGATAAAGCAGGCATTCTTTTCTCTCCTGGGTCACTACCGAATTCACTTTGCAAGTAAATTAGTCAAGACAAAATGAGAGGTGGAAACTCCTGCACTGCAATAGTTTTGGCGCCTTGACCATGGCGATGAGTGTTGCAAGAGGGAGATGTCTTAAGAAAGGGGGATATAATTCTAACAGACTTCGTGGGTGGAAAGAAAGTATTTGGGGCGGGAGGCGCACTTTCAAGGCCAAAAAGAGATGGCTGGGGAGGCAGATTGACGCTGATGGGTGCGCGTGGTTGTACAAACGTGCATCTTTACCCTGATTTACTTTAGAAAGTCAGGTTTATGTATTGCAGTAGACACAGGCTCTCAGCCGAGCACCGCGTAACATTCTCAGCTTCCAGGTAGGCATATTTTTAAGAGGAGGTGCCGTGCATCTCTCTCGACCACCCTTTATGTTCTGATTGCATTCATAGGGGAAATGCGCGGTTCTGTCTCCTGTCTTGCGCACACGTACACGTACCATCTAAATCAGTATATTCCGTCTAATCGGACTTCGGGGTCTCACTTTTGGAGCACGGCATTATTCGGTTCACCTTTCTCAAACCGCTTAATGTATGAAGATTAGGGGAAATGTCGTTTCGGAAGTGCAGAGTTGCCTGCGGAGGCTGAGTTGGTGGGCTCACTTCCCTCCCAGCATCTAGTGCGAAGAAGAAAGGCCTGGTGCGTCTGACCAAGCGCAGTATCTCCGAACATGATTCCTGCAGATATTTGAGGAAAGGGTGACACTTTAGCTTTGCACATGCATTTTCTACCCAGTCCTTTAGCTTGCAGCTTCTCTCTCTCTCGCAATGCAGTCTGCAGTCTCTGTGAGATGTGTGTATTTATTTATTTTTAAAAATGTTTCCAATAAAATATGTCAGCCACCACAAACCCTGGATTCAGAAGCACGTTCTTGCAAGGATGGGAAGGGATACCGGCGCATAAAACACTGACCATGCACTGATGAAGCATTCTGGAGATACTCTGGACACTTCGCCAAAGAATTTCGAGGAAATCAGGAAGGTTCAGAAACGCAGGATACAGTTCCCATTTCTCTCAGATGGATCTTAATTGAATTAATGGTCTTCTAGTGATATACCCATGGTCTGTCTTTCTTTCTTTCTTTCTTTCTTTCTTTCTTTCTTTCTTTCTTTCTTTCTTTCTTTCTTTCCTAAGTTGTAGACACTATAGCACTGCAGACTATTCCTCCTAGACCAGCCAACGTTTCTCTTTCCATTCAATTGTGTCCACTCCGTGTGGAGCAGGGAAAGAGGCGCTGGTACGTGGGGAGGGGGGCGGTAATCTTGTCTGATGGAGGAAAATAAATAAATAAATAAATAAATAAATAAATAAATAAATAAATAAATAAATAAATAAATGTCACCACCCCCTTCCTGTACAGAAGTCCGTCACGTGTGCAGGTCTCTCTCTCCCCTCGCCCTTCCTTCTCTCTCCCTGTCTTGCCATAAAAGCATTTTCGCAATTTTTGTCTGGCCCCCTCCTCCCCAGCACGTCTCCAGTGGATGCGCCTCAGCCAATGAGCGCGCCACTCCGGGAAAGACGCCTCCTTTGCGTCGGGGGAGGGAGGGAAGAGGAGGTGGGGGTGGGGTGGGGGTGCGGGGAGAGGAGCTGACGCCGGGCGCCTAGGCGACCCTCCTTTGGCAGTCGCCAGCCTTTTAAAACGATCCTCGCCGCCTCGCCCGCCCCCCAGTCGTCCAAGCCGCGCGCCATCTGGTTACCCCGACCGAGAGCAGAGCGGAGCGAGCCGCGGGCGCCCATGCGCCTTCCCGCCGCTCTCTCCGCTGGATGGACCCCGACGCCCCCTTCGGAGAACCCCGGAGGAGCTTGGATGAGGTGCCCGCCAAGAGCATGGACAGCTTGCTGAGCTCGCCGACGGCCTTCCCGGGCGGCGGCCACTGCAGGAACGTGGCCCTGGGCGGCCTCAGCCCGACGATGCACGGCTCCGCGTACCCCGCTCCGGCCCTGGACGGCCCTCCTTCCTCCGGCCCCGGAGACGCGTCGACAAAGCAATGCATTCCGTGCCCGGCCATCCCGCAGGCATCCTCGACGACCAGCGCCTCGCCCTTCTCCTGCGGATATTTCGGCGGTGCCTACTGCTCGTACCGAGTGGCCCGCGGTTCCCTCAAGCCGTGCCCCGCGCCGCCTCAGCCCGGCTACCCGACGGCAGCGGAGAAGTACCTGGACGTCTGCAGCTCGGCGCCCGCCGCCGCCGCTCCCGAGGAATACCAGACGCGCCCAGCCGAGTTCGCCTTCTACCCGGGTTACGCGGCGGGGCCTTACCAGCCGATGGCGAGCTACCTGGACGTTTCGGTAGTGCAGACCATCGGAGGGCCTCCTGGCGACGCCAGGCACGAAGCGCTCCTGCCAGTGGACCCTTACCACGAACCCTGGGCCTTGGCCGGGGGATGGAACAACCAAATGTGTTGTTCAAAAGATCAAAGCCCAGCAGGACACTTTTGGAAAACTGCTTTCGCAGGTAACCAATGTCTTTTTTAAAAAATAAGAAAAAACGAAAGAAAGAAAGAAAGAAACGACCGCCTCTTTCTTTTCTCCTTCCGCCCCACCCCTGTCACCGCCGCTGCCCTACAAGGCCGCCAGATACAGTAGCCTACTCGGGGTTGATTTCGTGGTTTTCCAGGGAGCTGGGTGGACTGTACCTCAGGGAGCGCTTGATCCCCAAAAGGAAAAGAACTGGGGCCTCCATCCTGTCTGCTTTTCAACCTAGAAGTGTGTTTGTGTGTGTGTGTTTGTAGTGACTGCGGGTAGTCCTGGTTGGAAACTTTGCAGATCCTCCAGTCCAGACCATCTTTATTCTCAAATATTCACCATCTATTCTGGCGCCGATCCCTATATTAGCTTAGTTCTGTGTGTCTCTGTGTGTGTGTCTGTATATCACACCCACCCACGCTACAATAAGATACGATACAATATAATACAACCAGCCTAATTTCCCCCAGTTGTATTATAAATTAATGTGGCCCCATCAGCTTCCAAGAGATATATATGAGAGAATTGTGTGCGTGAGTGTGTGTAATTCCAATCAATTCATATTGCAATGAAATCAGCAGCAGAACTCCCACTTTACACCCTATGCGCTGCACACGCAGATATAGGCATCAAACATGCACCAGCAGGGTGGCTAATTTCACTGCTGTATGAATTGCTCTCAGGTCACCTGAAATATTATTACAAATTATATAAGGTATGAGGTTAGACAATTATGTATGCCCTTTGCATGCTCTTAGTTGCTGCTGCTTTAGTTTACGTATGAAAAAATGCTGCCCAGAAAGGCTGTGAAATCTCAGCTACTGGTTATTTTTCAATACCCAATGTGACCTGGCAAGTTAGAGCTTCTTCTTTTTTTTTAACATACCATGGACCCTTCGGATAATAGCTGGAATTAAATATGAACCAGCTCTCCAACGGTGGAGCAGGCATGAAGTAATCATAACATTAAAAACCACATGGGTAGTGTAGTCATAAATGTCTCTGAGCATGTGTGGAGTGCCCTTCCCTCATCGCTGAGTAGTCCCCAGCCAGCCCCAATCACAAACCTGGTTTAGGGCGAGGGCTTCTGTGTTTGAGCATTCTCCGTCTCCAGCACCTGCCATGCTATCAATATTGCTATCACATCTTGCCTCATTAAATCAGCTCAGTCTCTATAAAGGAGCTACAATATATTGGCATTGCTACAGGTGCGGAATACTCTATCTTAGATTTCCTACCCATCCAGCTTTCTGTGTTTGTATTTTCAGGGCTGTTCCTTTGTTTGTGTGTGTGTGTGTGTGTGTGTGTGTGTATATATATATATATATATATATATATAATCCTGATTCATCACATCCATTAGAAACAGAAATCTCCCCCCCCCCCGGTAAAATTGTGCACGATCAGATTGGTTCCAAGTGCCTTAGGGAAGATGCAGAAAATTATAGGCAATGGTAAGGATAGAGATTATTGCTATTCCTGCCGCGCGCCCCAATGTATCAGTGGGACACTGATTGTAGAATTGAGACATAGGAACCATTTATTTCCGCTGGAAGCCTAATGTTGCCCGTCTAGAGCAAATTGACTCTAAGGAAACAAAAGAAGCTTCACTAGCTACCAACCAGTGTGTTAAGGAAGGCAGGTTAACGTCAGTATTTCTGCTTTACTGGTCTGGAGTGGAGACCCTGCTAAATGGAATGGAGAAAGAGGAGACAAGTCCCTGAGACAGACTGGTCCTAAAGAAAGGACAACAACATAGGTGACTGTGGTGGGCCTAGGCAGAGGGGTTATTGCCTTAAATATATCATGCACGGACAGGGTTGTGTTTTTTTGTGGATGGGGGAGCCATCTGGATACAAGTAGGATGGACTAGATTACTACTGGCACTTCCTTTCAGCTACTACATTCCTGTGAGCCTCTGTGTGGCCTTCCAGTGACCACTCACCTAACTGGTGTTTAATATGACTTTGCCACAAGGGGTCGTAGAATCTTCCCCTGCTCACCCCTTTAAGCACAGACCTGCGGCCATTGCAGTGTGTGTGACTGCAACCTACCAAACCATTCATTCTGGCTCAAGCCCTATTAAATTCTGCAGGAATTCTCAGGTGGTAAGCGTGCCTTCAGTTGCACATCTAATGAGTAGCTGGTGGACTATCAGATGTGAGATGTCTTAACAGAAGTGAACCTGTTGAGTCTGTCATAGTTAAGTGGCTTTCCTCAAAAGAAATCTCCCAAGTCTATAACAACAACAAATTAAGTTGGGAGCTAAGTAAGTAAGGTTTGAGGTTGTACAGAACTTTTCATCAAGCAGAAGAATTATGCAAAACCCCAACTAAGCTTCTTCCAAAAAGCATACCAATATATATTTACACTAGCCCAAGCTTGAGGTTTTAATCCTCTTGCAGTGCAACAACAAATATTTATTCAATTAAATAAATGTTTTCAGTCAATTACAGGAGACCCATTCCCTACCTATGACTAATGACCTGACTTCTGGTCCACTTTTGCATTTGCTTGAAAGAAATCTCATTTAATTTCCGTGGGACATCTTTCCACTTGAGTTTGTTTAGAATCGCTGTTAAACTTTTCCTAGAGGCAAAGAGAAGATCATTCACCTGCTTCTCTGCTTATTAATAACAAACTTACACTGCACCACACTTACACTGCTAAGCGATAACACAAAATACAAACTCAGTGCAGAAATGTTGCTTGTTTATCAATTTTCTTAAATTATTTCTAAATCATCTTTCAGGGCACATTGCACTCACAAGGGAGTGTACAAAAATTCATCCACAAAACGTAGTGGTATATAAAGCCATCAAATTAAAAATCACATTACATAATGTTCTTTAACGGCCACCAGCAAAACAACAAAAAGTAAAGGTGCAATAGCAGGAAGTTATGGAATATCCTCCTCTAGCAAATATGCCTGACATTGACATTTCTGCACCAGGTTAAGACCTACCTTCTTACCTGGGCTTTTCCGAGTTGCTAGCAGTAGCCTCTGTTGCTCTGTTGAGTTGTGTTGGCTCCATGAGATGTTTTTATGATTGATCTACAGCTGATTTTAGGCAAGTTTTATCTTCTCTGCCTATTTCTTAGGTTGCTTGCATTGTAACTAATCTGTAACCCACATTGAGATCGTAAGATGACGGGTGCTATACAATTATATTAAATAAGTGTGTGTGTGTACATACTTATTTAATATTTAGTGTATGTATGTATACACACACCCCTATTTAATGTGTGTGTATACATACTTATTATATACACACACACTTATTTAATATAATTTTATTTAATATAATTTTATTTAATATAATTTTATACCATTTTCTTTTGCATGCAACCCCACTCAAATGAATGGGACCTGCTCGAGTCCTTCCATGCATCTCAATGGGGAATGTGCAGGAGAATTTTCCATTGGGTGTGCTCTAATGTTTTTACTCAGTTATGCAATACTGATACTATTGCTATTAGTTACAACTGACTGCACAGTGAACAGTGGGCAATGAAATAAATTCATAACTATTCAAATTACGTAACAACAACAGCGTCTATACTGCAATAATGTGTGCTGCCTTCGATCACCACAGCATTGTATTGCTGTGGCAGTATAGCCCCCAAGGAATATAAATATTTCAGTAATGTATAACGCTGTGTAAGGTTATCCACCACCAGCATCTAGCATTATTTATTGGTGTCTAGGCAGGAAATAATTGCTCCAAACAGACAGGACACACAAGCAAAAACCTCTGTCTCAAAGATTTAGTAAAGGATTTTTTCAATATATTAATGGGAACATTTGAAGTTAAGCACTTCTAAATCTATAGCTTCCAGTGGTAGATTTAAGCATGTGCATACATCTCTTTCATTGAAGATACAATGGGAATTAAAAATATCCACCCTTGGCTGCATCATGTCCATGTTTTTAAAAACTCATTTAGTAAAAATGTACCAAACACCATAAACATCAGTTGAGGATCTGGATTGCAGATGATGGCTATAATTTACATTAACTGATGTCCCACCCAAGATATTTAAATGCAGCCTAGCTGCCAGATGAAACAATTTCACATTAATTTTCAGATCTATGTGGCTATACATTGACCACCCAAACAGTTTGACTGTTGTTTCATAAAGACACACCACAAAGATGCTTAAGAGTTGGGTCACAAGCCTTTTTTTTAAAAAAAACAACAAAACACCAGCAGCAGAAAACGATAAAATTAATAAATAACCCAGCCAGATCTTTTGTTTCTCTTTCCCCATTTTTACTTATTTTTGGAAGTAAAAGTTCTAGCTCAGTCTTGAAATTTCAAGAAAGCATCTTGCTTGTTTGCATCATAACCCAACAATTCCTCAAAACACAGTCCGTAAGAACATAACAATCCCCTTTGTTTAAAAGCTTTATTGCATTTTTTAAATTCCACACATTATGAAATTGTACGCTCCTGTCTACTAAAATTATTTCTGCACTCACATTATTTAGGTAACACTGCAGGTCCCAAAACACCATCAGCATCTGGCTTTTTCCATCAGATACCAGTAACATGCAACAGCAAGTAACTATAAGAGGAGTATTTCCTTGTACTACTCAGTTCTGCAGGTTATATTCATACAAAGTACCAAAACGCAGCAATATTTTCTGTGAGTACTATTCATTACTATAGTCTTCACCTCCAGCTACGTCCAAACTCCAGTGGCACACACAGGAAGGGTAGCAGTCTGTTTGGTGTTAATGATTACATAGAAATGAAACACTGACAATAATTTATTAATATACAGGTGTGCGTGTCTAACGAAATCTTGTGAATGTGAAAATGGTTGCTAAAACATATGTGAGTAGCCTAATCAAAACCTAGCGCTGAATAATTTCCTAACACAACCCCCTTTCCTTAAAAAATAATAATATTTGGAAATCAGTTCCATTGAAATCAATAGGGTTTTGCCTCAAATTATTTACAACCAGTGTAAAAGTTGCTCAGCTGATTTGAACCCCCAACAAAGACATTTTAATCCAGACTAATTTGCAATTTTAAGCCCTGCACTATTACTCTTTATAATAAATTAAACACCTACAGGAAAATATGTGGCACACTTTGCTTCTAAATCCCGTTGGTTAAAATGGGTTGGAAGCAAGTGGAAGGAATTGTTGCCAGGCAGATCAGTTAGGTAGAAAAATATCGATTTCTATGGGGTTGTTCTTTCGCAAAGCAGAGAAACGGCCTCGCCGGCATCAGACAGAAGCCGGGAAAAAAGGCATTATGGCGGCAGATTTGTGTTTCGGGCACAATGCATGTGAGAATAAATCGGGCAGGGGGGAAATGAGGTGGTGAAAGATAACCAAGAGAGAATGAAATTAAACGGATAAAATCCTGCAGTCTTAACTCGTGCGTTTAGGGGCCAAGAAAAAGTCCAGCGGTTTTCACAAGAGTCCATTTCGCTCGGCTGTGGCCTTGGGGGATTTCCTAGACAAAGGACTGGGCGGTGGTGGTTATGAGTTTCATTCCCCAGGGCAGGCCTTCCTTCCTAACTCTCGTCTGAGTTTAATGCGCTCTCCTCTTTTCTTCCTTTCCTCCCTTCTGCCGGTCAGAAGCTGTAGGCCAGCACCCTCCCGAGGGGTGTACCTTCCGCCGGGGGCGCAAGAAGAGGATCCCGTACAGCAAAGGGCAGCTGAAAGAGCTGGAGAAGGAATACTCCAACAGCAAGTTCATCACCAAGGACAAGAGGAGAAAGATCTCCGCCGCCACCAACCTCACCGAGAGACAGATCACCATTTGGTTCCAGAACCGCAGGGTCAAAGAGAAGAAGGTCGTGGCCAAGGTCAAAGGCACCAGTGCGCCGGCGTCGGCGCCTGCCACCACCAACAGCAGCAGCGCCGGCAGCACCAGCAGCACCCCGTGAGACGCAGGGACAGACTCTCGGAGGAGGAATCAATGGAAAGGCGGCGGGAAAGAAGCTCCCCCCGCGAGGAAGAGAGGGGGAAATTAACGCAGGCTTCTCTGCTGCCTCCCCAAGGCCTTGCGGGAACAGGAGTTGGAGGGGGGAAGGAGGCCGCGGGCGGAGGAGGAGGAGGAGAAGGGAGGAGGAAACGAGAGCAGAATTACGCACGTGGACGCTTCAATGGCTTCTCCGCTCTCCAGCCTCCCGCCGTCTCCATTCTCCACCTCGGTGGAAGCCAACGAAATTCGCTTAGCGCTGGCGTGGCCGGCGGCGTCTCCTAGCCTCTCTCCTTTTAAAAAAAAGTTAATTATCGTCGTTGTTATTGTTATTGCTGTTTCCTCCAATAAGTTAAAACCCGATTTGCAAAGCAGACGGTGTTTTTTATTTTTATTCTTAAGCGATGCGTTGTTATTGTTTTTATTATTTTATTATGGGGGGAGCTGGGAAGGGGAGAAGAAAGCCGTGTGCAATTTACAATTCATTTTTATGTGTTTTTTTTCGGGGGGAGGGGCGTTGCCGCCTTAGCGCCATTGCTATGCGAATTATATTCTATTTTTCTTTTTACGAAGTTCCGTAATTCAGAGCTGCTTTAGGGGGTGGGGGGAAAGACGAAAATAAAATCAAGAAAACGACAACTGACTATCAATCGAACCGAATGTTAAATAAATTCTCCATAACCACCACGATGGCTCGGCTTGCTTTCGGTTCCGTTTGTCTGTTCGTCGAATGGGAACATTTTGCAGAAGCGAAGGAACAGACTCATAGCTGTCAACATTTCCCTATTCTTGCGAGGAATCCTATTCGGAATAAGGGAATTTCCCTTAAAAAGGGGGGAAAGTTGACAGCTATGAACAGACTGCTCTTTAATCTGTGTGAAATATTGATAGGAATTTTCACCGCGAAGAAAATCTATTATACATACATACATACATACATACATACATACATACAACATAATCTATGTTTTAGGGGACTTGTAAATTTGAGAGGTTATAATCTATATTAAAATCTCAGCATTGCATATGACGAAATAAATATTTTAGAATGGCTTGTATGTATATGTATATGTATGTATGTTTATATATAGGTTAAACACCGATTGACGATTTTTGTGGGGGAGTTGATTAATCATATGACAATGATCCCTTTATCGATTGCTTTTAAATGAATTTGAGTACTACCAAAAGTTAATAAGTGCCTTGGAAGACACTGAACGATACGCTAGAGAATTTACAATACAGCAAACAGATAGTTGGAAGGGGAAGTCTACTTTAAATGTTTTATTTTTCATTCCCTATTTACCACTCCAGAAAAAGGACTTCCCTTCAAGCCCAGCCCCATGGATTAAAAACCTGCTCCATCCGCTAAAGCGTGGAGGCCTATTTTGCTTGTCTGTATATAATACAATGGAACATAAAGACTGAAACCAAATATGCACTCTCAGAACGGGGGCAAATCGTTTTGAATCCAGCGAATCTTGTTGGAAAGTAAATATGGATGGGTAAATTATAAATTGTAAATTGTATTGGATGTTGCCCACTATTATTGACGTCCTGCTCCTTAGCTACATAAAATTTGGAGCTAGTTCTCTAGATGAATTGGTTTAGAATTCGGGTATTTAAAGGGAAATTTGTGCGTGGGGGGGGGGCGGTGAGAGGAGGACCCGGAAGCAGACGCTTCTCCTAGTGCCAGTGCATAGCACGAGGGTAGCCAACAGGACGCCCTCTTCATGATGTTGGACTCGGACTCCCATCAGCCTCAGGCAGTACAGCCTATAGCCAGGGATCATGGGAGTTGTAGTCCCGCAGCATTTGAAATCCACCACTTTGGCTACCCCTGGTTTAGTCAATACTGTAGGTCCTTAAAGAAATTATTTATCCGGGGCATTGGGATGAGACTTTAGTTCAGAATCTCTGATTCTCTAGAGGCGAAGAGAGGGTGAGGTTTTCGAAATAGAAGAAAATACAGCCAGGCCTACACTTTGTTTACACTCCGATATTAACCGTGCAATCCTAGGAGAGTCTACGCAGAAGTAAACCACTTTGAGATCAGTGGGACTTACTTCCAAGTAACTGTGTGTTTAGGACTGCAGCTTTTACTATTATTTTGAAGCAACTTCCACTGAAATCAATGTGCCTTACTTGGGGGTGGTATTCTTAATCAAAGGAAATTCTTTTGCAGAACGTGGGTTGTTTCCGCATGATTTTGGTACTGTTAAGCCCCCACAGTCTGATTCTGGTGTTTACAAGTAGCCACCCACTGATTTCAATGCAGTTTGCTTCACCAATATATATATAGTGTAGGAGAGTGTCTTATGTTCATCAGTTGTCTGTTTATTATTATTAGTGTTATTATTTTGTACTTATATACGCATGTATATAATTTATTCTGAATGCCATAGAGATTGCATAAGCAGTGCTCATTATCTGACACCACAGGACCAAACATTAATAAACGTAATAATAAATAACAGAAATAAAAGAATTGAATGCGCAAAAAAAAGACAATGGAAAAAAGGTATTTTTCAAGTAGCCAACTCACCTTATTCTAAGGTGAGAAGATTCTGAGGGGTGGGGATTGTTTCAGTGTTTATTTCGCTCTGTTCCGTCACAAGTGTTGGTGACATTCCTGAATCCCCTCCCCCCTCGGTACCTCCCTTGAGTCAAACTGGGTCGTAAACCTCAAACAAAGCTTCATACTTTCATTTTAAGCCCCCTACCCCAACCCCCAATATATGTGTATTCCTCGCCTCTGACATCTCACAACTTGCTCTGCCAATGCTTGGTCGTGTCAGATCCTTTGCGTTTTTCTACCTCAGAAGGACCTGGGATTTAAATGCAGGACATCCAATGAGAAGTTCATTATCAGTGCGCTCGCGTAAATGGAAGGCCAAGTTCAAGGATGAACTGCTTTTTCTTTCTTTGGTAAGACCGCAATGAGGCAAGCTGATTATATATGTATATATATATGCATTTAATTTTTTTTGAAAGAGAGATCTCCCTCACGCAAGACAATCTCAATCTGCCTGGCGTGTTATTTCGATTTCGGAGGCAATATTCGGTTGCATCTACTCAGCACGTATTGTGGTTGCTAGAGCGAGGGGCGGGGCTCTTCCCCCCCCCAACCTTCTTGTAGGTTTCCCTGGAAAGAAATTGTGTCCTGCTGTCTGCAGTGAGGGTGTGTTAGCAACCCGCCCCCTTTCCCCCTCTCAGTCGTTGAAACTGAGGAAGGAGGAGTGCCGCACCAGGAGGATGAGTCCAGTGGGTAAGGATTGGGTCCAGCGTGGTGGGGGTTGGGTGCCTAAGGAGCTGAGGAAGCTGCTCTGTCCGCCGGCATGCGCTACCTCCAGCAGCACCGAGGGAGGAGCAGCTTCCCAGGCACAGTAAATCAGGCCTTAACTTTGACCTCAGAGGTCGGGTTACTCCTGGCACATAGGCGGTGTTGACCTTGACTCTAGGGGCCCCCTCACACTCCCCGGAAAAGGAGGTTCTTCAGATCAAAAGGAGTTTATTGCATTTGTTCCCCCCCGCCTCTTTTTGCGGCGGGGGTGGGGAGGTGGGGAAATGACGCTTTGGCGTTTGCTTGCAAGCTTAGGTCAGGAGCTCCACCTTCCGGTCACGCGTATCAGTGTAATGTTATAGATTATATATATATATTTCCTTGGCTTCATTCTTCTGCACTCCCTTAAGCACGCGCTCCTGCGCAATTTTGTGGGCGTGTGTCGTGTGGGGTAAGATCTGATCTTTCCCCCCAAGATCAGGTAGGAGATAGGACAAGAGGCGAGGCAAAAGAAGAATTTGGTGCAGTGTATGATAAAAGCCAATTGGCTACACAAAACTTCACACACATCCTAGAAAACCCCACCTAAACAAATGCGTTAAAAAGGGGGTCGAATTGGCACCGGATTTGTCACGACCTAGACACGGGACCTCCTTGGAATGCCAGGAATATACAGAAGAGAGTGCTTGTGTGAACCTTGCATAACCACATCATCTGTGCCTGTCGCAAACTAGGATTGCCATGCTTAGGTAACGCTTTCCTCTGAGGTGTTTGCAAGTCCTGTCTCTTTAATCCTTACACTGTAAATTATAGCGCTCTCTTTAAGGCAGTCCTGTACTCTCCCCATTCAACATATGGCAAGGCTGAGGCTTCTAGGTAAATGACGGACCCAAGGCCACACACACTGAATCCATAGCTGTGTGAAATTTTGAATTTGGGACGTTATAAACTGTAACTCGTGCGCTCCAAACTATGTTTCCAATTCATCTCCTCACCTTCCAATACTGCTGTTTTACCCCCTGGAATTGTACTGCTACTATTTATTTACAGTTATGTTACTGAAAAATCAATATCTCCTACTTGGGGATCAGGTTACATGTAGAATTCTTGAATAGGGACACTGCCCCCTTTATTTTGTGCCCAAGATATAATTTGGACTATTGATAGTCCAGCCCTCACCGCTCCCCATGTGGGATTTGATGCTAATCAAATGTAAAAAATCTCATTTTGGGAAGTTTGGTAGCCCAGTTTTTATTTATTAAAAGGCTCCTATTGGAATGCTTTACTCTTTGACACCGAATCCCACCTGCCTGCAAATCCGGGTAAACGGTCTTTAAGAAAACATCTTCAAATGCGGGTGTTGCATGGACCAAAATCTTGGGAAAAGATAATCTTGGGGAGTGAAAAGCCTCCTCCTATGAGGAAATTAAACAAGTTGCAGAAACCATAAAATTTTGAAATCTACTCCCTTGAAAAAATAAAAAGAAAGAAAACCCATGGGGTTGTAGTTTCTACTAGTAAGTGTACACAGGCGTGGTTTGTCAAGTTTTCTCATTCTAGCTCAGGCGAAAATGGAATAAACCGTAGGTGTGCCATATTATTATTTGATTACATTAGATTAAGAAGCACCTATATTAAATTATAGGGGGGAAATATTCTGTGTATCGCACATATTATTGACCCAAAATGAATGATCCTCAAATGAATAACCCTCAAACAGTTCCCCCTTCTGATACAGACCACAGTCTAAAATTCTCCCTCCCTACTCATTTAATGGAACTGTTGACAAGGTTCCCTTTTAATTCTGATTCAGTTTCTCTACGAAGCTTCGTCTCGGGGAAAGTAATGGAGACGTTGCCTTTTGTTTGGAGCCTGGAACGTAAGACGTAGGAGAGACCAAACGTGCTATCGAGAAGATGAATCATTGTTCTCTGTTCTGTGTTTGAATCAAATGCACATGGCAAAAAAAAAAAAAAAGTGGAGGGGGATGTCATGGGGTCTCTGTGCGTGTGTGTCTGTGTGCCTGTGCCTACATTTTCTTGGATTTATTTTACGGCCTGCCTTCATAGCCTTAAAACAGGCCTTTAAAAGTAAGAATATGGGGCTCAAAGCAGCACTTTAAAATCTCTCGGACTCTCACTGGCGTGTTTATAGCCACAACACTGAAATCGATGGAACTTAAAAGGGTTCAAATTTGCCTGCAATGTTTGCTGTGTTCCGAAATACAAAGAAATGCTCCTTCCCTCACACAAGCACGCTGGGCTTCCCAGGCAAACCCTGCTCAAAGTGGTGCCTTTTAAGTCCCATTCATTCCAATAGAAATGATGTCACGGTCTGCTTGACACAGATCGTCTTTCTTTCCTTCTCCCAATGCAACATGCGCAGCGCCCTCCTATCCAGGCCTGCTCGGAAGTAGGTCCCACTGAGTTAAACGGGGCTTACTCCCGGATAAGCGGCTACAGTATGGCAGTCCCCACCCCCACTAAAATACCACCGACCGAACATTCAAAGACAAATGCCTTTGTGGTCAAGTCTGCAATCCTAAACACTTTTACAGTATTATGGAGTAAATCCCACTGGATTTCATGGGACTTGCTTCCGAATAAACATCCTTAGTTAAACTCAGGCAATTAAAACCCTTTGCCTCGATGGCGCCCATAGTCTATGCACCAGTCCCAGAAAACCTGTTGTGCATTTCAGAACAGCACACAGCAAAGGGTCTGTGGGAGTCTGGGTGTAGCGCAGCCTGCAGAAAGTGGGTTGCATAGGATTATTGTATTTTAACATTCTGTTGGAAGCCGCCCAGAGTGGCTGGGGAAACCCAGCCAGATGGTCTGGGTATAAACAACAACAACAATAATAATAATAATTATAATTATAATTATTATACAACAACTAGAGAGCCAGGGACCTCCAGAAATAGTGTGTTGGTGTTTGGGGTTGTTGTTTCTTTTAGCAAGATTTCTTTATTGCCCAATGCATACAAAACAAGCTCCATGATTATCTACGAGGACTACTTCTGAAGCAGCTGACAGCGGCATGGATCACCTTCCGGCACAAACCCCTCTGAGGCTTCTGTGGATCAATAGCTTGTTTATTACACTCTCTCTGCCTAGAAACAAACAAAAGATTAATTCTTGTTCGCTCGCTTGCCTTCCACCTTCCTAGAAGATGCCTTAGAATCATCACTTGCTATGCCATAACTTGGCAATACATACAGGAGGCCACAATTTATAACACACTACTATCGTGCAACCCTACTGACTTTTAATGGAACCACTGTGGAGTACCTGAGATGGATCAGGTTTTCTCCCTGTTCCAGTCAGCAAAGGTTTTCACATTCCTTCTTCCCATAAATTGCACACCCCTTGATTATATGCTTTTAGCTTCCCAACTTGTGGAATACATGGGTTTTGAAAATGCATCTGTTCTTCCTTCCTCTTTTCTTTTCTTTTCTTTTCATCTGAGAAGCAGGAGGGAGAGGACCTTCCCAATGCTACAGAAATTTGCAGGTGGTGAGGGGGAAGTTTGGCTGAGAAGCATAAAGATCTTGCCCAATGGTGGATGAAGCACGCCTGAAATTCTTGTTAAAAATCCTAGAAGGAAACGAACACGTCACAATCAAGAATTTTCCAAAGGTTTTTTTTTTTTTTTATATGGTGGGGAGAATGCCTGGATCATCTCCCTCCCGGTTATATTCCAGCTCGTTATATTCTGTATCTCTATTCCCCAACCGTCTAACGGTGTCTAAAAGTTCTTCCCTCTACCACTCTCTCCAATTCAGCTTTCTTTCTTTTTAACCCTCCTCCCTCAACTTCCACGTTTTTGACCCTGTGAATGTGGCTTTACGAAGACCTCCTAGGGCCTAGTAAACAAGGGGGAGGGGGAGGGGGAGAGAGATCGGGTTTTTGTTGTCAAGTTCAATGGCAAAAAACCCCTTCCAGCCGTTTCCGGAGGAGAGAGACATCTATCACTCAGTTCTGGGAAACAGACTGGGTGGAGGATGGGAAAGCGGGTTGTTGGGGAAGAGGGAGGAAAGAGACGGATGCCCAGTGAGATTCATGGATTAGACATAGATCTCTACACGTGTGAGTGTGTGTGTGTGTGTACGAACACACCGGGAGGGAGGGGGAAGAAAGTCTGGAAGTGAAGTACAATCCTGTGCATTTTTTACTGGGAATTATCCCTCTGTGTTCAGTGAGGCTTACTCTAAAGTAAAGGTGCAATAAGACTGCAGCGTTAGTGAGATCCCATTTATCCCCAGGGATTCGTGGATCAGGGGTCAACTTCTCTCCTCTTCTTGGTCCAGGAGAATTCTTCTCCAAACACATCCACAAAATCTTGACTTGCAAGGAGACTCCATTCATCCTAATGGAGCTCCTTCCCACCATAGGAGGGTTTCGTTCTGATAACGAGAAATTGTTAGGAATAGATTCTTCCTATCAAAACAATTAGTTTGGGTTAAAAAAAAAATAGAAGTAGGCCTGGACTCCTCTCTACACGTCAAGGAAATATGGACAGCAAACACAGGTTTAATTAAACAAAAGTTGAGCAAAACAGAGGCGTGACTTAGAACTTTATTTGGACCAGCGATTCAGGGATCAATTCATTGTTTAGCTATAGAGCCCACTGGATGACTTTGGACCGATCCACACCTCTCAGCCTAATTCATTTTCTAGGGTTGTTGGCAGGATAAAATAAGGACAAAAATCTCGTGCTGCCCAGACCTTTTTTTTTCTCCAGAAGAAGAGTGAAATATAAATAATGATATAAAAGGGGATAATATTAATCACAGGTCATTTAAATAGTAACTTTTACACATTAAGAGCTGCTGTAACAGATGAATGGAGGAATAAGAGCTGTTCAGCTATGAGCTGTATAGTAACTTTAAAGTAAGTTCTGCTGAAAGCAAAGGTATTTACGCCTAAGTCCGTGTGCTTAGGACGTGGAAAAGTACTGGGTATTTCAGTAGCAATTCGTTCTCTTTTTCCTTTAATTTCGAAAAGTGTCCTGTTCAGAACCGTCAGGTGTTGCTAGTCGTACTAGTATCACTACCGCAAATGATCTTGGACTTCTTTCCCTGCCCAAACACACACATTTCAATCCATGCTCTATATTGGGGGTGGGGAGGCTTTCTATATACAGTACTTCAAAAGGAATAGGACTGCACCCCAGGAGAGTTTCCCTATGGGGAAAATTATGGTGTGCATCTTCCTGAGACTTACCATATCGCAGGAAAAGGCCCCAGGTATTTATATTGTAGCCTACCTTCTCGTGTTTGTGTTTATATCCGTGTCTGACACCCTCAATTCTATAGGCCGAAAAAACAGGTGCGTGTCTAACTTTTTATTCATGAACTTTGTGTAAGCGAGGAAGTAGTGATTTCTGTGCCTGCCTGTTTTTGAGGGGAAATGGCAAAGAAAGGGAACATATTTTGGGCCACTGGCTGGCTGCCTTCATTGCTTCCATTTTCTTTTATTACATTTATATACCACCTTTTCTACCAAGCAGTCCAGGGTGGTGCACACGGTTCTCCTGATGCTCATTTCATCCTCACAACAACCCTGTGAGGTAGGTTAGGCTGAGAAATGGTGACTGGCCCACGGTCACCCGGTGAGCTTCACAGCTGAGTGGGGATTCGAACCCTGGTCTTCTAGGCCATAGTTCAGCACTCCAGTCATTACACCACGCTGGCTCTTATCCATCCATCCATCCATCCATACATTATCATCATAATCATTGCGATCTGATGTTTGTCCATAATAGCTATCTTTCTTCTAACTCATCTTTTCAAATGTGTGTATTTCCCCTCTCTTCATAACAAGTTAGTCTCTTTCCTTCTCTTCGGTGGACCTTTATTTTGCAATCCCCAGCTACCTAATCCAATCTATCTGATATATTTCCATCTTTTCCTTCCTTCTTTCAGAGCCTGCATAAACAGAGTCCTGTTGGGTTAGATCAAATACCTTATCTAATCCAGCATCCTGTTTGTACAACAGTCAACCAAATGCTTCTAGGAAAGCCCAAAGGAGGGCCCAGGGCCCTCTTCCTATGGTTGTTCCTTAGGACTTGATCATTCAAAGTGTCCAAGGGAGCACATGGCCACCATGACTAGCAGCCATTGACAGATAGCTTTCGGCTGAAATCTTCAACCCACTTACCTTGGAGCAAGACCCATTCATTTATGGCTATGCACTGCCCCCACGGCTGGAGGCAGTTTGCTTCTGAATACCAGTTGCTGGAAACTACAGGAGAGAAGCGTGCTCTTGTGTTCAGGTCCTGCTTGCAGGCTTCTGATGAGCATCTTGTTGGTCCTTGTGAGAGCAGGATACTGGCTTAGATGGACCACTGGCAGTGTCATATTATGTTCTGATTTCTGGGTAGAGGTGTACAGTGTTGCACCGCTCTTGGTGAATTTGTCTTCTCACACCCCCACATGCACACATCCTTAAAGTTTGGTCGTTATATCTTTTTGTAAACTGCTTTGAGGTTTTTCCTCCCACATGGAAGGAAGGAAGGAAGGAAGGAAGGAAAATAAAGCAATCTACACTGGTGGCCATCACATATTTTGAAAAATCCATCCAGTTGACTTTGGATGAGGAATGTCCTCCTAATTCTTGGCCTTTCAGCTTTATTAGATGAGAGCGGGAGGCAAGGAAACCCACTCTCTCCAATTTCTCCACACAATGTCCAACACTCCACTTTACCCAGCCCCCCCCCCCCGCCCCCAAAGAAACTCCATAAACTTCAAACATCCACATACAAACGCCTATGCAAGGTCTCTCTTTCCAAAGCTCTCTCTGGCCTGAGTTCCCCACTCACTCCACAAGGCCCTCTGCTGCCTATCATGTACCTGTGGCCATGGGAAAGCCAAACATTTCAACATCAGCGAGACCTCAGTCAACTGCCTTATCTCTCCTTCATTCTCCCTCCCTCCCTCCTCCCTCCTTCTCTTCCTTTCTTCTTTTGTTCAAGTTCATGCGCACACCACAATGGTGGGAAGGGGGAGGGGCCCTGTTTGGTCGGCAAAGTGTTTTGCTATTGAACTTGAGCTCCTGGTTGTAAACATTCTTTGACCCCCACAAGTATTTGGAGAGGATAGTATTAAACTTTAGTGATTCACTGGGGTGGGGGTGGGGATGGGGGTAGGGAGATAGGAAGGGAGAAGGTGTGAGCGTGTGTCCTCTTCCATCCCCACACAGGCATTTTCAATCAAGAAATCCATGGTATTTCTTAACTTTTTTGTTTGTTTGTTGTGTTGTTTTTGCCTTTAGCCAAATTTTATTTTATTTTTAAAAAGATGTACGATTGATAGAGGCACGGCTTCGGGGTGATTTTGGAATTAGAACAAGGACTAACGAAAGGAACGATTCTCTGCCTTTTGGGCTGCAATGCTGTTCTCGTCTGGCTCCGGACCCCGAGATCGTTAGGTATGGTGTAAGTTTGTTGCATTTGGCAACGTGTTGCCGGATTGTCTTCCGAATGTTCCCTCCCCACCCCCACTCCTCTGCGGAGTGGTAAGTGTATCATTTCGACCCAGCTGTCCTCGGTTAAATTGGCAACGACAGCCAGTTTGGGGATTTGCTAACCGGCTGCATCACAGCTGAGCAACGGGAGGGCCCGAAGCCTCCAAGAAGTTCTCCTGAGCAATCCTCGCCGTTGAAGTGATAGAGCGGATGATGCTAGCTCTGGCAGCGCAACTCCCTCGAAGATTGCCCCAGTCAGCTGATAGCAAGTCCCAGAAGACCGAAATGGCCCTTGCTTCTTGCAATTACGTTTTATTTTTTATTTTATTTTTTTCAAGTTTAAAATAAGCTTTATTTAGATTTCTTTAAAATACAAAGAAATAAACCCACAATAAACAAATATCATAGAATCTAAACAAAAAAAGAAAAGAAATAATACAAGAAGGAACAAATAATTAAGAATAACAGTTTAAAATTGACTTCCAATTGTTTGTATATCGCTTCCCTTAATAACTGCTCTTAGTCTGCTATGTCTAATACAAAGTTTGCGAAAAAATAAATGAGTAAATAATTAATTCTTTAATATAGTATAAGTATCCCTGTCCAATTAGGTTTTATTTTAATGAACTAGAAGAGATGCTTAGGGTGAGGGAGTGCAATTGACGTCCATTGGCTCAAAGGCGAAAAGGAATTGTTTTCTTCTGGTGAGGATTTTGTGCGGGTGGGGATGAGAAAGAAAAACGTGGCTACTTAGTTTCAAGCATAGCATAAAAATAAAGGGCGATTCCCGCGGATTTCCCCAAGAGTTTGCAGTTGATTAACATCATCGCTCCATTTCCACGCCACCAACTGCAGGCAGGCGTGATCCGAATACGAATATGGACAATGCAGAAGTCTCAATCTTTCTCTCCTCCGCCCCCCGCCCCTTATAGTCTTCTCTGCAGTGGTTGTAAACACGGACAGCACCCTTTTCAAGCGGTACGCTCATTCGGATTTCCTTCTGCCATTACCTCACTTAAGGATACGCTTTTAAGATTAAGAAGTTAACTTACTGTTGGTATTTGTTGGTCTTGTTTTCAGAAGTGTTCATTGTTTGCCGAGGTAATATAGGTGAATCGCTGTTCAAACTGTGAAATATACAGTATAAATGCCATTATTATTATTATTATTATTATTATTATTATTATTATTATTATTATTATTATTATCAGAGGCACTCGAAATAGCTCAGCACCTTAAGGGTAAGAGAAGGGGGTTGCCATTTTTTAAAAAATTACACATTCTTATTAGAAATAATAGGATTCCCCCTTCAGAGAAGCAGCGCGAAATGACATTCTGCCAGCAAATATTTCCTTTAAGCCCTACTCATAACAGGAGCACTAGAATAAAAAAAAAAAAAATCTGATTTCGTATCAGAATCAAAACTCATGCTTCTAGCCTTCCTGATTTCAAACAAAGAAATATAATATACATTTAAGACTGTGCGGCCTTTAGAGTATGGAATAGCTGAGTTTGGACGGCCGCGGGCCCTTTCTATGCTTTCATATACAGACACCCCTTTCACGTTTATGCGATTGCTGAAATTTTTATACTCGGAATTCGGAATAGCTAATATTGGCACAGCTTGGGATACAGCCTTTGAAAACAACATAAAACAGTGTAGCAAAACAGAAACATTTCTTTCACGTAAAAACACGAAACCTGGGAGGATGCCATCCACTTTTATCTGCTACTAAAATTAATTTCGAAATCTTCAGTTACTTAACACTCTATAAACTTCTTCTTCTTCTTCGAGTCTTATTTAAACGCTGATCCTTATACTGAGCGAAAGTAAGTCCTCCTGGTCGGAAGATACAACATTCTCAATTAGTATATACGGAAGCTGGCCTTAATATATTATGAATTCGGTTTGTCTGTTTTTATGGCAGGGAAGTCTTTAAAAACTTGCCAGGATTTTACTATGAAGTTTTACCTACGGTAGGAATCCAAGCCTCACGAAGACTTTTAAGAAGCCGTCGGTGGGATGAATAAACTGTTGGGGACAGGCAATACTTTGGCCAAGTATTTCTAGAACTCCTACGGAAACCTTTAAAAAATCCTCTCCATTTACATTTGCATTCGATGCATCATTATAAGGCAGAAACTTCGTGATCATGAAGATGACCTCCCCTCGCCCCTAATTATCACAGGATTCTTTTCCGGGGACAAAAACGAAAAGGCAGAAATAAGGGGAAGTGGTTTGAAATATGTCCCGGTGCTTTGGTGGGCCTTCTCTCTCTCTCTCTCTCTCTCTCTCTCTCTCTCTCTCTCTCTCTCTCTCTCTCTTCTCTTTTATTCAAAGTTACTGTTATTAAAATTAAATGTCAAATTTAATTTTCTGGTTATTTAGGGGAATTGTACGGAGATGATTATAGAATTGAGACAGAAAGAATAAAGGTAAACATCCTGATCGCATAGCAAAGCTAGGAAGGTTATATATTATCGTCAATTACTGCTGTCGGGAACCATCACTGCGGTTCCCTTGTACAGGTTTGAGGTTTGCATACATAGATAATATCTCACAGACGGTCCCATCGCTTTATTTTTTTTTGCCAACCGTGTGTGATGTCTAAGTATATGCACGGGCGCGCACACCCACACACCACGTATACCTGCAACTCAAGATATCACTTCATGCACCTGATAAAATAGGCTGCAGTTCAGGAAATCCAATGCCATAATAAATCCGCTATGGAGACGCTTCGTTGTTTTTGATAAAACAATGCATCTGGAAAAGTTGCCTCCCTGTTTCCCAATGCTTTACTTATCCCTATGTATGCATTCATGCCTGTATGTCTCTCCGCATAGCGAATCCTTCATGCATCTGATGATAGGCTGTAGCGCTCAAAAAGCTTATGTCACAATAAATATGTTGGTTTGGGGGTCACAAGATATATTTTTTCCTTTTTAAATATATTGGGGTAACAGAGTAACTATTAGCAATTTATCGTAACAAGGGCTATGGTGAAGAAAGAAATGTGCGTTTTTCTTGTCGTCGTCCCCTTGTGACCAACGTATCATTCCATGAATAGTATGCATTTTTCGTTCTTTTCGACCCTTCGCCAATAATCTAGGCTTCGATAGTGGGATACTTACCTGGAAATTACCTGGAAATTAGTTATACTTGACATCCGAGTGACTGTATATGTCCCGATCCCACCTATGGATACGGGAGGGAGTCCCCCCATTTAATTCAATTCGGAGATTACGTTCCAAAGTAAAGAGAAAGACAAACCAATGCTTTCCTTTTTAGATGATTTGCGCCTGTCAGTTATGCAGGTTTACCTTTTCCGTCTACAAATTAATATGTAGAAAAAGAATGAGAGAAATCCTTCAGATTAGGAGCAGCTTTGTTAAACAAAGAGATCACAGCAGTTTATAAGTATAATTTTGTCTAGTAGGATGCAACATCTCTTTACTGAAGTAAACTAGATTTCAATTAGACTTGAAGTTTGCATGTTTGCTTTGCATTATTGTACGTCCCTTAGAAGAGGCTCCTTGCATGAAGCGACCGATAAATATAACAAATATTCAGACTGTCCTTGTTTTGAATGGAATGCAGTCATGGTATCTCGCATACAGTTTATAGAATAGAATAGCTCTTCGTGTAACGCAAACACACATATGAAGTGTAATAATCAGCCTTTGGGGAGGGCGCTCGAAATGTTTGTTGGTGAAATACCCCCGATTTCCAAAAAATATAACGTTTTCTCCAAGATTCTTATCTATTGAAGCGGATAACCGTCAAAGTGAATCAAAAATCCCCAGCAGACCAACAATATTTGGAATTGTATAGGAGGTTGTTTCTCAGGATTACATATTCTTGGATCGCGCCCACGACTCCTTTTATTCCTGGTATAAATGTGTAAAGTTTGTGGTCTTCCCAACTTGAGTTAAAGATGGCCAGAATCCAGTTATTTCATCACATAAAGTAGGAACCGCTCCTGTTTTAGAATGGTGGGGAAGAACGAACACACACACACACACACACACACACACACACACACGATATATATAGGAGGCCTACAGCATGTCTAACAGTGAAAATATACATTACTAAATTACTATTACTGTTCTCTGATTTCTTTTCAAATCAGAGTTACAATTTAATGCCTATACATCAGCCGGCAGGAGATAATTTAGACCTGGCAACGTGAAAGAGTCAACCAATTCTTTTAAAGCCTAATTCATTACATGGCATAATTTCAGAAGGGCTAAATTGTTAATGGGAGATGCCTAGGCGATAGAGGGGGACATTATGACGGGCAGTTATTTATTCAGCACGTTGGATTATTTTATTTTATTTTTAAGGAACAAACGCACCCATTCATAAGGCTATGGAGCAAAAGCGGAACGGGAGTTGGAGGGGGAGGGAAGAAAAAGGAACGGCCGGAATACACTGCTGCACAATTTTCTATTGGGTTGGAGTGTGACGTCACAGCAGCCAATCAGAATGCTGCATTCATGCCTAGCGTGGCTTTCCGGGACGCGCAGTTTCATTGCTGGCTTGGGGTTATCTTTACTAGCTACAGCTAGGGGTTGTGGGGTCGGTGTGTAGTGCGAAGGCAGTTGGCAATGGCGTGCTCATGTTGCTGCTCTTTCTTAAGCAATGCAGGGAGACAATCTTTCGTTTCTTGTGAGCTTTGGCTTGCCAAGGTTCCAGAGTTCTTGTTCTGAATGCCAGGAATAGCAAAGGAAGATTTAAGGAGGGGCTCTCTAAACATCTGCGGAGTGCATTTCTGTGGTGGCTAACTTTTGAGAGCGTGGTCACGAAAATGGGTTTTAGGTTGCAGTTCTGTACACATTTACCTGAGAGTAAGCCCCATGGAGGGACGCTGGTGGCGCTGCGGTCTAAACCACTGAGCCTCTTAGGCTTGCTGATCAGAAGGTCAGCAATTCGAATCCTCACGACAGGGTGAGCTCCTGTTGCTCGGTTCCAGATCCTGCCCACTTAGCAGTTTGAAAGCACGTCAAAGTGCAAGTAGATAAATAGGTACCGCTCCAGCGGGAAGGTAAACTGTGTTTCCGTGCGCTGCTCTGGTTCACCAGAAGCGGCTTAGTCATGCTGCCACATGACCCGGAAGCTGTACACCGGCTCCCTCGGCCAGTAATGCGAGATGAGCGCCGCAACCCCAGAGTCGGCCACGACTGCACCTAATGGTCAGGGGTCCCTTTAGCTTTACCCCTGTGGAACCCCACAGGACTTCCTGCTTTTAAAAACAAGACTTTATTTCTCAGTTTCTTCAGAACATATACATCAGATTAAGCCGCTGTGCGCTTCTCTCCTTTAAAACAGCCTCATCATCATGATGACATAGCACCGGTTGTGTAAAAAATCACCACACAGAATTGTCATTACCTATGGCTGAGTATTTTGGGTATGTAGAGGTTTGTTTGTTTTTAAACAGAGGAATGTCCCATCATGCATATCACCTACAGTCTGAAGTGAAGTCCAAAGGCTCTGGTTTACTGGCATATAAATGAACTCTATGTGAGAGACCTCAGTTCCACGCAACTCTGCATATAATGGGAGCCTGTGATTTGTCCAATTCTGGATAGTGAGTGACACTGTCTAGCCTCATCACTAATGACACACATTATCTATCATCATTCTGAGGCAGTCTTAAATTGTCTTTTATTATTTAGTTTTCTGTGTGCGTGCTTGTACCACAACACCCTTCTAAGGTAGGTCGCCACACGTTCCTGTCTTAAAGTGTGCAAAGGTAGTTCCATCCAAATGCCTGCAGTCCCAGGCAAAGGGCTCCCCACCTCCCTCCATTCAGCCTTGTCTTTACACTATATAATCATCATCATCATCATACCGGTAATTTATTATTTATACCCCGCCCATCTGGCAAAGGAAGCTTGCTTCTCATGCTGACTTGCTACCTGTGCTACTAAATTTTCCTCCGAAAGGGGCCTTGGCTATTTCTTCCCTGATTTTATGACGATGGAATACCACATTCTGAGCTGAAGGATATTTTAAAGAAGCCAAGTGCAGGCAAAAATTCTAACACTTTATCATGGCACTCAGGACCATTAAACCTCAGAAAGGGCCTCCATATAATATCATGATTATTCTAGTTCTACACAATCCCTATAGTCAGGACAGATGGCTGCCCAGGGAGTAGAACTTCAGGGCTCCAGGCTACTCAGGAAATCCTTCAAGGAGGAATTTAAACACATACACACCAGATATATGTTTTTCAGGCTGCAGTCAATTCCCCCTTTCTTCATCCACAAATGAATGGAGCAAAAGGGCCCATTTGTTTGTAGAGAGTAGGGGAAGGGGCTTGTAACTGGAAAAAATCATATCAAGGGAGAGGATAGTTTCTCCCTTAACCCATCCCTATTGATCTAAGGATCCTGGTGCTGTAGGTGTCCCTTAGAGTTCCCCTGCAAAGGGCAACAACAACAACAACAACAATTTTTTATATTCCACCTTTTTTCTCCAAGGATCTTAAAGTGGCATACATGGTTCTCCCCTTCCTCATTTAATCCCCACAACAACTCTGTGGGGAAGATTAGACTGAGAGGCAATGGCTGACCCCAAGGTCACCCAGTAAGATTCCTTCATGGTCAAGTGGGAACTGGAACTCTCCTCTCCCCAGTCCTATTCTGATACCCTAACTGCTGTACCACACTACAAGATCAGGAAAACCTTGAGGGGGGCTGGGAAGCATAATTTGCTTCCCCTTGCATAGACCAAGGTACCTATAGGTGATTAATCTCACCTGGGGCAGCAAAATCATTTCAGACAGCCCAACTGCTAAAATGGAATATTTACACAGGCTCACAGGCAAAATGCAAACCAAAATAGCTCTCACTGGCAGTGGATGTAGACAGTACCCTTATGCTGATTTCTCACATCTGTACAACAGATGTGTAGCACAGATGTGATCAACACAGCTGCAGAATGAGAATAGGTGTCATTTAGATTGTGGGACCCATTCGAGTGTACATCCTCAACCTCTCTTCTTAAGTTTAAAGGCTTACCATCCTCTTTCTTTGTTGCTGTAACAGTCATGGGTTGTTGTTTTGTGTGTGTGTGTGTGTGTGTGTGTGTGTGTGTGTGTGTGTGTGTTTTACAAGAAAAGGAAGGGGAATCGAGAGGTTTGTTAAATTTGAAAATTATAGTCACCTAAAAGCCATGGGAAATCTTGCTGGTGACCACTAATGAGAAATAATTGTCTCAATGCTAAGGGCCAACCTAATCCAGTATGATATATGTGTGTGTGGCAATGTACAAAATGAATCATTAGCAGCTGTTGATGAAATTGTCCCACCATGACACTGATATATTCTTCCACCCTGTTTAATTAAATTAAAACAGAAGATCAAAGGCTAAATAAATAAGACTTGACAGGACCAAGCACTATTTAAAAAAAACCATCATGCTTTGGCTGTTTGCATTAATTTCTGTTGTGCACATTATGGATGTAATATGAAGCTTTCCATCTCTTATAAGTCACTGCCCACGTTCTTCAAACACAAGTTCTGTTGGCATGGGATGACCTAGAGATAATCAGCGGTTATTTTCTGCAAGTCTGCATGTCACTTAAATCTTAGAGTGGCTTCATATAGGCAGCTCCAAGCCCTGTCCAGTCTTTACCCTTCTTCTGTGAGTAGAATTACAACCTGATGTTCCACACTTCGAGTGGTATTGCAGTTTTGTTGTCATTTCCTCTGCTACATTTCATTCACACTGGTGGCCATGACTGCTGGCGTTGAGGAGGGACATTTCACCTGAGGATGCCATTTTAAAACCTGCTTGCAAAACAGTTGTTTTTTTTAAAAAAAATGTGCACTAAAACACCACTCAAGTTTCAGTGCTTACCTTTAACATTAAATAGTAGACCAAAAATAAAACTAGAAACCTTATTTAAAATGGTGCCAATTGGAAATACAAGAAAGGCAGTGGAGGTTTTTTAATCATGCTTTAAAATTTGCAGTAAAACACCTTCAATCCCAGCCAGCATGGCCAGTGGTCAGGGGTGATGAATCATAGAATCATAGAGTTGGAAGAGACCACAAGGGCCATCTAGTCCAACCCCCTGCCAAGCAGGAAACACCATCAAAGCATTCCTGACAGATGGCTGTCAAGCCTCTGCTTAAAGACCTCCAAAGAAGGAGACTCCACCACACTCCTTGGTAGCAAATTCCACTGCCGAACAGCTCTCACTGTCGGGAAGTTCTTCCTAATGTTTAGGTGGAATCTTCTTTCTTGTAGTTTGAATCCATTACCCCGTGTCCGCTTCTCTGGAGCAGCAGAAAACAACCTTTCACCCTCCTCTATATGACATCCTTTTATATATTTGAACATGGCTATCATATCACCCCTTAACCTTCTCTTCTCCAGGCTAAACATACCCAGCTCCCTAAGCCGTTCCTCATAAGGCATTGTTTCCAGGCCTTTGACCATTTTGGTTGCCCTCCTCTGGACACGTTCTAGCTTGTCAGTATCCTTCTTGAACTGTGGTGCCCAGAACTGGACACAGTATTCCAGGTGAGGTCTGACCAGAGCAGAATATAGTGGTACTATTACTTCCCTTGATCTAGACGCTATACTCCTATTGATGCAGCCCAGAATTGCATTGGCTTTTTTAGCTGCTGCATCACACTGTTGACTCATGTCAAGTTTGTGGTCTACCAAGACTCCTAGATCCTTTTCACATGTGCTGCTCTCAAGCCAGGTGTCACCCCTCCTGTATTTGTGCCTTTCATTTTTTTTGCCCAAGTGTAGTAATTTACATTTCTCCTTGTTAAAATTCATCTTGTTTGCTTTGGCCCAGTTGTCTAATCTGTTAATATCATTTTGAAGTGTGATCCCTCTGGGGTATTAGCCACCCCTCCCAATTTGGTGTCATCTGCAAACTTGATCAGGATGCCCTCAAGCCCATCATCCAAGTCATTGATGAAGATGTTGAATAAGACTGGGCCCAAGACAGAACCCTGTGGCACCCCACTAGTCACTTCTCTCCAGGATGAGAATGGTAGTCCAGCATAATCTGGAGGTTGCCATGTTGGCTACCTCTGGAATATTAAAACATCATAGAATCATAGAATTGTAGAGTTGGAAAGGACCTTGAGGCAGGGGCGTTCTTAGCCCCTTGGTTGCCGGGGACGGGAAGCCAAGAGGCATCCCTGGGGGCGGGGCATCGCGGTGCGTGCGTCATGACGTCATGACGCGACGCCCCGCCACAGGGGTGCTGGGAGGCGGATTCGGGAGACTCCCAAAGCCTCCACCTGGCGGCGGCACGAAGGGGTGCTGGGCGGCGGATTCGGGAGTCTTTGCGGGCTGCAAAGACTCCTGAATCCGCCGCCCGGGCTCCCTTGGCGGAGCACAAGTCGGGGCAGGGAGAGGGACGGGCCAGCAAGGAGGGGGTGGCACCCCACCTCGCTGGCCCGCCCCTTGCCTCCATGCCGAGCTGCGCCGCTGGAAGGGGGGGCTATTTTCGGCGCTGCTGGGGCAGAGCCGCAGGGGCGGTCAGCGAGGGGGGGGTGACACCCCTCCTCACTGGCCGCCCCTGCAGCTCCACCCCGGCAGTGCCGAAAATAGCCTAAAAAGACCTTTTTCAAAAAAAAATTAAAACAAGTTTTTAAAAAGCCCAGTGGGCGGGGCCACCCCCAATGTGTCACCCCCAGCAGGGGCGCAGCCCGGGCCCCCTCCCCGCCCCCCGCCACACCCCTGCTTGAGGATCATCTAGTCCAACCCCCTGCAATGCAGGAATATGCAGCTGTTCCATACAGAGATTGAACCTGCAACCTCAGTGTTACAAGCACCATGCTCTAACCAACTGAGTTATATAGGTGGTAAAGTATAACATAAAAAGATCAATGGAAGTATTCCCAAAATGGCACCTACAGGAAAGGTAATTATATAGGTGTATGTTGACTGGTTCAACATCTTGATATATTGTTGCACATATCAAAATGATGCCTTTTTGAGAAGATGGGGATGTAGTGCTAAGGCTATACTCACGTGGAAATATTGTACTGCTGCTTTTTTCTTTCTCAAAAAGTTTGACACCCCCCCCCCCCCGATGCTGAGAAAAGACAGAGAAAGCACAAGAAAAGCACCAGCGGGCAATAATTTGAGATCATGAGTATGGCCAGCTCCCCAAAGGCTGCAATCTCTGAATTAAAATCTGGCAGTGATCTACATCTACCCCCGTTTTTTGGGGGGGCGGGTTTCAACGTTGTTGAGGATCTACCTGTTGGGCAATACCTCATGCAATATCTCAGTGATCAATCCTGCAAGAGGTCCCATGTTCAAAAGATTCCCTGGTGTATCTAGGTACAGTTGGTAAAAACTCCTGTCTGAAAACCAAGAGAACCACGGCCATTCAGGGTCAACAACGCAGGACTAGATGAACCAAAGGTCTGACTCCATATAAGGCAGTTTCCTAGGTATAAAGTGACTGAATGAAAGGTGGTTATTCCACAGAAAACACCAAGGAAACACCCCTAGATATATGGAAATGGTCTAGAGTAAATCTGGGTGTACTGATGGATGAAATCACTTTGGTTCAATTCAAAATGTGCACAGCAATCATGAATTTCTCAGGGAGCATTCTGGGGTGACCTCACCCATTTCCTGAGAGAGACATATAGAGGCAGCAGCAAACACACCCCACATCACCACCTTCTTATTTTTAGAAACACTTTACAGTTGGGGCAGCATAGCAAGCAGATAAAGTATGAGGTTAAACATAAAGGGACCCCTGACCATTAGGTCCAGTCGCAGACGACTCTGGGGTTGCGGCGCTCAACTTGCTTTACTGGCCGAGGGAGCCAGCATACAGCTTCCGGGTTATATGGCCAGCATGACTAAGCTGCTTCTGACAAAACCAGAGCAGCGCACGGAAACACCGTTTACTTTCCCGCCGGAGCAGTACCTATTTATCTACTTGCACTTTGATGTGCTTTCAAACTGCTAGGTTGGCAGGAGCAGGGACCGAACAACAGGAGCTCACCCCGTTGCGGGGATTCAAACCGTCAACCTTCTGATCGGCAAGCCCTAGGCTCTGTGGTTTAACCCACAGCGCCACCCACTTTATTGTTTTTAATTTAAACACATTTCCCCCTTTATAGCAAAATGATGCTTGTTCCCAAATAAATACCATTCAGTATAGGCAAACTCCATTTTATTCCTCTAGTCATCATGATACTATATGCAGCTGGCATTAAAACAACTACAACCCTAAAGGTTAGATGCAAAATAACACATCTGACAGTCACTTCTGCTTTGACAGTATGATTCCAGAAAGCTGCTGTCATCCATATCATCAACAGTGCCAGTCAATGCATCCAAGCAGCCTGACTGAGCACAAGGTGGATCCATATGTTTTGTGAGTCTGTTTTTAGCTTCCATCTTCCTCCGTCCTCTGGTGCTTGACTGTTTTATTGTGCCACTGTTTCATATTTTTCAGTCTTGTGATTATTGATGGCATTGCTTTTGCTGATTTTTTATTATTGTTGGAAGAAGGAGAAAAAGAGAGCTCTCTCTATATACATATGTATAAAATGGGCTGGAGTCCTCATAGCCATGAAGATAGGCATGAAAGCATTTGGGCATTGCCTAGTAAGTCACAGGACTCAGGTGTAGGGTTGACAGTGATGAGCTATAATGAGTACAGAATTCACTTGCCAGAATTTTAAGAGGTTCAGCCTGGTGGATTTTCCTGACACTCTCATTTTGAGAGAACTGGAGTGGCTGCCCATTCACTACTAGGTGCAGCTTTAAGGTGCTAGCACATACCTTTAAAGTCCTAAATGTTTGCCGTTTTACCTGTGTTACGTTTTTATATTTTGCTGGAAGCTGTCATTAGTAGTACTACTACTAGTAGTAATAGTGTTATTATTATTTTCTGAAGACAGCCATCATGGTCTAATCAGGGTCCACCAGCATTGATGCCTGCTCTGGATACCTCACACTAGGCTGAGTCTGTGAGCCATCATTTAAATTTACCAGAATGCCCTGGAGTAACATTGCACTGGGTGCTCTGCAGCATTGCATGAACTTAAAATGCAAAGCTCTCAGCCGTCTTTGGAGTACCTCTACTGTCACCATCACTTATAGAGGACTATGTCAGGGCCTCCTTGAACTTGGAGCTGGTCCAGTACCAGGCTCTCATTACTGTCTGCTTACCTCCTGCTGTGCTCATGGTTGGCCATGGCTGTGCTGCTTTATGACTAGTGAATAGCTGCAATAAATTCTGAACTGCAAGAACTTTCAGAACCCACTGCAGGAAGCAAAACGGATACACTTTTGCCAGCGGGAGTCTGGACCTGTACAGTTTGCCTTAAGAATCTCTAGCAAAACAGTGAATCAAGCTGATGTCTGAGGTTGGCTCTGAGAAAAGTGCTTCTACTTTGATAAAGCCAGAAATGATTTCTGTCTGGGAAAAGAGAAATACCCCAGACACTGCCAATATATACCTCTGGAAGAGATGAAGGATAAAATCAGAGAAGCATCTGGTTGTCATCATACACCAGCTTTTCTGGAGTAGGTTTTTTTTTGTTTTTTTACAAGGCAAAATTCCATTCTTCTGGACCCACTTGTATTCTCCAGCTTTTTAGGGAGTGCAGCCACATCCCCCCTCCCTCCCTTCCTCCACACACACAAAAATTTAAAATACCACAGTAGCACAGCCAGGGTGGCCAAAAGCCCATTTTCCATAATGCCTTTCAGGGGAAACTTATTGAAGTGATATTTTCTCAACAACCCAGAATTCCCAAACACACAAATAAAATCCTGCTTTCCACAAATCTCACATACACTTTTTGAAACCTCCTGGAAAAGACTATGCTTAGTTATGTGTTGGATGAAAACCATTTGGTGACAGACTATTGATATATGGCCCTTTGTTGTTATATTACTACAGAATGCCTGTGCGGAACGGTAACAGTATATTGCAAAGACCATGCTGCAGTGAATCTCTACATACTTTACATATAGAGACAAATTGCACCCTTGTGAGACCCCTGTTGGCGAGTTTGAAGCCTATGTGGGATGTTAGCATCCAAAATGCATATGTAAAGGGTTAATGTTTGAAAGGGCTGTAGAACTGCTGTGATGTCATGTACTGTACTCTGTGGCAGTTATTTCAGTTGGTTCAGTTATTAACAGTCTTGTGAGTGTGAACAGTTAGAGCAGCATGTATGTTGTATTGTGCTGCTGTCTGGGCCTGATCAGAGTCAGCATATCAGCCAGTCTGTAAATGTTAGTTGTCTGTAACAGGTTAATCTATGTCAGATGCTTTAGCACAGGGGTCTGCAACCTTTAAGACAAAAAGAGCCACTTGGACCCGTTTCCAAAGGGGAAAAAAAAACTGGGAGCCGCAAAACCATTGCGACATTTAAAACAAATATAACGCTGCATATATTGTTTCTTACCTTAATGCAATAATAATAAATAACGTATAGGAGCCAATGGAAAGTATAATTAGTAAAAACAACAAGAATAAGTTCTTACTTTTTTGCATTGACTCAGGGGCGTACCCAGGATCAAAACTTTGGGGGGGGGGCAAGCCATGGTCGTTCAGGTTGTGACATTTCAGCACGGAAAGGCGAATGAAACCAAAATTTTAGGGAAATTATATATAATTATAGCAGTGCTTTATTACAGTAGTTATTACAATTATTTGCTTGTTTTTAAAAATTTTTTATTCTAGTTACATGTCTTATACCAGGGGTGGCCTACTCCCAGGAAACTGTGATCGACTTTCAGCAGTGATCTACCCCCGTTTTTTGGGGTTCAGCTCAAAGTTGTTTGGGGGGGGTGTGGTGGGTGGGAGAGAGGGCTTCCCCCTCTAAGATAGGTTGGCAAGCGAACTAAGAAAGAAAGAAAAGGGGGGGGGGATTTGTTTTAGAAAGGGAGAGGGAGGGACACAAAGGGAAAGAGAGAAAGGAAGAGACGGGGTAGAAAACAGATGGGGGTGGGAATGGAAAAGTGGGGTGGAAAAATATAAATTGGGGGTGGGGTGGGTTGGGGAGAATATCTATTAAAAATATGTAGTAGTTTAAAAAATAAAAATAAAGGGGGAAAATCTTTTTCTTCTTTTTCCTTTTTTTGAAAACAAAAACAAAAGGGGAAGAGAAAAGAAAAAGGGGGGATAGAGGGAGAAAAGGGTAATCTTTGGTGGCATAGTTGAAGTCAACATAGTGGAAGTGAACCAACATGACATTGGCAGGTTTGAAAACCATGGTGTCCACAATATCCTCTCTCCTGGGCCCTACTGCCTGGTCAGGTACCATCCTATGCACAGCATCCACAGCAAGCTCGAACTTGGAGCTCAAGGTTTTAAAAATCCCCTCAAATGTGTTTCCATTTTTCACCTTCACATCACATGTGGACCCCACAACTGCTGTCAGGAAGTGCAGCATTCGGGAATTGTTATAGACACCCTCAACAACGGGAGACTGCGGAGGTCCTTTGCCTGTGCTCTGGCCCCTTGTGCCGATTCCTCCCGGGGGGCCTCCCCCTCCGCTACCGGGGGTGCCACCGTTGCGGCTCTGGCTCCTCCCGTAGCCCCGGGGCTGAGGCTGCCGTTGGGGCTGGCGGGGGTCGGGTTGGCGGCAGCGGCTACCGCAGTGGCCGGGGGAGGCGGCATCGGCGTGGTGGGTGGCGGGGGAGCCAGGTTGAGGAGAGGGCGGCGGGAGCGGCTGCTTCAACATGGCGGTGGCGAAAAAGGGCTGGACGCCGCAGGCTTAACCCACCCTCGTCAGAGCATGTGCTCGCGCGAGGCCGTTAAGCAAGAGAGGAGGAAGAGGAGAGGAAGCCGAGAGTGAAAGGGCCCCCTCCCTCCACGGCAAGTGCGAACGCGCACGCACTTCTCAGGGCGCCGCTTTGGCGCAGCCTGACGAGGGGAAAAGGAAAGGAAAAAAAGATTGGGGCGGGTGAAGAAAAGGGACACAAACCGGTCCACCGGCTGAGGCGAGGGAGGGAGGGCGGGCCTGCGTCCGCCTCAGAACTAAGCTGCCTCCGCCGTGCGCTCCTGTTGCTGGCCCAGAAGGGGAAATGGGCAGGCTTGCAGTCGCGGAAAGGGGGAGGGGTAAAAGACGCGGAAGGAGGGGGGAGAAAGAGAGAGACACACAAACGACCAAGAAAAGGGTAATAATAAAAATTCAAATAGAGTGGCTGCAGCAGCTGTGGGGGGGTGTTTGTTTGTTTTTCGTTTGTTTGTTTGTTTGTTTTAAAAATGGGATTTCCCCCCTTGGATTAAAAAAGGAGGGGAGGAAGAAAAAGAGGGGGGTGGGAGAGCAAGGCAAAAAGCCAAAAACAGGTTTGGGGGGGGGAATCGCGGCAGGCACTGCAGCGCGCCGGTCTCGGGGCTCAGGCCCCCCGAGCCGCCCTTGGGGCCGTCGTTGAGCACGTACACCGCCTGCAGCAAGCGCTGGCGAAGCACCGGCCCGTTGCTCTCTGGCAACACCTCGGAGCCCGGCGGCGGCGCAGAAAGCGCCTCGGTGCCGCCGCCGGGCTGCTCCGATGAATCCCCGCCGTTCACTCCCGCTGCAGGGGGCAGCTGGGGCTGTTGCTCCGCGGGCGCTACAGCTGGGACGGTGCTGCCGTCCGCCGGGTTCTCCATGGGGCGAAAGCGGGTGACTGCGCCTGGGGAAGTCGGCGAAGGGAGCCCCCGCCCTCAGGGCGCGAAGGAGGGAGGAAGGCTCATCCCGCCGGGCCAAAACAAACTTCGCCGCCGCGCCGGAGGTGGGAGAAGAGAGATGAAAAGGTCGGCGACGCCTTTCTCCCGTCAGCGCGGCTCGCCTCGAGTGCAGGAAAGCTGCCTGGAAAGCTTCCCGCAGGGTTGCTGGCAGCGCCTGGTGCGCGGGCCGGTTCTTGCCCCCTGCCGATAACCATTTAATTATTATTGAAAGGGCATTGAAAGGGGGCATGCCGGAGCCGCGGCAAACCTGTCAGAGAGCCGCATGCGGCTCCGGAGCCACGGGTTGCTGACCCCCGCTTTAGCAACTAAAAGAAACATCCACCTGCATTGTATATACTGTATATTTAATCCACAGCTGCAAGTACACTAAGTAAAAGTTACGTGTTCTTTAAACTTTAAACGAGTGTCTTGCGTAGTTTTTATAAAAGGGTAAAAGGTAAAGGACCCCTGGACGGTTAAGTCCAGTCAAAGGCGACTATTGGGTTGTTGTGCTCATCTTGCTTTCAGGCTGAGGGAGCTGACGTTTGTCCACAGAGGGACACCGTGACGGAAACCAGAGCACACAGAAACACCATTTGCCTTCCTGCTGCAGCGGTGCCTATTTATCTACTTGCAGTGGCATGCTTTCGAACTGCTAGGTTGGCAGGAGCTGGGACAGAGCAACGTGAGCTCACCCCGTTATGGGGATTCGAACTGCCAACCATCTGTTTTTTTGTTTTTTTTATAAGAATTTATTGGTTTTCCATAAAAATGACAAACATAAAAACAATACAAACATACAAATTACAAAAAAGTGCACATACTACAAAAAATCAAACAGAGAAAAAAAGAAAACATACAAAATATAAAAAATACATAAAACACCTATTTAACTATCTTAATCTTATTACAAATCTTATTCAAGGGACTTCCTCCGTTCTCTCTTCTGCGTTCAGTTCTAATTTACTTTAGTAACTTTGTAACTACTTTAACAATCATTCACCATTATTCTTCATCTTCAAATAACATCTTATCTTATCTCTATAAACTTATTTATACTCATAACTTCTAATATAAAAAACAAAATCTTAACTTCTTATTTACTATTTTAACCTAACATTACATAGCTATCGCCTATTATATTCCCTGATTTCACTTCAAATGTCCAACTTTTCACGATGTTTCAAATAATCCTTAAATTTCTTCCAGTCTTCTTGCACCTTCTCCTCCCTCTGGTCTCGGAGCTTCGCGGTCAGTTCTGCGAGTTCCATATAATCAATTAACTTCATCTGCCAGAACTGCCAACCTTCTGATCAGCAAGCCCAAGAGGCTCAGTGGTTTAGACCACAGCGCCATCCGCGTTATAAGAGGGAAAAGAGAACTAAAGGGTCAAGCAGTCCAGGCCTGCCTTCTGCATACTCTGTAAATGGGAACTAAATTCTAATTCCCACAGGTTACCCATTGCTAGAAATGGAGGGGAAGTATTTCCTTCTTTACATCACTGTCCCCAATATGAGCACTTCACATTTGTGCCTAGGAGTGAATGTAAATGGATGCATTTCAGAACACCCAAAGGTTGCAGTACAGAATGGCAATGGATTTGCTTTCCAAAATTCTCCTCTGCTACAAATGTCCATGGCCTGTTGTCAAGCAATTCTCTGAATGCTTGTAACTTAGATCTGTCTTAGAAAACTAATTACCGTATATTTTATTTGAGTATTTGATATCTGTGATTCAGTATTTGACTGTATTTGACAGCTCGCTTGCTATTTCACAGCTAGCTATTGTTACTCACACCCCAATCTCTGAGCAGTGAGATGCTTCAGGAATGCCTATGCCCACCCAGAGTTCAGTTTCCTTGGCATGAAGGTTTAAATGAAAGCCAGTGGAGACTGTGGTGTCTTCAGGATATATGGTTTAAGTTACACATATATAGAAGCATAGCATAGGATAGAGGGGCTCACAGCATTAACACTTCACAAATCTTGCCATTTTTGGGTTACCAACCAGGGAGATCCCCAAGTCATAGCCTTGGATCCAGCACAGAGTGTCTCCAGCTTCCAGCATCAGCCAAAACTCTTCCTCCAACAATAACTCCCCTGACCAGGGCTGGCCCACCCATAAGGCAAGGTGAGGCAACTGATCCTGATGTCAGTCTTCCTGCCTTGTTCCCAATGTCAATATTCTCTCACCCCTTCTTCCCTGGTGGAGAGGGGGGCACCATGTAGGGGTCTGCCTCAGATACAATGTCTTGGGCTGCCCCTGTCCCTGTGCTATTCTTCTCCATCCTAGGATGATGTGGCTTCCAGCCAGGTGAGGGTGGTGAGGGACCCCCAAATCTATAACAGTATGTTGTAACAGTTACCAGATTCTCTTTCTCTAGGAAACACTTTCCACCTTGAATTCTTTGCCAAAGAACCTCAGCATATGGCCGAGTGGAACACCTTATCAGCGGTGCACATTCATTTTGTAGTGAATGACATTTTGAACTGCATGATGGGGCTCAGTTTTCATACATTACAAAATGCTAACAATAACAAATGGGCATGAATGAGGCAAATTTTCATTATCACATACATACTGACTCCTCATTCATTTGGAGGGGTTACTTACCTTATCTGGTGGCAGCAGAAATCCTTTCAGCAACTGTCACCTGGAGGCCACCATTTCTAAATCACAGAATAACCTAAACATTGCGGCAATATGTGTCTGTGGGGTTTTTTTTAGGGAGAGGGCTTTCCGCCCCTTTTTTTGGTAGCTATCACAATTTGATTTTCCACTAATGCCCTGGAACAACAGCAGGTTTTCTCTGAAATAAAAAAAACCAAATAAAATAAAATAAAGGATTTAATAAATTAATAGTGATTAATAGTGGAATGTATGCAAATCTAATAAATGGGGTGTTTGTTAACAAAAATGAATTGAATTATTAAATTTACCACAAAAATCTTGCACAACCTTATACATGTGAGACACCGGTGGGGGTTCCCCATCACTTATTGTAAATTGAGAGGGTAGCCTGGAAAGCGAACAGCAGTCCCCTTACTTAGGCTGAATATTACAGACAAAGTTTAATAGTGAGTGTGCAAGCTCTTTTCCAGGGAAGCTTGTCATTAGGCAGCTATTTAGCATTTGACAGTATTTGTTAGCTGACATGTAATGCTGTTGTTTTATGACCACATTGGATTGATGCCATACAGTGGTAATTAGTCCTGGACAGCTGACAGCTGGAGGAGGATATCTGTTTGAAGGGCTATCCAGTCCAAGTCCAGTTTAAATATAAAGATAAGGTTTCCTAACAAGGGAGGGCAGCAGGGACCTTGAAATTGCCCATCAGCATTGAGCAGCTGGGCAGCAAGCAGAGCAGGCACACAGGTCACCTGATAACCTTCTTATTTGATATGGTGAGATGTATTATATTCCTACTTCAATTACAGTAATTAATTCTAAATTTCCATTCATATATATAAATTAGCATGTGCAAAAGTTATGCAAATTAGTGCCCTGCTTTCTCTTTTTTGGAAAGATGATAGACAGTACTTCCTCCTTCTTGACAATGGGTAAGTGACCATCCTACTGGAGGAATTCTGCCTGGAGAATCCTGTGATTCTACAGGTGAGCACTAGTAAATCCAAGCTACAGGAGCATAGCCAACACCAGCCAAAGACCTATTGGTGGTTTGGGGACGATACGATGGGCTTAGCACCAACATTCCTTATTCCTTATTAACCAAGGAGTTTCATTGTGCAAGATGTAGATGCTTGACTCATTTTTGCATTTTATTACTGTTGGAAAGAAGTTGGATCAACTGTCTTGACTGAATGGTTTTGCCTCCGGGTGAACTCATGCAGCTGAATGAGCTCAATAAAATATATATGGAATGGGCCTCGAGAAACAGTGTCATGGGTTTCCACCAGTTTCTACAAGGGCTTTTCCCTGGAGTAGGTGTTTGCACAAGCACAAAAGAAGCAACAGCATCTACAGAAGGTCACCATGATGTGGCAATTCAAGTAGGGCAAAAACCAAGACCATGTTGATGCACAGACCAAGACCTTTGTTGCTCCTTCAGGCCCTCTCCAAGTCTTGAAGTTCCTTGGTTTTGAGAAGAGCCAAAATGATGACTGGAGGGGAGGGGACACAATTCTCAAGGAGATTATCCTAACTCCAGTTTGATTACACAAATTGCCAATTTTTCTATTCCTGTTTCTAAACTCTTGGTCTGCTTGTGGATAATCTGCTAGTTAGGGGAGTAAAAGAACAGGAGAACATTGGTGGCAGAAACCTTTTGACCCATGTTGTATGGGAGTTGTAGTCCAGCATTGCAACATCAGGAAAGCCACAGGTTCCCCAGCCCTGAAATAATAGTTGTGCTTGGTAGTTTCAGACCTAAAAAATCCAGAGCATTCAGGTACTGGTTTTGGAAAGCTGACACTTCCCATTATTATTGTCACACTAACATTAATTAGCAGAACATGGGAATTAGGGCACAACCCACAAGGAGGGTTTTCAAGGCAGGGGCGTAGCGAGCCACTTGGCTGCTGGGGGCGGCAAGCCAAGCGGCGGCCCTGGGGGTGGGGCGTCGCTCCGTGCGCATGCGTCATGACATCACGACGCATGCACACAGAGCAATGCCCCCGCACAGACATGCACTGGTTTTCTTTTCCTTTCCCTTTTTTTTAGGGTTTGCTTTCTTAAGCGCTGGCCTGGGTGGCGGAGCTGCAGAAGCGATGGGCGGGCCAGCAAGGAGGGGTGACAGGCTGGCTTGACACCCCTCCTCGCTGGCCCGCCCCTTGCCTCCGCCTGGGCCAAGCAAGCCAGCTGCTGCCGCACCGCCGCCACACGCCGCGCAATCGGCTTTGGAGGCGCCGATCGCGGGGGCGGGGTCCCGCCCTGAGTGTCACCCCCCCCCCAGGGCACTGCCCGGGGCGGCCCGCCCCCCACCCACCCCTTGCTACGCCCCTGCTTCAAGGCAAACCATATTGATACTGGTAGCTGTTAAAGGGCTCAACATATAATGTTGTTTTACCTTGCATTGCAATTGTTGTGATGTTCTTTACAAAAAAAAACAGTCTTGAGTAAAAGGTAGAAAGATAGGGATATAAAATACACAAATGCAAATTTTTAAAGTCTTCCCTATGGTGCTAGATAGGCAGCAGACAAGAATTTAGGGCAGTGTGAGTGGCATGGACACACTGGGTGTGCAACCAACGAGGGCACCTTCTCAGAGTCTGGGAAGAGCTTGCCCAGTTCAAGAAAGAGGCATGAGGGTTCTGGCATGGTCCCAGAGTCCTCCTTCCTTCTTCCCAAAACTGGGCAAGTGCTTCCCAGGCTTTGGGAAGGTGCCCTGCTTTGCTACACACCTAGGACCCTTCCAGAGCCTCACACCTCCTTTCCAAAGCCCACTTGTAAGCTAGCGTCACGAGGGCTGGGGGGAGGGCATCAAAATGGTCTTGCACAGGGCAGCATATTACCAAGGCTGCTTCCAACAGTCTAAAGGATTTGCAAATTTAAGATTGCTTCTGAAAAAGGAACTTCTGGCCCAAAAGGTTATGCGGTAATAAATATTACTTGTTGGCACTTTTGAGAACCAGATTCTCTCTTTTTTTTCTCCCCATTTTTCTTAGAGGCCCACCAGAAGACATTTTGCTTGAGGTTCCCTTCAAATTTGGAGCCAGCCCAGCATAGTTATAGCCAGATACCATCCATAAATCATTTCTGCAACTAGTGAAACAGTCCTGCCATGAAATTCCTGTTGTTTGGGATAGTAAGGGCTATGTCATTCATGCAGAGGAGAAAGATTTCAAAACTCTGAATTTGCCTTTAGTGTTTGTTTGTTTGTTTGTTTGTTTGTTTGTTTGTTTGTTTGATGCATTCATATCCTACCCTTTTCTCCCCCACAAAAGTTCTGCCCCCCCAACAAAGTCCACCTGACACCCCCCCCAACAAAAATCCTGGCTATGCCCATGCTGCAGACACCCGACATATGGCTTCCCCCAAAGAATTCTGGGCACTGACATTTTGTTAAGGGTGCTGGGGACTTTATCTCTGTGAGGAGTCAACTACAATACAAATATTCTTGTGCCAGGGAAAGCAACATAATTGCAACATAACTTAAATGTGCATTAAATGTATCAGGTGTATGCAACTTGGGTGGCAAAGCACAAAGAAAGTCCCAGATTCAATTCCGAGCATTTCCAGGTAAGGTTGGAAAAGACCCCTGGCTGAAACCCTGGAGAGCCGCTTGTACTCAAACAATAAGACCAGGGACCACAAAACAGCCCAATGAGGACTGAGCATGCTCAGTAGCCACAGAACACTGAGTGTCTGTTGGGGTGGGGGAGGAAGGGGTATCATGGAAGAGGACATGGCTGAATGGATGGAATCCTGAATAGGAGCAATGCATGCTGCAACATTTTGTTGCAGGTCCTACTTTTCTCTATTTTACATTCTACTTAGGCCTGTTCCAAGTTGCGACAGCAGCAAACCTGGAAGTAAACACCGGGTTTGCCACGATTCGCGCATGCGCAGAAGCAACTGTCGCCATCTGCACATGCGCAGAAGCGGGCTGCTGCTGAATGCACTTGAGCACAACGGCGCTTCTACCAGCAACCCGTTTCGCCATAAGGACGGGCCTCCGGAACGGATTGTGGTTGTGAGTAGAGGTTCCACTGTATGTCTGCTTATGGTATCCTCTCAGTACTTCAAGACCAGAGGAAGACATACATAATAAACTGCCCAACTGCATGTATGGATGTGCATGAGTTTCAATGAGCTTTCTTACAACAAGAGCTAAAATGTGTCTCTACCTAAACATGCAAAACATACTATGGACTCTTTTCATGGTTTCTCCTGGGACATCCACATCAATTTTCACTTCCAATGTAGTTTCTTAACAATAATAATAAAAACCCCAATGGAGTTAAATCAGGTCTTCAATTACACCTGGGCTTAATCCTGTTTTTTCAGCTACGCTTAACCTTGGGACATGTGAAGGGAGCTAAAAGTGCCTTGGAGCATGTGCACACTGCCTTAGCAACCACAACCAGCCTCAGGACAGCTGATGAGATTACATAAACCACCAAGGAGAAGCTTCCAAGTGGAACTGAGCCCAAGCTCATTCCAGTTTAGAAAAGAATCACTCCAGGAAAAGTTGTTTTTGTGGTTGGCCCTTTTACACGGGGAGCTTTAAAAAAAAATTTTTTTTTTCAAGGTGCTTGCAAAGAACTTGGATAAACAAGTCCCTTTGGTTGGATGCATTTGGGACAGGGTGAAAAATTGGTTCTAAACGGCAGTGGGGAGAGATGGAGGTATGGAAGTGTGGTATCCAGCATTTGTGGAATCTTCACTTTTGTGGAATGTTCCTGAATGACATTTCGGCACAAACATAAAAAAAGACTGCCAAGATCTCTTCACAAAAGCACATGAGATTAACGATGGATAAAGCTGTGTCAGCAGCAAAGAAATATGAACCTTGTTATAGTCCTTGGGCTTTTTATATCAGCACACGGGCAGAGGAAATGCTTCTCGGTCACATTCGATTGGTTTGTTTCCAGCTCAGCTTTAATCAGAGTAGACCCATTGAAATTAATGGGTGAAAGCTAGCCATGCCCACTAGTTGCGATGCGTCTACTCTGAGCAGGGTTATGATGGATACAATCCCTTATTTTCTCTGCTTCATGCAGTAATCATGTTACATCTCTTTGTGATTCTCTTCACTTATTTCCTAGATTGTTTCATATAAAGTTTAAACTGCTACTATTCACATTTAAACCGGGGGCCAGCAACCTGCAGACCAAGAAACACATCTGGCCTTTGGCCTAATTTCATGTGAATGGAGGGAGTCCAAAGAGAGAGGGGAGGGAGTAAAAGAAGGAGGAGCAGAGGAAAGCCATTTACAAGTGACCAGTTCAGATCTCTGGTATGACAGCAGTGCCATATTTCCACACAAGCTACAGAAACTTGTGTTTATGGCCTCTAAAACAGACATTATCATTTTCATTGTCCTTTCTGTTCAAATAATAAACTTTCTGTGGGGAGGAATTTGTTTTTATTATTACTTTTTACATTTACCTTTATTACTGCATTTTATTATTACGTAATTACCTTTCCTCCAAGGAACTCAAGGTGGCCACATATGATTCCTGCCCTCCCCATTTTATTCTCACAAGAACCCTGTGAAGTATGTAAGGCTGCGAATCAGTGACTGGCCCAAGGTCACCCAGTGAGGTTCACCATGACTGAGTGAGGATTTGAATCCAGGCCTCCCAGGTTTGTGAACCTAGGTGTCCCACCCCAGGCAATTCTCAATAATGTTCTGGAGCAACCGGTTGTTAGGTAGGGTAAGCGACATAGTAAATAACAGACAATACCCATTTTTGCACACATTATATCATTAGTAGTAGTCACTTGTTACCTGTGTCTCCAGGTGGTTGCATTTAAGAACGTAAGCATAAATATACCGTACAATTAAGAATTAATATAAAACATTACCGTTCTCCTACAAACATCTACAATATATACACAGAGATATATATATATATTATTTGAAGAGGTCACATTTCAGCATTTTAAATGTTCAAAAATTGAAAGGCACCATGTACACACACGCTGTCTGTGTGTGTAAAAAAAACAAAACCACACACAGGGTAAAGGGATGGGCAGAGGCCTCTGTCAGCAACATTAACCCTCTCCACCAGGCTGCAGACGACCCAGTCTTCCATTCAAGGGTGGAATTTTAACAAGCAGCACCTGGCAGGTCCCTTTAGCATAACCAAGCCCTTTATGGTTTTACACACCTTGTTAAATTTAGCCAGGCACATCAGTTTACTTATTGCTCCTAATGATTAAGCATTTTACAGATATTTTTTCCATACAAACTGGAATGCGAGCAGGCCCAACACATTTTGCGCAAGCGCGTGTGCACATATTCATTGGCCAAAGATATGCCAGGCCCTTGATGTAATATGTGGACCTCTCTGTGTATCCTTTCTAAGTCGATGCCCGTGAAAACAATGGACAGGATTGAAAGCGCCATGTCATGCTCTAGCAAGCATTCTCAACCAGAATCATCACTCAGGGAAGCACTGAGAAAGAGGCAATGAATTGGAGATGATATGCCTCTCCCTGACTACCAACCAACGGCCTGTTTTGAGGAGTGATAGAAGGGGGGATACTTTCCCCCACCACTTTTCTCAGCCCCAAATCATGGGATCGACTTTGGAATAGCTATGCTTCCTTGCTGCCACTCCTGAAAGCTATTCGATGCCTGCTAAGATGGAGCAAGTGTGTTTCCTCCACCCACCCCAGGAACCTGGGTCTGCTTGGCAGAATTTTTAATATATATATATATATATATATATTATTTATTATTTTTTTCTTTTTTCCTTTATAACAACCAAATAAAATTTCTTCATCACATATATCTTTGCTCAAATTGAGCTTTGACTTCCTCCCATCCCCCTCTCTGACTTCCATATATGTAATCACTTTTATCTTAGCATTTCTAAATCACCCTATTTTACCTTATCTCCATACTTTAAAAGCTTACTTCTAATATTTATAAACAGGTATCAAATCATAACCTAATAAAATATTGTAAATCAATCCCGCAAATGTTTTCAAATGTTTACAATGTTCCTTCATATATTGTACAAATTTACTCCAGTCCTTTTCAAACAGTTTGTCACGCTGGTTTCGGATTTTCCCCCGTCAGTCTCGCCAGTTCGGCATATTCAATCATCTTCATCTGCCGTTCTTCCAATGCTGGAAGTTCCTGCTGTTTCCATTTCTGGGCTAAAAGTATCCTTGCTGCAGTGGTAGCATACATAAATATATTTATGTCCTTTTTTTGCAGAATTTGAGGAAGAAACAAACAAAATCAAACATTACAGTCTCCTTTAATAATGTTGATGAATGATCTTTGAGATTTTCTGATATTTCAAATTGCTATGACTTTGTTGAATTGTATTAATCATTTTGATGAATTAGCATACCCTCCAACAGTTCTCCGATGAAAATAGGGACATCCTATTCCATTATTATTATTATTATTATTATTATTATTATTATTATTATACCCCACCCACCTGACTGGGTTGCCCCAGCCACTCTAGGTGGCTTCCAACATATATAAAAACAAAATAAAGCATGAAACATTTTTTTTAAAAAAACTTCCCTATACAGGGCTGTCTTCAGATGTATTCTAAAGGTTGTATAGTTACTTATCTCCTTGGCTTGGGGGGCTCTCATGACTCCATACCCTCCAACATTTATCCAATTAAAATAGGGACATCCTAAAGAAAAATGGGACATCCCAGAATCAGATCAGAAACCGGCTTCTTTAAATCTAGGACTGTCCCTGGAAAATAAATAGGGACACTTGGAAGGCCTGGAATTTGTTGTTTGCTTCATTTATACGTTATTGTGTTTGATGCAATTGCATTGTTTGCTGTTTTTTAATCCCTTTGTGATTATTGTGAGCTGCTTTGAGCTCAATATTTGTTGTTGGAAAAGCAGAATAGAAATATTAAATAATAAAAAAATCCTTTCTATCCTCCCCCACATTCTGAATGGAGTATTTGGAGTGGGAAGCAGGCTAACCAACTTTCGGTCAAGACTGTCACACGTTAGGTGGTGACCAAGATGTAGAACCGATGGGTGGAGTTGTGCAAATGAAGGACTGAGATGACACACCATTCAATAGAAGAGTTGGTTCTCACAGAGCGCTGCTAAGAAGACCTCTGGAGCAAGAAAATATACAGGCTGCAATTGGCAAGACCGTTGAGCCAGAGGAAAAGCCCGCCCCTGTCAATAAATTGAGGCTGAGACCAATCTGACCCCCACTAGTGTTCTTGAGGAAACGGCTTTACTCTCATACATACCGGTAGAAAGGAATGGCTGACGTTCACTCTTGCACTGCTCCCATTCATTTCAATGAGACAGGTGCAGGGAAATTTCCGAGGGACTCATGCTCCATAATAATGGGGAGGGGAGGAACTTGAATTTCTGGCTCAGGAATCAAAATATCATAGATTAGCACCGTAGGATTTATTTTCAGGGGGGCAGGCATTATGTTGGGGGGGGCGCTAAACCTATGACTAGCACTGCCTATAGCTATACCCCGCCTCCTGAAGCTCCCATCTCACAGCCACCCGTCCCAAATATGTTTGCTTGAAATAGGTTTTTCTCCCAGCTCAGGAAGTATTCTGCCTTGCCCCGAAGCAGCTGCGTTTATTGACAATATTCTATGACCACCCCATCCCTAGGAAGTTTATGAGTACTCCCTAAACATAGCAGCTCAGCCGGTGATTGCCATGATAGCGGCAGGCAGGCAAGATCTCAGAGGGCCTAGACCTAATCTATCATCCCATTTCAGTGAATTAAATCACTATGCAGAAAAAAATGGTGTCTGAAGGTAGTTCTGCTGTAATGGGTTCATGGAAACCTTTTGCGAGGGGGTTGCGCCGGGAGGCAATATCTAGGACAGGGATAATGTATGAAAAATTCTGTGCATTATTCCATATTAGGGCTTTCCACCAAGCATACCAAGTAAATATTCAGCTGCCTGCTGCTCCCATCAGTCTCTGAACTTTGGAGCCTATGGGAGTATGTAAGGTTTTTGGTTTCTTGTCAAAACGACATAAAAGAATTTCATGTCCACAACTCTTAGAATAACATAGGAATATGTAGTACCTTCATGTTATTGCATATTTATTTGACTTGTATCACTACCACCACCTCCATGGCTCTGGGCAGCTAAAATGCATATTAAAACCACAAAACCCCTTTAAAATATTGCAATGAAGCCCTTATCCCTGCCCACCAAAACCAACTGCATTTTTTAAAAGTATAATATACAGATGATACATAAAACCTTTGAAGAAACTCCTGGTGGATGAGTGTGAGAAAAATGTGTCCTTTCCACCCTCCTGTCCTTTAATCCCTGGCCCTCTTGATTTATGATCCTCCTGCTGCTGATAGTGGTCAGTTTCTAAGGGCTACAGTTCCAGAGCTTACAACTACCTGCCAGCCACATTCTCTGGCATGGAAACCCCAGCTTTATCCTTAGATGCAATGTCTCGGTGCAGAGGGAGAAGCAGCCCAAAACCCCGCCACTGGCTCCTCCAGGTTTGAGGGGGCCAAGACAAGGAAACAATATTTCTCAATACAGTTAGCAGTTCAATCATATCTATTCCAGTGGGAGTTATTCCAAAACAACTGCAGCCTTCATTAATAGAACTGAAAAGAAGGGTGGCAATCATTCATTTAATCGAGAGGAGTGCCCAGGATCTGGTGCAAGATGTAAGCATTATCGAACTCCTTGGAAACAGTGGTTACAACACTATCAAATTCAAAATGTATGTGGGTGGAAAATTGCCCCAAAACTCCAGCACCATCATATTTAACTTCAAAGGAGGGGGGGATAAAGGGAGGGGATGGTGGGATTAGTTAAAAGGAAGTTTAAAGGAAGCTGAAAGGTACAATTAAGAGGACAAAATCCCTTTACGACGCTTGAAGGATACTTTATACAAATGCCATAATAGAAACTCAAATAAACGTGTCACATATTTTTAAATGTGCAAATAAGTCCAAAAGGGTGACAACATAGTGAGATGACAAATGAAATAGCAGAGAGAAAAGGAGGCTCTGCCATGCAAGAAATGATCCAAATGAGGGAAATGTAAATGACACCAGTCCCCACCATCCAAATGTGAAATAACAATGAGGCATGCAAAGATGGAATTTGGGAGGAAAACTTTGCTGATTTTTTAAAAAAGATTTAAAAAATAAATAAATACGAGGGTTGTATCCAGTGCTGGTCTTACTCCAAGCAGGCCTACTGAAATTAACTGATCTAAGTTAAAGGCAGCTGGGCTCAGTGGTAGAGCAGAAGGGGCCAGGTTTGATCCCTGACATCTCCAGGGCTCCTGTCTTAAACACTAGAGAGCTGCTGCCAGTCAGTGTAGACAATACAGAGCTATGTGGACCAAAGAGCTGACTTTGGTACAAGGCAGCTTCCTATGCAGTTGGTCATGTCCATTAATTTTAATGGGTCTGCACTGACTAGGACTAGTATTGGTTACCAATCCCGGAGTCCCGGCACTGTCCCCACCCCCACTTCAAGTGTTAGTCAGAACATGGGAAGCTGCCTTATACTGTATCCAATCTGACTATTTGTCTGTCTACCCCAGTATCGTCTACTCTGGCTGGCAGCAGCTATGCAGGATCTTAAGCAGGAAAAGGTATTTCCAATCACCTGCTACCTGATTATCATCATCATCATTAGAAAAAGGTAAAGGACCCCTGGACAGTTAAGTCCAGTCAAAGGCGACTATGGAGTTGCGGCATTCATCTCGCTTTCAAGCCAAGGGAGGCAGCATTTGTCCACAGACAGCTTTCTGGCTCATGTGGTTAGCATGACTAAACCGCTTCTGGCAAAACGGGACACCGTGACGGAAACCAGAGCTCACGGAAATGCTGTTTACCTTCCTGCTGCAGTGGTACCTATTTATCTACTTGCACTGGTGTGCTTACAAACTGCTAGGTTGGCAGGAGCTGGGACAGAGTAACAGGAGTTCACCCCATCATGGGGATTCGAACCACTGACCTTCTGATCGGAAAGCCCAAGAGGCTCAGTGGTTTAGACCACCGCGCCACCCGCGTCCCTTTACCTTTATCATCATTAGTATTTTAATAGGTATTATTTATTAAATTTGTATACCGCCCTAAACCAGTAGATCTCAAGCAGTTCACAACATAAAATCCATACACACACACACACGTATGTATATATATATATCAGAAAATACATAATAAAAACAAAGACAACCTAAAGGTGCATAATGAAGGTGCCAGCTGAACCTCCCTGGGGAGCACATTCCACAAAATGGGAGCCACTGCAGAAAAGGCCCCTTCTTCCAGACCTCACCTAATCTTTCTAACTAGCAATTAAGGGGAATGAACCTGGGATATTCTGCATGCAAAGCATGGCTCCTCCTTCCACAACTCCACTCCCCCCCCCCAAAAAAAACCCACAGGGGGTCCCAACAACCCATCTTGGAAACCTGAATTCTAGTCCAGCTTCCTGTCTCCAACTGTGGCATGTCAGATTATCTTGAAGAGCCCACAAGCAGGGCACGAAGACCACGATCGCTCCCCGTTGCTTCCCTTAGCCTTAAAGGGCTACTTTATTTATTGCTGGTCCACTTCCACATCCAATTTCGCATTTAACAGCATCAACGCATTCCAGGCTAAAAGGTGTTCTGTGCAACATTCTGTGTAAACGCCCCTGGGCATTTTTCAGTCCGGGGGAAGCTTTATGCCATAATAAATAAATAAATAAATAAATAAATAAAAATGGTTTGTTTTGAAGGTGCCGCCAGACTCTTTTGTTGATTTTGCTGCAACAGCGTTAGCCCTCTGGAAACTGAGTGCTGCTAGGAAGGACTGGGGGGGGGGGAGGAATTGCTTTTCCCAGTCGTTGTTAAAGCTCATCCTGGAAAAGAAAGATGAATTTAAATGGTTTCCGGCATAATGTTCTGCAAAAACAAGAAGCTACTTATTAAAACATGTGATCAGTCCACGTGCTCCTTTTTAAAACTGGAAAAGAAGGGAGATTTTATTCAACTCATATTGTACTGCCGCCCATCACTTTGTGTAACCTAAAACTTTCGCTAAGAAGTCGTTTAAGATATCATTTAGATGCTTCTGTCCCTCATTACCTATTTTCAGAAGAGGGAAGGAGGTGGAGTTTTGTTCGATTTAATGAATCCCTTTGTGGCCACAGAGAGAAGCTAAAGGGTGTGTGTGTGTGTGTGTGTGTGTGTGTGTGTGAGAGAGAGAGAGAGAGAGAGAGAGAGAGAGAGAGAGAGAGAGAGAGAAGCATTTTAAAAGCTCTTTAAAATGTCAATTATTCCTTTTTGCATTGAACAAGTCTCGCCCTTGCCTTTGCCCTTCATTCCTGCCCGCTCACCCCCACCAGCTGAAATTATGTTTGCAGAAAACATAGGGAAAGTCAAACCTACAATAATAAAGGGGAAGATTACAAATACAATATCTTCCTTCCTTCCTTCCGTCCTTCCTTTCTCTCTCTCTCTCTCTCTCTCTCTCTCTCTCTCTCTCTCTCTCTCTCTCTCTTTCCTTCTTTCTGGTGTCAAAGTGTGACCAAAACTTAAATTATTAGACCCTAAATTCTTACAGCGCTCTCTCCAAAGATGCGGGTCATATTTCTGCTGCAAATCTATTTCTTGATTATGTTTTCAAGGACTTAAATCGTAAATTCAAACCTTCACACATAACATTTTTCCCCCACCTTTTTCTGGGAGGAGGGGGGTAAGAAATGGAGCGCAGGAGATTTATGTTTCCTGGAATAGTTAAATTCCCTGGAAGTTAACTCTAGAAAATGAAATTTTTCAGTGCATGGATTTGGGTTATTAATGAGGGGGAAATCCTCTAGATCATAAATTCATAATTTCAGGCCGATTTACATCTCTCTCTCTTTTCATTTTTATGCTTTGAAACCTAAGTAGAAGAGATTTCGACTGTAGTTGCACACCATCAGTCTCCCTGCCCCTTGGTACTTCTCGCAATGTCTGCACTTTCTAGTCATTTAAATGCGTGAAAACACTGCATACAAATTGCTTATCTATTATAGAATAGGAAAGAGAAGCTTTTATTCATAGCACCAGACCTTCCCAGAAATCCATGTTATTGTCCGTAATTCAAAAATAATTAAACTACTGGTAACTGGTGCCACTTTTGAATTTACGACGAAAAGAAGCCAGTTGCCGAAAACAGACCAGAAAAACACCTCTAACAACCCTTACCCTTCGGCTTCCCCCTACTCCAGATAGTCATTTAATTACATATACCGGTAGTGCAAACCTATGCATGTCTACTCAGAAGTAAGTCTCATTGTGTTCGGCGTGCACAGGACTGCAGCAGCTTCCCTATCTCCATATGTGCGTGTGTAAAGTTTGAAACAGTGGCGAATCCATCCCACAATCCAGTTAAATCAAAATGTTTGCATTTACGTCGAGTTAAGATGGTGGTTCAATTTATTTTGAGTATAAAATTACACTCCATCCACGTAATTTGGGTTCAATACCATTGAGATCGGGCTGGAAACTGCCCCCCTTTCCCTCTCCTTTTCTCCCCAAGTTTGAAATCCCACTTATTTTCTCTTCTCCCCTTTCCATGCTCCGATTTCTTCCTCTAGAAATGTGAGATTAAGGAACTGTAAATTACTTTACACACACACACACACACAAAGGAAGAAGAAGAAGAAGAAGAAGAAGAGTTTGGATTTGATATCCCGCTTTATCACTACCCGAAGGAGTCTCAAAGCGGCTAACCTTCTCCTTTCCCTTCCTCCTCCACAACAAACACTCTGTGAGGTGAGTGGGGCTGAGAGACTTCAAAGAAGTGTGACTAGCCCAAGGTCACCCAACATCTGCATGTGGAGGAGCGGAGACACGAACCCGGTTCCCCAGATTACGAGTCTACCACTCTTAACCACTACACCACACTGGCTTATATAATTTTGTATTTATTATGTATTTATGAAGAGGCAAGTGAAATGCTTTCCGTTGTTGTAGTTTCGCTATGATATTTTTGCATAGGATTTATGATTAATAATTTAGTGCAATAAAGTGAGAGGGGAAGGGATAGTATATGGGATGGGAGCTTTTTTCTTTTTTTTAAAAAAAAAAGAGTACAGGCTGTGTGTGAGTAAATGTTTCTGGTCTCTACGTGTTCCGAACTCCAGTCTTTGTAACAAGATTAGGTTCTTGATTGTGAATTTATTGATTCTTAAAACATTAAGAGCAGGGGCGTTTCTAGCCCCCTGGCTGCCAGGGGCGGCAAGCCAAGAGGCACCCTTGGGGGCGGGGCATTGCGGCATGTGCGTGCGTCATGACGTCATGACGCACGTGCACAGCGCGATGCCACACCCCTGGGGATGCCCCCGCAGGGGGAAAAAAGGAAAGCAAAGCGGGCGCTTGAACGCGCCAGCTTTGCTTCCTTTTCTCTCCCTTTTGGCGCCCAAAGGGGCGGCCGAAAGGGGGGGGGAGAAGCAAACAGGCGCGTTTAAGCGGCCGTTTGCTCCCCCCCCTTTCCCTTTTGGACGCTTCTTTCGGCGCTGGCTGGGCTGCGGCTCTGCAGCCCAGCCGGCACCGAAAGAAGCGACCGAAAGGGGAGAAAAGCGCCCGTTTGCTTCCCCCCCCTTTTCATTTTCGGACGCTTCTTTCGGTGCTGGCTGGGCTGCGGCTCTGCAGCCCAGCCAGCATTGAAATAAGCGTCCGAAAGGGGAGAAAAGCGCCCGTTTGCTTTCCCCCCCTTTTCACTTTCGGACGAAAGTGAAAGGGGGGGGGGAAAGCAAACGGGCGCTTTTCTCCCCTTTCGGACGCTTCTTTCGGTGCCGGCTGGGCTGCAGAGGCGCAGCCCAGCCAGCGCCGAAAGAAGCGTCCAAAAGGGAAAGGGGGGGGAAGCAAACGGGCGCTTTTCTCCCCTTTCGGCTGCTTAAACGCGCCTGTTTGCTTCTCCCCCCCCTTTCGGCCGCCCCTTTCGGCTCCGCAGCCCAGCCAGCGCTGAAAGGGGCGGCCGAAAGGGGGGGGGGAGAAGCAAAGCTGGCGCGTTTAAGCAGCCGAAAGGGGAGAAAAGCGCCCGTTTGCTCCCCCCTTTCCCTTTTGCCGCCGTTCGTTCCGTCGCCCCAGGAGCAGCAGCACCGCACACACTGTGCGCTGCTGCTCCCACGGCGACGGAGCGAGCGGCGGTGAGCAGGGTGAGCAGCGGCGGGTGGGGGTGTCAAGCGGCGGCCCCTCCCACCACTCCCCACGCACCACCGGTCACCCCGGGAGGAGCAGCGCTGCACGGACGGGGTGCTCGCTCGGCCGAGCGAGCACCCCGTCCGTGCAGCGCTGCTGCTCCCGGGGTGACGGAGGGAGCGGCGGCGCGTGGGAGTGACGGGAGGGGCCGCCGCTTGACACCCCCACCCGCCGCTGCTCACCCTGTCACTGGGGGCGTACCGCCCCTACCGCCCCTCCCCAGCGACGCCCCTGATTAAGAGTTTGTTTGACTAGATATTGGAAGCAAACAGGTCGGTTGATGTTTGAGAGCAATATTAGAGAGAGGGGGTGGGTAGGTAGGTAGGTAGGTAGGTAGGTAGATAGATATTTCTGGGTAGACTAGATGAGATCACAAAAATAATTCATTTTCACTGCGGTACAGAAATTTAATAAGCAATAATAACACTTGCAAAAAAACAACAACAAGAGAGTAAAACTGGCATGGGAACCCTCTCCCCTCAAAAACTGTAAAGTCTGCCTCGTTACTCATATGTTTAATATTCTAAAGCAATTAATTCCTTCTTCGGACATTATTTGAACAAGTTACTTGTTGCCCAAGGCTGGCTTTCCTAAAGATCTCAAAAACATATCCACGCACTTGGAAGTTGTTTTGTATCTTCTGGACCCATTTCCATCTCTTTTTAATGGAGGCGTTAAAAACAAATGCAGGGTAAGATAGCGAAGGTCCTAGCTGGGATGGAAAGGGCATCTATCCCATGGGTATGCCGCGCTCACCTGCACAGAATTACAAGCTCAGTAGTTTTCCTCGATTTTAACAACGTCGAATTTAAGGAGGTGGCGAGATATTTTCCAAATGGCTATTTCGCTTTTGTGGCTCACTTGCATTACCGATTTATGTCCCTTTTCGGGTTTGTTTTTTTCCCCTGAACTCCCCTCTGTTGCATGTTTGCAGAATGCGATAGCGCTACCTTGGTTTTTGCGCAGTAATTCTACTGCATGATGAACTTAAACAAGACTCCGTTGGAGGTTTTTGAACAGAGGTTGGATGGCCATCCGTCAGGGATTCCTTAAGCTGTGATTTCTACATTGCACGGGGTTGGACTACATGGCCCTCGGGTTCCCTTCAAACTTTAAAATTCCATGGTTCTATGAGTTGCATAAAACAATCTTACAAAGCCACGCAGCCACTTTCGTCTATCCATCTGCTTATTTCTCTTGTGCCTGCTCAGGAACCTTCTTCGCATACATTTATTTATTTCTCTCTGCATACACCCCTCTCTCCCCACCTCCCCAACTTCTATAAATTTTAGCTGTGCTAACTGAATTTTTAACATCGGTCTGTATTGCGCGTTTTATTGGTCCTTTTAATCTGCATCCTTAGAACTGCATAAACACCAGTAGCATTTTTAATTGTGCTTTTTTTTTCAGTGTGCAAAGTGTCCCCGCACATTATCAGTACTCATTGCAGCCACTCAGTATGGTAGACTAGCGTTACGCTCCTACCTGGAAGGCGCTGGGGTTTAGGATACGAAGCCATAGCTTGTTTTGTGAGTTCCGGCAAAGGTGAGGGGAAAAGGCACTTCGAAGACCACTGCTCATGCTTAGCTTCTACCCCACATTCCATATACAGATTCTAATATAGTGCACCTATTTTTTCTTTTCTAGTATAGTATTATGTGACTGAAAGCTAAATATTTCACTTAATGGAGTTTATATTGCCTGAAAAGATCATTTTGAAATATTCTTGTACAGATAGGCACTCTGTTGGCATCCCACCGTCTAAAACCATATGCGTGTGTGTTTGTGTATATGTATACAGTATATCTATAGATAGATAGAGATAGATGAATATGAATGAAAAGGGCTATTTTAAAACCACGAACTTATTTTAAACAATTCAGCTAAAGATGGGGCCCCATTCATTCATTGTTCAAACAGGATAATTAACTCTTTTAATTACAGAACTTTTAAAATAAGCTATAGTGCTGATCGGGTTTGCTCTGAGTATAACTAACATTAGATTATGTGACCTTGGCCATATAGTAGCATTTGTCTTTGTAACGTTGTCTATGTGACAAGAGACAAATACATATTATATATCCTCGCTCAGATACAATCTTCCTTTGAGAATCATCCCCACGGTATAACTCAAGTTAGGCGACAGCTTGTTGAAAACCATGCTTTCCCCACTATCAGATCTAAAAAAATACTCAACTCTGGGGCCCATAACCCTTTGTGGGAATGTTAAGGGAAGTCGGAGAGGATAATATCAAAACAATATATCCTCTCCTACCTTCATTAACATTCCTGCAAGATCATTGTGGGGGCAACCTATTATTTGGAGGGTGTCCATTATTAACCTTTACTCAGCGAGTAAAGACCTAAGTAAGTGCCAGCAGAAATATTCAGCTCAGCTCTCTTGGCGCTGAGATTCTGGCGTGTGGGTGGGTGCTGTTAAAATTACAGGTTGAATCATACAACACGGTATTTTCCTGGTGTGTATCTCTCCGAGAGTTATAGGAGTTACAGTCACTGGGAGTTGTAGATGTTTGAGGTTTAATTAAAAAAAATGTAAGTCGAAGAAGCAGCTCTGGATCCATAATGTTTGTGTATTCAGAAACGCTTATTTGGATAAATTATTGTTATTGTTATTGTTATTATTAATCTGAAGGCAGTCCTGTATCGGGAAATTTTTTAATGTTTGACGTTTTATTATGTTTTTATATGTGCTGGAAGCCTCCCAGAGTGGCTGGGGAAACCCAGCCAGATGGGCGGAGTATAAATAATAAAATTATTATTTTAAAAAATGATTAAATAAATAAGGCGAGAAGGGAAAGCGATTCTCATACCCAGGACACAACATACATACACTCGCACCAAGGAATCCATCGTTTCTTTGGAACTTCCGAGCAAGCAACGTTGCTGCGCGTGGTCTTTTTGGGAAACCCTTTGCGAACACGATCCTGAAAAAGCATTTCAACACTGCAGGGCTAGGAAGGGAGATGTGTCTGGTCCTCCTCACTTAGAAAACTGGGTACAGGTATTTTTTAGCTTGGCCATTTTATGCAGCAGTCAGAAAAAACACCTCCACCTATAAACCTTTCCTTAACCGGTTTTCGGTCAACACAGGCCGTGCTGTAGCCTTCTCCTTTTATTTACAGATGTCTTACCTTTTTACGGTGTGAAAGTGTTTCCCTTCGCTTTTTGTTTGTACAACGGGTGGAGGGGTTTGGGGGGGTGGTTTTTTTTGCAAGAAAGCTCTCTCGCTCTCGCTACCTTTCTTTGGCCAAGGTAGTGGGGGGAAAGCTGATGAAACGCACGTAACTTTTGACCGACGGCTCGAACGACCAGGTCATGCTTAGTGCAGACAAAGGGCCTCCGAGCCAAGGTTGCCTCGAGAAGTTCCGAGGGGTGTGGGGAGACAGGGATAACTTTCACCCACGATAAGGGGAGAGGAAGGTAGACTCCAGTTGCCCTTGAGACTGACGATTTCAGGTTGACGCCCTCCCAGTTCATTCGCGGACGCTGCTGGGATGAAAGGGAGGTTTGCAATCCTGGGAATTAACGAGAGATTCCAGATCGATGTTCACTATGTTAATGTGAATTTTATGACCTGGTTCCACACCTTGACTTTGGCCACCAAATTTCTGGGTTGTACTCCAGCTTGATTTGCTTTGGTTTATTAGACGTATATATCGTTTTATACTGTTTTGAAAAGTCTCGACGCGATTTTCAGTGTAAAATAACATGTAATAAAACGTAGGCCTGTGTTCCTAAAACTCTGCAAGAAACCGGTGTTGCTTTGTTCTAAAATCTGCTTATAGCTTATTATGCAACCCCTCAATATATATATATATATATATATATATATATATATATCAGTGGGTTGCACTCAGTGCTAGTCCTACCCAGAGTAAACCTATGTTAAGTTAATGAACAAGACGAACTTATATTCATTCAGTTCAATGGGTAGGACTATCCAATGCTGCTTTATGGCATTTCAGTTCAGCAAATATTCCTTTCCCCTTCCTCTGGTGATGCTGGCCAATAATCTTCCCATGTTGACTTTATTTTTTGCTGTTTGTGTTTTGTTCTGCCTTATATGAATCGGCTCTTCCTTGAATCAACCCTCCATCTGATGGCTGCATGACTTGTAACCCACTAAGGAGAATTAAGCTCACTAGCAGCACCGGATTGAAAGGATCAGCTTGACTCTAAAGACTTGTACACCAAATTAAATTATATGGCTTCTCCGTAGTTTTTCTCCTTCCTGGATCCTCACTCAATTAAGCATGTTTTAAAGATGGGATTCACAGTGTTGCTTTCCAATCTGGACCACGTGCTGTTACCAATAATAAGATGGCCCTTGGTACGCTGTGATCAAATATAAATGTGAGTCTGCGTCCCTTGAAGCTTATCTCTCATCCTCTTATAACAGTTTCACTCAGCTCAGAATGCAGTTTTTTTTAAAAAAATCTTATGATTTGAGATCCTGTGGCAGTGGCCCTGTGGAGGACGCACCAACTTAATTTTACAGCCCACATTGTTTATTTTATCTACTCTGTGTTTCGAACTAAATTTTCAGACCTGCTCTTTGAGGGGAAGCCAACTTGGTCTGAGCTGCAAATACTGTAATCAACTTCTTGTTGCGCTCTTGTAGGGCAACTCTTATGGATGTGGCAGGATTTGCTTCACCAGCTGCCAAGGCGCAAGCCAAATTTGTACTTGTTCATAATGTATTAGGCCAATAAGATTTTAATCTGTTGTTGTTGTTGTTGTTGTTTGCTTTCTGTTTTAATCTAGTGCTGGGGCCATTGATTTCAATAGGTGTAATTTGAGTAAAAATTAGTTGAATGCCACCCTAAGGGAGCAATCCTGTACACAAAAAGGTGGTGTAAAGGAAGCCAGTATAAGTTAAGTTGGCGTAAAGTTAAACCAGATCCAAACCCCATTCAGCAGTGGGGCTGTTGCTGCTGCTCTGCCTTAGCCTGGCAGAGGGTGGGGGGGGGGAGTTTAAAATAGTGTCCTATGCCAGGTTGCCAGGTTATGAAACTGAGCTAAATGGACTTGGAATCCAACCTATGTTTTCCTTCCCTGGTCCCGCCCCGCATCAAGCTCCCAGAACTACCCTTTTGGGGAAATTACATTGGCCTCAGCTCAGCTTGGTGCTTCTTCCCAGGAAAAGGAGCTGTTTCCATCATCTCTTCTTTCCAGAATCAACCACTCACCATACAGTGTTGGCTAGTGTGAGAGAGAGACTGGTGATCGGACACACGATGAGACTGTAGCTCCATCACCACCAGACATATCCTTTGAGTTGAATCAGGAGGCCATGAAATGCCTTCTGAACATGCATCAGATAAATATTGGGGCGTTAACAAGTCCAGTCACCAAGGGCCATAAAGCAAAACTTAGGTATGTTAAGACTTCACCCGCTTGTCACCCTATCAAAGTGTCCAAATAAATCTGGGGTGGGGTACGTTTTTTTCACCTCGAAACCCACATTCTCTTCTGGAGAACCTTCCAGGAGCCACATCTCAGTTCCCCAACATTGTGAGGATGTACTTTCGTGTCTGATAGACATTTGCTATACCATCTTCATCATTATATTGAACATTTATGGCACTTTGTATTTTTGCACTTTGTAAATGCACTTTGTATTAGCACTTTGATGATATATAGGTTTGCCTTTGATGGAATATTTATAAACGCCCTTTGCATTATGATATTGTCAGTTTAGCTTTCATATTTATGCTATTCCTCCAGTGATTTACACGGTTTTGTATATTTTTTTGAGGTACAGATACCGTGACTGTCTGTTGTTGTTTCTACATCTCAGTGGTGGGCAAATCCAGAGACAAAAGTAGGAGGGGCAATGAATGTAAATTTCACCTTTGTACACTAGGGTAGTTTCTACACACACTCACACACCTCTCTCTCTCTCCTACATCAAAGCAAGCAAGAGGCATGGTAAGAGCTAAATAACACATCCCAGTGAGGCAAAAACACTCAAGGAGAGTTTGAAGTAGGGTCTGGAATTGGGTGTGGCTGGGGAGGGTGTGTGGCCTGGGAAGAGCCCTGGGCGCCATAGAGGTAGTCTTGAGGGGCTGCATTCTGCCCCTGGGCCTGACATCCCCCTGTGATCAATCGCCCCCAACCTCCGTATTTAAAACATCTAAAGTAAGTGCCAACATACGCTCCCCAAGTCATCTAGCTGTGCAGTGTAGTATGATGCTTGTGGGATGCTGTGGTGGTTCGTGGGCCAAGCTATTGACAGCTATTGTACAGCCACCTTAAAAACAGAGAGATTCAGAACAAACAACCATTCATTCCTGTTCATGGTTACCTGACAGTAAGCACCACTGGACTTAGTGGTGCTTATTTCTGCTGCCTAGGTTAAACTTGTAAAACACATTTGGTTCCAACAAAAGATATGCAGATAACTGAAATGCAACCTTTCACTTTTAATTAACTGTGTGGAACACAGGGGGGTTTTTTCAGGGGAAACTCACAGGAACTCAGTTCTGACACCTCTCAGATAGGCACCATTGCCATTCTAAGAGAATGAGGGCTATGTTCATGGTGAGTTCCAGCACCTCTTTTTCTAAAACAAAAAACAAAAACAAACATAGCACTGGGTGTTACCTAATGATTAAATAATTTCCCTGCACAGAGAAAAGGGGACTGTTATGGCTGGCAGAAAACCTGCTCTTTCCTCCCTTTATTGGCCACTGCATGCAATACAGGGAAATGTCAAGACTCTACAGCTTCCTTCCCTTGTCAGTCATCCCAGTGCTATTCAGCAGCCAAAAGATCGGAAGGTGGGAACAGGTTATGGAGCAGCTGGGAATCAACACTGCCAGCACTGCATATGTAAGCGCTAGAGATACCGATTTATTTAATTTTTCATGCAGAGGCCCCTTCACTCGACTCATGGCCATTTCTGCATGGATGGCTTTTTTCCAGTTAGACACTGTCTATCTGTGGGATAAGGAGATCTGCAGACCCTGCTTCTTTCCCTGTTTGTTCTCGCCCCAAGTAACTGCTCCTTCTACCCACCTTCTTGCTGATACTCCTTCTGGACCAACAACAACAGGGTTTATGTTACCAATCCTCTTCAAAAGTAGTAGTTGATGGGAATGTTTCACTGTCTCCCCTCCTAAAATAAGCTGCTTCATGCTCACCTTTCTTCAAGGAAATTTTACAGAGGAAGAAGCTTCTCCTGGAAGAAAGACCCTTGATAACTATATATGGGGTCTTTGTGTGCAAAATACAGGCCTCCCCATGACATGGAAGCAAGGAGGACTCTGGAAATTAACCCTAGGCCAGAAGGGGAGAACCTCAGGCCTGGTAGCTGAATGCAAACCTCGAGGCATCTATTAAAACTCTTCCCAGGTCACACTGCTCACTGTCTGTGCTTAACACCCAGAGTGTTTTTACTTGGCTGAGATATATCCTTGAACCCTGATGCTTCTTCCTTGCATGGGTACAAGACAGAAAGGGGTATGTAAATGTGTGTAGAAAGTAGCCAATTGTACAAAGCCTCTGCCTGCTTTTCCCTTTGGATCACTGGCATGTGACCCCCAGAAAGTTGCCCAGAAGGGAATGAGGCCCTTGGGATGGAAAAAGGTTATCCATCCCTGTATGAGAGATAATTCCAGATGTTATTTCTTGGGGTCACCTCTCACCCATCCCCGTCCCCACCATATCAAAGGTGTGCTCATATGACTACCTGAGAGGACAGTGAAGTTACTTACCCCCTCCTCCTCCAGTGCATTTCACAGCCTTCCGCCCCCCCCCCATGGACTGGCTGGACACAGAGGAATGGTGGGAGGCACCAGCTGGGAACAACCAAGGCTCAGATCCCAGGGATTGGTGGTGGGATGACAATGAGTGGCCAAAGGGAGAAGAGGGAGATGACTGGGGGGGGGAGGTGTTGAAAGTTGAAAGAGGTAAATATGTGGAAGAATATTTAAGAAAAGAAGGTTTGAAAACGGAACTAATGATTTGCTTAGATTACCGGTAAGTTACGCACGTCGGAGATTTAAACTATATAATTTTTTTTGTTGCTGTTTTTTTGTTTGTTTGTAAGAATGAGAGTAAATAAATTATTAGTTAGAGTAATGAAATGAGTATTATACTAAGAAAACCATTGTAGAAGCAATATGAAGTCATATTTTAAATTTGATGTATAATTTGAAAGAGACCATTGCAAATTTATGTCTGTTATTATTTGTGTGATGTAAGATTTAATGTTTTGTTTTATGTTTGAAATCCTTTAAAAAAAACAACAACAAATTTAATAAAGGCTTATTTTAAAAAAGAAAGAAAGAAAGAGGTAACAGGGTTTAGTGAGCAGGGAGAGTCTGTGGCAGAAAGAATTCAAGAAGCAGAAACAGAAGCAGAAGAGGAGGGAGGCCAAGAGGCACAGGGGAGTCAGGCTGGTGAAGAAGCCAGGGTGTCTCTCCCTCCTGCTGTGACAAGTCCCACTGGTCTCCCAGGACTAGGAGAGGTATGAAGCAGGAGGAGCAAAGACAGATGTGCCATTGTAGTCTCAGATTGCTTGGGAAAGACTGCCTCATAGGGGTCCTGTTCTTTCCAGAAGATTTGAAAGGGTGCTAGGGGTGCTATCTCCACATACAAGGCAACAATGAAGTCCAAGCCCTAGCACCCTTTGCAGAAAGGGTGCCAATCAATAACTCATATGCCAGTCCTGAAACACACACACACACACCATTGATACATTTCTGAGAGTTCTTAGGAACATAGACAGAAATCAAAATGCTTGAAGCAAGCTTTTTCATTGTGCAGGCAATTGCCCATTGGTGCTAAGAGTGGCTAGGTCCTGAAATTTGATCTAAACTTCCAGATTGTGTATGCTTATTCTACGTGCCGGATCACTAGGCAAATGAGTAAAATATTGTGTGAGGACAAGAGCTTTTTGGCCTTCAGTGCCCAAACTGATGTTTCTTCACCATTCTAAAGAGGGTTTGTAACAGGCATCTGAATTATAAAGGGCATGAAATAGCATGCTCCCTTTGCTGTTTGCTTTCAGCCCTGCCTTCTGACCCACTGCACATAACAGACTCTTCCCTCGATTCACTAAATGCCAGGCCTACTGAGACTTGTACTCCTTGCCCTGCCAGGCCCCACCCCTGAGCTTCTTGCTGTGACTCTGTCCCCGGGTCTGAAATTCAGGAGACTAAGCAATTCCAGTTAGTGTCCTTTGTTTCCCACGAAGGACCAAGGCCAAAACACAACCTAATGAAAATGACACAACACAGAGCAACCTGGAGCACAACAGTATATATGCTAACATTATAAAAGCAGGCCCAACATCAGCAGGTGGCAAACTTGGAACCCACAGCCACACTCTCGGCCATTGAGGCTGGTAGGATGGAAGGTTGGGAGGTCAATAGTAGGGGCAGCCAGAGCCAATGGCTGGTGGAGCTAGAACCTAAGATAGGGGGAGCCAACTACTTCCTGCTTTGTCCCTGTCCTCTTCTCTGTTGCATTCTATAAGGGCTACACTGAGACTAAGGAAGAAGAGGCTGACCACCAGTACCCTGGACTGGTTGTAAATAAGGAGGACTGGTTGACAACAGGCTGGACTTGATGGGGCAGTGCCCCACATGCCCGTATACATTAGCCTCTGTTGTTTCCACTGCTACAAATCTCGTTGTTGCCTGCCATGGCTAGGCAGCAGCCAGCCACTGGCAGCCAGCCTGCTGGGGCTAGGGTGGGTTGACAGCAAAGCGCTGCTGAGCAAAATTCTGGACCCACATCTTAATTACTGGCTTGATGCCATCGTAATGACAACAGTGACTCACCCTTGATGTGTAGTGGTTAGACTGTTGGTACAAGAACCTAGGAAACATGGTTTCAAGTTCCCACTCAGCCTAGCCTACCTCACAGGGTTGTTGAGAGGATAAAATGGGGAGATGTGTGTACATCACCTTTGAGTTTCTTGGATGAAACATGGGATATAAAGGTAACAAATTAATAACAGCATCAGGATCTGGGGTTGATGGTCATGCGTGAGTCTGAAGCTCAACACAAGCAAAAACAACCAACCTCAGAGCCAGGCAATAAAGTTCTTTGCCACCATTTCCACCTTTCTGATTGGCCGCCACTGATGTCCTGGAAATTGCACAATGCGCCAACACACTGCTATCTCTGCTCTAGCTCTAATGCACTCAGAATAAACATGCACATTTTGTGCTTTTTTATTTAAAAAAAACATGATTCAGAAGAGGATATTGCATTACATATATTGCACTATATTTAGGCTATCATAGTAAGATTGGCGTGTGATGGAACTGGAAAATGAAGTAAAAGCAATCTCTCTGTGTGTGTATCTGAAGAAGTGTGCATGCACACGAAAGCTCATACCAGGAACAAACTCAGTTGGTCTCTAAGGTGCTACTAGAAAGAATTTTCGATTTTGTTTTGACTATGGCAGACCAACACGGCTACCCACCTGTAACTCTCTGTGTGTGTTCACCTCCTCCCCACTCTTTCCCATTTTTTAATGTCCGTGTCCTCTACCACAGTAACTTGAGATCTACCTTTGAGCAGCGGATGAGAAAAGAAACAGAGTGCATATTTTCTGCCAAACGCTTTCCACCTACAGATGCAGTAAAATTCAAACGCAATTAGAGAGTGCCCCCTGCTGGAATTGAGAGGTCGTAACACCCCGCGTTCTTTCAATCCACTCATGGTGTTTTCCCTCCTCGATTCTGCTGCACTCTGACGTAGCTCGCCTTTGGGTCTCTTAATGCGTTAATTCTTTTACAACCATTTGGCAAGAGATCGTCCTTTAATAGTGACTCAGGATTTAAATGCCCTCAAGTTTCATTTCTGCTGATTTCGTAAGAATAAAAGTGCGCTCGGAGACTTGGAATGCAGAAGGCAGCACAGGAAGGAACAGTTTCGTGGGGGCACAAGAATTTCAGGAAGGAAGCATGCCCGGAAGTCAACGTGTTTATCTGAGTGTGGGGATCTTGCCTCCTGTGTTCCTTTTAGTCCCCTATGTTTGGAACATTGCTTGCTGGGAGATGTAGTCTCCGCGTACAGAGGGAGAAGTCGGAAGTAAACAGCTCTTTTGGAGGTTCAAAGCATTTCGAATGCGGTATTATTAATAATAATATTTCTCAGGCACCTTTTCAAAAAAAAAAGACTCAAGGCGAATTACAAAACAAATGTATCATATGCAAAAGTGAAAGCAAAAATAGTATTTTTCAAAATGGGAGGCGGGGAACCACTTCCCCATAAAGATTTGCACCCAACATCAATACAATGCACAATCTCTGTATCCCACACATCAACCTTGTAAGGATGGTCACTCAGAATCACCCGCATTTTGCTGATGAAGGGCCAAGACAGAACCGTGTGTCCATTTCTCTTTGTGTGAACTTGATCTTAGTCTGTCACAAGTGGGCTGGACCTGCAGCCAGCCTGTAGCTTTGTGCCCTCCCACTCTAAACAGGAGTGCTCGGCTCCTGCTCAGGGCTCCAATCAGCCATTCTTTCCTGGCAGGGCATCTCCATCTCTTCCCACCCGGTCTTGATGCATCTTTTCCCCAACTGAACAATCTACATTCTGTGCCTGCTGAACATACTATACTCAGTTTTCACTAACCTGCTGCTTATTTGCTTGTTGGTTTGGTTTTGCCCCTTTAAGTTTTCTTAAAGATTATTTTGTACCTCTGCAAACCTTAGGCTTGATTCTTCTTGTCCCTGTTTTGGGTACAATCTTGTTGGCACTCACCACCTGAATTCCCTATTAGAGGGAGTCATTATTGGATGTAACATTATGTGTTAAACTGATAGGTTTTGTTTTGTTTTGTTTTGTTGCTTTATAGTAAAAACACTGACTAGCTCCCAGGCAAGTTGTGCTTTCTGTAATTTTTTACACCCAGAAAGCTGTGTGTAAAACCCACCATCGTTCAGCCCAGACACAGAAATCCAGCTCCAAGGGCCTTCTGGAAGTTCTCTCACTGAGATAAATGAAGCTGCAGGGAACCAGGCAGAGGGCCTTCTCGGTAGTGGCACCCAACTTGTGGAACACCCTCCTATCAGGTGTCAAGCAGATGATATAACCGTTAGAAGACATCTGAAGGCCTTTTTAATGTGCAATGTTTTATTATGTTTTCATATATGTTGGAAGCTACCCAGAGTGGCTGGGGCAACCCAGTCAGATGGACGGGATACTACTACTACTACTACTACTACTGTACTACTACTACTACTACTACTACTACTACTACTACTACTACTATTAAAAATAGACTGGGGGTTGGAACTAGAGTCTGCCCCACATATTGGCCCATTTCTGGTCAGCACATTTTGAGCTATGCAGCATCTGTTTGCTTCAAGTATGTCAACAAATTTTAGAATTTAATTGCCTGGGAATGGAGGGAATCATAGAATTGTAGAGTTGGTGTGGGATGTAGTTCTTGTAGCAGTCAAATACAACATTCTTTGTTTGCCTAGAGTGGACACAGATATTGATCCAGCCAGTTGAACTTTCTGTTACACCTGGTCTGGAGCATCCTCCCCCTGCATGTGACCAGGTAGGTGGGTGTGACCCTTGCAGACCTAACAAAAGGTCCAGTCATGCAGCCATCTCTCTCTCTTGATGCTCCCTCTCCCATTTTGTCCACTGTTCCTGATGCATCTGATGCTGTCTGTTAACTGTCTGCCAGCAGCACATGGGCCCATCCTTACAAGGATGTAAGCCACACTGTATCTGTAACTATAAGCTAAAGCAGGCATAGGCAAGCTCTGGCCCTCCAGATTTTGAGACTACAATTCCCATCATCCCTAGCTAACAGGACCAGTGGTCAGGGATGATGGGGGTTGTAGTCCCAAACATATAGAGGGCCAGAGTTTGCCTATGCCTGAGCTAAAGCCAGCCTTCAGGGATCATACTGTGAACTGAATGTGAGTAAACTTTTCATTACTTATAAGGAAGACTATTGGTGTCTTTAGGCTATTCTTTTAGGGGGGAATCAAATGGGTCTTAACAGCAAAATATAGTGGAACCTTGGGTTATAGCAGGGATTCGTTCTGGAGGCTCCGCCGCAACCCGAAAATGACACAACCCAAAGAGTTGCGTCTGCACACACCCAGTACTTCCGGGTTTGCACCAGTCGCAAGCTGAGGGTGACATAAGCTGGAGGCAACGTAACCTGAGGCTCCACTGTACTCCAATCTGTGCATGTCAGATTGGACTGCTTAACTAAAGAGATTCAAACAAATCTGCAACTAGCTTCCTGTTATGTAAAGGGGAATGAGCTCTCTGCTATATATAACTCGCTAGCGTGAGTTTATATATATATAATCAATATATCCTCTCCTACCATCCACAACATTCCCAAAGGGTCATGTGCTCCAACCTCCCACAAAGTGATAATCACACCTGTTCATTTCAGAACCTTTCAGTTGCTCAGGTTCAAGGACAGCTAAGTACCTTATGTAGGAGACAGGTAGAAGGCCAGAAGTAGCACAGACCTGGTGGCTTCTCTCAGTAACAGATTGTCCAGATGGAAGAAAGATAGCAACGCAGAGAGCTTTATATCAGCCAGTGGTCTCAAAATGGTCCTTTAGTGTCACTGGATTTCCCCCATTATGAGCCATGGTGTGAATGCTGTAGCTTAACACCTGTGTCTCTGAAGAAGTTGTTGGACTCCAGCTCCCATCAGTCACAGCTGGCATGACCAATGGTCAGAAATGATGGAAGTTGGAGTCCAGCAACATCTTGAGGGCCACAAGCTCCCACCCATTTCCTAGCAGGGACTGTCGATAAGTCCCTCCTGTGACCATTGTCTCAGATCGTGAAAGGGATCCCTGTGTCTGATCCACGGTGCCCCTGGATCAACCCCTGTGGTGCCTGACAGTATCCACCTGTGGCCCTGAATGAAGACCCTGATCAAAACTAAGAAACTATCCCCCATCACACAGCATAAATTTCCCCCCACTGTCTCCTCACCTCTATAAGGCATTTCTCTCAGCAGCTATAAGATGAGGTGGCTTCCAGGTGGAGGCATTCATATCCTCTAGCATATCCAGTAAACGATTATGGGAACTGAGTCATTAACTGAGGCCTTAATCAAACTAGGCTAACAAAGGGTATAACTGATGCTGCATTTATAATCCTGCGGGGAACTGACATTTGCTAGTGCAGCAATCTTTCCACACTAGCTATGTGTTCTCTTGAGAGCCCTTGAAACCTTGGCTGCAATATACACAGGGCTGTCTTTACCTGGGAGTGCAAGGGGTGCAGGGCACCTGGGTGATGAATTCTGGGGGGCGCCGGGCACCCTCCGTTGAAACCGCCTAAGGCTAAGCTCTTAACTATCTACCTGTTATGAAATAATAAGTAATTTTGATCAAGCTAGAAAAACAAAATACATATATTACTGAAATGTATACCTACTGTTTCACTAAAGGACTTTCGACTTTGTGTGCTCATTTACCAAAGACGTGCCACGCTAGTGGCGGCGCAGGCGCTTGTCATTCACAACATTGGCGTTTGTCAAACTCAACAGCAGTGCTTGTCATTCACAACAGCGCCATGCACACGAAATTAACTCTTACATCAAAATATTATGGTACATGTTATATTGAGCTGCTATGCGGCAGTAGGGTCAGCGGCACCTTTGACACGCTGATGTTTCTCCTAAGTAGGTGCCTAAACAATACTTATAAGTTTAAGTGTGGTGGTGTTGTATACTTAAGTATAAGTGTATTGTAAAGAAATGAGCAAATAAAAAGTTTGTTTCTTTTTCCTCCCTTCTTTCGTAAACGAGAGAGAAGGCGTAAGTGTGGTGTCTGACATAAGCATAATAAAAGTTAATTTGGGGGCTAAACTAATTTTTTGGGGGGGAATGCGCTGGGCGGATCTTTGCACCCTGGCGGTGCATATGCTAAAGACAGCACTGCATATACATACACCATGTGTTTTTATGCACACACCCACACCAAAGAATCCTGGCAACTATAGTTTGTTGCGGGTGTTGGGAATTATAGCTCTGTGGGGGGTGAACTGCGGTTCCGAGCATTATTTGAGAGACATTGTGGGCTTTTAATGTGTACATGCAGCCCGAGTAAATTTTCAGACACTTTGGTTAGGATGTTTTCACCATCATTAGAGCGCAGTGAAGTTTTTTTTCCCCCACTGGAGCATTACACAGTCCCTAGTTGTTCACATCTGCGTAGCTTCTCTGGTGTCAGATTTGCTTCTGTTTCTATTCATACCGGGGGAACTGATGGGTGGAGGGTCAGTGAAGGCTTAGCCAGAACGCCATCCTTCTTCCTGCTGGATCTCAGTCCTTATTTCACTCTATGATTTGACAACCTAATGTGTATGGGATGACTTATGAGCTATGTCTGTCTTGCTGGGTTAAAACCAGATTCCCCCCCACAGGAGTTTCTTCTCTCTCTCTCTCTCTCTCTCTCTCTCTCTCCAGATGGTACCACTGATTTTTTTCAAGGAAAGCTGTTGTTTTCAAAGCAGAGTGTATTGTTTGAACCAAGGCAAGTAGCTATAACAGAGCCCAAGATTCCAGTAAGTGACATCTTCTGCCATTGAGCATTAGACTGATCTGGATGAGGTCATGCATTTATCTCTACACACACACGCAAACACACAGAGTTACTGCTATAAAGACACCATCAAGAGAAGGAGTTTATTTCTCTCCAGACTTCTCTCAGGCTGCCAAATGGTGCTTCAAAAAACTCCACTGAGCTGAATTAACACCACTAAAGGGGAAGATTAGAAGCCCCTTTAAAATGGCTCCTGGGAAACTTTTCCAGCCTCATCTGTCTGCACCCTTGACAGAATATAAAGTTCCCAAATAATTTGAGTGTTGTAAAGTCATAAACATGGCCAGGCCTGGGTTTTAAATTAACAAGAATGTTATTTACTCCTGGGTTATTGGATTCAGTGCAGTGATTGCCAAGCCATTTCCATTAATTTAAGTGCAGGTTCTTTTTATTAAAAGGGTGGGGAAGTGCTGGCCTTCATCCAGGGAACCACAGGCACCACAGAAAGCTGCAAGGATGTTGCTGCACCTGTGGCTAATCACATGTCCCGTGCGTGGCACAGGTTTCACCAGCGCCGGCCCACCCACAAGGCCAGGTAAGGTGACTGCCTCAGGTGGCAGGATGGCCAGGAGAAGCAGTTCCTGACATCAATCTTCCTTCACCCCTTCTTCCTTGATGGGGTGGGAGTTGCTATTTTGGAGTCCGCCTCAGGTGCTCAAATGTCTTGGGCCTATCCTAGGTTTCACATGCATTACTATGGTTATAGTGCTTACACACAGGCGCTTACACTTCATATATTCTATACCACCCTTCATCCAAGGATCACAGGGCAGTTTACAATATAAAAACACAAAAACTCATAGCATAGCAACAAACAAAAACAACAACCCCGCCACACAGATTAAAAAGCCAGAGATTGCTTCATTAGCCAAAGGCCTGGGAGAACAGGAATGTTCTTACCTGTCTCCTAAAGATATATAACGAAGGAGCAAGTGGGCCTCCTTGGGGAGAGCATTCCACAAACAGGGAGCCACCACAGAAAAGGCCAGTTCTTGTGTTGCCACCCTCTGGACCTCTTGCAGAAGAGGCACACAAAGAAGGGTCTCAGGTGATGACTGCGGGATCCAGGTCAGTTTATTCTTTGAGGGGGAGAATGTATTTCAAATGTGCTATAAAGGTATAGTGCATACACAGCCTGTGTCATGGGAGGGTGCCATCTTTTCTTTCCCTTCGCTTCAGGCATCAAAATGTGTTTGGCTGGTCCAGCATTTCACACTACTTGAGTGAACAAAGTGATGAGTGCGGTGGGCTTTAGACCTTTGGACAGGGTTCAGTCTGGCTCATTTTCTCTTTGTATAAGAACAAGCACGAAGGACGTTTCCCAGCCCGCTCACAGGTCCTTATAATATCAGTGGGAAAAAGTTGGTCCTGGCGAGTATTAACCGCTTTCAATTTTAACCTGAGGATTGTCATTTGTCCAGTTTTAATTTTAATTTTAATTTTATTTGAATTAATTCTGGGGTGCATTTTAATTGATTGACTGCTTGTTTTTACGCATATTGTATTATTTATATGATGTTAGCCGCTCTGAGCTCTGAGCCTGGCTCCGGCCGGGGAGGGTGGGGTACAAATAAAAATTTATTATTATTAGAAAACTTATGCCTCTCTATTTAAAATCTGGGAGTTAAGAACTTTGTCAGAAGGAACAAGTAAATATTTGATTCACTTCACACAGCTGAAAGAAACTAAAATTAACTGAGAAAGTATTCGTTGGCAGCACCGGGGGGGGGGGCAAGGGGAAGCATTAGGAGACATAGAAGGGGCAAAGAGCTTTTCTAGGCTGCCATATACAGTATTCCACATACAGTATTAGATTTCTGAAAGGATCAATGTATATTGTGGGTATGTGGGAGTGTTGGTGCTGACCTTTAAAGCCCTAAACGGCCTTGGTCCAGTACAGTCATACCTCATGTTACGCATGCTTCAGGATGCGTACAGCACGGGTTGCGAACACACCAAACCCGGAAATAACAGAACGCATTACTTCCGGGTTCGGCAGTTCGCACATGTGCAGACGTGTCAAATGACATCACATACATGCGCAGATGTGTCGAATCGTGCCGCGCACATGCGCAGAGACAGCGCTTCAGGTTAAACATGTCACGGGTTACGACCGAATCGCATCGCACACATGCACAGACACAGCACTTCAGGTTAAGCACGTCACGGGTTATGAACAGGCTCCGGAACGGATCCCGTTCGTAACAGAGGTACCACTGTATATCTGAAGGAGCGTCTCCACCTCCATCGTTCTACCTGGACACTAAGGTCTAGCGCCGAGGGCCTTCTGGTGATTCCCTCACTGCGAGAAGCCAAGTTACAGGGAACCAGGCAGAGGGCCTTCTCAGTAGTGGTGCCCGCCCTGTGGAATGCCCTCCCACCAGATGTCAAGGAAATAAACAACTATCTGACTTTTAGAAGACATCTGAAGGCAGTCCTGTTTAGGAGGTTTTTAATGTTTGATGGATAATTGTATTTTAATATTTTGTTGGAAGCTGCCCAGAGTGGCTGGGGAAGCTCAGCCAGATGGGCGGAGTATAAATAAATTATTATTATTATTATTATTATTATTATTATTATTATTATTATTATTATTATTACTTATTGACATGGGTGGGAAGCTTGTTTCTCTATTTCCTGTCACCTGTATAAGTTCTTTTTTCTGCATTTGCTTCTGAACCAGAAGGAACCCTGCCAGAGTTAGGGAATAAAACTGATCTTAGGGCTCCCTCTAGTGTTGGCCTTTTGTGAAATGCGCAAATATTAACACCAACTTGCTTCTGCAGGTCAGCAGGGCGGGAGGAAGAAAGGAACTTTGGGCTCCTCCAAACTGGTGTCTTATTGTGGGGGTGCAACGGCAACAGGTTCATGATGCAATAATAGTGCATTCTGCTTTAGTATGTTCTGCAATGTTTCCCCAACACTATCAAATTATTGTGCCTGGAGAGGCAATAGCACAACAAAGGTGAGGTAAAAAATAAACCCAAACATTTGTGGTATTAAAAATTATGGGATTTCAGCAGGAAGTTATGGGATATGATTGACTGGAAATGAAGCGGTGTGGCCCCCAAAAAACTTTTTCAGGCACGAACTGTATGGAAAGTGAAATCACGCGTGACTGACACAATAGCATCATGAACACAAAAATAATCATGGACGTGCAATAAAAATGGTGTCATCATCCCAGGCATAAATTAAAGGCTTGCTCAAAGGAAAATTAACTGGGCAGGTAACTACCAGCTTTAGACAGTTTGTCACATCCTGATGTGAAGGGTTCCAATAATGTCCTCTTTGCTATGGGCTAGATTTCTAGTATTGGCAGAGGGTTGGACTAGATGATATTTGAGGTCCCTTTTAACTCTATGGCTTTATGATCCCTGACCCCTGAACCTTCTCCTCCACCAACTCAGCTTCTTTAATGGAGATCTCTCTTTCTGCAGACAGCTGGTCATGTTCCACTTCATATGCCCATCAAGTGTGACTTTGCAATGAAGTAAGATGAGGCATTTGCTTCTGGCAGTGGGTTTGGGGGACTGACATTAAGCACAGCTGAGCGTGTGACATAAGCAATATACACTCCATGGGGACATCATGTACTAGGGAGTCCTCAGGAGCCCAACTGGGTCCAAGTAATGAATGAAGCTCTGATCCTCTTCAATGAATCTTATGCAGTATAATTTCTGGGAAAGAGGATTCTGACATCATGTAATGGGAAGAGGCACCACTTGGAATTTTCTCTGTAGGCACCAAAAAACCTTGGGCCAGCCCACTGAAGCCACTGACAAATCCTTCTAGAAACAGCCAAGAAACAATCTCTTTTGTGTACTGTGTTATCTTCGCTTCCTGATTTCCACTGCATTCCAGCAAAACAGCCCACTCCCCTATTCCCACATTGCATATTCAAGGCAATGACATTTGACCTCTAAGGTCAAACAACTTTAATCCAGAGAACAATGTTTTCCTAACCAACAAGGGATGTTGTCCACTCTCTCCTTATCAGGATGGCCACTCGCCACTTTACCCCAAAGGTAAGAAAATCATAAAAATAATATATGATGAAAATTGGACTTTGGGATGAATTGGGGGGGGGTGGAACATCAGATACACAAGCTAGCAGGAGGATGTGAGTGGATTCCTTTGCCTTATAGGAAATGAGATAGGTCCAACAAAGTTCCTACAGATATTAGTCTAGGGGCCCAAGTCCTGTGATGCAGTTCCTCACTAATTAAGGCTGAAACCCTCAACACACTTACTGAGGAATAAGCCCCATTAAACAAAAAAAGGGATTATTTCCAAAGTGAACATGCATAAGCTTTACACTGCACAATTCCCCCCACACCTTGTCTTATCCGATTGTTTTGGAGAAAGGACATCAATCTACATCGCAACAACTTGGTGACGGTGGTGGCGCAAGAGAAATGAAGGAGGGAAACAGATATGGCCAAGTTTAGTTGTTCTTGTGTAGCACAATAGTGAAGTGGGACGGGAGGGGAGGGGGGAGAGAGAAAGAGGCCATTTTCAACAGAGATGTGGGAGACTTTGACACTGCCCAGGAAAACACCATAAAACCTTTTGAGGGGAAAGTCTGGAGACCAAGGAGAGAGGGAACTTCAGATCTCTTGGCTTTAAAGTCTCCTTTATCCTATATTGGGGGTGTGTGTGTGTGTGTTGGGGGTGTGTGTGTGTGTGTGTGTGTGTGTGTTGGGGGGGGGTGCTACTCTCTCTTCCTTTTCTGAATGAGTTTCCGGAGATTGCTCTCCAACCCAGTTTTCTTTTCTTCCTCCTCCCCTGCATCAAACCAACCATTCAAACTTTTTGTTTGTTTGTTTTTTGAGTGCAACATTTTAATGGAGCTTCATCTGTGAATGTTCTCCTGCTGTGGGGGAGGGGGTCGCATTTCCCTTTATTTCCTTTCCTTCGCTACATGAAATGAACCAATTCCATCAACCAGCTCCCCCCTTTTTTCCCTCAGAGACAAAGCTGACTTTTGGAACTTTCACACCGCCGTCCCAAAACTGGTACAGAGGGATGCCCAGTTGTTGAAATCCTTGAGAGCTTGGACGAATTGAGTTATATCCTTTCCCCAGCCCACCTAACCCCGAGGACAAGCATGTTCCACACCCACTGGAGGAGCACAGCGCTGGAAATTGCGGTTTCTCCAGAGATTTCGTCCTTACAAACCTAGGGCGCTGAAATTCGTAACTCTAATTCACACCTTAATTTGTAAAGAATAGCAGCCACATCACTTAAGGTATCAACACAATCCTTAACCTTCACATGTGGGCCTTCCTGAGGGAGAAAAAGAACATTTGCACCTGAAATTGGAAAATACCTGAAATTCCGACTGTAAAAGGTAACGTTGCCTCCACGTGTGAATTGCCACCCTCCTCCGCCAGCACAATGTTGCATTTCTTCGTTTTTCCTTCTTTAAAACAACAACTCTGGATCACTAGTTTCAGAGAGTCTAATTCGGTTCAATAGCAGCAGAGGACACTGAAAAGATCCGGTAGAAATTGGGTGGCGAACTCTATTAAAGGTAAATCTGTGGACCTAGATATAGTAACGCTCATTGTTTAACAGTGCACAATTGTTGATTTTAAGTAAATATATTTTTAAAATGGGTAGTTCCAAGACCTGCGGGTGGGGGTGGGGGTAGGGGTCGAGCAACCACACATGCACAGAAAGGAAAAGCAGTTCTACATCAAAATAAACAGAGTAAATAAATTTCCTCCCCTCCCTCTTCCATTGACGCTTTCCTAATAAGAGCCATAGAAAAGAGTAGACAGATTAAATGGCTATTTATGTCTTGCTCTAGAAATGTAAATTTGTAGACGCAACAATTCAGAGACTTATTGAGGCTTTGTAACAGAGTATCCCAGAACCCTCCTCTCGCCCCTTGAGGTTTTCAAAAATAATAATAAATAAATAAATATGCTTTGCAGACTTGTACGCATCTGCTTATGTCAGTTGATTCTTACAGATCTTAAATATAAAACAACTCGACCCCGCTTCAGTTTAAGAGCCTCCACAGGTGTGGGACCAGAGAGAGATTGGGAACAAATCCAGCGGCCACATTTGCTATGGACTCACAGGACAATAAGGTTGCGGTGCCATCCTACATCCACCTGAGAGTAGAATCACAGGACTGTAGAGTTGGAAGGGAGGGACCCTGAGAAGTGAGGACCCACAAAAACCTCACACGGGGCTTTCTTTGACCTAAACATTTACAGGGTTGTGCTGCGTGTTTACGACCTTCAGAAACACATGACCTCAAGGGGAATGGGTCGCGGCGTCTCCTCACCATTCCCTTATTCCCCTGAAGGTCGCGTTGGTGGCTTTCAGGATGCTTCCTTGCTGAGTCGTCCCTTTCTCTCGCTTCCGACCCCTAGAAAGCCGCCTTTTCCATGTTTTGAACCCTTCCCGGGCAGAAAACAGGCCCAAGTTGAAGTTTGCCGCGTCACAGCTTTGCCACAAGTGGGGAAAGGGGAAAGGCCTCGAATGGAAAGTCTCTTGTTGCTGGCGCCCCCGCACAAATACTGTGGTAAGTTTATCATATCCCCTTGAAACTGCTTAACCGTCCTATACCGTTACGACTTGCTGCTGGGAAAAGGGGATGAGAACATCAGCACGCATTTGCTTTTAATTTGTTGCGCGCATTGCCGCGCTTTGCGGGCAGAGAAATTTGGCCACATCCAGACCCCTTTGCGTATTTACGCGGATTTAAATCTCACTGAGGTTAATGGGCAGCTGTATTGCAAGAAGGGCAGCCTGACATGTCTACTCAGAAGTCAGCCCAACTGAGTTCAGTGGGACTTACTCGCAGGTAAGTGTGTGCGTGCAGGGTAGCATCCATAAGGTACCAAGAGAAAAAGAATAGTCGTCTCCAGAATATCCTCAAAGGACGCGTGCATTGAGGGTTGTGGGGGGAGCAAGATAAGCCTTCATCCGGTGTGGATCGGGGCTTAATGTAAACAGATCAGTGCTCAATCCGGTACTTTTTCATCCCCAAGGTCTTAGTTTGAGAAGTGATTGTAAGAAGGGCCATGCGAAGTAAATAAAGCCCGAGTGAGTGTGGGGCAAAGTAGTCAAAGGCACAAACTGATGGGATGAAGAATAAGGGGGGGAGAAAGAGATTGAAATTTATATGTGGAGGGTGTGTTTCTGAGCACAAAGTATACAGGCAGCAAAATCCTGCGCTTGTTGACTCGGAAGCAGGCCCCCGCTGCGTCGGTAGGTCTCTCCCTTGTAATTGTGTTTAGGATTGCAGACTACATCTCAGTCGGAAACCTGTTTGGAAAAACGCTTGCCTCGAATTCCATTGGATAGTCTTCCAATTTAGGGCCTCAGTTTTTGGTAACCGGTAACCCCTTCCCCACTATGTTTACTAGGAGGTAAATCCTCCTGATTAACTCGGTGTGCGTAATTTCCGAGGCCTCGAGGGCGGACCGAAAGGCTGCACCACCTCTTAGCACCTAGGGTAAGCTAACAAGATCGATTCCGTTGGACTGCCCTAGAATCTAGGGGTACCGCGGACACTGGCTGGGTCACATTTCTGTAATTTCTCCCTTTGGGCACCATCCGCAGAGAAGATCCCCTCCACAAATCCTTTCGAGCAAAACGAGCACGGCAGAGCTCTTGCGCAGCACCCCTTTCATTTCAGCAAGGGTTGCGCAGGAGAACTGCCAGGGGGTTGTGTGTAGTTAGTTACCGTTTCTCTGCTCCAGCTTCTGCGGAAGAATGCTCTTCGAACGCATTCGCTTTCCTCCGCAGCTGGAAGGAACTAAAGGGTCTTTGTCTGAAACGCTTACTGCACAATCCTGTCTACTCAGAGGCAAGCCCCATTGAGTTGTGGTAGCTGTGTAGAGAAACGATCGCAGCCCAGGGTTCCCCCCCCAAAAAAAAAGGTAATCAAGCTTAATTTATATTTGAAAGTAAAGATTATATCCCAAGTACATGTGCCTTGGCAGTAAAGTAGACCCCATTGTAAACTAGGATTGAGGTAGACTGTTGCAAACCCATTTTCCATTCAGATCGATGGGAATTTGGCCACTGCATTTGCGGAGAAATGAGTTACACACCGCTTGGATGTGATAAAATTTATGCGGGAAGGTAGAATTTATAAAGTTAACTTTCCTTCGGGAGAAGTGAGGCTTAAAAGGTTCTTTGTCCCTAAAAATGGTGTAGGGGTTAAAAAAAAGTAGGTGAGATAATAAAGCCCATTCTTAATTAGTCTTCGAAATTTCCATTGAGTTGGTAGTAGCTATATGACTGTGACCTCTAGCAGGATACTTTTCTCGCCATTCGTAAGATCTCTTGTGATTTCAACACGACCACTCTCGAACATGTGCCACGATCACCTTTTAATGGGTTGTGCAGTGGGATTCTACGCTGAGAATCAGATAAAGTCCCTCTGAGCTCTGTGCAACTAGTCAAGTTGCAATCCTCTCTACACACTTTTCAGAGAATGTCCCATTGAACTCAATGAGACTTATTTCTGAGTTGGTGTGTATAGGATTGCAGTGTTAGTGAATTTAGCACTTTGGCCTTCAAAAGCCATGGCCAGAAACACTCAGCGGCCATGCTCAGTCCAGGTCAAGTCAATGGGCACAATCGGGAGAGAAGGTCTGCTGCGAAAAAGTACAGCCCGCTCATTCTTTTCCATTGCAGTTTCGCAGGAGAATTTCCCACAGGCCTGTTCACAGATAGCGGCAAGTCTTGCCCACGGTTTCCTATCCAACTTCAGCCTTGAGTCGAGGTCAAATCAACAACAAACCTCAAGAGAAAATGTCGAGAAGAACGGATTCAGAATTATAGGGCTGGCCCATAGTATTTTGGTGCCTGAAACGAAAATTCAAACGCTGCCGCTACAGAAAAGCACTGTAACAATAAGTTAAATCTTCTACATCCTCACTCTTATCTAATGGTTGGGCTGGGCACTAGAAATCAATGCGTGTCTCCCTCACTCCCGCCCACTTCTTTGGGGTTCTTTTTGGAGGGACTTGTCGCTGTGGAATTCCATCCTCTTTACCCTTAGTCCGCTAGGATAATATTGAAAGCTTCTAAGCATTTCAAGTGCGATTCAATTCATTTCAGTGGTCCTCGGACCTAATACCCTTTGGCCATATTCTACCCGTTTTGGTAAATATAAGTCTCTCTGACCTCCGTGCCATTTGCCTCAGCAGAAAGTTTACTTAGGATTCAGTTGTTATTGTTCCGGATGCGGACGATAGAAAGTCCTGTAGGGAAGTTCGGGCCCGTTTCCAACAGTAACATCTGCAAGATGGGACAGTCGGTTTCTCAAGCCGCAGACAATAAGAAGGGGAAAACCAGTCAGAGCTCCTTAATTGCTGTTGCCCGACTTAGGCCAAAACTTTCCAAAGGCTTTCTTATTCTCGGCGTTCCTAATTGCCTTGTGCATATTTTGGGCATATTTAGTAATAAAGGCTTTATAAAGGTCTCCTCAAACCTCCTGCAGAGCTGTATAGGATACCACTCCAATTCATGATGAAACATGCGCATAGAAAGAGTGTAGATCTCTCCCGAACCCATCAGGAGGGTCTCCTCTCTCAACCCCACTAAACATGAACGAGACCCTTGCGTGCATATTATATACAGTGTGTGTGCAATCACTCACTTATGTACAAATCCTTCTATGTATGTGTTTAAAACGTTGTTTGGATGTTTTACCATGGCTGGTGCGTGTGAGAGACTGCAAAACTTTCCTGCTGCACAGAACTCTTCTGTTAGGTCCTAAAATGAAATAAAGGGTAGTGGTGGTGGAGATATGGTGATTTAGCTGAGACTTTTGCTCAGGAGAAATGGGAGTCTGGAGCAGGCACCGCCTTAATTAAACGGTACATAGCTAAGCCGTGCTGGGAGGATAATTATAAAAGCCCTCTAGAGACAAAACAGTGAGATATATAAATATATATCCACAAATAAACACACATATATCTGTTTCACGGCTTTGTCTCTAGAGGGCAACTCGAATCCTCCCCCATACACCCATTAGGAGTAAGAGGCGGGCTAATTTAAATAGAGCATTAACCAGAAATCAGCTGAAATCAACTGTTGTGTGATGGTTAGAGTGTTGGACTATGACTTGGGAGTCCAGAGTTCGACTCCCCACGCAGCCGTGAAGCTCACTGGGTGACCTTCCTCCAGTCACCATCTCTCAGCCTAACCTACCTCACAGGGTTGTTGTGAGGATGAAACGGGGAGGAGGAGAACCATGTACACCACCTTAGGACAAGGTGTAACGTCATCATTGAAAGTATCAAGTCCTGGTCCAAGGATGTGGGTCTCCTCTTCTCTGAAAGAACAGCTCTGCTTCTCAAGATTGTAGGAGATTTGAGTGATAGAACTGGGCGACTGCCTTTATTTAAAAAAAACACACACACAAAACCATACAACAATATGTAGTCTTTACAATATGGGAGGAATTTAGATCTAATTGCCTGCAAACATACACACTCACATCCACAGTGTTTCACGCCTGATGACCTATTGCATTCGTATGTATTCTCTTGTTTATATATGAATATATAGCCATATGAAGGCGTAGTACATTATAAGAAAGCGGCTCATCTGCCTTCTTCAAATTTCCAGGGAACACGGTTTATTGGAAGCCAATATTTTAGCCGGGGGTGCCAGTTTACCGTTAGTTAAAAGCAGAAATTTTGTGTATTTGGATTTGTGCATGAGCTTGACGTGCCCTAAGTTTTTCAAGTACATGCAGATCGGGCCAAGCGATTCCAGCTAGGCTCTCCTGCCAAATATTGTAAAAGAAATAAATAAATCCGGCCTTTTCTCAGTAGCGAGGCGCAGCAGTGAGTAAGGCACTGCAAAGAGCACAAGCAAGAACTGTAAATCTGCAGATGAGCACAAATCATTGGCATTATTATTATCATTTGCCTTTTCAGGGTTCAAAGGGCTTTCCAATTCTCATCTCCCCTTTGTTCCAGACGGATTTTATTTCGGAGGAGTGGGTGGGGGGAGGAGGGAGTGGCGTGAAGTGAATGGATTGTAGCTACAGATGTCTGCACCGAAGATTTTCTTTCGTTCCTTTAAAAAAAAAATGAGTCCCTCCGCAAACCAGTAAAGTTTGCCATTAAAATTGACACCAGGGGATGTCCGTAGAAGCCATGTCCATCTGGGATTGGCTAGCCCGCCGGAAGTGGCTCGGCGGACGCATTTTCTAACAGATAAGTCCATTGCTCGAGACCTTTTCCCTTAAACATTCTCTTTCTCTTGCACACGCACACACAGTGGCTCGGTATATTCCATCATTTTTTCGCCAAGCTCCTGCCTGGAGGGTGTTCTCTTCGCAACTTTCCTGTAACCCGCACACCCTATAGGATAATAGTTGGGTTTCAGAACCCCATATTTACACTCTAGTCTCTCCTTGCCAAAGCCTCATACTGCAATTTGTGTTGGCTTGAGGTGAGGTGGGGGCAGTGGACAGTAGTTCTATGGGGGAAGAGGCATGAACAGCCACCAGTCCGGACTGCGGTTCCTTCCACCTCCTTCACACCATCCAGGTTGGAGAAGTCACCATCCCCACCATGAGTTCCTCCCTCCGAAGATCAGCTCGTCTTGCTTGTACGCTTCGAGGAGAAAAGACCAGGAATCCTCTTGCTTGGAATTCGAGGCCGAGAAATTTCCTCCGACCCCTCTCCAGCCAGAAGTTCCTCCTCTCCCCGGGCTGGGGATGAAAGAACCGGCTTTCTCCGTCCGCCAATGCGGTCCTCCGCAGACAGCCTTCGCGGCCAATTCCCTTCCACAGCCGTCTTTGGGCATCTTTCCTCCGCCGTCACCTTGCGAAGAATTAACTTCCGCCGCCGCCGCCGCCGCCAACGGGACTCTACACCGCGGGAGTCCTTCACCTTCTCCTCCTGCCTTCGTGGACAAAAGAGAGTACGAGGTGTCTATCCTATTGAAACCTAACTATGGACCAGGGGAGAGCAAAGGAGAAGCAGGGGAGGAAGCGGAGGAGAAAATTTTATTGCAGAAAGCTTCGTCTTTAGATCTATCTAAAAGAGACAAAACTTCACCAGGTGGGTCCAATTGCGCTGAGGCTGGCGGGGAGGAGAAAGCAGAGGGCTATTATTTGGGAGAGGGAAGCATAACAAAATATTGGAAAGTGTTGTCCTAGGCAAACAAACAAACAAATAAATAAATAATAAATGCAGTACTTAAAAATATTCCTCCTATGCCTCGATCCTATTAGAATCAGAATCATTAAATTTAAGAGAACGATGTATTGGGCGGGAGGGAAAATGAAAGGAAACAAATGCGCTGGGGGAAATGTTTTCCTGGTTCGAGTTAAATCTCATCATCGGATTGTAACAAGTGGTTGGAGGGGGAAGGTAGTGTTGTGCACCTGGACCTTAACGTTAGGGAGTTTAAGAATTAACACATAGGTTAACTGGATCCCAAAAAGTTGTGGCGTGATTACGCTGATGATAGGAGTGAAATGAGATTAAGAATTAGTTGCGGGAACTTTAAAGAATTGGGGAGCGGGGGGGGGGTGGAAAGAAGGGTCACGACAGTCAGTTGCGACAGAAAAAAAATAGCAACCGAATTCATGGTGGCATCCCAAGTTTGATTTAAAAACCCAGCGCCGGGTTCCAGGATATGCTTTTAAAAACAACAACAACATATCTGCATTTGCTAATGAGCGAATCACAAAGGCCCTAGCGCGGAAGACGGGGGTGGGGTGGGGAGTTCTCCTGCGCAAGCTCAGCCCTAATGCCTTGGTTAGCAGCATGGTAGTTTTGCACTTGTTGGGGGGTACGAAGCACCTGTGCGTCTTTACGCGTCTGTGCCTCCCCAAACAGATCCTTTCCACTCATGTTGTTCTTTTTAAATCGCCACATTGCTCCTAACTTTAAAGGGAAATTGTGGAGCTGAGATTTCTTTCACTCCCCTCGCTATAAGGGAACAGTCTCTCAGGGAGAAGGAAGGCATGAACAGACACTAAAATATGTTTCAAAATTTCAAAATACGTCAACCCAGCACACCTCTTATTATAATAGTTTTGCTACTTAAGCGAGGACAGTTAAGGAAGAATGACAAAAACCGGAATGATTCTGAAATGTTAAAATGTATAAGCTGCCACTTAACTTGCTTTCCTACCCGTGGCTGAGGTCAAATGGAAAACCAAGCGACCAAGGGAAAGGCATTGATCCTACCCAAGCTCAAGTGAAGGACGACCTTCCCGTGGAGGGGCGCAGCGATCGCCCAAGGCCCAAGTGTACGCCGATGTCGGAATGGAGCAGTTCAACATCAAAGAGAATTCCTAATTGGTGCACGCGCGATTGAGAGGGAGACATTTCTCCCGCTCCTGGGCGCCATTAAATGGAATTTTCCTGCACAAGTAGAGCCAATAAGAAAGCGTTAACTTGAAATTGCATTTGGGACGTACTATCTCTTTCCTTGCAAGGGGTGGGTATATATATATAGAGAGAGAGAGAGTCTGTTTTGAAGTAGTGGGAATGCCAAGCAGTTCCTCTTTTTTTTTCTTTTACATCATCTTTCCTTCAAGCTTCCTTATCTATCCATCTATATAAACCTTACAGACCCAGTTTACTAAGGGCTTTCCATATAAAGAAGTAGTTGCTAAAGATTTACGTGCCTAATTTTTTCCTATTATCCCCTGCCCTATCCGTTGACATGCAAATGCGTCTCTTAGCCTTAAATCCACAGGGATATTGCAACGGAACAGGCCAGTCCATTGCTTATTTAGGTATAGCTGCCTGGGAACCCCGACAGCCCGATTCTAAGCGTATTGGACAGGGTCTATTTATTTATTTTTAACAGCAAGGCCCTATGCCCATGATCTCTAAAGTATGTCTCGCCGAGTTCAATGGCACTAACTCCCAGGTAAGCGTGTATAGGATTGCCGTCTGATTCAGGTCCAGCTTGCTTCCCAGTAGGACGTTACACAGGCAGAAGAAAGGGGGATCGAGAAAGCGGAAATTGTTAATTAAAGCGGATGAATAAGATCCTTTTAGCTTCGAGGCGAGGCACACACTCTCTAGGAAAGAGTTGAGCTGCAATCCTATTCACACTCAACTTGGAAATAGTATCATTGGATTTAGAGGGGGGGGGGGGGGGGTGGGGGGGGGGGGGGGGTGGGGGGGCGATTTGTCTGTTTTTAATCAGAATAAACATGCCTTGAATCGGTCTGCAATGTGCTACTGCACCAAACCTTTCTCTTCTTGGCTCCATAAAGCCAGAGAGTGCAGGCAAAGAGAAAGATAGTGAGATAGGAGCAGGCAAGATAGAAGACGGGGAGTTATTCTAGGGCGAGGGGGAGAAACAAAATTGCATCATACCTACGGTCCGTTTTCTTGGGTTTAGATTTCTCTTTCTGCTCCTTCGCTTAGTCCCTTTCTTCCAGCGGGGTCTGCCTTCTCCACCCGCTTTTTCTCCGTAAAATGACCAAAGAAATAAAGAGAAGTGGTGGGAAAAGAGCAAGATACATTGTAAGCGACTGAAAAGCAACAGCTACTACATCTGAGAATATAAAGGGGAATTTCAGGAGCTGTAAACCTGGAGGACTCACCTGCCGAAGTTAGACACCTGTGAGTTCAGTGAATTACCGCGAGGGCGATTTAAGCTCCAGGCTTAATTCTCCTCTGGAAATCTCTCTCTCTCTTTTAATGCTTAACTTTTTGACCGGATCGTGCTCTTGCATTGTTAAAAAGGAACGCTTCAAATGAAAAGCCTTTCAAGTGACTGGAATGACCCGCGTTTTACAAAACCTCCTGCGCTAGAGACTGTCGTTAATGACGCCAACAATCTTTGATCTTGACTGAATCCAAGAATACCCCCCCTCAACTTACTCCCCATGAGGAGAAACGTGTAAGTTAGCTGTTCATTACTAATGTACATCGCCCAGGTTTGCGTGTCAGCTAAGAGGAATCGTAATGTGTTCCCCGACCTCGAATCTGCAGGAATTAAACTTGTTCGTTTCTTATAATATGTCTTCCCTTGTGGGCGTCAGGCTCTCCAAACAAAGATCTTTACTCACCGGTATTATTGCGAACATTAACAAACCTGAAACAACCTTGGAATGCGCTACGGTTCTGCTCCGTTGGCGAAAAACAAAACAAAAAAAACCCTCGGAAAATAAGTCCTCTTGAGACCTAAACAGACTGGAAATAAGTTCTTCCGTTAAGGCTCCTCGAAGCTATTTGACTCAGCCATCCTTTCTTTTCATATTTTTTTTTTAAATCCAATTTAGAAAAGTTTAAAATGCGCCCGTACATATGGAGAGCTCATTGGCTTCGTCCAACGAGTCTCTAGAAAACGTTTTGCCAATTTATGGCAAATGGAGGGGGGTGGGACATTCAAGGAAGCGATCTTGCTTATTCTCTACCTGCTGTTAAATGACGTTTCTTTTTTAAAGATAAGGTTTTGCCCTTAACCATTTTGCTCAAGAAAAAAATCCAAACAGCCCCACTCGTGCTAATTAAAGAAAGGCTTAATTGCTCGAATCACTAACTCCGAAGCATATGCGGAAACCAATTTAAGAGGGTAGTTTAAACAAAAAACAAAAACCCCAAGAGACACAGCACCGCCGTGAACTTTGGTTGAAGTAGAATTTCCTCTGCTTTAAAGGTTTGGTCTTTGCAAAACCTTGACACGTGTTGAATGAAATGTTTTCTTGGATCGATCGGATGAAAGTTCTGTTTTGAGCATTTATAGCAGCTGACGGGAAAGCATTATTCCCGTTCGAAGAGGAGTACAGTTTATGATCTAGTGTCTAATGACTCCTATAAGCAGGGGTAACAACAGGCTTCAACGTTTGCATAGTTGTAATCTAACTCAATCATGCTTTTTACAATAAATAAATAAATAACTGCATGTTTAAAATACCTTAACTTTAAATGACCTTTTGGTTAGAGTTCTTAATCTTTTCGGAACTGATATCCACATTTGGCCCAAGCAGGTATTTGGAGGCCGCCTTCTTTTCTTTTCTTTTAAAATTTGTATGTTAACAGAGTACAATATTTCTTTTGTGATAATGGTGCTGTTCAAACCCAGTTTAGTAGGTCAAGCTGGGACGCAGCAGTGGTCACCCGCCAAATGAAGACCGGTTGTTGTACTATGAAAATCTAATCCTCTGAATATTTTCCCAATAGTAAGAGTTCAGTTGGATTTACCTGAACACACATATCATGGGACTGCAACTTTCGGGCGTGATCCGGGCAAAACTAAGCACTTCTTACATCCATGGTGCTCAATGGACGAGTTCAATCTCTTTATTTGAGATCAGAATAGTTTTTCAAAGAGCTTGGATGCTCATGGTGCTCACATGGGCGTCGGTGTGGTGGGCTGCGTTTCCTAGCCATGCACAACCACAGCTTCCTGCCCTTGCAGTCTTCTCTGAAATGCTACATTCGTCAGACTTTTCGGGAGGCAAAACCTAGTGGTGTACAGCTCCAGGAGCAACCGCGGCGCATTATCAATCATCGATAAAACATTGTGATAATTCACTTGTCTCCATCACATCTTCCTAAGCAATGCTATCTATTTTCACAGTGCAATGCTATCTATGCGTGTGCACTTACCTGGGAGCCAGCCTCACTGAACTCACCAGGCTTACTTGTAAGTAAGGATCAGATTACCGATTTAGCCAAATTCTGCTTCCTTTCTATTTGGGCACCCTCATCCCAACCTAAAAAAATACATTTACTTTAAAATGGATGTCAGCTGAAATACTTCGTTCCAAGTGAGGTGTGTGTTCAGTGGGGCTTACATAGAATTGCAGCCTCACAGTCCTGTGCATGTTTACTCAGAAGTCAGGCTCCCTTGGAATTGGTCTTTCCTCCATGTAATCGGGCATAGAATTTGAGCCTGCCAGTGCATTCCTATGCGCAGAAGTCAGCTCAGTTTCGGCGGTGGAGCGGGGGTGGCGGCTCTGCAGTAACAATGGGGCAAAGGAAGAGTTAATAAATGGAACCGAACTACAAACTTGCTTAGTTTAAATTTAATGTCTGCCTTGCCATATCTTGTGGCTGGTCGCTGGCGACAGTGTGCCAACTGCCAAATTAGGTCTGAACCAGAAAAACAGTTACATTTGTACTTGGAATCTCCGAGTCTACGCTGACTTCTCAGAGGCTGCTTTTGAAAAGAGCAATTCAGTATTTTTCCTCTTCGTTTTTTATTAAGGAGCTGAATTTGCCTTGCAGTTTTCTGATAAACAATTTTGAAAGCGAGTTCTATTGTCCCATGTCACTCTCCCAAAATATGTTCCTTTTCCCCGCCTCTTTCTCACTCGCGTTTAATTTTGAATCGCGTTTTCTTCTCCTGCACGATCTAGGGGGGGTTAACAGTAATTTTGTAAGTGAAAACGACAGACCCTCTCCCAATTCAGCTCCAAAGAAGCACAAGAAAAAGCTCTAAGCATAAAAACAGGGAGTTCAGATAAAAATGACTAGGTTGCAATCTCAGTTATGCTTTAAGTAAATTCATTTACTCATGAGTAAATGTCACAGGTATAAAATTGTGCTTTCACACCCCGATCCTAGGTACTTGAAATGAAACCCATCACCCACACACACCCCACACACCTCAGTGGTTTGATCCATCCACTCACCCTCCTCTGGTTTTTAAAACAATATTCGTAGCACCGTTTAAAATACCTTATACAGTAATAAAAAGATGGTGCAATCCCAGTACAGTACCACTTTTTCATGCGTAAAGAACATTCACTTTCCTTTTCCTCCCCCTTAAAATAGTTTAATTTCTTATATCCAGTTCATGCGACTGACGGGAATGAAATGATAGAGCAACGTATAACTGAACCACGTCTCTGTAAAAAAATAATAATAATAATCGTTTTAATTCTTAAAAACCCCAGATACTGTATGTATTTGACGAAACAGCTCCGCCTAGAGGCCACCTTAAGGCTTAACCAGGACTCTGGCTTTACAGACAATCGGAAGAAACAACTGGTCGAGGGCTAGAGGTCAGCCTCCTGAATTAACATCTCAGTTATCATTAGGACACGTATGTCAGTATGACATCAAATGATAAGTGGGCAGCGATTATAAACTCGTTGGCTTCCTGGAGACTTACTCGTTTGTTAAATGGCTTCAGTTTGCAAGCTTCGAATATAGCCGGAGAAAAAGGAAATTGAGCTGGAGGTGGCGATAATACTAAGGAAACACTCATTCATTTTTATGCATCTCGTTGCCATGGGTGTTACAATTTTACTCTCCTCCTCCTCCTCCAAAATTATGCTTTATTTCCTTGTTAAGCAATAAGCCCACCTAATTTTTTTAAAATGTTCTGCAGTGGGGTGTATTTTTTAAAAAACAAAGTATAGTGCATTAACTCTGCTATAATTGCCCGCTGAAATCTTCTCTGAAATGGAAGTTGTACAGTAATTTTATTTAACTTTAAAACCTGTAAGTACCACCTATTTGCAGCATATCCCACCCTACCAGCTAAGGAGCGGAGGCAGTCTTAAGGGACCCACATCACATACACAAAACCAGAATCTTTTTTCTCGCTGCATAGTGTGGCCTAAACACAGCTGCTTTATCTGTGCAAGCCTACGCATGTCTGCTCAGAATAAAGTCCAGTTCAGTTCAACAGAGCTTACACCCAGGTTAACAAAAACAGGATCACAGCCTTCATAATATGGTCAGGAAGCAAGCAACTGCTTATAAAAGTATTACCTGTCAATAAAAGGGCAGGTGTAAGCAATTAATCAATATTTTTTAAAGAACACAGGGAAAAAATCCTCCCAAATACATATGTAAATAAGAAGGCAGCCCTGTTTAGGGAGGTTTTTAATCTGTGATATTTTAATGTATTTTAATTTGTTGGAGGATGCCCAGAATGGCTGGGGAGACCCAGCCAGATGGGCAGGGTACAAATAAAATTATTATTATTATTAGTATTATTATTATTATTATTATTATTATCATCATCATCATCATCATCATCATCTTGTGATATGTAGTTCTGTAGATTTCCATAGGTTATACCTGAGAGGTTATGCTTTAAGTAAGTTCATTTACTCATGAGTAGATGTCACTGAATGAGCTGGAGCTTCTGGAAACCTTGACATCTTGGGGCTTAGCTGTAGTATGAGATCATTCCTGACTGTGTGTCAAAGTACCACCCATCCCCATCTATTCAAAAGCTGTGGTTAAATTTTAGAAAGAATAGTGCTAGGTTTGAGGGCCTGCAGATCATGCTCTTTGACCCTGAAGCCCTTCCACTTAATTAAAGATATGTAGGCCATTGTTATAAGATGGCAAGGTGTGATCCCTTTCTCTCTTAATACTTCTTGAAAAATCCCAGAATAACCCATGTCTATAACTTAGTTCTGGCTCCTCCCAAGACTGCCTAGCCCTAAAGTATGTGGCAGCCCTGTTTAGGGAAGTTTCTAAGGATGGATGTTTTTATTATGTTTTTAGATGTATTGTAAGCCAGCCAAAGCAGTTTGAAAGCACATCAAAGTGCAAGTAGATAAATAGGTACCGCTCTGGCGGGAAGGTAAACGGCTGCTCTGGTTCGCCAGAAGCGGCTTAGTCATGCTGGCCACATGACCTGGAAGCTGTACACTGGCTCCCTCGGCCAGTAAAGCGAGATGAGCGCTGCAACCCCAGAGTCGTCCGTGACTGGACCTAATGGTCAGGGGTACCTTTACCTTTAAGCCAGCCAGCCAAAGTGGAAACCCAGCCAGATGGGTGGGGTAATAATAATAATAATAATAATAATAATAATAGGATACCTCTGAAGTCACTTGTATTAGACTCAAGAAAGCTCTCCAGCCCAAACCCTCTTAAAGTATCAAAGTTCTTTAGAGTTTAGATAAGGAAGTAGAAATGGTTCTATTTAATGTGTGAAATCAAAGTTCCATATTATGTTGTTATCCTGCTATAGTACCAGCTTTGTTTATAATGTCATTGCTATGGACTGGTTTCATTGTGCCCTTTTTAGTAAGTTGATATGCAGCCCACTCTTCATACAAACAATAGCTGTCAAATGCTAAACACCATTGCATGGAAACTATTCAAATAATTATATCAATGTTTAATTGTATTTTAAAGACTGAGTCTCGTCAGGGGGAAAGGTGAGGTATAAATAAATAATAGTAACAGGAATCATAATACAGTCCCATACTGTGAAGTATGAATTAATGAAATCAAAGTACGATATATTGTTGGATGTCAAATGCTGACATTGCATATTAAATATTCAGTGACTAACAGCAAATCAGAATTCTCACAAAATAATTTCTAGGAGGAATTAAGAGGGAGGTTAAGTTCAGCTGTTGTGGCTCTAGGGGTTAAGTCCTCATGCACAGGAGAAAAATTTTCAACAAAATTTAGAATGCTGGCAGAGTTGCACTCGTGTTGCTGACTTGTGATTCCTTGCATACACACTAAAAACAACACACATCAACTGTTATTAGCAATAGTTTTAACCACTCTGGTTCATAGGAGGTTTATACCTCCTAGTAGGAGGGTATAATGGAAATTTAAACACAAACATTCTGAACTTGTCCTAGTGTTGGCTCCCAGAAGTGGGTAGAATTGAGAGCCTGCCAGGGGCATAATTACTGGTTATTGCAGTAGCAGCTTCCTATTCTGAAAACCAGTGTGAAGCAGTGGTAAGAGAGTCGGACAAGGACTTAGGCCAGACAGCACCTGCAGCACTCGAACCAGGGTGATGATAGAGAGAAACCATTACCGTAGTTTGGTGGAGAAACTGCTAGACTAAGCCAGCTTCAGGAACCCAGCTTCAGTTCCCTAGTGGATGGATGGCTTGGACCAGTCACTATGTCTCAGACTAATCTACCTCACAGGGTTGCCATGAGGATATAATGGGAGGCAGGAAAAGTATGTAGGCAGCCCTGAACTCTTCAGAGGAAAGGCAGCATGTAAATGAAATAAATAGTAATCATCCTATTTTTATCCATTAAGTGGTACTATAGCATTTGTACAAAAACACTAACAACAACAACAACAACAAGGTACCTGTTTTCGTGATGCCAATACCATTTGCTCAGTTTGCCACTATAATAGGAAGCACTGATTCCTTACATCAGGCATGTCCAACAGGTAGATCGTGATCTACCGGTAGATCACTGGACGTCTGTGGTAGATCACTGGTAGATCAGTGGTGCTCCCCAAAGAAGCTAAAAAACCTTGGCTCCCCTAAAAAAAACTCAACATCTTTGCCCTGCACCCCTAAAATGACCCAAACCACCAAAAACAGGGCTTTCCCTAAAAAAAAGCTCAATGTCGCTTTCCTACTCCCTAAAGAAGCTCAATAACTTTTACGTGAACCCCCAAAAGGGGGTAGATCACTGCCAGTTTTTAACTCTGTGAGTAGATCTCAGTCTCTTGGAAGTTGGCCACCCCTGCCTTACATGAATTCACAAGCAAGATCTGCAACAAAATGTTTGTTGTCTACTCCTGTTCACTTTTCCAGCCAGCCACACCTTTCTCCATTATACTTCATTGTACTTCTCCAGCTTTCTGTTTTGTTCTGCCCAATGGTTGGTCACCATTCTGGGGCTACTGAGCATGCACAGTCTTCATTAGTCTGGTTTAACCATTCCCCTTTAGGTTTCTTTTTCCCTAGCTTTTTTCTGCATTTGCAACCCCTCCCCAAGCCTCCTGACACTTATATCTGAACATCAGAAATAGAGGGAATTATAAAAGAGGTGGAATAAAACTCACTAGCAGCAAAATGCATTGCCGATACCATTTCCCCATAGGATATAGGCAGACGTCCCCATACCTCACAAAAATGCTCTTGAGTCTGTCTACGTATCCAGGTGGAACAAGAGTAAATGAGTTAATGTATGTATTAGGCTGCCCCTGATACTTTATACTACTAATCCTTGACTGTTCCTACATACACAGCCAAATATCTCAAATGTAATTGGGCATCATTGTCTTTTGATTCTGTGAGCGCCCTGGGTTGCTGCAGGTGCAAAACTAGACCACCTCTCCGTTCTGGAGTTCAGAAGCATGTTTATGTGACACTCTTTTCTATAGGGAATGAGTGAGATCATGGATGGAAAATGTCCTGGCTTCACCTGTGACAAGTAACAGCCAAGCTAGCTAACAAGTTCAAATTAAAACAATATAAAACAACAATGAGCATATGAAAAGGAACTGGAATATGAGCAGCTAGCTTAAAAAACAAAGCAACAAAAAGCATCAGCAGAATGCCATCGGCTACATAGTACTCACTTGCCCTGTCTTCCTAAAGACAACTGAAATAGCGAAATTTGCTGGAAGTGATGGAGCCAGGTGCATCTTAAAAACCTACATAAGAGGCTCCACTGCACACTTGCTTATTTCAGAATAACACAATTAGAATCTGGTGGTTCAAATTAAATTTGTGACCAAAGATGAGTGTGCTTTTGACAGGCACTGATATATCCTTGACTACCACTTTTATAGTCATATGGTTTCTTGAAAGAGTAGGACACGAAACAGGGCCTCTAAAAATTACATGAGCCTTCAGGTAAGGTACATGAGACAATTCTTGGGTGTTTTTTCCCCTTCTTCTTCCATCTACTCAGGGAAATATAAAAAAATTAAGATACTCCCAGAACAAACAGAAAAATGAAGTTTGGCATATTCAAAGCACAGCATATCATGATTACTTGCAAGCCGTAACAATGGGAATGTTTATAGCTCCTTAAAAAAAACTCAGGTCATGGAGTCTGGTTCTTAACATAAGCAAGCACTCAAGGAAATAGCATACAACGGTGCAGGTGCAGGAAGTTCTCCATTCCCATAATGGGACAATGCTAAAAGGTAAAGGGACCCCTGACCATTAGGTCTAGTTGTGTCCAACTCTGGGGTTGCGGTGCTCATCTCGTGTTACTGGCCGAGGGAGCCGGCATACAGCTTCCGGGTCATGTGGCCGGGATGAAAAAGCCTTTTCTGGTGAACCAGAGCAGCACACGAAAACGCCGTTTACCTTCCCGCCGGAGCGGTACCTATTTATCTGCTTGCACTTTGACGTGCTTTCAAACTGTTAGGTTGGCAGGAGCAGGAGCAACAGGAGCTCACCCCGTCATGGGGATTCGAACTGCCAACCTTCTGATCAGCAAGTCCTAGGCTCTGTGGTTTAACCCACAGCGCCACCCACGTCCCTTTAGAATATGAGCTATAACTGGGCAAATTATGGTGGCAAGTAGTGACATTCCTTAAAACAGGGGTGGAGGACTTTTTCAACCTAAGGGCTGCATTTGCTCCTGAGGAGCCTTCGAGAGGCTACATACCAGTGGTGCGTAGGGCCAGATCCAAAGTGGGTTGGAGCAATGGGAACCTTAATAATAAATAAATAAATAAATAATTTTTTATTTATATCCCGCCCTTCCCGATCCAGAAACCGGCCTCAGGGTGGCTAACAACAAATATAAGACAATGATTAAAACAGCTAAAAACAGCATAAAAAACAAACATCACTGGGATCTCCAGGGCTAACTGTCCAAGTTAGTCTTGCTAGGCCAGTTGGGAGACCAGGGAGGAATTTTAATGTGGGGACCCAGAAGGGTTTCTTCAGAAAAAAAGGAAGGGGAAAAGGAATAGGGGATCAGGCTAAATTGAAGGCCAGGCGGAATAACTCTTACAGGTCCTGCGGAAGGAGGTCAGGTCCCGCAGGGCCCTAGTCTCGTGGGACAGAGCATTCCACCAGGTCGGAGCCAACACTGAAAAAGCCCTGGCCCTTGTGGAGGATAATCTGGCTTCTTTTGGGCCCGGGACCCTTAAGCTATTGTTATTCGTGGACAGCCATGTAAAAGTCAGAGGTATACGCTTCTCTCCACCCAAGCAAGCAAAGAAACATTATTTCAGTTCAAGGACACATTCCAGCCTGACAAAAGCACTCAAGAAGGATGCAGAGCAGGGTCACAGAGGAGTGTGACCTGGAGAGGTGGTGTGGCCTAGGAAGAGTCCAGGGGACCCAATGGAAGGTTGCATTTGCCCGCTATAAATAATGGTTTGCATAATGTGACATGCGTTCTCATATGAAGGTACCGTAGTTGAGTGTATATAGCAATGCTTGGTATAGTGGTGGGTAGGTTAGGCTAGGTCGAAAGTTTAATATGTTATACTTATTAGAAAACCTGTTATGCTGTTATGAAACTACGTTTAAGCATTTGTAATTTGTAGTTGTAATAGCCATCATGTATTTACATAGGAACACAGGAAGCTACCTTATTCAGAGTCAGACCCTTGGTTCATCTAACTCAGTACTGTCTACAATGGCTGGCAGCAGCTCTTCAGGATTTCAGACAAGGCATCTTTTTCAGCCCCAGCTGGATCTTCTGCATGCAAAGCAGAGCTACAGTCCTTTCTCAAATGCACTTAATGAGTGCATACAGCAGACATTTTGGCACCTGTGGCTGACCACAAAATGCTGTCCCCCTCCCTGTCAGGGAAGAAGGGATGGGTGAAGGTCTACAAAAGGAACAGGGGGGGGGGTAAAGATCTACTACCCCTGTGGATTCTGCCACCTGAGGTGGTCACCTTAGCTTATTTCTATTGTGGGCTGCATTCTCTCAGGGGTAATATGTTGGCAATGGGTGGGTCAGAGCCAAAAGTGGGCAAGGTCATCCCTTTATCCATTCCACTTGCTACTACCCCTTGTCTCTTCCACCCTGGTGTGGGCTGTGGAGTGGAAGGACGTACCATTCTTCCCAGAAGTCTGAACTGATAGCTTATAAAGGGCTTTTGAAATTAGGCAAGGGCCACAGGTTTCCCAGCTCTGGTATACCCACACAGCCATGTGTATTTCAGAATTCTATGATCATGATAAGCACAGGTGTTTGTTTGTTTTTATTGGATTCAGAATCCACCACTCTGAAATCTTTGCTGCCCAAAATTGCATTCAGAATTCACTGTCTCTAGTCCACTTCATGATCAGGCTGGCCTTGCTCCACTGACTCCTCCCCCCACCCCCTTTTACTATACTGTTGCTTTTTATTCCTTCACCAATCAGTCCTACAGGGAGATATATAGTAAGGTCAATGGGCCTATGGGCATTTCCAGATTACCTGTTTATTGAGTCTGATTTGTTTGCAGAGATATTAAATGACACTGGCTATTTAATGAGCATTCATTTTTATTTGCTTGCAGAGAGATTAGATGATGTTGCAAAAACCAAATGTTTATCCCACACATTTCAGTGTTACTTACCCATCACTTTCCCTATAGGGAAAATTCTGATTTTTTTGTGAAGTGGGTTTGTTGTGCAAGCGCCCCCCCCCCAGTCAACTGTAACTGTACAACCTGAATTTGCTGGGATGTAATTGAATCCCACCTGAAAGTAGTGACAGTCTTGCTGCGAAAATTTTAAGGTTGGCCAGCTAGGACTTGTGCAGACAACAAAAGCCCATTATTTAAAAGTGTTATATTTGCCTAGGCCTCATATCTCTTCTGTTTTCTATACTCTAGCCCCCTCCCCATAATTGTGATGTTTATCTCGACATTCCATCATGGGCATTCAATGGGGAACTGACTTAAAATTCTTCAAAGTGGGAACTGCACCATTTCCTTTGTTTACTATTTTGGCTCCAGGGATCTGTTATGCAATGGAATAATGTTTTAAAGAGAGCACCATGATACAGGGGTGAATGCTTCTCCACAGAAGACTCACAAGGACTGAGATGCAATAAATTACAACAACAAATATATAGTCTGTATCAGCATAGACATCTTTAACACAAACCTCTAGTTAGCTTGTAATGAAAATGCTAATATTTTGAATAACTGACTGGTTGTGATCAATTAACAAGCTTGTGTGTTTGACAGAGCACTCTTTTAGGTGAAAAGGTTTGTTTAATCTCCCACTAGAATTTGAATTAATGAAAGATACTTTTTAAATCTTCTCTCTGTGAACACAGAGGCATCTATTGGACTGTTACCAGTAGTTGTACCTGTCAGACAATCCCAAACCCGTTTACTCAGATGTAAGTTCTTCTTAGTTCAATGGAACTTGCTTTCTTGCTAAGTGTATTTAGAACAGCGAATTTTTGAAAACAGTGCAGGCTTGTTGTAGACATTGCTTAATGCCAGGTGTGAACCTCCAGGTGTTACTGGACTACAAATTCCATCATCCCTAGCTATCAGCCATGCTGGCTGGGGCTGATGGGAGCTACAGTCCAGCAACATCTGGCGGGCCACAGGTTAACTAACCCTATCCTTTCTTTAAAAGCATTATTTTGCCTTGGGGAGGGAATGAAATGTTGCGAGGAGAAATTATTAATTTAAATTATTAATTAATGACTATGCAGTTATGCATAAAAAAATCAACCAATATTTCCTCAGCAGTATTTGGAAGCGGTCTATATCTTAATGTGGCTCCTCTATCATAAGCAATTCAATGGGACTGCAATTCCCATAATTTTAAAGTAACTCATTCCCAGTAAGTATACTGAGTTATTTCTCTATCTTACTGTTAAATGTGTCATTTAAACCAATGTGATTAGGGAGGGGGGAGTTCACACATGCATGTAGATGTGTGGATATCTCAACCCTTGATGAGAACTGTTGAATGTAAGAACTGACTCCACTGAGCTTTGTGTAGATGATAACCTGAGGTGACAGGAAATATGTAATGCTTCTGATAAGCATGAATGTGAATTAGCTTTCTGTACCAAGTAATATCCCAGTCTAAAACCCAGGGAAGCCAGTCTGATCAGCATTCACGCCTTCCAAAATAACAGGGCTACAATCATGTTGCTAAACTTGATCCTGTAGCAAAATTGTATGTTTGATGTATTCTACAGGTATAAATATGTCTCTGGCTGCCACTCTTATAATAGTGTTATTGAATTTGTCAACATAACTCAAAAGGTTCGATACAGAAAGAATTACATTTATCATTTTAGGCTGATATAGACTTATGCAAGCTTTTCAATTTCACAGGACTCTTCCTCAGGCTGAAATGAAAGGTATCATAAGAGCACACACATGCACACCCACATTCCACAAGAAATCTTTTTAGCCTGAGGCAGTTAAAAAGGCACCACAGTTCCAGTTGGTGTCATAAATATCCAGATGATATTCAATGAGAAGTTATTACCGGTATGTGTAAAGGTGAGACCATTGAGAAGAATGGGAGCTGTAAATGCTTTTGAAGGAACTTCCATGGGAATTTGAGCAAGAAAAAAATCTGACCTAATGGGTTAATTTACTGTGGCTTGGATTTAATACTCAGTAACCTGCTGTATTATTTAATAATAAAAAACACCCCACTTCTTTTACCCTGGACTAAGTGCTGGAGCTAAACAAGATCTGGGTCTAGACAGGACCTGGATAGGTAGTGTTCTCCTTTCTGCTTTGGGTTCCATAATGGCAGAAATGGGAGATATAAATGTTCTAAATAGATTAAGAATAAATGGGAGAGAGTATGATATCCTCAGACAACAGAAATTCATGATAGGTGGCAATGGCAGGGATTTAATGCATAATCACAATATAATTTGTGTTGTTGGGACATCTAAGCATGAATCCTCATCCCTCTGATAGGGTATGTATGAGAGAGACCTGCACCTAGAATCCTTATTTAACCAAGAGGTAGTTGGGGCTCAAGCCCTGATAACTGCTTTCATTTCAAAACAGAGGGGGCGGGAGTATGAACTAACAATAAAAGGAAAATGCCTCTGAGCAGGTGCAGAGTGTTTTCTCCCCAGCAAGTGACCACCACCTCCCCTCCCAACCTCATGATTAAAGAGCAGGGCCTCTTATATCACAGCAGAACAACATTCAGATAGGGCAAGTTTAAATGCCAGCATCTGCCTCTCTTCCTTCCCTGCTTTCCCTCCCAAGAAATTCAAATAGTGAGCATTTTGTGAGTGAGTCATTGGGCTTCTTCCTGAGCAAGTCCCTTTAAGGAAAGAGGGCAGGATGGGTTGGTTTTTAGTCCGTATTTCAAATACAATCAACACTTTAATACCTGTAACCTTTTAAAAATACTTGTCAGGGAATTGTTCCTAAGAAGAAAAGGCTACAGATGAGTACAGTGTTAAGTTTTCAGAGACTTAAGCCCTATTGAATTAAATGGGGTTTACTCCCAGGTAAGTGAGGTTAGGATAGCAGCCTAAAAAATAGAGCAAAGGCCGAATCCAAGAGTTCTACCATGGGCGCAGCCAGAATGTTTGTTAATGGAGGCATGCCTTTTGTGGGGGTGGGAAGAACCTCAGTTAACTATGTATTTTTATTGATTTTTTTTATGATTAGGGGGAAGCTGCCCCTCCCCTTTGCTACGCCATGGTTCTTACTCGAATCCCCTTCATTTCAATGGAGCTTGTGCAGGAGAACTTTCCTCTGGGTTGTGTTCTGATAGTGCAGTTCGTTCCTTGTGGTTCGAACTGTATTACATGCGCGCTCTAGAAAGGAACCCTATTCCCCCACCCCACCCCCGTTCTTAAACTGCCAAATCCATTCTGCCTGAACTCTGTATAAAAACACTTTTCCCTGACTCTCTCTCCCTCCCCTTCAACTTTAGGACCCGAAAATAGCGTGCTGTCTTTTCCAAGTCAACGGCATTTTTTAGTGTCTTCCCCCTGGTGCGTTTGCCCTCCGCTTTGTAAAGTCCTGAAGGACAGATCCGTTTTAACACACCACGCACAGGAAAGAATTTGAATAGTAGTTTTCGGGAAATGGTGGGGTGTTGTGTTTTGGGTTTTTTTTGTTTTTTAATTTGGCTTTTGAATAGAGCCTTTTGTGGCGTTTTGTTCCCTAGCAACGCTTTCCTATTAAGGCGGGAGAGAGAGAGCGAGTAAGTCAGCGCCCGCGCCTATGTGAGGCCCCAACAAAATGGCCGCTCTGAGGCTTTTCCTGGAGCCTCCGTTAGCCTTTGACACACACAGGAATGAACTAGAACTGCTTGGTGAATTAGGTAGTTTCACGTTGTTGGGAATTCGTTTTTTAACACACAAGAACATAAAACTACCTGATTTACTCCAGTTTATTCGCCTCGACTTTATTTTATTATTATTTGCTTGGTTGCTCTGTGTGTCGGGGGGGGGGAGATAATTCTGATGGTTTCCGGTGACAGCCGTTCTAGGCCTACAAAGCGCTGCGCAAATCGTTCAGTGCCTCCGGGAGGGGGGGAGGCTGCGAGAGAGGCCTAGCGCCGGATTTACGGCGCAGCGGAAGGCCGCGCGGCAAATCTTGGAAGCAAACGAGGCCGCGGCGAAGCTCCACCCCCGGCCTCGCTCTAGATTTACGCCAGATGAAGTTGCAAAGCATTTTACTGTGGTTTGTGAGTGCGCACCAGGGCCTGTTAATTAAAAATGTCTCTCCCACGGCAGTGGATTCGCGGGGGGAGAGAGGGAGAGGCTAAAAAGGAAGTCTCTGCCAATTTCCAGCTCAGCAGCCGTCAAGCAGAAGCGCGGAGGACCCTAGAAACTTGTGCGTCGATGCGCTGAGAGAGAGAGGAAGGTGAATCTATCTAGGAGAAAGTTCTGCGCATAGGAGCCAACTCCTACGAGCCGAGGGGACGCCCCCATAAAATATTGAGGGCAGCCCCCCCCAAAAAAGTTGATGGGCATTGCCATTCAAATAGTGTGCACCATGTCATGTGATCGATTATGCGGGTTTACCTGGCCCCCCCCCCAACTATTCTACTCAAATTGGCACCCCTGCTCCTGCGCAAGCCTCGTTGAAGTGAATGGGGCTCATCACTTCTTCAAGGCGGGGCTTGCGCAGGAGAACGTCCCTCTTGCTCCGGGGAGGAGGAGGAGGAGACCATGCTTTTAACAAGGGCTCTGGTTGAAACCGGATTTAGGGTATAGGTGATTCCAAACTTTTTAGGCTCCCTCTTTTGATTTTCAAAATCTGGGGCATGAAAAAAAAATCACCTGCACATCTGGGATTATGTTTTAAAACCAAAGCAATCTTTCTTCCCCCACCCCGCCTCCCTAGCTTCCTCCTTTCCCACACCGGAGAACATTTCCAAGTTCCTCATTCCCTCCACTCGCCGCCACACAACTCGGATCTCCGCCCCCCCCCCCCTCTTTCTCAGTTACTAAGATAACCGTACATTGGAAACACCCAATTGGCAAAGGTCTGCAATCTGTGTATCTGTCTCGTTCACAGAGATCCCCACCATAAAGACAGGAAGAGCGCTAAAGGGCTTGCTCCTTTATTGTGGCAGGATCTTTGGCAGCAATACAGTCCATTTCCTCGTACGCCGGAAGTGCTCCTTTCAGTATTCCAGTCATTCCCCTTAACTTTATGGGAGTCTTTTGTTAGCTCAGTTTTATCAAGGGATCTCCCACCCCCACCCCGCCATCCCGTGAGTAAAATCTGTCGGGCAGATCTCCTGCGCAAGCATGGCACTACAGCACTCTTTTGCCCGGCTGCCTTCATTTCAGTGAAGTTTGATAAAGGACGATTTCCCGGCGGAATACATAGATAGTTCCGCCTGCTTGTCTGCTTTTTTTTTTAACCTTTTCTCGGCCAGGAAGGGCTGACCTAGAAAAGCTCCCTCTACACTAAATGAGCAATGTCCAAAGCTGTTTCAGGTTTTCCCCTTGCTGCTCCTCAGTAATTACCCCCCCCACTATGGACCCCGTTTCCGTGGAACTTACTTCTGAGTAAGTATATATATGATGCTTCAGATGTCAGCCCTGACTTCTTCCTTCTCCCACCATACGCAGAGCCTTGGGGCAGCCCAGCATCACTACTTAATATTTTCGACTATTTTACAAATGATACAATTTATCTGGAATTTGCCACACTTTGCTTCTTAAAGGAGAGAATTGAATTTCGAACCATTTGTAAGGAAGCACGGGGGTGGGGTTGTTTCGTTTTTTAGGGAATAGGAAGGTCTCCTGCGTAAGACCGCCGCTCCTTCCACAAAAAGTAAAGAGAAGGGCACAGTGGCACTCTGTGTACATTTGTACAGGTTTCGTTCATCGCAGTCAAACTTGTGTGGGAGAATTTCCCGAGCGGATATCGATTTAGTGTTAGCATGCAACGAAAACGAACGTTTTCGTACCTAGGCATTATATATATCTCTTTAAAAGTTCATCAAAGTCGACTCTCAAAACCGTATATATGGTTTTGAAAGTCGACTTTGATGAACTCTTAAAGAGAACAACCATCAAACGTGAAGTATGGTTCTTGAATTTTAAGGCCATAATACGATATAAACCTTCAACGCTTTTACCTCTGTAGTAATCTGCTGAAACCTTAAGTCTTTAAATATTTAAAAGACTCAAATAAGAATAATAAACATCCAGAGTGGCAGACTGAAGGCACCAGTTGAATAAGAAACTCCGACTCCTCCGCATGGAAAAATATCTGCAGTCCTCACCCACCTAATATCACTTAAAATCAGTCAGCCTCTCATAAAACAGTTTTGGGCTGCCAGAAATGTACATTCCTCTTTATTCAGGTGTTTCATCCTTAATTACTTTCCTTTTGTGTAGGATCCTCCGGTATTAACTAGCATTACTGTTCATACAAACAGAAGTTATGCCCCTTACATCAGGCTATCACTTCCTTTTGCCTATCTTAACCCACCCAATCCTAAACCAGGATTAATCTGGATCAGGGAGAGTTTAGCCCTATAATCTATTATTCTAACAAACATTTATTTAGCTACATAAGCATTAACTGGCACTCCATTCACTCACCCAAACCATGAGAGATAGAGGGACTCTGAACATGTGCAGGCTGCTTTTCCCTTCTCTGCTTGTAAACAATGGTATTCCTCACAAAACTACGATTTTAGGGCAGGACTTCCAGTTCAGAGCAAGTATCTAAAATACACATTTGCGCCCCGACACCACTCCACTTGTTACGTAAACATGGAATTAAGTTGAATCCATTGGGTGTACTTCTTAATAAGGGAAGTTTTCCTGCGCTATTGACAAAGTAAGCTCCTAGCCGCTTTGCGTCTCGATTCTGGGAGAAAGGCGGGGTAGTAGTAGTAGTAGTAGTAGTAGTAATTAATAATAACTGTATTCAGGTGGGCTTAGTCTGGGGTAAGTGTGTGTATAGGACTGCAACCTAAATGTGTGCTTCCGCTTCAATGTGGCTTGTAGAATAGGATTCTTAGGAAATTTGATTAATTTCCATTGATACAAATAGCGCTTATTTCCAACAAATCTGTTTACGATTGGCCAGCAATCTACGCAACAGTAGAATATATCGGAGTGGGGGTGAAAATTGTAGGCAGAAGTTTTCCTATTCAAAAAAGTTATCAATGCAGTTAGGCAGAAGTAGGCTACTTATCTTTAAGACAATTTGAACCCTGATGAGACCAGAATGCTTTTATTTAGGGAGTTTCTGATTACCTGGGCTCTGTAGATATTGGGTATGTTGACAGACCTAAATGAAAGTGCAGGGAAACGAATGACACAACGTCGTTCTCACACTTATGTGAGAAATAAGATCCACTGGGACTATTGGCGGTGATGCAGCAGAAGGTCGAAGCTGTGCGGTTTTTTGCACTGTGTTGTAGGGTTTTGCCACGCGTGGCACTAAGGTCTTCTGGAACAGTGTCTTTTGAGGTTCAGTCGAGTTACGCTAGAATTAGTCTAGATAGAATGAGGTTGTAAACTCTAGATACGGACATTCGTTTTTCTTCTTCTTCTGCGCTCAAAACACCCACATGTGGTACGGAGAACTCAAAGGCACTTTTAATTGTCTGGTGTGAAAACACAGGTCATAGAGGATAGGAAGTAGACCTCTGGTGCAAGCAGCATCTGAATCGTGCTCTTGCACAGTTTCTCGAACAGTTCAACCAGATTTCCGAACCAGTTCAACCAGATAATTTCCAGCAGGATTCGTGACCTCTGTGTTAAAACACTTCTCCTGGGAAGAGCATCCCCTCGAAAATCATAGAGCTTACACCCATCTTTAAATGCCTCGCTCCTCTCTTACCTACGTATGCGGGTAATTTTGGTAGTACTTTACCTGTAGAATGCTAAATTGGCACTTGATTGCTAACATTGTTGCTGAGATCGCGTAAGAATGGCTCATAGGAGGAATGTGTCTCGCGACTCACCCTTAGATAACTATGTCACTACCTCAGAGGGGCATCTAGCTGACCACTGTTGGAAACAGGGAGCAGGAAAGGACACCATTTTAGGCTAGTGGAGGCACACTTCAGATGCGGGACAGGAAGCATAGCAAAGTTCAAAGTCCTGCTTTCCTATACGCTCAAGATTAAACTGCAAAAAACCAAGACAAAACAACAACAACCCAAGACTGCATTTGAAGAGTATTTGTTGCGAGAGAGAGATTGTGTGTGTGTGTGTATCTGTCTACCTATCTATCTTCGGAGATATACAGTGCTCCTGAGAAATTATCACACGTAGCCTGAAATTAGGGCCTGGGGAAGGCAAATGCTCCCCGGCCTCTCTAAATGGCACTCTAGAGAGCTGGCCCAGATGGACCTTTGCTCTGATCCACCCTTCCTTGGATTCACAGCACATGTGCTCCGAAGCAAAACCATTAGAGGATCAGAAAGGCTGCCGTCCTCTATCCACTTACCTGGGAGTGTGCCCCCATTGTGTTCAGTGGAACTTCCTTTCCTAGTGAGCCTAGGCTCTCCTTTGCCGCTTTCATGAAACTAAGTTCCATTTTAAAAGGGGGCGGCTTCTTTCCTCCGAAGTCTGTTCCGGATCTGGATCTATGTGTGCCCCTTGGGTGTTCTTCCAAAACAGGGTAGAGCCTCGCTATCATGCTTACATGGTAGGAGTTTCCCCAAAACGTCTTAATTTGTAGTTCTGATTCTGTCGTGTGAATCGAGAGAAAGGGGAAAGTGTCTACTGCTTTATGGCCCCCCTAACATGACTTGATTTGCCTCCCCCCCCCAGCCTGCCCGTTCTGCTTTTCTAAGGCCCTGTAACGGATATTTATACTCAGCAAAAAGGCAACGAACTGTGCCAGAAAGTTTATGCCTTGACATTTGGCAACAGTTCCAGATTGAGAGGAAGAGGTCAGGAAGTTTGGAAGAGGAGAAACGCTGCAAGAAAACCACGTTTACCCTTCCACATTTTGTGTTGGGCAAATTGTGTGTTGTTTCGTTTATTACAGCTGGGTCCTGAGCGTATTACCTATAGAATGATAATACTTTTACTCAGAGTAGACCCATTGAATTGAATGAACATGACTAAGCGGGGTCCATAAATTCCAGTGGGTCTACTTGGAGTAAACTTTCCTTTCTGTAATGGGACTTGCTCCCAAATAATCATGCCAAGCCTTTAAAATCAGGAATGTTATCCCCAGGTTTTAGAAACGAGTGATACCGAAATCAGTGGAGCTTACCTTTGGGGATATTTACTGTAAAAAAAAATTTAATCCCGCCAAAACTTACTTAGGATCGCCGGGCCTACCAGCAGGCTTAACCGGAAGCGAATGACACTGAAATCAATGGGATTTATTTCCAAATCTACATGCTTAATATTGGGGTTGTAAATCTATGAATGGATATTGGCCGCAATTAACAATTCACTCCGGAACAGCCCAATTAGCTAGAGCAGGACTTTAAATAGATTGTGGATTGCAGCGCTGGTATTTGAATAACAACAGTAACGCGTTCGCACAGATTAATTCTAATAAATAAACATATCCATGGTTGACATACAGCGCACAGTGCACAACCCACTTCAGCCGGAGGAGCTGGATTTCGGCAATTGGGGTGAACTCCGGGAACATAACCACATATACACCACTAGTTTCAGTGGGACTTGCTCGCAGATGACTTGGGCAATAAGCACTTCGGCTAAAACTAGGTTTTTGATATTTGTGCGAATTGGGGGAAACTCTTACACTCTTACGTTTCCTTGCTGCCAAAACTGAAACTTTTAAATGTAATTCCAAAGTCAGCGTAGCAGAGAATTGGAGATAAACCAAAATCCTACATGATTGCTGGGGGCGGGGTGTGTGTGAAAAGGTGCTGCTGTGATCTACTCCAAGTTTACTTTTTTTCCTCTCTCCAGTCTGTTGCTTTCTGTTTATGGATGCTTGCTTTTTTTCGGACCATCAGAAAGAAAGAAAGAAAGTTAATATCGGTCTTACCTGGAGCCGAGTCCCGCGTCTTTGCGAAGCGCAACATAAATGCATAAACGCAGGTCTTTGCAAAATGAAAACAAAAACAGCACGCACACCCATGCTGGGCAAACTGAGGGTCATGCCCCCCCCCCCACACACATGCCACATATGAAAGACAACGAATAGAAACTTTGGGCAGATTCAGTCTCTGAAATTCACGGTCCCCCGCCTCACACCTACCCAGCCCCAATCTTCCTTGTTCTCTTTCTTTGGGGACCAGGTTCCTTCGTATTGAGGGATGTTAACATATTTCTACAAATGTAATACAGCGTGAAAAGAGCATTCTGTCTGTGTCTGTGGCTCTGTCTCTTCCCCGCCCCCTTTTAAAAGCAAGGCTTCCTGCTATAGATTCTATGGAAGCAATACTTGAGAAATTTAAGTGCATTACGTGTGTGTGTGTGTGTGTGTGTCCTTTCTGGGGTCACACCCCAACCACCACATCTCACGGTTTGTTAATCCGACTCTTCGCATAATAAAGTTTTAAATAATGTTTGGGCGCTCGGTCACACATACACATCTATGGCGATATTAGAAGGTTTACTCTGGTGCCTTCCTAAGCACCGTTGCCCAAATCATCCAGATACATACACCCAGCTTTTTTAAAAAAAAATGTTATTGGCAGATGCCAATCGGAAGTAAAGTATCACTTTACTTTGAACTTTCGTTTATGTAGGATCGCGGCCCTCCGACAATTCCCAATGCTGTTAAAGGGAGGAGTTGTTCCGCACACAACCAAGTTGAACCAGAGCAGCTGGTTGTTGTGGTTGTTGAATACCAGCCGTCGATGACAACCAATAAGAGCGATATTGCATTAGGCTATTGGCATCCTTACCCTAAGCTCATTTATTTGGGGTGAAAGTCTCTCATCACTGATTTCAGTAAAAGGGATGCTAACTTTATGGACAGATATTATGGGGTATGCGCAGGAGTGTGAACTTGGAAGTTCCATTGGAATAAATAACATTTATTTGCGAGTAGATAGCTTTAAAGTTTGTGTGTGCCCGCGTATGTGTGTAAGGTAGATAACTATTGCCTAATGGAACTGATTAACCTGTCTTAGACACAAAATTAGACACAACATTAGAGTGATACTGCAGAGAACATCCATAATAGATATGACTTCCTTTGTTCCTTAAATTAAGTTCGTTAGTCACTCAAAAGTTTATTCCATACGTATTCCACACTATCACTCTCCCCAAGCTCCCGTGGATTTTCTTGACAGTTAAATGCCACCCGTTTCCACTGAATTTAGTCTTAAGCAAATGAGATGAATCCCCTACAACCTTCAGATCCATTGACTTGCACCTAAGCTAGCCAATGTAGCAACCCTATTGCCAGCAATAATATACTGAAGTTGTTCGGTGCTGGGACTATTTCGATTTGTATCTCAGGGTGGTATTCAACTAAGTATTTGCCCACACAAGACCCACTGAAACGAATGAGCATGACTACGTTAGGTCCATTTATTTCAATGCGTCTACTCTGAGTAAAACCTAGTTGAATACCACCCCCAGTTTCGGATCTAGGTTTTATCTCTCCTCTAATTTCGACTATACTTTCTGGGAATCTTAATCCTAAAGGGTGAACATCTTGGTTCCCAGACAGCTAAAATTATTAAATGTATGATCCCTCCCTCAATTCCCTGGTTTTTCTTTATTGGGGTTCCTTTTTGTAACTCACACAGGCTTCTAACTTTACAAGGGATCTCTAACTGGTTTACTAACTGCTAAGATTATAAATGCCGCTTGGAATTGTGTTTTTAAAGTTAGGTCTAGTTTCTGGTCCGGGAGTATTAGCTACATGTGTAAATTGTTTTGCTTCCCTTCAGAGAAGGAATTTTCTCACTCTCCCCTCCCCTCCCTCCTTTCCTCTACTTACTTAAAAGGGGGGGGGGAGAAACTCTTTTTAAAAAACTCCAAACGGTAGCATTCATAACCCTGGGTTAGCACAGGAAATGGAGAAAGGTAGATTTCTTCTTTCTTCTTTTTCTTTTTTTCTTTTTTGCCCCATAAAGGTTACAAAAACATATTTGATTTAAAACAAAATAAAGTTTTGAAATGCAGGACTCTCCCCGCCCATCTCTCTCTCCCCCCCCCCCCCAGAACTAAAGTTTCTTTCATAACCTGTAACAGGCTGTCCAAGTTTGTTTTCTTTTGTCCAAGTTTGTTTTCTATGCCCTGGTCTTTGGGGTTTCGATGTTTTTTTTATAGAAATAAAAGTGTGTGCGATGTTCTTGAGTTGTAAATTAACAACAGCAAATGTTAGGAGTTGGAGGAATCCTGAGAGGCGTATTTGAGGCTACCACCATTCGCCCTTTGAAACAGTTCGATCCACAACGTGGAATTCACTGGCTTGACCCACGCCTCTCTAACTTAAGCACCTCTGCTTCCGAGTAAAGAAAGAGAAATGAATGAAAGTTTCTACTAAATAAATGCTCTTAGGAGGTCAGTGTTAAACCGACCCCTGTATACACGTTTTCTTGGAAGTAACATTTCAGTGTGTCTTCAAGGACACCCACGCCTTGAACGAAGCTATAGCCTCTGTTCAAAACCTTTTCCACTGGAAATCCACTAGGGCTCGGGATTCAGCTCCCAGCCCATCCAAAGTAGCCCTTGGCTAACCAATCAGACTACTCAGTAGGATTTGGGTGTTGGCTTTAGGATTACGGCCCCTAAACTCACTTACTTGAATGTCACATCCATTGTAATCAGAGAGACTTAACTTGCTATCAAATGCTGTTGGCCAAAGTGTTCGTTTCAATTAAAGTCATTTGGACTTAATCCTGTATCCTATTTCAAAAGGGCTGTCTTTCTAAGGCTTAGAAGTCATCCTGCTCAGCGTCTGTGGTACTGAAATAGCCTTAAAGTAGATGTAACCATTTGTGGGACCCATTCAATAAACCTGAAGGTGGACCTCTCGAACCAAAAGTTTTCCAAAGCTGGATAGCAGCCAATGAGTCTATTCTGTTCGAACTGTTGACCTACTGGCAAAGTGCCTATACAGGGGGACCAGCTTTGCCCCACATACTAGGTCCTTAAACTAGAGAGAGATAGATAGATAGATAGATAGATAGATAGATAGATAGATAGATAGATAGAGGCAGGTGAGGGGCCCCTGCTTATCTGGGTGGGGTGTCCTACCGCCCTAGCTCTCCCTCTGATGCTGCCTGTGGAAGCTTGCAATCTTTTTTAAAAAGAAAATTCTACTTGCTATTTGTCAAACACTCGCTTTCCCCCCTGAAAGCTATAGGGATCCAAGCCTACCCCCGAAACACTTTTCCGGTGAAATAGGAATCTCACACAAAATTTGGACCCTAGAGATTTTACCATTCAGCCAGAAGATAAAATTGTGAGAGGGAAATACAGTACTTTGTTTTAAAGGAGGTACTTCTGCTGCACATTAAATAAATTTACTGGATTTCTCTCTCTCTCTTCAAAAGGATTTGTTTTCAGCATGCAAAACATCAAACCGAAGGTTAGCGTGTGAACGTGCGATTTGGCGATAAATTTCCATAAGAAATGTTCTTTGGACTCCCCCCACCACCACCACCAGTCGAAAACAATGAAGATGTTTTTGAACAGTCCACTGCAGTCTACTTTAATAATAAATATAATAATAGAAGAAGCCCGTTTAACTAGTTGGCTATAGACGTTCCATTTATTTTGTAGATATATCACAGGTCTTTAAAGCCATTTAAGCAATTAATGGAACAGAATCTCATTTTATCTTTGAAATCTACTACCTGAGCTAATGGTATTTGTCTAACGTACTCCATCCAGTCCACAAACCAGAACATATCCGTACTACGACCCCAAACCCAACATTTAGAGCTATAAAGTCCCATTGATATAACTCCAGGTACTCCAGTTTAAATGGGTTGATGACTGGGAACTTTGGAGGTCTATTTGGTGACCGCTACCTCATAGCTGTAATCTTGTTGAAGTCCCTGTTGTGTTCTTAGTAAATTGCCCTTTAGAAATATTGAGGATTGGGGAAAACTCTTTCCCTTTTGCTTAACTGTTTTCCGAGCATAAATGCATCTCCGTTTGGTATTTAATTTTCAACAACAATAATTATTATTTAATTATTGGTATATACTTCCTTTAAGGAAATAATATCCCCAAACCAGGCAAAATAATTGCGTCCCTCCGATATAGAATCATCCAAATGGACCTGGTATTTAGCCTCCCGCAAGAGAACGCAAGGAGTTGACCTGCATGGCAGTGCATATTTTTAAAAGAGGAGAAGAAATGAAAAATAATGCATCCCTGGGTAAAACTCCAGTGGATGAGAAGGCAAATGACTTTTGCAGGTCTTCTTGTGTGGTTTACTTCACTGGGGAATCCCTCAAAGCCCTGGGTTCTACTTCAGGATAACTCTCCTGAAGTCATTTTGGTATGAATTTATATACTCCAGAATATTATATACTCGGCTGCTGACATGCCTCATAATTATTTATAGGAGGTGCCTGAGGATTTCCCAATAATATATTTATTACAGGTAAAACATGGACAATTTATCTTGCAAAACACTGAACAGGTGTTTCCTTTCAATTAATGTTCAGTAAATTTCATCGCTATTTTATTTTTTTAACCCCTTCCCCAAGAACAGCTAAAAAATGTCTGTTTATCCATTGCTTGTCTAAACCGCCCGGTCAGTCAACAAGCTGGCCTTTCCCTTTCCACAATGCCTTTAAATCATCTCTCTTACATTTTTCTTTCGCTCTAAAATCTAGATAGTGGCCCCAAAGCAGTATGATTAAAAAACAACAACCCAGTAATCTGGAATACCATAAAACAGAACGCATACTTGATTTCCAGTTTTAATTACACTGGGGGCCTTTTTCTGTCCCGAAAGGGGGTGGACGTCTCTAAGTCTTGAATACATATATATATGAAATTAGGAAAATTAAACAAGAGGTTGATTTAAGGAATTATTTTTGTGTTGTGACCCCCCCCCCCCACAATATTGCTCAAGAGATTCAAAGTAATTGCACCGAGCAGTGATGCAGTGATACAGGACAAGCCTATAGTTGTAAGTAAAAGCAAGTTGAATTCGGATCTCATTGAAGGCCATAATAATTCTGCAACCGACCACACAACTTACACCAATGCCACCACGATTCATTTGACATACTATGGCTACCAAATCGTGGGAGCATGATCCAGACAACGTTAAACACATTTGAAGGTTCCACCAGTTCCAATGGGAGTGTGAGGCACTAGTTTAACTCTCCGACTGAAACCAATAGGACAAGAAACGTTGTAAGTTTGACTTGGGGTGCTTAAGGCTGCAGAGGTAAATCCCATGGAACTTACTGCTGAATAAACATACATAGCATCCGGCTATAACATTTATTTATTTATTTCGTCCCAGAGGAAAGAGAATCTCGAGGTAGATGGGATGGAGGCAGTGATCTAGATATTGGTTTCAGGTGTTTTTTAAAAAAGGAACTTTAGTCTGTCTAATCCTCTATCTATGCCCCTGAATGCATGTGCCATCCACGAAGTCAACTATATTTTCTGTTTCCTTTTTGACTCCCTGCCTCCAACACAACACTAAACATATTTTACTCTGTTGTAGGTTTCATTGGTCCCAAAGGAACTTACTTCCAAATAAGTATTCTTAATATTGCATTCTCTTTATCTTTCTCTCTCTGGCTTCTTTTAATTATTTTTAAAAACCTGTACCAGTCTATCTATCTGTCTTCCCTTCAATCTCTTCCTATTCATTTTTGTCTCTCGATACGATCCTTCATCCATCTCAGATCTGTTCTGCTACCTACCAACACAGCACCACCTTGTTGTGCAACACACAGACACACATCACCTCCATCCTTTTGAGAAAATTACTTGAGGAAAATGACAGCCTTCTTTTGGACGTGACGTTGTTGCTGATATTTGGCTAATTTTCTTCATCGCCCAGAATTATGCTCTATAAGGATGAGTGGTTTTCTCAAGGAGAGCAACCGCTTAAATCGAAGCCCTTCTGTCCTCGCAGAATGTACCTTTCCCTTGCACCAGCATTGAACAATTATTCCGTGCTGCATTTTGGACCAAGGGTGTTGGACAACCATTGGTGTGAGAACTCGGGGTCTTTTTCACCCTCTCTGTCTCTCTCTAGTGCCGGAAAGGTTATGGGGCTGTGTCCAGTTAAAACCTCTGTCGAGCACTTCCTGCTCTGCTAGAAGGCAAACTGAACCCACCGCGTTGCAAAAGACGAATTTACGATAGGGCATTGTGTGAGATCCTTGACAGAGACAGACAGCTCGATCTGCAAGACTGTTAAGCCGAAACTCATTGGGATATTTTAGTGGTTTTAGGCCCATTGTGCACGCCCTACGGCCCTAAATCTACTTACTTGGAAGTAAATCCCACTGAGATAAGTGGACATAAACTCTCACATGAATATACTTAGGGTCTGGGTTGTCAGCCTACACGCCACAGCGGTTGGCTTGGACATAACTGCTCCGGAGCAAATGCGCTGTGAGATGTTGTAGTGGGACCATTGATTGAAACATACAAGGCTTCGGCTTAACTGGATTGGATCTGGTGCATCAAAAAGGTTGAGAAGGAAGAGGGAATGGAGGAAGACGTGCGCTGATATGTTCAAGACACCCCTTGGGCTCCCCCCCCCGTAAACACCCTCCTTTTCCACAGGCAGTAAATTCAAGGCTATAAAAATCAGAGAAAGCTAATGTAAGTTTTATTCAACTATTTAACCGTCTCAAGTCTAACGCCTTCTGTAAGGAAACAAAGAGGATCAGTACCGGATTGGACATTTTACAAGGGTAGTAAAATTAAAGTGCGTGTATATGGCGGGGAGGGAAGGGGGCGAGAGAGAGAGAGAGAGAGAGAGAAAGAGAAGTGTGTTGATTTCAGCGATGCAACTCAGCTTCTCCCCCCACCCTCCATTGCTTTCAAAACAAACCGAGCTATTGCAGTAGAGATCCTACAGATCATCGATCTGTTTATCTGAATCTTCAAATGCACTCATATAGACGAACAAAACATTTAAACCTATAGCTTCTCTTTCTGTATATGTGTCTATATACATGCATACCACATATATGGAGAGAGAGGAAGAGAGAGAGAGAGAGATCTGCCTATACACATTTGCATATGTGGCGAGACTTTTTTTAAAAAAATATTTATTATAAGCTTATCATATGCTATGGGCTTCACTTACAGGCGATAGATTTCACTCAGGCATGCATATTGCACATGCAGATGCACACCCGTGTACACACCCACACACACACACCCCGAGGCATATATAATTCACACGCGGCAGTGTTTAATATATAATGCACACAGACTCTATACACACCCTTGACAGTTACGTTTAACCAGGGAAAGGAAGGTAACAAGATCAGGAAGTCACCCGATACAAAATAAATAAATAAATGAGTCTACTAATATTTTACTTCCAATCCACAATCCACCCATAAGGATCATCGCCATATCCCGTACATACATTTCAAAGCCCTCCATTGTAACTCTTGCGGAAGATATCACCTCCCTCTTTTATAAAACTTTAGAGGAAAGCCAGCGCAATTTATATTGCCATCCCCCCCCCCCTCAGCTGAACAACACGGGCACTTCGAAGGAGAGTGAGCGCAGTCTAGAATTACACAGTTTATAGATGGTGGGGGGAGACGCGCGGGGGGGGGGCGGTGCATGGAAAGCGAAAATTTCCCCCAGAAGAGTGTTAGTGAAGGCAAAGAGAGGGCAAAACACAGCGTTTTTCTTTCATGTTTCAGAAGGGGATTTTAAAAAAAGAAAAAAAAGGAGAGAGGAGGGGGGGAATCCATTAACCCCCACCCCCACGCCACCTCCTCCCCTCCCCACCCGCGTTTGCACTGTACGTTTCGCGCTTTCTGAACTCCCGACGTTTTGCAACATTGCATCAACATAACACAATCCATCCTTGATATGGAATGCAGAGGGCGGTTTGACAGCCCAGCGCAACCCCCTCCGCTAGGATTGATTTACGCCTGCCCTGACGCTTTATCAGCCTCACGAAAAAAGTTTGACCAATCATTTTGCTGGAAGCTCCCAACCCGGCAGTCCCGACTGTACTTTTTCTTGGCTAGGAAGTTGATGCTGGAGGAGAAAAGGGGGTTAAAGGCAGAGTGTCGCCTGTGGTTTCTTTCTTTTTTCTTTTTCCCCCCTTCTTTTTTTTTTTACAGCTTCCCCTCTATATACCCTAATACCTATAGAGCCTGCTTAACTACAGATCTACTCCTCTCTCTTTTTTATTATTGCTTGCTTGCTTTGCTTGTTTTTTTCCCCCCTTCACTGAACCGTGGGGCTCGTATGATGTCCAAGAATGTCCATTTCTGGAACTCTTAGCAATTATTATGTCGACTCCATTATAAGTCATGACAGCGAAGACTCTCCCGCCGCCAAATTCTCTTCCGGGCAGTATTCAAACTCCAGACAAACTAGCCACAGTGAACACCTCGAGTTCCCCTCTTGTAGTTTCCAGCCCAAATCATCCGTTTTCAGCGCTTCCTGGACGCCACTGACGCCACACACGGCTGCTACCCTTCCTTCGGTCTACCATCCTTACATCCAGCATCAAAACATCCCTACCTCCGAGAGCAGGTATCTACGGAGCTGGCTGGACCCCGTGCCCCGAGCAGAGAGCATAGCAGCCGGGCAGGGACCAGTTAAAACAGAGCCGCTGCTGGGACACCCCGGGGAGATCCGTAAACAGGGGACACAGGAGTACCATTTAGAAACTTCTGCTGGAAGGGAAGGGATCGCTTCCAATCAAAGGCCCAGCTTCGAGGACAATAAAGTTTGCGAAGGAAGCGAGGACAAAAGCAGGCCAGATCAAAGTAAGTTATAAAAAGTGAGGAAGTGAACAGCATAAAAACCTAAGAGGGGGTGTCATAAAACGGCACAATGGGCGAGGGAAGCTTTTAAAAAAAAAGCCAGGTCTTAAAAGAGAAATCTTTCTCTTCCCCCAGCCCTACTACGCCAACCCCCCCCAAAAAAAAAATCTCACTAGGGCTGTTCTAGCATTGGAGGGAGGTGGGGGTGGGGGTGGCAAAGATTTATCTGCTGCTTATTGCGATATGTATTTGTTTTTAAGTCACTAGAATATCATGCAAAAGGGGGAAATGAGATTCGATCTTCCTCTCCCAGTGGTTTGAAGAAGGGCAAGTCACAATGTTTGTCTTGACTATATAGGAAAACGAGCAGCGGGGGAAAGTGAACCGGGAAAGATCGGCGTGTGTGTGTCTGCGGTTTTTTATCCATCTAAGTTATACTCAAAGCAGGGCCATTAAAATGAATGGACGCCCGTCGTTCATGTCCATTGTTTCCAATGGGTCTACTCTGAGTAGGACTATCGTGGATCTGTGGAGGGAGGAGGAGGGCGAGACCTGGGAAAAGATATTTGTTTTGTTTTTAAAAGGGGCCGATAGAAGTTCACGTGGAGGAGTAAGGAGGGGGCTTTGTTACTCTGTGCCCTTGTTTACCTTGAAAGACCCCCGGTTCCCTCCGCCGCGCTTTCTTCTGTCACTCTGTCTCTCTCTTCCTGATTGTTGATTGTTGTTTGTTTATGAAATGCACCCGACATGCGTATGAATATTTCAGAGCCGAAAGCCGCCGCCCTCTTCCCCCCCCCCCCTCAACAAAACAGTAAAATGGGGAACGAGCTTAATTGGGTCTTTTATTTCCTAAAGGGGAACAGACTGGCAAACTCTTAAACTTAATCGTGTGCTTCATTTTGCAACCTGGTGGTGGGTGGTGGCTATTATCTCCCTTTCCTGCTCCACCACCCCACCCCTACGCGAAAATATATATGTGTGTGTGTGTGTAGCGAAAAGGGTTTGGCGAGGGATGGAGGTACAATAAAATATAATAGGAATCATCTTTGCCTCTTACGTATTCTTCAAGGTAAAGAAAAAGGATGCTCTGAAGGCTGTCTCCACCGCCTTTCCCCCTGTGTGAGACGTTTCAAATAGCCGAAGAGCTCGATTCAGTATTTTGGTTGGTGGGGAAAGGATGACTTAGATGGTTTAAAATCTCAGTGCAAGTCATTCATCCGCGGCTATGGCTTCCTGGGATTTTTGCGGGGGGCCGGGGGTGTGTGGAATGCAATCTATCGATTTGTCACTACCTTTTCCCAACTGATTTTTTCTTTTAAAAAGTTTTAATGCTTATTATTATTATTATTATTATTATTATTATTATTATTATGTAAGTTCCCAGTCCGGAACTACAGGCGGAGTGGGGGGGGGGTGAAACAGCGAGAATTTTAAACGGGCATTTGGCTGTTGGTGCAGTTCTGTATGTCTTCGTAGCATTTGACTCAGCCTTGCACAGTGGGAGGGTGGCGAATAAAGGAGTTTTTTGTGTACTGTATTTGTTGGGACGCTGGCAGGATATCTGGATCAGCGGCTGAAGAGAACGGTGGAGAAGAAGTAGAAGGTTGCTTAAAAAAAAAAAAAGCTTATGTGCCCCCCTTTACCCTCCTCCCCACCCCCATCTTTCTCCCCAGCCCCGGGACTGAAGATAGATAAAAATCTTACCCAAGAACCCTGCTCGATTCCAGAGGCCCAGGCTGCCCAAGGGCGTCCTGTGCAATCTAGCTTAGAAGGTATGTTTGGTCTGATATGCAGAGAATGCTATAAAAATAAGAAGAAGATGGAGGGAAGAAAGAAGGAGAAAAAGTCCGTGGCAGAAGCAGAAGTTAATGTCTGACACTTGCCATGCCCTTCTTTCCCATTCGGAAAGCATTGCGCTTTTGAGAATCCACTCTCTTCGAGAAGGTCTAATTTGTATATATATAAATGTGTGCCATTTTGGGTTGTGTGTGGGGTGGTGGGAGAGTAGCGTGCCAAGCGAACATTTCTCTCTTCTTTTGCCTTCTTTTGTTTGTTTGTTTCCTGTTTGGAGAATAGTATGAAATGAAAGATAAACTTGTTTTCCTGTGGCAGCCGTCATGTTTCCTTGAAATGCCAAGAAATCACGCACATACATACGCGCACACACCACTAAAAGGAGGGCCATTGGTGGAGATTTCATCCAAATGCCATTAAAAGATAGGTAGCTGTATTAATTATTAACAGCATGCCTCTTTAATATTTAATTCTGCCTATTAGAGCCAGTCACTTCTGTTGTGGAATCGGCTGCTCGGATTTGTAAGACGGGGGGAGCTAGACCTGGTTTAAAAAACAACTCCGAATGCATTTCATTTTGTAACTTGCAAGGAAGTGGCACCTCATGCACCACTTAAAACGATCCCTAAGTCAGACAGAAGTTTGTCTTTGGTCTATAAAACTCTCCGTTTTATTATCAACAAGAGTTTCAGTACTGACCAGCCGGCGCAGCTCAAATGTATTCTAGGTTTCTTTTGTCAAATATTCCGTCACAACGAGGCTTCTTTAATCCTGAATAGACCTATTACAATATAAATATACTCCTCTCTCTCTCTCTCTCTCTCGCTCTCGCTCTCGCTCTCGCTCTCGCTCTCGCTCTGTGTGTGTGTGTTCCCATCTCTTTACACAGAAATGGCACTCTTGTTTCTGCCTTGACTCGTGCAGAGAGGGATCCTAACCCTCATGAAGAAGTTTCTTGAATTACTATTCGGGCTAAATAAATAAATAAAAACCCCAAAACACCGGGAGCAATGCACAGTCCGCTGGGCAGGTCCTACTATGTGTCTTGCGCAGGATAGCTTCCTGGTGAATTGTGGCCTGTGTTCATTGTCACCCTGTGCTTCTCCAGAGTCTTTTGCGGTGCTTAGGAGGATCGTGATGTAAACACCTCTTTCCGGACAACACATAAAGGCAACAACAAGCAATTGGTTTCCCCCCGTTGGCAGAGTAGCTAGGGTGTCACAGGTCTTTTTTTTTTAAGTAAATTATAAGAAAGCAGAAGAAGAGGAGGGAGTGCTAAATTATGCAGTTTTATATGAATCAATTTGTATATATGACACTTCTCTAGAGAGGCAATCTGCGCGCCAGGATGCTCCAAAGATGCGCAGGAAATAAAGAATATTGTAGAATACTATGACATCTTCCCATAGTGTTAATCTGACAATAGACCCTTCCTTCCTTCCTTCCTTCCTTCCTTCCTTCCTTCCTTCCATCCATCCATAATCTCCCATCTATCTATATATAGAGAAACAGATGGATGGATGGTGTGTGTGTGTGTGTGTGTGTAAATATATTTCATCCTTCCTTCCTTTCCATTCAACCAATAGCTGCATCATTTGCTATACTCTCTATCCACCTTCCAGTGTCAGAAAAAGGCTCCGTTAACTTTCCCTTTTACGATCAGTTGTTGCCCCAGACATATATCCAACCTTGCACATAAATGTTCAAATATTAGTATGCATTCTTTCTACAACTTTTCGCTTGTTGCTTTTCAAAGGTGGCTTTCAGTTATAACCTGTAATGTACTCGATGGGTGCCCCTCTTTACTTGGGTGCTCATCTTCTCCCAGCTCAAAAGTTGACCAAGAGTCCCTTCTTCTGAGGAAGCGGTGTGTGTGTGTGGGTTGTGTGTCTCTGTGGATTCCAGTGGCGCTTGTCTGACGGGGCCTCCTCGCTGTCTTTCTCTTCCAGGTAACCCTGCAGCCAACTGGTTGCACGCTCGCTCTTCCCGGAAGAAACGATGCCCCTACACGAAGTACCAGACCTTGGAACTGGAGAAGGAGTTTCTGTTCAATATGTACCTCACCAGGGACCGTAGACACGAAGTGGCCAGGCTCCTCAACCTGAGCGAGAGACAAGTCAAAATCTGGTTTCAGAACCGAAGGATGAAGATGAAGAAAATGAACAAGGAGCAAGGGAAAGAATGAAGCTTTCCTTCTCCCTTTCCACACCCCTCCCTCTTCTCACCCCCAATTTTGGCCCCGTCTCGAAACTTATATGCTGTATATTTATGGGCACTGACTTCCCAGCGGTGCTTCAGATAGCAACGAAACCACGCCAAACCCGAACAGACCACCGTGGTTTGCATGCAAAGGGTGCCCATAATAGGAATGCACCTGTTTTCATTCCGTTGAGTCTTTCTCACTGTTAAAGATTATTGACGAGGTAACGCCAATTTGGGGCACATGTTTGTTTGTTTTTGTTTGTTTGTTTGTTTGTTTGTTTCCCCTTTGGGTGCATATGTTCCTTCTACCGAGATAACTGAGAGGGTCCCATCTATGCACATAAGTCGTTCTTTTGGATAGTCCTTATGGAGCCCCCCAACTGGTCCCTCCAGTCTACATCTGACAAGTGCTCTGTCCCGAACACAAGGCACCTTCCAGCCTGGGGTTTCTCTGGGCAAATTGCTTAGAAATGAACGGAGGAGCTCCACGGCAACAGTGGAGAGTCCTGGGACCGGGGGAATTGTGCCCCAATACCTTCCCCTATCTTATATTCCTTTTCCTATGGAGGGGAGATGGCCACATCGCTCTCCACGGAGCAAAAAACGAATCCGATAAGGAATATCAAGTGAAAGGAACCAGTTAAACTCACCAACTTTTCGAGGACTTCACCTCCATTTCTTGAGGGTCAGAAGAAGTCCCTTTGCGCAGGGAATCCGCACCCCCCCTTCCTTCACATATATTCAAATGGGGCAGGAGAGAGGTTTATTACTGAGACAAGGATGCCATTTCCACAAATGAAGCCCACCGCCTAATGAAGGATGCAAGGGAACCATCCCGAGGCCAAACAGGGCGCAGGGCTTTTGCGAGGCCTCCCCTTCCTTGCAATGGGCTTGCGCAGGAGAACTTCCCCACAGTCACCACCGCGTTGAGCTTCTCCTTTCCCACGAAGTTTGGTTTAAACTTTTAAAGAGACGAGCCATGTTGAGTTTTGGGGAAGGGGCGCACCCTAGCTCTGCAAAAGTGAAGAGAAGGCTTTTCCCACCAGTGCTGGATTCTTTATCATTTGCAGTGAAAATAAATTTTCGTGCAACCGTTCAAGGGCCAAGTGTGGGATGGGGGTCCCTGGGTCTTCCTTTCGCCCCACTCGCCCACCCACCCTCTCTTTCTCCTTCATCCAGACTTCTGCTGAGAAGTTTTAATACTTGAATGTTTCAAGGGATGTTTCCCCTTATACCCCATTGCTCCTGGAAGACATATATAAATCCATCATTCATGTTCACATGAAAAAATAACTTTTGAGTGGCATAAGAAGGTCGCTATGGCATTTGGGGTGGGAACTGCCCCACAGATAGACATCCTCACTGTTTACAAAAGGGGGCAAAGAAAGAATTCCCATTTCATACTCGGAAAAAGGGGGTGATCATATCTGAAATCTCTGCTGGGGTCCTACCCCACTCCCTTTGAAATCGCCCCACATGGGGTTCTGTTTCCCCATGTGTTTAAAATAGTTTTATCCCCATCCGACTCCTGTCCATCTTTGGTAGGACTTGGGAAAGGGATATATAGGTAGGTGAGTAACTTTAGTACAAGGTGGTTTTACGGCGCGTACGGATTTTCGTTCTTTTGTTTGTTTTCATAGAGGGGGGGAATGTGTTCGTGGTTGTGCTTTTGTGAACGTTCCGCTTGTTTTCTGTGGCTTTTAGGAATATAAAAATGGGGTCTGTATCTGTTAGTTCCAGAGCTGGCGAAAAATATACATATAGAAACACGCCCCCCCTTCAAGCCTTCGTATAACCCCCACCCCCTTCTGATTTACCACTTCTAGAAAGGACACCTTTATGTGGTGGAAAAGTTTTCCTAGTAAAACAATGGGGATGGGAAATTGAGTGGGGAGAGAGAGAATAAATTAATGTCTGTCTTTCGGAATCTTTCGAGACAAAACAGTCCCAGCAGAGAAATCTAATTTCATAGAATATTATATAGGACTTTTATACCATTTTTGCCTGCTGATAAGCGGTTGTGCTTTAGAGATTTGATAGACATATTTTGATCTTTCGACATAGCGTGGCCTGGTTTGCAGGCTTTTCCTGAGGCGGGAAGGAAATAATATTTTAGGGTTTTTAGTTCAGCGTCAAAGAAAATAAAATCTGCATTTTTAAAATAAAAGGGGGTTTTTGTTGGGCGGGGAGGGTTTCCTATCACTTTCTCTTAGAGTCCTCCCGTCCTATATAAGTTATTGGAGGGTGGGGAGCTTGCAGGAGTGATCTTCGAGGAGACAAACTATAAGCGAATTCCTTTTTATAAAGGTTAAACTTTAGAGGGTCCCAGTGGCTTAAATTAGTCAAACTTCACCTTATCTTATAAAACCAGTTCCCTAATGGAATTTCCAAGGAAGCGTCCTGATTCCGCCCCCCTTCCTACTAAATATAAAATCGGAGGTGTTGTTTTGTTTTGTTTTAGATAGTATTCTCATCATTGGAGTGTATTTTGAGCCAGCTGGGGTTGGGTAGAATTCTGCGGTTTTGTCTGTTTCGGTTTTTTAACTCGCTGGTGCACTAAGTGAATCTGAAACCAGACAGGAGGCAGAGAGCATCTTTCAAAATCGCCCTGAACCCCCTTTCAACGCTAACATTCACATTTTGTAAAGAAAGCCTTCTCTATAAATGTATTAGCATATTCACTCATTTTAGCCATAGGCTCATTCCTAGACCTTATTAGCGAAGACAAGAGAAGTTTTTAAAAACCGCATTTTTGCTAAAGCATGGATTAAACAGAATTAAAATTTAAAAATAAATAAAACTAGTTGATTTCGTTAGAGGAAACTCTGTTCTTAAGAGTGAGAGAAAATGTTTGGAAAAACCTTCTGATGTTTCTTCTGTTCCATCGGTTCAAAATGTATTTTCCACGGCTGTTTAATGCCTCAAAATAAAAACCGATTTTAGGGAAGGGAAACCCCCCACTACCTATATCTCATTGTGTTATACTGCTTATTCTAGAACTTCAGAATATTTGCAACTGTGTCTGTCTGTCTGTTTGTTTGTTTGTTTTCTTTACTGGCTATTAAGGGTGTGTTATAAAGATAGTTTTGTATTGTTTTGTTTTCGTTTGGTCAGTGGCTCCCCTTTTTTACGTCACTAAGAAAAGCTGATAATGATTCAATTTCGGCGCGTTTTTGTTTTCTTCCCGTGTGAAATCGGTTGCATCTATAAACCCATTCAGCAAAACAGAAATAAAGCGGTTCTCCGTCTTTCCATTTGTGGCGAAAAGAGTCGTTATTATTACTTTTTAAAGCCAAGAAAAAGAATGGACGGAGGGACGGATGAATGAATGGATGGATGGATGGGTGAATGAGGGAAAGGGGGGGGAAGTATGTGAGTGAGTTAATATTATGTTTACACATTGCAATTTGAGAGGCTTCTACATGCAATCCAATGATGGTGAGGCGAAGGTTCTTTTTCAGGACTGGGAAGACGTAGATCCAGGATCTCCCAACTTACATTGGAGTTTAAAAGAAATAGAAAAGAAAATAAGAAATATGATGCATCTCTGATAAACATATCTTGCCTTACAACTCATTCACACGGCCAATAAGCTTTCATGTAATGATCCTTCCCCAAAGTGACTTGTCCTACATATTTCAATTAGAACCATTACCAACTGGGAAAGGAATATCCATGTGCTGTTTTTTTAATAGTGCTTTTCAATTACCCACGACCAAAAAAATCCAAATAATGAGGCCAGAAAGCAAACCAACAACCATTTTCTTATAACACGAACCTTGAAATGTAAAGTTGGCTGATGTAAAAAATAAACATAAACGCTCTGTTTTGATCATGGTGATGATTTCTTATTTTTATTTTTTTGGGGGGGGGGGAATTGTAAAAAAAAAAATCTTTTCAAGCTCTGGAAAGAGAAGGGGGAAATGATCGCTGGATCTAAGTGGAATAGAAGTGGGAGAGGGGCTTGTCATAAAAGAGAGAGCGAGAGAAGAAAAGTCTGCGCGGTAGGGCTGCAATAAAAGAATATGACCGCCATAAAACTTTATAGGGTATAAATTTCTGAAGGTTAAGGAACTAAGCAACTGTAAAGCAAACAAGAGTAGAAAACTTTCAGAAGCTCCTAAATTACTAGAATGTCTTGAGAGAGAGGAGGTGAGGGAGATGGAAGAAGTAGACAGACATTTGTGCCTTGTTTACCCAGAAATTGGGGGCACTTCTTAAATAAATAAAAAATGAATGTTGAGAGAGAGAGAGAAAGAAAGAAAGAAAGAAAGAAAGAAAGAAAGAAAGAAAGAAAGAAAGAAAGAAAAGTCTACATAATTTATCCCCCTCTTGTGAATTCTGTTAAAATCCAGCGTTCTGGATCCCTTCGCCCTTTGTGTGGCGCTTCTTATCACTTCCAAGCTGCCAGCATCCTGGATCATAAACTCACAACAAATACACACAAACACACACCATCATATATAAATACACACACACACACACCAAAGTTCTGGCGAGACGTCTGGGTTTAGAAAGCCTTTCTCCACTCTTTTTAATCTATTTACAACCCGAGCTTTCCCACATCCAGTGCAGGATACTTCAATTGTTTAGTCTCGGGTTTTGAAACAATGGTGGATTTTTTTTTTCCTTCCCAAAAGCGAAATCCCAGCCCCTGTCTTTTATTGCTCTGAAAACGACCGGCTGGGAAGTAGCTACTGCTATACAGCAAAGCTTGAGGTAGGGATGGGGGCGTCTTCTTCCCAATCACAAATATACAAGGGATCTTATGATTTTAGAAATGATTAATCGTGTTCGACAAGACTTTAAAACGCACACAAAGGGGGAGAGACAGAAAAAAGAAAAAAGAGATCCATAAAAGCACGCGCGCGCACAGACACACACCAAATCTTCATCTCCCACCTTCCCTTATTATTGGCTGGTACTTTTCTAAAAGCGCCTTACTTGAAATGGTCGTTAGATGGCGCTGTTACTCCACTTTTAGAAATCACCGAGCAGCAGCTTATTGGATTTCTTTCCCTCTTGAGTCCGCAACACCTTGATTTCATTAGGAACAATAAACAGAATTGCTGCTCAAAACCTTTGTGAATAAATCCTCCAGCATGAAATATAGGGTTAATTATGGTGATTTTTGAGGTTTCTTCTCGAGAAGGTTCTTATATGTTCAGTCCATTGGAAGAGAGATTCCATCCACAAAGATTTTAAAAGCTCGCTGCACGAATGCAGCAGGAAGTTCTCCTGCGCAAGCCCCTTTGCAATGAAGAGGAACTGGTAAACTACGGAACAGCTCCAGCACAGTTCCCATTCATGTCCATTTCACGCAGTATGTGTGCGCTGGGTGACCGGATCCTGGTCTGAAGAGGCTATGTGAGTGTGTGGTCAAGCAAGCAAGCAAGCAAACGTTTAAGAGCACAGGAATATAACCTTAGAGGGTGTTGTTTAGCTCCTCCACTGTTTTAGGGCCATTAAAAGGTTATGGTGCTTTTATTACAGTTTCCAAAACAAAACAAACAATGTATTTTGCAAGAAAGAAAGCAGATGGATCACAAATTTTGGGAGAGGGCAGGAAATGTCCATTCATTCCACAAGGACCCCATTATACTTTAATGGGAACCTCTGTAGTACATTATATGACGGAGACAATTCAGACAATCGCAGGTATCCCCCAATACCTTATAGGATTATTCAATCACTTGTTTTCTTAGTGCGCTCACCCAGACATTTTGTGAACCCTGACCACACATATTCCTATGTATGTGTGTGTTTGTAAATATATAAATAAGAAGAGGTGTGTGCTTAAAATGAACTGAAAACCGGGATAAATTTACCCTTTCACGTGACCCTTTATAAATATTTTCTTGGTCTAAGAGCACGAACACCATCAAATTATTCGCTTAAAAAAACCAAAATACTTTCAGATCTGTTTCGCTGCCCCAACTCCCCAAAAGCCTCAAATGAAAATGCAAGGGGGCATTATTGGATATAAAATACTTCATTTGTTAGACAGAAATAACATGACCAGAAAAAGGAATATTAGGAACGTAATCATTTTAATAAAGGCTTTCTAACGAAAGTTTACAGCTTTTGTAGACGTATTTTGAAGAAGAATGCAGCAGATTGGTGACATTCGATACACAGTTTTGTTAAAGGGCTCAGAGCCTAATTTTACAACAGTACAAATCCAAAAGGTGGTGGGGAGAACAAGAAAATGAAATGCCACCCCTCCCTTGCAAATCACCCATTCCACCCCAAAGGCGAAAGTCCTCGCTGTATAAAAGCTGCAATCCTTTAGCCATAAGTAGTTTGTGCAAATTAATAGGAAGCCTCTTTTAAAAACAAACAAACAACAACAACTCATGGAGCTATAAAGTAATGAGAAGTGATGTATTTTGGGGGAAGGTTTGCTAATAAATCTTCCCTCCGCTGGGTATTTGTAAATTATGTTCTCACTTTCTCTTGTGGTTTTCTCCCCCACCATAATAAAAATATTTTCTTTTCATCAGAGGTCCCTCGTACAGTATGCCGGTGATATAATGCAAGCGACTGCTTCTAGATCCATTGGCGGCGCTTTGTTGGACATCGTGCACTAAACTCTACTGCGCTTGGTAAAAGCGTTAACTTCCAAGACAATTTAGCACTCCACTCGCCAATCCCTCTCGTCTTGAATGCGTATGCGTATCTATGTGTGTGTGTGTACACACACACACACACAGAGAGAGAGAGAGAGAGAGAGAGAGAGAGAGAGAGAGAGAGAGAGAGAGAGAGAGAGAACGCTAATAGCTGGACTTTTCACATGTTTGTAGTTATGCATTTCCAGGTTACTAGTCATACACGAGGATGCTACACTTGTCTATCACGAAGGAGGCTAGTTTTTTGTTTTTTGTTAAGATGTCAGCAAATCCTACTGTTTGCAAATTTATACAGACACACTCATCTTCAGGCAATGGTGATGGGAGAAATCAACCCCGCTCCTTCCGAAATCTTCTTAGAGACATGATTTAAACTTTTGGGCAGCAATCTCCACTCACTAGGGAATAATCCCCACTGGACACAGTGGGGTTTACTCCTGAGCAAACATGCACAGGATTGTGCTATAAAGCTGGAATCCCGTATGCGCTTACCTGAGAGGAAACCCCATTGCACTCAGTGGTGCTGACTTCTGAGTAGGCTTGCCTAGGAACTCAAACGTTAAATCGTTTACAATAGTGGAAGGGAAGGGAAGGAAGATCCTGTTCTTATTTTGTTATTTTAATTCGTGAATCTATGGGTTGTTATAATCAAACTTTCTTTAAAAACTCATTTGTTATGCTTAGTGGGTAGTAAAAGAGAATATAAATAAATAAATAAAACCTTTTTAAAAAGAGAGAGCGAGAGAGAGAGAGAGAAAGAAAAGCTTACATTTAAGGAATCTGAAGCAGTTAACGCTCCAATTGCGTGGGATTATAGATTTGGATCAAATTCCTCTTTTACGAAATAAAGCAAAATCGATTTTACTTTAAAACAAACAAGCCTGGATAAGCTTTAAATGCCCTGTCTTTCTTTCTTTCTTTCTTTCTTTCTTTCTTTCTTTCTTTCTTTCTTTCTTTCTTTCTTTCTCCCTCAGTTTAGATACAGGACCATAGTCGGAGTTACCTCTTTCGAATGGTACAGCTTTGAATATTGTTTTCAACATCAAACCTTTTAAAGTTTAAAGGGATTCTATTAGGTTTCGAAATGTTTCGGGGGGGTGTTCTGGGGGGGGGCTTTTTAAGTTTCAGATCTGAGATGTCTGTTTTCTCCTTTGAGGTGTAAACAAAATAGGGCTGCTGGGATGATGGCGTGGGTAGTGGGTTGGTGGAAGAATTTAGATGGACCCAGGGCAAGAGAAGATTGGTTCAAATACCCCAAGAAGTGGGGTATCTCAGCTTAAGTGTGTTGCAGAAATGAACTTCATGTGGGGTGGCGGGAGGGGGGAGAGGAGGAAGCTTATGGGGATGCTCCTATCTGGAGAGGCGGTGATGGTTAGGACAGAGGTTTTTCGGAGGTGGGGGTCCGAGAGGAAGCTCCGGTGTCTTATGATCTGAGGAAACGTCTTCATAATAGTTGCTGACTACGTTAAAGGGTTCCTAGAATTTACCCCCTGTGTGCTTATATCGAGAGAAATTGTCGAGTTAGCATGTTAAAAGCTGAAAGCAACTTTAACAAACGTCAGTATAAAATAGAAATACCCCCCCCAATCTTCCACCCCCTTTTCAACCTCACCCCACACACCTCTCAACGCACACCCTCTTTCCAGTGTTAAAAGCACCTGGTGTTCTAAGTTTTCTGGGGGTGGGAGGTGGGGTGACGGTGCTGAGAATGGGCTATTATGAATGCTCATAAATGTGGCGTTTTGGAGGTGATAAGAGACGCAACATCGCATCTTCTTCTATGTGGAAGGAGAGGAAGAGAGGGAGGGAGGAGGAGGAGGAGGAGGAGGGAGAACAGGAGGGTAGAGGGGGGGAGGAATAGTAGAGAGAGCCGAAAAGTCAATGTTATATATGAAAAACTATAATCATTTTAATTCAGTATTGACACCCCAACATCTTGCGATAATGGAGTTTAGGCGCCAATCGAAGCCTGGGTTTTTATAGCAGTAGGGGAAAGAACTCGTAAAAACCCTTTAACAGCTTTTTATGTAGTGCGATATAACCAGCAAGAACATCTCCGGGTGTGCGCGTTTTTATTTATTTATTTATTTAGTTGTTGTTTTGTTTTTGTTTTTTATTTTATTTTATTGCGCTTTATAGTTTGTTAAACAGTTTACGGCCCCCTCTTTTTCTGGGGGGAGTTTTTTTTTTAAACAAATGGGCCATTTCTTTCTTTTCGTGCTGATAGTTAAACCTTTATCAATAATAAGGAAATTGATCATTAAAATGTTAAATCTGACTACCTCGTTTGTTTTAAAATATGTTGAGGCTACAGGACGCCGTACGATTTGATAACTTGGTATTAAAATACCAATTACATTTATAGGAGGCTTTTAGAAAAAAACGGGTAGCAATTAAATCCGGCCTCTTTTTACAGTTTTCCAAAGCAACCCTGACATTTTCCAAAGGCTAAAACTGCCTCGTTAAAATAAAATAAAAAAAAATTTAAAAAATCGAAATTAACGATGGGAGCGAAGCCTCTCTTTAATTTTCCAACCCTCCCCAAATATCAATCTTTTGGGTGGGCTTAGGTAGATGATTTGTCGTGAGGCGAGAGATATCTCATTAACGTAGATAGTTTAGCATATTTAATCTCTATATTTACCCCACCCCACCCCCCTCGCTCCCTCGCTCCCTCGCTCTCTCGCTCTCTCTCTTTCTCTCTTGTGCGCGCCCTCTCTCTCTCTCTCTCTCTCTCCCCCTCGCTCTCTCTCTCTCTCTCTCTTTCCTCCTCTGTCTCACTCTCCTTTCTGCTCGCAGGCTGTTCAGAGTCCGTGTGGAGTACGTGGAAACCAATAGGATGACGGTTCCGTAATAGATGCAAATGATCCAGAAAAGACACTGGGAAATATGAACAAACTCATTTGCTCCGAAGTAAATCACGGAAAACTGTTTATGAACTGGCACCTCTCCTTGGAAATGTAAAGCGAGAACTCTTTTTAAGTGCCGATTTTTTTTTAAAGGGGGGGCTGAAGAAGAAGGAGGGGGGAAAGAAGAAAAAGGAGAAGAGCGAGAGAGAAAGACAGAGCGAGAGCGAGAAAGAGAGAAAGGAATAATAATAATAATAACAATCACAACAACAACAAAAGCAACAACAACAATAAAAAAGAGGAATCCGATACCATGTACTGTGGCAAAGAGTTTTGATTCAATCCTCGGGATTTTTCCCCCCTTCTTTCTTTTAATCTATGTATATCTGTATGTATCCCTGGAAACCACAAAGACTCGTGGGTTAGCATCTCATCGCTTCCATCTGATTCCGTGGCTAAATATCCTGTGGCTTTTTGATAGACCCTCACCTTGTTACCTGCATCTTTACCTATTTAAAACAAGCTATTTATATGACAATGAGCTCCTATTTCGTCAACTCCCTCTTCTCCAAGTACAAAACCGGGGACTCCTTGCGCCCCAACTTCTACGACTGTGGCTTCGCCCAGGAGCTCGGAGGGAGACCGACGGTGGTGTACGGGCCGAGCACCGGGGGCACCTTCCAGCACCCCACCCAGATCCAGGAGTTCTACCACGGAGCATCGTCTCTCTCCAGCTCCCCTTACCAACAGAATCCCTGCGCCGTAGCGTGCCACGGGGACCCCAGCAACTTCTACGGCTATGACCCGTTGCAGAGACAAAGCATCTTCAGCGCCCAGGAGTCCGACCTGGTGCAGTATCCCGACTGCAAGCTCGCCTCCGCCGGCCTGGGAGAGGAGGCGGACAACTCGGAGCAGAGCCCGTCTCCCACGCAGCTCTTCCCGTGGATGAGACCGCAAGGTGAGGAGGCATCATAGAAAGGGCCCGCCGCCGCCGCCCAGCCACGGCCGAGGCATTTCCTGAACCCATAAAACTAGTTATCCCTCCTTTTTGCCCACCTCTTCCACGATCTTCCTCCCTCTCCCAACTCCCCTCCCCTCGCCCCCAACCCTCGGTTACTTTTTACTGTTTTATGAGCGTAAACTTTTGCACCTCTCAATTGCTTTATCGCTTAATCACCCTGAAAGGGGAGCCTTTTTCTCCTGAATGGGGAGAACTGGACTCCCCCCCCCCTCTTTATTTCAGTGTGTGAGAAGCCTTCCCTAAAGTTTATGGTACTTTTACAACCTCCGAGACCCCCTTTTTGTGTCTCTCCTTCACCTCCTCCCTCCTCCCTTTCCTCCCTCCCTCCCGGGCCCTTAGTTGTTATCTTTTAACCCTCTGGAGAGCTGATGGGGTGTAGGAGACGGTGGTGGCATTTACACACACACACACACACACACTGTATAAAGGAGCTGGCAAAAGAGGGTTCTTGCAAGTAAACTAAGATGCTGCTCGGGGGGCGGGAGGGTGTGTGGGTGTTCGCCAGAAAATGACCCGGTTAGGGGGAGAGAGGGGGGGAGTGTTGGGAGCAATATTTCCTTTCAAGAAAGCAGGCTGGTATTGCAAGAGCGGGGGGGGGGGGCTTGAGCGCATATGTGGTCCTCGATGTCTCCCTCCACCCTTCCCCGGATAATTACCCTCCCCCTTGCAACGTTAGAGAAGGGCTGTTCCTCTCTGCCTTTGTGTGTGTGTGTGTGTGTGTGTGTGTGTGCATCCCTCCTCTCTCCTGCTCTCTCTGCCCCAAAGCAGTTTTATGTGTCTTCTCTCAACCTCCCTTTTCTCTCTCTCTCTGCCTCTCTCCTTCTCCCTCTGTCTCTCCCCCTCCCACCTCCCTCTCGCAACACCCCAGCAGCCGCCGGACGGAGGAGAGGCAGGCAGACGTACAGCCGCTACCAGACCCTGGAGCTGGAGAAGGAATTCCTTTTTAATCCTTACCTGACCCGCAAGCGGAGGATCGAGGTGTCGCACGCTCTGGGACTAACCGAGAGGCAGGTGAAGATCTGGTTTCAGAACAGGAGGATGAAGTGGAAAAAGGAGAACAACAAGGATAAGTTCCCCAGCAGCAAATGCGAACAGGAGGAGCTGGAGAAACAGAAAATGGAACGGGCGCAGGACGCGGAGGAGGCCGGAGAAGCACAGACGGGGGACAAGAAGTAGGAGCTGGAAGAGTGGACAGGCAAGCCCCAGGAAAAAAAAAAAGAAATAAAGAAAAAGCCCCAACCTTTCGTCCTTCCATTAATGCCAGTTAACGTGAGAGGTGGTTGGGGTGGGCTGGGGGGAATCTCAACACTGCTTAGGGGAGGGGGGGACTCCTCTTTTATTGCTGTAAAACAATATAGCTGTGAGCGTCCTCTTCTTCTGGTTGTCCTTTGATACCCACAATGAACTATATCTATATTTAAAAAAGAAAGAAAAAGAAGACAGATTCTTGGAGTCTTTTTAGCCTTGTTGCTCTTTTTTGCGTTTTCTTGCCAGTTAAGAATTAGTAATAGTGTAATGCAATAGCTTCTGTTAACCATGACTGTGAAAAGGATTTCCTTCCCTTCACCCCCGTCTCTCTCTCTCTCTCTCTCTCTCTCTCTCTCTCTCTCTCTCTCTCTCTCTCCCTCCCTCTCCCTCTCCCTCTCTCTCCCTCTCTCTCTCTCTCTCTCAGCCCGCCTCCCCATCCTTCCTTCGCTCCCTCATTAGGAGACACACACTTCTCAGTGCTGTGGAAACGATGTACAAATGATATACTGCACTTTGGGAAGACTTCCTTTCTTCTTTGCCTTCCTTCCTTCCTTCCTTCCTTCCTTCCTTCCTTCCTTTTTTTTTACTTTCCCCTCTCTTTTGCTCCGTCTCGCCCACTCATATTATATATATATAAATATAAATATATAGAAATTATGTGAAAATGATACATAGTGCACTTTTAAATCAACATCTCTCATCTCTTCTCCCTCCCTCCCTCCCTCCCTCCCTCCCTCCCTCCCTCCCTCCCTCCCTCCTGCTCCCCCCACTCTCTCCCCCCCTCTCTTGTTGTGGTTAAACTCTTCAGGAGGTAGCTCTGAAAACACACACCCGACAACATGAAACTGCCTATTTATGCTGTAGTCGTCTCTTTTTTTCCTGTGGTTCATTTCCTCCCTTCCTATTTTTGGGTCCCGTTTTTTGGCTTTGTTTCTGCGTTTGTCTTTTTAAGTGTATCTTTAAAAAAAAGGGAGAAAAAAGAAAATAAAAATTAAATAGAGAAGTCCCCCCTCCCCTTTTCCTTTTAGTTAGCATGCACACAGTGGAAGAAGTTGTAAAAAAAGTATTTCCCCTCTCCCTGGGTTTTTTTTGGGTTTCTTTCTTCCCCCTTAGGTTTACTGTGGAAAAAAAGAGAATGTATACTGTATCCGTGAATTACTTTATGGGGAGGGCGGGGAAACTAATGCTATATTTTGTTGTTCTCTCTTCACTTTGTTCTATTGTCGAAGCTGGAAGCGGCGGAAGAAAGGAGTTACAATAAAGTTTACAAGCCACAATTTCCCCCGTGACATTGTTCTTTTCTTCACCCTGCCTTAAAATTTCCTCTGGGACGTCTTGGAGAGAAAGTTAAAAAACCCAGTAAAACCCCCCCAAAAAAACCCTACTCAAATGCAGCCAAGCCATTCCTACTGTCACCCAAAGAAGCCTTTGGAGAGACACCCCGAAGGAGCTCGTGGCTTTTGGAGAACATTGCACGTGAAGCGGAGCAAGGGCTTGCGAACCAGGGGGAAAGCGAAGGGGAAGACTTGGTTGTCCTTTTGAAAAGTACTGCAGGCATGTATTTCATGCCCTGTGATGATGGGGAGGTTTGATGGAGGCTTTCTGTGCCAGGAAACTTCTAAGTGTGTGTGTGTGTGTGTGTTCTGTCACCGCTGGATCCCAGCTCCCTTGTTCCTATGGTGTCCATTCGCCCCCTTCCCCTCTCTGGGTCTCTCGGAGTCTGTGGCACGTTGTCAGTTTGGCTGCCCTCGGCCCCCTCCCATGATGAGCGTAAGCATGATGTATACAACCTTCCTATTGCCCCCCCCCTTTTGCAACTTAACCTTGAAAAGAAGGACCTCTGCCAATCTCTTAACTGCAAGGCCATCTTTACTCTTATTTGTCATAGAAGGCTTTGATAAGTTTCAATGAAAAGTGTGCCTTTCCATTTCTCCCTCCCCCTCCCCCTTTCTTTTGGAAGCCTTCCTTGCTTCCCCAGCAGAAAGCAGAGTAACCAGCTGGTCACATTTTCCTTCTCACTGTAATTGAGTCCAGCAGAAGAGCTGACACGCTTAAATAGAGATCTGTTGTAATCTTTCCTCCTCCCTCCCCTTCTTTCCCCCCTCCTCCTCTTCCTCCGCCACCAGAAAAAAGCAAAGCCAGCTCCGAGACCCAACGCCTGTGGCAGTGGAATAAATTACATGCATAACTGAACGGCGTTTAGAAGGGGGAATAGGCAAGCTTGTGGGGGGGGGGGGAGCGGTCAAAAGATAAATATTAAGTATCACTGCGGTGGGGGGCCGATTTGTTGGCAGCAGTCAGATGGTGAGTCCGTGTGTGAGAGAGAGTGGGGGGAGGGGAGGGAGAGAGAGTGTGTGTTAATGGAAACTGTATAGTATATCTAGAGAAACCCGCCCCGAGGTCGTGGGATAGGGGAGGGCTATATACCTAGTCTGCCTTTTATCGTGTATGTGTGTGCGAGAAGAGAGAGAGAGAAACAGAGAGAGTTTGTCTGTATGAGAGAGTGTGAAAGGATGTGTGGGAGAGTGTGTTTGTGTGTGGGAGAGAGAGGGGCAGGGGGGACTGGGGACGGGGAGAGGAAAGTAGTCTACCCGTGATCAAAAAGGACAGTTCCTACTTTTACCTGCTTCTTTATAGAAGAAAGAAAGAAGGTAGGCTAGTATCCTCGCAAGAGGGGTCTCCTATGCTAGCCTCATTGGAATGAAGGCAACCCATGTAGACTTCCCATTCATTGCCTTGAAGCTTGCCCGGGAGAACTTCCCGCTAGCTGTTTTTACCGACAAAATGGGTCCTCCCTACCCCCTCCTCCTTCTTTCATCTTCCTTTTTCACTGTATTTTTCTGCCTCCTTTCCTTTTCCCATCTCTTCCCCCTTCCCCCCCCCCCACCTTGCAGGTCTCTTCATATATTCTTCTTTTCTGTTCTCTCTTAACCCTACCGCCCCCCCCCCCGTCCACCGACCACTGCGCCCGCTTTTCCTGCTAGTCTTACTTGAGCAACTGATATAACCGGTGGCTTATTGACTCGTTGTGCACATTTCGTCTCCTTCCCGCTTCTATCTTGGGAGGTTTTGTATCCTATCATCAATAATGCATCGTATTTTATAATCCCAACCAGTGCTCCATACTGTGTTTTTTTCCTCCTCTTCCTTTTCCATATTACAAGGAGGGGGGACACAGCTTGGGAGTGAAGGATGGGGGGGGTAGGGAGCGTTGGAGGGGAGGGGAGGAAGCTAGGCGCGGATTGGCTCTGCCGAGGCACGTGGACTCGAGTCACATGGCCAAGGGAGGAAAAAGGGGGTCCTTTTTGTGTAAATCTGGAGTCTAATATCCGTAATATATCACGGTACCTCGTAAAACCGACACTAAAACGTCCCGGCCTACAAATCACCCGCGCCAGATTATGAGTTCATTGTATTATGCGAATGCTTTATTTTCTAAATATCAGGCCGCAATTCGGTTTTCCCCTCCGGAGTGTTTCCTGAGCAAAATTCTTGCGCATTCGCGTGCCAATGGCCCAGCGCAACGGTTATGGCTCGAGTTCCACGGCCTCTTTCGCTGCTTCCATGCCTGGTCTGTACCCCAACGGGGGAGGCATGCACCCCCAAGCCCCCGCAATGGTATTCCAGCAGCTAACCGGCTGGAAGCCGCCTCTTTCACAGGCACTTTTCCCCTTTCGAGCAAACCTCTCCATGATGTGTCCGGGAGACGCGTCCAAGTCCAACTGCAACAAAAGCGACCAGAGAGACGCGGACTTGCGGCACGAAAACAACTTGCTGATATATCCTTGGATGAGAAGCACAGGTGAGAGTCCTCTGAGGGTGGTGGGTGGGAGAGGGGACGAGAAAACCTGGGGGTGGAAATATGCTAAATGATTTGGGTGGGAGGGGAAGTTGTGTTTGGGGATGTGGCGGACGGGGGGGGGGGAGGGAAGAGGATGGTGCTGAGCTCTCCTTTTATGACGTTTGCCTCCAAGGAAGGAATCTCTCTCTTCTCCTCTCTCTTTCTCTCTGAGCGACCCCCCTCAAGGAAGCAATCCTTCCATACATACATACATACACACACAAACAAACAAATAAGCAGCTTAAATATTTATTAGCTCGGCTGCTCCTGCTGCGGGTCTTCCTCTACGCGAAGAAAGGTAGCGTGTTGGGATTACAGAGCTGTAGCGATAATAATAAAAAAGTGTGGGGAGAGAAAAGGAAACCCACCCTTCATAGTCTCCCCCCCTCCCCGCGCCATATATTCATATGTTTATTAATTCCTGCAGCGGTTCCAAAGAAAGGAAACGTTGGGAATAAGTTTCCATGGAATACGCTCAGGGCGTTGTGGTGGGCTGTCGTTTGGTTTTGCTGGGGGGGGGGGGAAAAGCTGTATACAACGTTAGCCCTTACTTCAGGTAGACCCTTGGAATGAACGGCATGTGTTCGTCACGTCCATTCATTTCAGTGGGTCTCTCCTGAAGAGGACGGACATTGGACAACGACCCCAGGAAGAGAAAGACGCAAGGGAGGGAGGCAGGAATCGAGTAGGTCCGGGCAAGACAGAGGAGATTGTGCGGTTGTTGTCCTCGTTCCGCGATATTAAGAGTTTCGCTTAATTTGCTCAACACCGCTGCTAAGTCGACATTCCTTCGGAACTGGAGTTGCCAGCAAACATGTCGCCCGTTCTCTTTCCCTCGCTCTTCATCAAACCTGCGGGGGGCCCCCGGGGAATTAAATTACTGCTTCTGGAAGAGGAAATCGGAAGGGAATGGAGTGATAAAGGAGAAAGCGGAGAGGCGGGGGCTGGTGCAATATATCTGCCCTCCTCAAATTTGCTTGGTGGCACTTAAGAGCGAAGCGTGGAAAAAAAAAGCTGCAGTCCTATATACCCAACTGATTTGGTAGTAAGTCTTACTGAACTCACGGAGACTTACTTCTGGGTAGGGGTGTATTGGACGGCACTGTAAGTGGCTTGTTTACATTGTGGCTCTGGTGGGGTCGCAATTGTTTCTGTAGCAGGAGGGACAAATACCTCGGGCTTGTTTACATCCAGCTTCCCCCCCCCTTCCACCAACCCCAATTGTGTGTGAATCATTGACAAGAACCAACCCTGTAATCAATCTGTCTGTCTTTCTCTCTTGTCTGCTCTTGGCATTATTCTTAAAGCCAACGTGGTACATTTGTTTTCCCTCCAAATTTGCCAAGGCACCTTACAAAACAGAGAGGGGAGGGGGTGAACCCACCGCAAAATGGTGGTTTGGTGCACAAACCTGCTTACGCATATTAGATGCCCATAAGCCTATTGAATGGTGCCAGTGCCCATCTTATTACGAGAGCGACAGAAGGGCCAGATAAACATCCCCTGCTTTTCTTGTTTGCTAAGGCTTCTTAGTGATGCCTACCTCCACAACCAGCTCTAATTGACACCAAATCCTGCTACGGGACCAGATAAATGAATATTTTAATAGGACCACCACAATCACTTTGCTGGATGAAGGTTTCGAGTTGCACAGAAACGCTTCTTCAGGCTTAATGTTTCCAGGGAAAATTAATCAGAATGAGAAATGCAGTGTTTAAGCCTCACTTAAGCCTGTAGACTCTTGTGTCTTAAATTACCCGGAAAAAGCAGGATTGGGGTAGCAGTGGTAAAACATCGGAAGTTGGGGCTATTGAGCTACCCCCCCCACACACCCACATGATATGAAAGGGATTGCAGGTGTAGGAAAGACTTCTGCTGGCCTTCTAGCAACTGAGCAAATTGTAATGTTTTCATTTTGTTACCAGCGTTGTTATTAACAGGATGCCCGTGCCCACTGGGGTTCTTGCTAGCCAGTTCCGTGTTTGCTCTTTCTCCAAGGCTGACCACACGCGCTTATAGGTAGCTGGGAAATGTGGGGAGAGACTTCTGGAAAACCTCCACAACACTTCCCCGTCCTCCAGACACGCTGAGAGCAAATGTGTTATGGTACGACTAATTGTATAGAAAAAAAGGGCAATGTGAGGGAGGGCGCAGGGCAATGAAGAGTATTTTGCCAGTGGCCAGTTGCTAAATCCTTTATTATTATTTAATTGCATGGCAACACACACAAATAGGTAGAAGATGAACAGGTAGAAATATATCTGCTGCAAAATGTAGGGCAGTTAGGTTACAAGCCCTGGGTAGTGGAAATCACTGAAGGAACTCTACCAACCCTTCCTCTCGCCCACCCCGTCCACATCCCCTGCGATTTGCCAGGCAAGTCCTCTGATCGTGTGATAAAGGAGTTATCTTTAAAGACACATCGTCTGCGACGCAGCTTTTTAGTACTCTTAGGAGGGCGAGAGCAAACATTCCAGGCCGGGACTATATGCAGATTGCAGCAAAGCAGACGTGGGGGGGGGGCCGAAGAGTGGGAAGGAGAGAGGAACATCAAAGCAAAGTTCTCAAAGACCTAGCCTAATAGGTTGGTTTCTCCTCCCTTATTACCTGATCCATAAACTGTGGTATACAGATGATATATCAAAGCGCAATTTTTGTGTGTGCGCGCGCGCGTCTGGAGTGGAGTTGTGGGAGACACGGTTTGTGGGAGACACGGTTTAGAATAACCCTCTACTTTCTCCCCACTTCATTTGACGAGTTGGGTGGGTGGGTGGGCAGGGAGGAGGGGGCAGAGTGTCCTGTGGGTTGGTTAGGTGCTGAGAAAGACTCCGAAGCTCTGATTGCCGTCTGTAGAAGACGACGCGGTATCGTTGCTAAGGGTGGCTTCTTTGCCAGTTCCCAGACCTTAGATCCAGCTGGAGAAGGTTCTTCCCCCGCCCGCCTCCCTCTTCTTCTCCACCCCCACCTTCCGTCTTTCTTGTCTGCTGTTGGGTTGGATCTGGCCGATTCCGTTGGCGAAAAGAGAATGTGTCTTGGTTGCCCTATTCAAGAGGTTTATGGTGCTCCCTTCAACAGATTTTACAACCCACATTCCACAGACATCTTATCCCCCCCGCCTTTTCAGTCAGGCGGACTCTTCTACGACTCTTTTCTTGAACAGAAGACTATCGCCGCCGCCCCGTCGCTCCCCCCCCTTTTTTTTGTAAAACAGCAAACACTTCTCAAACCTCCAGAAAGTTTCAGATGAATGATGTAGCCTCCTTTGGCTGGACAGAAAAATCTATCTGCTCAAAAGCAGGAGTATCGATTCGGTTACGGGATCGTACCCACAAGCGGACTCTAAGAAATGACAGGAAATTGATTCCTGGTTTAAATCCAGATTCTTTGGAGGCCCGTGTAAAATAGTTGTGGTCGGTGACATGCACGCCTCTTCCTTTGAGGAGTTCCCATGTCCACATACTTTGTCCAGCTTCCGAATTCCCTAATGGAGGGGAGACCAATTTTTCTAGACACTCGGAGAGAAATAAAACACAAGGAAGGAAGGAAGTAACATTACCCGCGCATTAGCATTACTGACTTGAAGAAGCTTACCAGATGTGGACATTAATACTGGAGATGTTTCCAAGGAATTTAAAGCCATTCCAATATTTGCTGCATGATTAATCTCACACTTTTGGAGAAGGGAAATAACGCACCTTTTGGTAAAAAATACTTTCCCCACACGCATAAATCTCAAGTATTGGTGGGGGGTTGAGGTGTGTGAGAGATATACAGTACCTGGACATTTAAAACATCGGGTTTTGCTTGGACAAAATGTGAAGCAGTAGCAAACGCCTAAATCCATTACGCTTGAAGTCCTAGGCATCGTTTACCCGAGGAGAGGTTCCATTACACTCAATGAGACTTACTTCCGAGTAAACATGGGACAAGCTCAGTCTTCGCAGCTCATATATCTTCTTGAGAATGTAGAACTGCAAATTTAAAAGGCTACAATAAAGCCTTTGGGAGGAGGCATCCTGGTAATACCCATAGTATGTAATGTTCCTCTTCCTTTTATTTCGAGCGGAATTGCCTGCTAGTCTGCACAGGCAAAAATAACTTATTCTTGAGGTGTCATCCTGTGCGCAATCCTATGCATGTCTACTCGTAGTTAAACCTCATTGAGTTCAGTGTGACTTACTCCCAGGTTAGCCTGTATAGGAGATCGCAGCGTACAGACTAAGGTTGCAAGCCTAACCTTGTCCTGTTGAATTTAAAGGGGTTTGCTTCAAGGTGATTGGAGTTAGGAACAAATTTAACGTGGACAATCTTTTGTGGATTATGATACATTCCTTCCTGAGTTAAACTAAATCCAACCTTTATTTTAAAACAAACAAACAAACAAACAACAAACAAGCTTCTTGTTATAACAAGGCAGACTTAATTTAATTTGAATTGACTTGACCAGTACAAGTGGGCAGTGAATCCGGTAGGGATATACACATTAAGAAAAGAGAATCACAAAAGAAGCAGCGAGCGAAAGGGATCTGACGAGATTCTCATTTATTGTTTCACAGGGACTGACCGGAAGAGGGGACGCCAGACCTACACCAGGTATCAGACGCTGGAGCTGGAGAAGGAATTCCACTACAACCGTTACTTGACCAGAAGGCGACGCATCGAGATAGCCCACGCTTTATGTCTTACAGAAAGACAGATCAAAATCTGGTTCCAGAACAGGCGCATGAAGTGGAAAAAGGAAAACAAACCCGCAGGCCCCGGATCAAACGTCCCAGAAAAACCAGATGCTGAAGAAGATGAAGAAGAGTGAAGGGGGAAGAAGGCGGGGGAGAGGGAAGAGAGTGAGAGTGGAAAGAGAAAGAAAAAGAGAGAGTGTGTGTGTGGTGTGAGAGAGAGAGAGGGAGGAGATGTTGGTGAGAAGAAGCTTCAGCAAAAACTGAACTGTACTGTCCAGAAAAAAGGAAGAAACGGAATTTTAAAAGTGAACCAATAAAGACTGTACATTAAACAAGAAACGAAAACATCTAAGCAAAACTGAAAACATGAAAAAGAATGGTTTATTCTGTTTCTCGACACTTGGAAAACTACCTATATTAACATTTCTCTGCTTTGTTTTTTGTACAACAAAAATGAATAATAAATCTACCTATTAAATGTCTCTTTAGAAGCAAATATAATGTTTTGTTCCCCTGTGTGGGTATTCATATAGTCCCAAGTATTTGTAAATCTTCCTGTTTAAAGAAAAGGGAGGGCCTTTTCCCCTTCCCTAATGTAACTTTTTTTTTATTAAGAAAATGGTATATGAAGTGAAAATGTGGACGTGGTTAGCACTTTTTCTTAGAAAACGTATGAAGGGAACACAACGCTTAACATTAAGACGACTGTTGTACATAATTCTAAGAGATTTCTCCCTTTCTATTCTCCCCTCTCCTCTTCGTAGATTTGTGCCTCTACGTCTGGTTACCGGTGCTGTATTTTTATTTTCCTTTTATTTTCCTTTTGCTTGTTTTTTTTATTTTTATTTTTTTTGGTTGGTGTAGGTATATTTTTACATGTTGGACAATGGACCACTTCCTTATTGCCGTTACTAGAGGATCTGAAAATTAATATTGTGCTGAGTAAAACTGATGTATATGATAGATAGCAAATAATTTAATAGTTGGCCAAGCCTTTTTATTCGTATTATGTGATTACTATGCGTAGAGAGAGGGAAAAGAATCATTAAAAAAGAAATAACCTTACTGAAGTCGTGTCCATTAATGGGTTTTTCTTCATTTGGGGGGGCTGCGTGGATGGAGTCAGTTGCTCCCTGTGAGCAGAATCCATGGGAGGGGGGCGGTGGTTCTTGTAGAAGTCCTTTGTCATACGCAACCCCTTCCTTGTTCCACTTGCGCAGGAGACCTTCCTATGGATTGTGGCCTGAGTGAGCAAATCTTAAAACGTAAAAGAAAAGGGGGGAATTTCTATTTGCAAACTATCTTCATGGCATCTTTTTTATTTCCTTCAACGTGCGGTGTGTGTATATATATATATATTCAGATATGTGTGTGCATGCGCATGCACACACACACACACACACACACATACACACACGCAAGCACGCACATATACACACAGACATATCTTAATTCTACCGTAATAATGTACAACTCTGTGTTGGCCATACAACGTTAACAACTGTGCTAGGGGAAAGAACCGTGACTAAGAATGTAAGAAGAGTTGCGTCTATTTGATGATTACATCGGTGGACCACCCTTCCAGCTTTGATCTTTCCAGACTCCAAATAAACAGGAAAAGAAGAAATAACGGCATCAACAACAACTTAAGACTCCCTCGATTTGAAAAAGCGAAGCCGCCTTTCCAGTAGCATTGGGTGTGCTTCCTTGTTTTGCGTTTTTATCGACTTATTCGGCGTTTTTTAATTATGGGAAAACGTCGCTTCCATCATTGGAGTCAAGTAACGCTCAACATCAAAGCAAATATAAAATTAAATGGAAGCAATTAAATGTAGGAAAATAAACAAGGCAAAAACCATATTAACCAATTTGGGGCCCTTTCAACACGTCCTTCTGTTTTACACGTTACACTTTCACAGAATCGAGCAGTTGGGATTTTTCAGTGCTCAGTCAGGGATGTGTTGTACATGGGTGTATTCACTCTTTTTTAAAAAATAAAATAAAATTATACCCCCCTTTCAACCCAGGATACTCAAGACCGCTAACAATACAGCCAACAATGAGAATATATATAATATATATAGATAGGTTAATAATATAAAGAGAGACCTGCCGTTGCGACAAAGAATTTAAAATAAAATGGACAAAATACATAGAATTTTTGAATTGTTTTTTCCTTCGTTCGTTCTTCTTTTCCCCACAAATAAAATTGAACTGCAAACCATTTACAAACGCGCGCACACGCGTGTGTGTTTTAGTTATATTTTGATTTTAAAAATCCTTCCACAAGAGTGTATTTCCCCACCAGAAATACAAATATTTTTTCAAATAAACAGGAAGTTTTCTGCTATGCTAACCGTATTTTTTCCAGAAAGATATTCCAGGGAAAATGCTTCCTAGTCGCTCCAAACGGCGTTCTGAGAGTTTGAAGAAGCAGAAATATAATTCTATCATCTCTCTCTCTCTCTCTCTCTGCCTATATCTAATTACCTATCCATAGAACAAACACACAGAGAGATAAACATACACACAAATAAGTAATATATGTGTTTAAGAGTATGTGCGTGCAATATTTACTATATGGACAAACACAATACACGCGTAGTTAGAATTAGCATAGGTTTACGCCATGGCTGGGTGGTTTATATAGGGATATGCACAATCGCACGAACGTATGTGTTTGTGCATGCGCGCGCGTGTGTGTTTGGGTGTCTCCTTTAAAACAGGTCATATTTGCAGCATCCCCGTCCTTAAAATAAAAAGGTCGGTATCCCCACAAAAATGTATATATTTGCTTCTCTAGCAATGCAGATTACTGCAAAAGACACCTTTTGCGGCGGCAGAAGCGTGTTCTAGAACAGCCCAACCGCCCACCTCGCCAGATTTTGCTGCATTGGACCAGTACTATTGTTTTCGTGGCATGTACCACTGCGGTAGTGGACGTTTCCGAATGCACTAGTGCGCCTGTGCATATACGCCTGCCTGTTTTTTTCTCTTCCTTTTCTATAGATGCGCGTAAGCATGCATACTTCCGCACACACCTATACAGAAACGCCCTACACACACAAACACATATACGTATATGCATATACATGTATATATATATGCATGCATACACACATAGATACAAGCTGGTATATGTACGTGTCCATACATCTCTCTCTCGGATACTACTTGGGACCTTCAATTATTTTAAACTTCGATTGGGAGTATGGAGGGGAAGAGAGTCAACATTTTAATTTCTTGGGCAATTCCCGCAAGGGGAATCGAACAGCGTTAAAAGGAAAGCAACAATATCAACAACAACCAGATTGAACTATAGAGCCACATATTCCGACCTCCCCCACTCCACAAAAAAACCCCACATTAAAAATAAACCGGAGGTGGAGCATCCCCTTCGTCATTAAAGACTACAGGTAAATAACACAATTGCAGAAACCTGCAGCTCAAGGATGTTGTCCGAGGTCTGAAATGCACTTGCAATTCTTTAGTCTTTCAAAAGTAGGTTCCTTTAACCTTTCGTATATAAAGGCTTGTGCAAGACCCCCTGCCGGGAATGTGGAGGGGGGGGCGCAGAATCTTTGCATATTCTTCTCTTTGGGGTTTTTTTTTTAAAGAAAAGATGGCGGCTGAGAAAAACTGCTGTTAAAGCAGTCATGAAGAAATGCAATAAATTCCTTGTTGTTTTATGAAAATTTACAACTTTGTGATAGAACTTTATGAGTGGCTGGGTTCTGCGATTGGCCAGAGCTGGTCATGTGGACTGCTAACCGTGAACATGAACTTTTTATGATTTCCCATGTGGTTATTCTACCATTCTTTTGGCCGCTGTACCTTGGGTCGGATCACTGTCCTCTGTAGGACTCTCGCCTCTTTTTACATTTTTTTTTTTTTTACTTTCATGTATAAGCTCGATAGGGCTAAAATAGAGGAGAAGGGGAAGCGCACGCACACACATTACACACGCACGCACACACACATCTAGGAATGAGTTCAGATTGCTAATATTATCGATCCTCCCTCTTCCTTTCCTAATCCTCTGTGTTAAATTTCCGTAGTGATTTTTTTTTTAAATTTTTATTTTTGTGTTTATGCCTAGTGATGGAGAGGGAGAGGGAGAATCTGTACCGGATGGAGGTTGTGCCATTTTTCACAGAGGGAAGTTACTCCATTTTCTGTGCGAAAGGACTCGGCAAAGGAAAAGCTCTCCGAAGTCGCAATGGACGGCTATCAGGTTGGGACAATATTTGTCAGCTTACACATTAAAAGCAAACGCAATCCTGTCCCCCTCCCTCCTCCTCTCCACCTCTTCTTCCTCCTCCTCCCTTAATCCACAGAACGACGGGCGCCAAAAGGTAAGTGAATGTATTTATATTTTATTCGAGTTTATCTTAATTCTTTTTTTATTCTTTTCTTTTTTTTAAAAAAAAAAAAGGTTGCACATACGGTTATGCCTTTCCCTTTCTGTCTTAAATAAGGCTACGGGGTTGCAGGGAAAGAAAGAATGCACAGTAGGGAAATAGATATTAATAAATGTACATTTCTGTAAGGTAAAGAGGGAAGAAAAGAGAGAGGTGGAGGGAGTGCAGTTGCTGCTAAATAAGATTTGAAATATTTATGTCACCGGACTGGAGGTCTAAGGAGAATAGCTGAAGGTAGCTGCATAGTCAATACTTTAAAATAGAAAAATAACAACCCACCCACCCTTAATTATTTCCCTACTCCTTTAAACCTATTCCTCTCCCCACGAAGAACGATCTAACCAGACTTGCTTGTCATTGAGTACATCCACTCAATTTAGGAAGTTTTGCACAGAGGCCAGATCGACGAGATCCTTCCCCTCCAGGGTGTATGGAGACGACATAGGCGATTTTTCTTCGAAGGAGCTGTTCTGCACAATGGAAGCGGGTGGGTGGGTGGGAGAGCGGGGAGGGGACAGAGGAAAGACAAAGATAATAATAAAAAAATTAATAACGAAAAATAGTAATACGCAGTGCCTTTATTTTATAATAAGAGGGGTTAGATTCGAAAACCCATAAAATAAAATATTACGAGAAGAGGAGACTGCGATACACTGTTATATGATCTTTCTAAAACAAACAAACGGTATATGTGAGTATTAAAAATAATAGTTTGTATGTGTTTAATATATATTGTGTGTGTTCCTTCGGCGTTTTAAACACTGGTTTTTCCTGTGTTTAGGTAACTGAGAATGTGTTGCATAAAAGGAGGGGATCGTATACACTACAATTGCTACACCTGTTTTGGAAATTGGGATGGGGGCTGAGAGACAGGATATTTTGAAATATTTCATACCCTTTTTACTGTGGTTACCAGTACTGTGTTCATGTTTGTGCTTAAAAGAAAGAAAGAAAAGAAACCTGGTTGTTATTATTATTATTTGAAATACGAGTGTTGCATTCACAACCGGTCAGTCTCCTGGTAAATTTCGTATTGTGCAGTTAGGTAACGCTTGTGATTTATTTATTTTTAAATGTGCACATTTTCTAGCATGTTAACCTTTTTGTTTGTTTGTTTGTTTCTGAGTATAATTTCGTTGGAAGCATATCACAGCTAGGGTGAAAATCATAGAGAAAGTTGAAAAGTTGTGGATAAAATTCATTCATTCTTTTCATACATAACTATGTTTGCTCAGTCGTCATTTTGCATGCTCTTTCCCCTTTCCTGCGTCCCTCCTTTCTACCCACTTTAAATATTTGAGACTCGAATTTTTTTTGGTCTTTTTTACCCAATAGGTCTTATTAGTCTTATTAGATGAGCTGCCGTTTGTAACTCAACCTCTGCTTCCTACCTTTAGAGCTCCTGCTTATCTCTCTTTTAGCTCAAAGGGGGCTTGTTAAGGGGAGCTTCCCGGTGGATTGTGCCCATTTATATAAAGCCACTAATTAATGAATTCCAATCGGTTAAACACTACCAAGTTGTTTATCTCCCTCCCCTTCCTGTAACCCCCCCCCCCAAATCAAAGCAGCGATTTCTCTTTACGTATTTTGTCTTAGGAATTGGCTTTGCAGCCTCTCAGCTTGCTCATTCTATGCTGTTTGCTGCCATCTACCGTCCAACAGAGGAACGATTCGGTTTTTGTTTCCATGTTTTACAATGATTAATTTCCCATGAAAACTAGTTTAACTAGACCAAGATTTTCATTTTCTACAGTTAATATGTTTTTGTCATGTAATGGATTGGACATGCCTTACACATTCTGGAAACGGAGGTGGAGATAATTCCCATCCATCTCTCCGGGTATATAGCTGGCTCATCATAGTAGACTAGGCTTGTTTTCGTGTTTTAAGTCGTGTGAAATACTTTCACAGCTTTCGGATTTTAGCATTAACATTGCGAGATGATGGGGGTTTGTGTGTCTCTGTGTGCAGAAAACCCACTGAACCTTATTTAACAGGAGGAGCTAGATCTTTAGTTTTGGTAAGTTGATAAAATTTGGTACTTTTCTCGGCGTCTTAAAATAAGTGATCATTCCTATCACAGTTGCTTCTGATTATTTCTCTGTTTGAAGTTATTTATGTTTGTCGTTACTTCTGCTCGCATGATCAAATATCGAGTGGTGAACTGAAGCTGGTGTATATATATATATATATATATATATATATATATATATATATATATATATATGTAACCGAAAATGAAGGATATCTCATGTTGCAGTGCGTTTAGAAAGAAAATTATTCTCTTCACATCTATCAGATACTATCAGAAACTGAGGGGTCGTATTCTAGAACTACCTTTGCTTCAACTAACACAGAACGCAAACCTCCCAGAGGATCTGCTACGGAAACGTCGTTGGCATAAATTGGGCTTCTGCGCCAGAGAACTTTCTGGAAGATTGTGCCCATATTCCTTTAATCCTGACGCCCCACCCCGCCCCACCCCAAATACAGCCAGCTGACCTCCACATTCCTATCTGGCTTTGTTGTTTAAAAATCTGTTAAAATGCTATTTCTCATTATTCCTTACTACCTTTACTTTTGGAGGGCAAGCAAATCAAGCAATATGGCGGTCGTTTTGTGTGTGGTTGGTTGTTTTGGTGTGTTTTTTAATAACACATTAAAAACTTTACCCCAAAGACTCATTTCCCATTTTTGTTAATTATTACCTAAACTCTTTTGATAAAAACAATGACGGGTGCCCCCTCCCTCTTTTTAGTCCTATGTGATCCCATTAACAAAATTATTATACACTGCAGGGGAAGTTAGGTAAATTAAACGTAAATGACTGGAAATTAAGTTTCAAATGGCTGCGTGCTTGGAAAGAGCGAGAGGCGGGAGTGTGTGTGTGTGTGTGTGTGTGTGTATACCTTCAGAGTTCATTGTCTTCTACATGGCAACACTGTAGGAAAACATCACTTAGATGGAATTGCAGTAGGGCTATATATGTGACAAAAGGAAGGCTCTCTCCTGTGAATAGTTTTATGATCCTGAATAAAAGCAGGAGGCTATTCAGTTCTGTGTGTATCTGTGCTAGTGTTTAAAGGCCAGTCTTCAGTTTATGGTACCAATTTAAGTCTCCTGCCCAAAAGTCCTGCTGGCTTCGCACTTCTCTATGCTGCTGAATTACAACCTCCACGTTAAATAGAACAGCCAGATACTCCTCCTTTTCTTTTCTAGTTAAGAGGAATTTCTCGGTTTGCCTAGGTTGCAGATTTCTGGGCTGCTATCACATCGCTTAAACTTCTGCACTTCTGCCTCCCAACAAGCCATTCCGAGGCCTGGTGTCTGCCCAGAGAAATATTTGGGTGTTGTTTTAATCCCCTCATTTATCTGTCTCTCTCTCTCCCCCCCCACTTTCCCCCCTTCTGCTTTGTAAAGTTGGCTAGTACTATGCAGAAGAGGCAGGAATGAGCGGAGAGGAAATGGTGGGGTGGGAAGCAGGAACCTGGACCATGCCCCCCCCTCAGCTACAGAGCACCAACTACACACGTTGTAAATAAGCCCCTTTAATCTTTATTTATTCTCTGCCATTTGAGTTATGCCACACTTTGGTCAAGATGGATCCTCCAAGCTAAGAGAAAGTATGTTAGGTCTCTCCAGCAACAACAGGCTACAGAGGAGAGTTTATTTGGGTTATAGAAGGCTTTTGGGTGGTTTTCCGAGCGTAACATTGAAAACTGGAGGCCCAGTGTAGAAACCTTCCTACAGAACCACGATTAAAACTCTAATAGTGCCATAGCCCAAACAACAACAACAACAAGTAAACAACAACACATTCTCTTCGTTGCTGCTTACAGGCAGAATGGTTCACACGCAAGAACAAAGATTTATTACCCAAATATTTTTTATTTTTTTAGAAATACCCAAGCTAAAGTTAAATAAAACATTATCCCATTACCCACTATGACCCCAAATACTTTCACGAATCAAGACAACTCACTACATAAGACCGAAGTTGTTGACTTATACACAATATTCCCTCATAAAATCCCCAAACTTCCTTTTGATTCCATACCCTTAAGACCTGTTATACTATTTCCAAGCCACCTTCCCCTTTAAAAGTCATTTTTAGAGAGTGATTCATTCTTTACAAATGAATCATTAAAAGCTCTTAAATTAATGTTCATCAGTTAAATTGAAGAGCAGTCCTTTCCTTGCAAGGGAGGGAAGCATTTGAACGATGAGTAATTCATTATTAGGAGACGAGTTTCAATTAATGACCTTCTATATAAAAAAGAGAAAATAAAGTTTTTGCAAAATAAACATTAGAGATGCTCCGAATTGCACGGATATGTAAGAGGAAAGTCACAAAGAGGCATAAAAAATAGATTTGCATCATATTATAAATGGGATTCCGGATACTCCTCTCCAAACCCAACTGATCATAGCACTTTCCAAAGTAATATTATAAAAAGTTAAATACAAGTAGCATATTTACTCACTTATTTAACCATCAAGTAGCCAAACTTCACATCTTAATCCATGCATTCTAATTCACATGTGATATATGCATGTTTCTAAACAAGAGTTTTAAAGGTCGTGCTCTTTTTTTCAAATAAGAGGGGAGGGGGGCTGCTGCTTAGATCCACTTTTCCTGCTCTGTTCCCGTTCCCCTCTGCTTTTCCACGCCAATAAAGCGGTTCTATTTACAGTTCGGATGCACTCTGTACACAAATTGAGGGAGGAGAACCTACAGGGGAAATGTATTTGTAAGAGAGAGCTTAAAAAAACCCACAACCACCACCCACTTCCTTTGCCTGTTATTTCCTTACATTCTCAGGGAGTGTTAAAACCGTACGGGCTTCCTTGTCATTAAAAGCCGAGACGTCCAACACATTAAATCGTAATCCGGTACCATTTCACGAATGCTAAACCCTCGGCGGAGCAAATTCACATTGGCCATTCTGAAGGGATCACGTTGCCATGTAAATCTGATCTGAGAGCAATTGAGTGTATATGTGTGGCGGATAATTCCTGCGAGCAGATTACAGCGTCTGCAATAGAGGAGTGATAGATAGGTGGATGGATTACAACTTTCATTTGTCCAAATTGCAGTGCTGACCTCTACATTCGGATAATCAGAAGTTGGGATAAACTGGAGAGGTTTGTTTTATTTGCGTTTGCATGGACGTGAAAAGTGGGGGGGAGCACGTATGGTTGTTGTTGTGGTTTTTTTTTGGGGGGGGGAGTGCCTGGCGGTTACCAGAAGCTGGTAACTGGACAGCTCGGAGACAGAGTTATGAGATGACAGTAATTGGCAGCGAACATGAGAGAAACTGGCAAATTACAGTTCCCTTATGAAATACGAAGTTGGAGCATTTAAAAATATTTCTTGAAATAAACAGTTGTTCACATTCAAAATAATAACAAAACAAAGTGGTGGTGGTGGGGAGTTAGGATTAAATTATATGCCATTACTGTACCAATCTGAAGGTAGGACGAACTGGTGGTTCGCCATGCAGAAAGGTTAGCATGGGAAGAAGCCATCAAGAGAAATGCCCAAACTTCAGCCATTTGGGCAACTCTTCCAGCCTACTCGTTCTTTCATTCATTAGTTTAAAAACACAATATCAGAATGGCACCGAATTCTGAGCGAGTTTCATTTATCCTTGAGTTTAAACATATGCCGAATTGAAAATAAAAAAACAAAACTCCAACGCACAAAGTAGACACAGACATCATTTTCTGCCGGCTCACCTCTATCGACAACACGGGCACCATCTACCAGATGACCATTCCCAGCTGCCTTAAATATTTTTCTCCCCGATGCCTGGTGATCAATAAGGAGTGTTCTTGGCCGTCAGACCAACCGCTGCCCTTAACTCTAAACTGTCCAAAGACCCGGCCTTAACCACAAAAACGCAAGAGGGCACCGTTCTTGAGAGATATGCGGGAATATCGTTCTAGCTCAGCTCCATTCCCACCCATTCATCTTCCGGACTTTATATACGGTACCGCAGGAACTTAAAAGTAAAGGGTTTGATTAGGAAGGACCCTCGTGACAAAATACGAGTGTGAGTGTGTAAACTCTCTCTCTCTCTCTCTCTCTCTCTCTCTCACTCACACACACACACACACAAACACACACACACAAAACACACGCCATTCAATTCATTAGGATCCTTTATAGAGGGAGACACAAAACAATTTTTCTCCATCCCTTCCCGGGAGGTGGCTTAAAGTTATTATATTTTAAGACGCTCCATAATGAACAGCCCTATAACCCTCTCCAAAAGTATACCAAGATCGGTCGAACTTTTTAATCTAGCGTTCCTCTTCTTCCTACATATGCTTCTATATGAATTTTAGCTCCCCTCCCCCTCCCCGCTATATTCCTGTAAAAACCCAAAGGGTGGGGGTGGGAGTGGGGGGGGATAATAACCTCTTTCCCCAACCAAAACACGCTGGAAATTACCAAACTTTTCCAGATGAAACGAATTCATTTTTTTTTCCCTTTTCCCTCGTGTCCACGACAGCAGCAATGATAGAATCAGTTCTCGTTTGTTTTATTCTTCTTGTCTTTCCACCCTCTTCCTCCTCCTCCTCCTGCATTTATTTATTTATTTTCTTCTTTAAAAGAAAAAGAAAACAACAGCCAAAGGAAAGTCCAAAAATTTTAATCGATCTCTTCTCTCTCCCCCCCCCCATCATTAGTATGTGATTAAGAGGGAGGGTGTCTATCTGTGTTATGTGGGGGTGGAGGGGGCGCGCGTATCTGTTGTTCAAAAGTGATGGTGTTGGTGGCAGAGATGCTTTCGCTGGTTTGTTCTAGGGGGGTCCCCTGTGCAAAGCTAACCCCTCTAGGGTGCGATTTCGCAGTCTTCGACTTCTGCTATTGGTCAGCGCGTGATCAGATGGTTCTCTTTCCTTATGTCCCTGGTTGGCACGCGGCCATCCCCCTTCAGCTAAAACCCAATCTCCCATATACTGCTAATAGCTAAACCGCTTGGACTATAAAACGCAACAAATCATAAAGACCAAGGGAAAGAACAGACGCTGTTCCTCTGCTTTATTATTATTATTATTATTATTATTATTATTATTATTATTATTATTATTATTTCCAATGAGTTCTTATTTTGTCAACTCTACTTTTCCGGTGAGCTTAGCCGGGGGTCAAGAACCGTTTCTGGGACAGCTCCCCTTATATTCTACGGGGTATGCGGACCCTTTAAGGCACTACCCTGCCACTTACGGAACTGGGGGTGGGGGGGTCCCGGATAAAGGTTACCCGGGCGCGCCTTACTACCAGCAAGCCAACGGAGCTTACAACCGGAGCCCAGCCTGCGATTACGGGACATCTGGTTTTTACAGAGAGAAAGAGACAGCCTGTTCTCTTTCGAGTTTAGAGGACCCTGTTCCGTTCGGCCAGGAGCAAGTCCGGAAGTCAGATTGCTCCCAGAACAAACACGCTTTCGGGGAGAGCGAAGATCAGAAGTGCTCCACGCCAGTGTACCCCTGGATGCAGAGGATGAACTCCTGCAACAGTAAGTTCCTCTTTTCTCACTGTTCTCTGTAAGGATGGCTAGACAGACAGACAGACAGACAGACGGATAGATAGGTAGGGAGGGTTCCCTTTCACCTCATCTCAGGAAAAGCTGCCCTTCTCGTCTCAGCTTCCAGACAGCGGGAAGCAGAAACTTTCCTCAAACTTTTATCCTACTTAGATCATAACTTCCATAACGAAGGTTTGAGTGTATGTGAGTGTGCGCGCGTGTGTGTATACATTTATATTCTTTGCACGAGGTTCCCTTCAGTGAGTTCGTTTCTTTAGCCAACTTTCTGTTATCTGGGGAGGTACGGAGATTATTGATTGACTGGCTCTGTCTTGTGGAAGGCAATGTTGGCTGTCACTCAGGAGGAGTGATTTAGAGACGTGTCTGGTGTACTTACACACACACACACACACACACACAAGCACACACGCACGATGCAATCCATATCACACTGAAGTCCCCCCCCCCACATTGATTTTAATGGACTTGGTTTTAGCCCCCTTCTCATATCTCCCCCCCACACACAACACACACACCTTGGCCGATTCATATCCCAGAGAGTGTATTTCTATAACCCAGCCAGTTGAATAATGTCGGAAGGGCTTAAATATTTGAAAGGAGAGAGCTACATTTTTAATGAAACTCACGCATAATGAAATGCCTGTCTGGAGAGGAGTTGCAGATAGTTTCTCCTTCACTCACTCACTCATTCCCATACTGTCTCTCTTCCCCACCCCCACCCCTCCTTCTGCGATCGACCACGGCCCTCCAGGTGCTACATTTTCCATGAAAACACATTCTTGAAAATGAGATAGAAACAGCAACCTCTCCTCCTCCCTTCTCTGTGTTTACACGTATTATACGTTGTCGATCTCAAAAATTCCGGAGTGGGCTGATGTTGGGGGGGGGGAGAGAAATCAATAAACTTACCTTATTGCTGAAACTCTGGAATCTATTCCAGTTACGATAAAATACGGGGGTGGGGGTGGGGGGGAGGGAGAAGAGAAAAGAGAGAGAGGGGAGAGGAGAGGAGGAGGAGGAGGAGGGCCCAGTACCTTGCAAGTTTTACATAACAGAAAGGAACTGTCCCAGAAGTAAACTGAAGTAAGGATAGAAAGGGAATTCATAACCTCCCATGAATTCTGTCCTGAAATAAGTGCGTAAAGGGGAGGCAAACGCCTTAGCAACTCTCTCAGGACAAAATCCTGCAAGCCTTTCCACTGCGACCCTAAAAACACATTAGCTGGGAAGCTAAGTCTCATTGATTTCTATGCGCCATTACTTCACAGTGGCACCTCGATCCTGAGCTCATTTACTTTCCAGAAAGTCTTACTGCTTCTCTTCGGTGGGGTTTTCCTTCCAAGCTTTTAGGTTGGCTTTGGAGGACCACAGGCTCTAAGAGTAACGCGTTGCGCTCCCAAATAGCATTATTCCAAAAGTAAAATCTCGCGGAGCCCACTGGGGTTTACTCCCAAGGCAGTATCCATAGGACCGCAGCCTTAGCCCTCCATGAACTCCGCTCAGTGGGGGCACTAGAGTACACAAGGCAGGGAAACGCAAGGGTGGATGGGGGAAGGGGGGTGGACCTTTTCTGATGGAGGAACTAGGCTGCATAGAACAGGAACGGCAAGCTTTCGAGTTACACAGATCTCTTCTTCGAGGTGTTTATTATCATTATTTTATTTCGAAAGGATTTCATATGTTGCTTGGCCAGGCTGCAAGTTTTGAAGATCAGCCTGTTGGGAGCACGGTTGGGCCTCTCCAGAGAATATGCTTATGCATGGGGACAATGTCCCCACACAACTGCAACCCAAATGGAGTGCAGGGTTATTTTGGAAGACATTTCGAAAGCATCAAGTGAAGGCAACCCAAACTGAGTTTCTGTGTTCTTGTATGCATCTTCATTCCTTCATTCTTTTAATTTCCTGTCCTTCTGGAAGTTTATGTGTACAAAGAGGGCCTTTCGATCGGAGAGATTGGAGGACTGGGATGGGGGGGGCACAAGGAGAAGGGAAGTGAACACCTTCTCTCTCTCTCTCTCTCTCTCTCTCTCTCTCTCTCTCTCTCTCTCTCACACACACACACACACACACACACACACACACACAAACTGGTTAGCCTAGTAGCCATTGTCATGCATATTTGAAACTCCCAATAAATATCCAACGTCCTTTTCAAGCAACCCTTGTTTCCTCCCGTCATAGGTTCCTCTTTCGGGCCGAGTGGCAGGCGAGGAGAGACAGACCTACACCCGTTACCAGACCCTGGAGCTGGAGAAAGAATTCCACTTTAACCGTTACCTGACCAGGCGCCGCCGGATCGAAATCGCCCACGCGCTCTGCCTGACGGAACGCCAGATCAAGATCTGGTTCCAGAACCGAAGGATGAAGTGGAAAAAGGAAAACAAGCTACTCAACTCCACTCAGCTGAGTGCCGAGGAAGAAGAAGAAAAAACAACGGAATGAGAGAGAGATTGCAGAGGAAGGAGGGAGAGAGAAGGAAGACAGCGAAAATGCCAACGGTTGTGAGGGCGCCCAAAAGGGCAAAAATATAAGGCACAGCGGAGACACCACTTTTTTTTTTTTGTAAAATACCCAAGACGGTATGGAGGTGTTGGACCATCTTCTCTCATGCACCCTCACTCGCATCCGTAATCTGTCGTGTCATAATCAGCTTCTAGTCCAGTTTATTTCACCCCTTCTTTCTATTGGTCCTTCCTCTTCCTGCCCCCGCACAACAAACGGAATTTTTTTTAGGGTGTCCTTCTTAGGATCTTGCTAACTCTTGTATTTAAATGGAGGTGCTGCAATATATGTGTCAGATTTTGGGGTTGGTTGATTGTCTTCATTTTGTAAAACAAAAGTCTCATGCACGATTTTACTTATATGTTGCTTTTTTAAAAAAGAAAAGAGTTAAACTAGGTTCTTTGACATTTAAGGGTTCTGTTGCTTTTTTTTTTTAAAGAAAGATCTATTGAAAAGGACAATTGCTACCTAAAAAATATGGTGAATAAAAAAAATAGGGAGGGGTGTTTTGTTTGTTTATTTTATTACGTTTTTTGTACAGTGTTGGTGTTTGAGTTTGTGTTAGTTATGGAGATGGAAGTTCTCTAATAAACAGCAAACAAACAGTTGAGAAAAACACTTGGCACGTTCCTATTTTTTAGGGGTTGCGTCCTCCTCCCCTCTCCACACTCACACTCACCACACAACAAACACACACACACACACACCCACAGAGAGAGAGAGAGAGAGGAGGAGAAGAGAGAGAGAGAGAGAGAGAGAGACTTCTTTCCTGAGGAATTGGTCTACCTACAGAAGCTGTAGGCTTGTTAGGGGGGAAAGGGAACAATAAAAAGCCCTGCTGTTTGATAGAAGTTCTCTCCCTAACCTGAACAGCCAAGCAATTTTTAAGCTTTACAGAAGTTAGCGCTGAAAGATAGATTCGGCTCCTCACACCTCCCACTTCCATACTCCTCAGCCTAATCTTAAATGAAAGACCTTTTCACCAAGAATATCTTGGAGTTGACATTTAACTTTAATATGGATATATTTTATTGTTACAGCACAAAAGAGTTATGAAGAGGGGGGGAGCTCACAGCATATATAATAAATCAAAGGAGCAGGCATAACTGTGCCCCCTCCCCAATCATACATCTGCTAGAAGATATCTAACATTTGTATAGCTGCCTTCAAACATTTGGCCCACTTCCTTTCAGTTCGTTCTCCCGCCACCGCCTGCTCAAACACCCCACAACTACGATTTACACATAACTCAAAAATTATATTAAAAAGGTGGAACCACAAGCAGTTCGCACTTTTTTGTGAGCACGAAGCTGAAAGGAATATTCCAGCAGGAAACTTAACGAATGATTGGAATACCCGCTTAATCTCTTTCGAGCAGCATTATGTATACACCTCTCTCTGCCCACCCCATGTGCCTCCTTCCAACGTTTCTTTATATTATTTTATTGCATGGCGACATGCTTGCCATGGTTAGACAAAGAACAGTTTCCAAAGAGCTCCAAGATTACTTAAGGAAGCTTTGAAATGCAGCTCTTCGCTAATTGTCATTGTCTCTTTCGATCTGTGGAAGCAAGCGGTCTGCAACTCTTTCTGACTCTTGCTGTTATTCTGCAACCAAGTTTCCTTATATTATTTACACCCCCAAAAAAAATAAATAAAGGATCTTTGATTATTATCTTACAGCTTTGGTCACCCCAAATTCACAGGTACCTCAACACCTCAAAACCACCACCACCCCAAATTATGGTGTTAATGGCAGACATTAAAAAAAAATCAATTGAAGCAGAAGCCTCGCAGCTGCAGGACACTTATCCTTATTGCTACTCTTTTCATTGGCCGTAATTATTATAGTTATATGTCACTTTGAATATGGCTCATAATTTCCAATGGATTCCAGGCTGACTTCTCGAAATTCCTGAGCGTTCTTTGAGGGGAAAAAACAAAGAGTGGGGAAAAACATTTCGGAAATGCTGGAGAAAGCAAAGGCTTTCGTAAATCTGGCCCATTTATTTATTTATTTTTGCAGGGTTCACTTCAAACCAACTGTGATTTCAAATTTTTAGGCTGTAACCCGACACCCACTTACCTGAGAGTAAGCCCTACTGAATACAATGGGACTTCTTTCTGTGTAGGTATGAATTGGATTGCCCTTCTAAGTGGGGACAGCATTCTATTGTAACTGTTCATGTTATGGGCGATATGTCACTCAGGATATCACCAGTTACATGAATAAATACACAGAATCCCCTAATTTTTAAAGTGGACAGTCTTTCCTTTCTAATATCTACGCAGCAGAGGTACTGAGATGTAATAATAATAGCAACAACAATAGCAACAGCAGTACTCCTGATTATGTGAACCAAGTGCAGTGCAAATAAGTGAAAAGCACTCAGTTATGAACACAGGTAGGTGCTGGTTTTGAGAGGCACGTATCCTTCAGATAGGATTAGGCTGCAATACTATGCACACTTACCTGGAGGTAAGCTCCACTGAACCTAGAGGGGCTTACTTCTGAGTAAACATGCATATAATGGGAAGAAAGCAAGGGAGGGAAAGGCGGAACGGAAAAAGAGGAGCAGGCGTTTGTGTTTAAATTAGGATGGACTCTCTGGTGCGGCACCTTTTCTGACACCAACACAATAAAGGCATTGGGGTTATAATTTATTATCACAGCAGCAATTACCACCAGTAGTCATAATAATAGCAATGTTTTAATACACAAAAGCGCACAAGCGTGGAAGGAGGCAAACGGGGCTGTATTAGGGGGAAGTGTTATCTTCAGAAATAACAGGATTGAAAAAGAGAAATAAAGATTCCGAAAGGACACTTTTGGGGCGTGTAGAGGTGGAAGTATTTTATTTCTGTAAAAGGTAGGCACGGAATCAGAGCGCGTTACTCTTTCTTTTATTTATTTATTTTTAAAAAACCTGGGTGAGCTTATCCTCCATGCCGGCTAACTCTTCCTTTGCCCAGTAGGTGGCGCAGTCCGCCAACAAGGAGCCACCTCTGCTTTCTGATTCCTCCCCCCCTTCTTTCCTCCCCCTTTTGGAAGCCGCGCATTGACATGGGCCTAACGATTCTCGGATCGTCATTATTTGTAACCATAGAGCATGAATTGCCTCTTGAGGTCATCAGTGAGAATTTACGACTGGTCAACAAAAGCACGTGATTCCCAAACGCACCCCCCACCCCACCCCCATATTTGGCCGCATACATAGCAAAAACGAAGTACAGTGCATCGCTATAATTCATTAATACATCATAAATCCTCAAGCACAGGGGTTATAACGACCACGAGCCCCACAAATCAAGCCCTCCAAAATACAACCCAAATGAGTTCTTACTTTGTAAACTCGTTCTCAGGACGCTATCCTAATGCCCCAGACTATCAGCTGTTAAATTATGGGACCGGCAGTTCCATGAACGGATCTTATAGAGATCCAGGCAACATGCACGCCGGCTCTTATGGTGGATACAACTACAATGGGATGGATCTGAGCATCAGCCGTTCAACCTCCTCCTCCAGCCACTTTGCAACGGTTGGGGAGAGCTCCCGCGCCTTCCCTGCCCAAGCCGCGCCGGAGAGCAGGTTCAGGCAGGCGTCGAGCTGCTCCTTGTCCTCTCCCGAGTCCCTCCCTTGCACCAGCACCAGCAGCAGCACCAGCAACAACAACAACAACAACAACGGCGGCGGCGGAGGCGGCGGCGGCAGCAGCAGCAGCAACGGCGAGAGCCATGGAGGCAAAGCAGCCTCGTCTTCCCCCGCCGACCAGGCAGCTTCGGTCGGCACGGCCAACGCCACCAGTTTCACAGAGATAGACGAAACCAGCGCGTCTTCGGGAACAGAAGAGAGCGGCTCCCAAGTCAACAGCAACGGCGTCAGAGCTCAGGCAGAGCCCATCGCCACGTCCACGCCAGCCACAGAAGGACAGAGCCCACAGATATTCCCCTGGATGCGAAAACTTCATATTAGCCATGGTACATGCTCCCTTTTAAAATTTCGCTGTTGCATCTTTCTATCTATCTACTTCTCTCTCTCTCTCTCTCTCTCTCTCTCTCTCTTTATATATAGGAATATATATGAATTATGTTGTTGGCAGGGCAGACAGGGAATGGGGGATGGGAGATGGGAGATGGAAATGGAACACAATCGCCTGGGAAGACAGCCTTGGTGTGTCTTTCTATGGCTTCCCTTTCTGCTTCCCATCAGAAAGTGCCTTTAATATTTTTTATTATTAATTTAATTTAAAAGGGGGAGTCTGATTTAGGAGAGGTTTTCTGAATATGTTTCCCTCTTTAAAAAAAATAAAAAAAATAACGCAGACATAGATAACGCAGACATGGTATCTGGGTGACAGGACCTAGTCCTAGAAGTAACCATATTATAATATTCAGAGACGTGAGAATAAGAGCAGTCATAATGGGCTTTTAAAATACCAGGAGTTGAAAAGGTAGGAGGAAGGGAATGGGTAGACTGCTTGTGGGGAAGAAGAAAAACAGTGCTGTTTGTGGGCACAGATGGGTCTGTCAAGCATCTCCTCTTGCCGCCACCGCCACCCCACATTATAGTGTCTGTTGTGACAATGTGGGATAATGGCAAACTCTTTCCCCCTCCCCTCCCCCACGGTAAAAACGAATGGACGTTGCCAAGGAGGATCTGAGCGGCAGAGTTAGAAGGGTGAGGGAATATCGACTCGCTTAACACGCCGATGCTAAATGCATTTGGGTGAAGAAAGGAAGCCCCAAGGATTTCAGTGTGGAAGTTGCTTCCAGCGAAGTGTAGCTAGCTAGTGTCAAGGGGTGGGCAAGTCAGTTCCAGGGCAAAGGGGAGGAACGGGAACGTACGACCAAACTGGTAGGCACTCGCCTGCCTTCCTCTCTGCTCGCCTGTGTATGTTTCCACATTTTGATTATATTGGTATACAGTACAGTATAAGCAGAAAGAGACAGGGAGATACTATTAAGGATTGGAGCCTCAGAGTCAGGCTGCCATCCTGCCCACCCCTTCCCTAGAAGCAGGCATTACTGAAGCCAGTGGGGTTTACTCCCGAGTAAACCTGCAGACGCTGGAGTCGTGAAAATGTCTAAACTTATTATAGGGTCAAGGAAAAGGATGCCCCGCAGGAGAGGAGGGGGGGACACACACATCGTGATAGTGGCACTTTTTTTTTTTAATGGGTGGAATTCAGGTTTGGAGCTATAGAATCAAAATGAAGTCACGGAGAAGGGAATAAAGGGAAGGTGCTAAGGTGGTTGGGGAGTGATTTTGCAAGCAAGCTGGGGTGACCTTTTCCAGCTAAGCAGGAAACTTGTCGAATAATCTCTCTGGCAACGTAATAAAGACAAAGCCGAACAGAACCCAAAATGTTGTCCATGTATTATTACCCAGATATGACTGGACCGGATGGTAAACGAGCGCGGACGGCGTACACTCGCTACCAGACCCTGGAACTGGAGAAGGAGTTTCACTTTAATCGCTACCTCACCCGCAGAAGGCGAATAGAAATAGCCCACGCTTTGTGTCTCTCCGAAAGACAGATAAAAATCTGGTTCCAAAACAGGCGAATGAAGTGGAAGAAAGATAACAAACTCAAAAGTATGAGTTTAGCGTCTGGTGGCAGCGCTTTCCAGCCTTAAATTATATCAAGGGGGGAATAGTAAGAAATAGAAGTGTGGGGCGGGGTGGGGGGGAGAAGAAAAGAAAGAAAGAAAGTGAGAAAGTTTAAAACTAAAACTAAAAAAAAAGCAACAACCAGTCTCTTTTTTTTTAAGTTTGGAGTACTGTAAAGTGAAGCACTTTCCATTCAGCATGCTGTTGGTTGATTTATTATAATTATTGTTATTAAACAACTTCGGTGGTACTGTTATTCCAGGACTGTGTCCTTTGCTGCGATTTCCCCCCTCTAAATTAAAATAAATAAAATAAAGTTATTTCCAGAGGCTTCTTTAATGCTTTAGGTGTTCTAAATGTTTGTGTCTGTGCTATAAATGACGCTTTCTGGAAAAAGCTAGCATGTTTTTTTGTTTTTTGTTTTTCAACGTGCTCTTTAAATGTTATAACTTATTTATAAACCACTGCGGAGAAGGAAAGATGGGTCCTTTAAAAAGTTTAGGCTTTGGGAGGAGATCTTTCCTCCTTTCCTTCTTCTCCAGTCGGGCTATCCTGTACTGTACTTCAATGTCAGAGGAAAAAAATTAAAAACATCAACCACAACAAACTTTTTTTAAAAAAAAAGAAAAAAAAATACAATATATCTATATATAAGCTCATGTATCTTTCTGTCTTTGAAATTGTCAAGTCTGTGATTTGGTTCATATTTCCTGGCCTTGTTTTGATCCTAGGCCAGTTCTGAAACTTCTTTTTTTAAATAAATGTGAGTGAAGTTCACTTAAAAAGGGTATACGATTGGACCAACCATAGTATGTTGAAAATGTTTGTAAATACTAGAAATACTTCTGCAGTGACTAATAGGAAGTTTTAGTGGGCAGGGTGAATTCAGTGTTCTGTGTGTCTGAAATGGCATTTGTCATGTTAGCTGCCTGTTCCCATCTTTGCCAAGAAGCTTTTCGTATCCGTTTGTAGCCTTAACTTGAAGTCAAATAAACGTTTCTCCTGACCAGAAAAAAACACACACCATCTTTTGTGATTCTTTATACCACGGCGATGGAAAATCTCGGCCCTAAAGTTACTCCCAAGCGAAATACAAACTTGGAAAAAAACAACCACCACCACCACCACAGAAAGTGTCTTCACAACCCGTATGGCCCATCTGCCAGGTTCTCCTCGAGGGCATTTCCCCAACCTTACGAGGGAAGGGTACAAAATCGCCTCGTTTCAGTCGGTGCTGTTGCTAAACAGGAAACACACAACCCAAAGGAAAAGAAAGAAAGAAAGAAAACAAGCCAGTTGTTATGTTCTCAAACTTTGCTTCCTGCCTTTTACACTCCGACCCTGACCACGTTTACTTGGCAATAAGACCCCCATTTATTTCAGTGGCCTTTACTTCCAAGTAACCGTGCTGAGAATAGCAGCCATCAAGTCCATAAACCAAACATTTGGGAGAGGAAGTGAAGTGGTCATAACATGAAACAAATGCCCTCTGAGCTGCAGAGCTAATACGCTATTAGCTGTTTTATATTCTTATTAATAATACTGCTATATTCCTTCACATACAAGTACACACACACTCTCGCACAGAGTCTTAAACTCAACAACACAGAAATGCACAGTTGCCTTAACTTTAGAATTGTTTTCATTACGCATAATTTAAACAACGTCTTTGCGCCGACCTTTCCTTATTACTAGCCTGGGATTCTTCCTTCCCTTCCTTCCCTTCAACCAAAGCGCTATCAGTAAATTCTGTTTGTTGAAAAGAGGAAATAAATAGCTGCTGATCTCCTTAAATTATAATTTACAGCGTTCTCTCTCTCGCTGACTCTCTTGTACGAATTAAAATCGGTCTTGTGAACTTACCCCAAACTCTTTGGTTACTTCTTAAGTGGTTTTGAGAGGACTGGGATGTGAGTTGTCATTTCCAAAACAACCCATTTTCTCGCCTTCCCTTGAATACACAGAGTCTCTCTCACACACACACATATATTTTACCCATAGCAAAGTAAGTAAGTATACCAAAAGTGGCTGTGACATTAAGATGTCAAATGGATAGGGTTTTATCTAGAAGTTAGATCGTAAAAATCGCCCAGACCTCAGCCAGATACCCCTCACTGGCTCTCAAAAGTCACGTGAGGTCCATAAAGTTAGTTTTATGGTTTTGGGGAGTTGACAATGTACAATATATTTCACATTCTCCAGAATGTTAAGTGACATTTTAACTGCCTGCTTTGGCTTGGAGAGGGGCAGGAATGGGAGATCACTTTTCCAGGCTAGATAAAGGCTTCTCCATTGCTGGAATAGGAAGCATTGATGGTTCAGTGTTTACTCCAGAGGACTTAGAAACTGCTAAGCTTAAAGTAAGTTTCTCTTGAAATACTATCTGGTTAAATGACTTTTAAAAGGCTAGATTGCTAGAGATTGGGCGGGGGGGGGGGGCTGGAGGGGGGAGGGATTTCCGTCTCTCTTTCCAACTTGCTTCTGTACATAAGGTTAGCAGAAGAAGAGGAAATAGGATGAAGCGTTCCATCTCGATGAAATGGCGATGTCACTGCGGAGTGCTCCAAGGATTTTGCTCGAGGGAGAGAGGGGGTTATGTATGACAACTTCGCTGAGGTCCTTGGTAGCTCTTGTAAAGCACTTTGCGGGTGTATTCAGGTATTGGGCGTGTATTGATGTCCAAGTCTTAAGCACACTTACTTAGAAGTGATTCCTATCAGAATCAGTAGGATTGATTTCGACGCCTTGCTTTCAACAGAGGCTGTTCTGTCTGCGTGTGTGTGTCGTGTGTGTGCGCACGCTGGGAAAGCAAAATGTAGACTTTGAGAGACACTCTTGCTTTTTAACGTGTGTGTGTGTGTGTGTGTGTGTGTGTAATCCTGAATAATTTACCGTCAGAACGTTGGACGTTTACAATTTACCTCCCCCTCCCCATTCTTCAGTATTTCTGTCATTCGGGAGATTTCCTTTGGCCTCCCAACCCCCACAACCTATTATTTTACAAGGTATCTTCCTTCGCTTCCTCGGTATACTTGTAGTTTTCCACATGTTGCTGCTAACCATGGCCTGGGAAGTTCTCCTGCGCAAGCCTGGTGGAAACGAAGACCAAAGAGCATGTACTTTCCCGTGGATAGTGTCCTATGTGGTGCGTTCCCGTGTCTTGTCCAACTCTCTGTTATGCATATCCCCCCCCCGGAAGTAAGCACCGTGAATCTAGTGGGGGTTACTTCCAAGTCAATGTGCACAGGCTAGTTGCTTTGCTGATATAAAGGTGGAAGGGACTGCGGTTTGTTAAATGGGGCAGGTTTCCATCTCGCCCACTTATGGACTCTTCTCTGTCCGAAGCAAGGCGCCTTTTGAAAAGGGAAATGAGTTTTTTTTTTGAGGGGGGAGAGGAAGAGATACTGCTCCATGCCCCATAAATGTTTAAAACTTCCCGTGTCTTCCGTCCAAATAGGAAAGGTTCATCATAAAGGTAGCAGAGGCTTTCCAGATGGGGCCTAATCCAAATGCTGATCAATGAATGTAAAAAAATCCTCTTGTCTTGAGGATGCTTTAAGCATAAACATCCAGCACTTGACCTAAAACTGTTTGACTCTGGACTTTAACACGATTATGCCAAATTGCTTTATAAACTTCTATTTACTGCTGTTGTTGGATCAAACAACTGAAATATTTTTAAACACAGGGAAGCAGCGGGACAACCCTTGTTTAAGTTTTGAAGCTTGCTTGCTTCTCACGTTCAGGAATAAGGGGCTGTATATGATCTTCAGTCCTGGACTTAGATAAGAGGGAGCCTCAGGGCTTCAAAATGACAGCTGCATTCCATAGACTTCAATGGGATATGCAGTCTTCTCCTATGCAAACCTATGCACACTTCTATCTGGGGTATGTCCCACTGAGCTTTGTGGGGTTACCTCCGAATAAACTAGCATAGAACTGGAATGCAAATTGTGTGTTGGCGTTTAAAAACAAACAAACAAATAAACCACAAACACATTCGGACTGATGAAATGAGATGTTGACTCTGCTGCAGCCTCACCACCAGCCCTTCTTCTTTATTCTACCTCGCTCCTCTTCATTTTGATGGAAATTACTAGTAAATCAGAGATTCAAAGAGGCCTTGCTTTTCCATAAGCAGAGCAGTTTCTAACTGATTTGCAGGCATTGGGGGTTTTGGGGGTTGTTGTTTTTTTGCATATTTCCCCACCCGCTTTCAAAAATGAGCTGGTGCGAAGCAACTATTTTCCAACCTGAATTATCTCTCACAAGTTCCATTTAAATGAATGGGGCCTAGGCAAGAGCGCTATTCATTGAAATAGACTTTAAGTAAGTAACCCTGCTGGATGAGCTCTGGTGGTTTTGTGGGTAGAGGAATATTTTCCAAGTGGAAAATTCTCCCCCTTTCCTCCCTCCCCCCTCCATTGCTTGAAGCTAGGATCTTTAGGGCTGTGTAACATTTGGTAGACACATGTCTTTCGGTGCAGGATAAAAGGAACCACTTTTGCTGCTTCTCCCTTCCTATCACATTTAGACCATCCTTCCTACTGTTTCTGAAGACTGTCCCCTATTGACTCTGTGCCCTTCTCTGAGAACAGGATCTGAGAACACACTTGACTGCAGTTGTGCAATGTGCCTGGTGATGGTGGCTTGCTGGCTTGAATGGGGGGGGGGGAGACCATATTCTTTAAAACCTTACTCCGAATGTTTCTCACTACATAATAAAGTACACACCTTTGTTCTGAAAAACCCTTTGGAGTTATGACCCACCTATCATTAAGCACATCCTACTCCCATATAATTCAACTGAAGAGTTGCTTAAATATATTCCATTGAATTAAATGGAACTTTAACCTTGACTGGATCGTGCTCTTGAACAGGAAATAAATGATTCAAACTTTAGGGGCTGCCACAAGCAAGCTAACACACGCATGCACACCTGTAAGATAGATAGATACATCTCCACAGAATGAGAGAGAATGGAATGCTACCCGTTTAGGTTAGAGTTCGCAGGCTGTGCGCCAGTCATGCACTCTTATCTGTTCTATGAAATACTGCAGTCTCGTCGAATCTGTATCTGGTTTCAGGAAGGACGCCGACGTTTGGTTATGTGCGTTGATACACATATATGAACGACATTGCTTTCCATTCCGGCCAATTGTTTTATTGGCACTTGACACTGGGCAACAATCCAGACTATGGGCACGGAGTGAAGGAATAATACCTATGGATGGGGAGAATGGAGATCTCTGGTTTCCAGGGTCGGAAAACAGAGGACCTTATTGCTAAGGAAATTTCCACCATCCATCCGTGAGTTTCTCCATTCCATAAACCTCCCTTTCTTCCTATCCAGCACACACTTTTCTGTTTGCATGTTTGTGATTCATCTGCCTGTACGATTAATCCCCACGCCTACATACCTACATTTCTCACTTGCGTATTGAGGCATATGTGGCAGGAAGGGTTGCGATCCTATGCAGGCTGACAATGCAGTTTTAACCATGCCTGAGTAAAGTCCTATTGAACTCAAATTCAATACGTAAGTGGGGTTAGGTAAATTGGGGGAGTATGACTCTTTGCAACTCAGTGTGCCACACTTCAGAGGAAACATGCCTAGGATTACGTTGCAGGACTGGTATCCCACACAGCCAATGCAAGAAGGGCATCCTGTCAGGATGATACCTGCGGTGTCTCAAAAGAACTAGGTCCAGCGTCCCATCCCTAGCACCTCGTTTGATCCTGGCCGTTGTGTTTGTTGGGCTGACTCCATCCGGTTCCATTTTAATGGGAAGGGCATTCCGTGCGTCGAAAGAAAGACGGCACAAGGGAGGCCATCCCTTCATAAAGGTGACCGGCGGGTGTTTCCCTTGCTTCTGTCCTGCCCAAAACATCTAAAGAAGGGAAAGTAGAAACATCTCAGAATCTGTTAAGCCTGGCCACTGATCCGCAGTCCTAAACCTGACTCCCCCCCCCTTAAATCCTTTCCGCAAGCTAGAACTGTCCCAACAGAAGAGGCAAAATTCTTTACGTTTTCTGGGCACATTCTCTGTTCATCTGCATTCAGAGTTAAGTCAAAAGTGCACTTCTATAACGCACTTTTCTTCTCCTGGTGTCTTTTCAAAGTTGCTTTCCTTTCTCCACAAGCCCCAGTGTTTATTATGGCCAGTGGGTATTCTAAAGGGAGTTTATGGTAAGGAAAAGTAGAAATTCCTCTCTTATCTTTTTCTTCCTATTCTTGTTCCTTGTTCTTAGTTTGTTTGCTTTCCCCAGCAACGGCTTGAGAAAGTCTTCATGGGAGAGTAAACAGGAAGGCAATTCTTCCTAGATACAAGAGGGTTTCACCAGAAAATACTACTCACCCCCAATTGCCTATCGTGTTTTATTATTATTATTATTATTATTATTATTATTATTATTATTATTATTATTATTATATGCAGTAATGAAATTTCATTATATACAATGTATATAATATAATACGATGTCGTATATACATCATATCTTGCAGATAATATCATATTCTATACAATTCTATACAATGGAGTTTGTATTATTATTATTATTATTATTATTATTATTATTATTATTATTATTATTATTATTTTCTCTTCACGAATTCTGCAAATCCGAATTTTATTTATATATATATTGCTCTTTTGAAGTTTCTCCCTGAATCCCCCCCCCTCTTTTCATGATATCACGCAGTGGATAAGTTGCTACTGCTGAACAAGATTCAGGGATGGGTAGTAGCAGGAGTCGAAAATCATCCATTTCAAACAGGAGGAAGAGAAAATTAAGACACTTTGGTTTCAATAATATTCAATACTGGTACAGTGTCCAGTGGTATTTAGGACCATGGCTTTTATTTTCTTTCTTTTTTGAACACCTCTGCTAGTAAAGTTATTGTGTCAGCGATGGCGAATTTCAGGAGTAGTAGTAGTAGTAGTCTGCTACTTGTAACTAGCAGTTGTAAAGAATAAACTGCGCGCGCACACATCCTCCCGGCCCCTCCCCCAAAGATCCCAGACCTTCCCAAAACAGAAGTGGGCCTTTTATGCATCCTGTTCGAATCTTTCCCAATTAATCTTTCCAGTCTATCCTCACAAATTGTGAAGGGGGGGGTGTTGGGGAGGAGGAGACAATCTGCTCCAGACCAGCCAATATACACCTCTCTAAGTAGTACGTTTGTCAGGCGACAATAGTTGACTTCTTGACCACAAAAGGTCAGATCCAATGTTCTTTGAAGTCAATGGATAAACTCCCCTTGAACTCTGTTGGCCTCATGATAACCAGTCCACCCTATTCATTGCAGGCGCATGTGTGTGTATAAACCATTGTATGAATACCCCCTTTCACACACACACACACACACACACACACACACGACTTTATAGCCATCTACTCACTATGCATGAGCATAACCTGCACAGATATTTATATAGATAGCTAAAGAAAAAGATTTACTAAACTGACCACAAAGCATTTACTCCTGGATAGAGTGGAGAAGTGTCTCTAAAACATTTGCTTTGTGGCTTGCAGGAAGCTCAGCCCTGCTTTGAAGCAATTGTCATGTAATGTGTTGTAGGAGAGCAGATTCGGGCACTTATACCATGAAGAATTTTTGGCATTCCAAGCTTTTGCACAGATGTTTGGTTAAATATATACATTTAACTTGCAAGCTTTTCCACATGCCTGTGGTGATACCCAATTCTAAGGTTATTGTTTATCAGGGCCGTAGACAAATGGATATTTAAGAACAAAGTGAAGTGGTTTATTTCCCCCCCCCCTCATCTGCTGGGAATACTCCTCCTATCCAAAATTGGGCCCTGAACTCACATTTTATAGGTTGATGGCATGTGTAGCAAAGTATGTAGTAGGACTTTGATAGCAGGTGTGTGTTATTTTCCTTTCCTTTAGTAAACTGTATAGCAATGGTGGAGACAGTCTCTCTTCTCTTGCAGTGCAACCCTATCCATACATATTCAGAAGTAGTTCCGGCTGAGTTCAGTGGGACTCTCAGGTATGTGTGTCTAGGACTGCACCCTTAGAAAAGCAAGAGGCAGAGAAAAGGATGCAGACAATCGCATAAGAATTTATGTTTGCTCCCGATTTCTGCCTTCTACATGTACCGCCAAGTCAAATAACAGAATGGATCTTCCAGAGGTACTAATGGAGGGAATGAGGAGTTTAAGCCCACATTATGTTGCTAAAAACTGTTTTAATTCGGATATATGAGGGGACGTTAAATTTAAAAAAAGGAAAAAGGTGCCCGGCCAGAGGCACAATACCGTCTAGAAGCAGAAATAAAACAGGACCTCGATTCCACCAACCTGAGCACTTTAAAATGCCATTTAGTTCAACTGGAGAGATTCAGGCACCTGCATCATTCCATCAATAAAACCAACGGGACTTAAAGTGTAATCCTATCAATGCCAACCTGTGAGTAAGCCCCACTGAACACAGTGGGAGTCATATACGAGATTGCACTGCATAAGTGATCTTAACTTTGGCTGTAGGATGCCATAGGTGTCTCTGTCTGTCTCGCTATTTCTACACTCCCACCCACCCACATAATGTTCATTAGTATATCTCCCTTTGCCCAACTAGGCATCATCTGATGGTGCAGGAGTGGTTGCTGAATTGTCTTGAGTTTGTCCGCCCCACCCCCCTCTTTTCAAAAGCACTGTAATCTGGATTAAAACACCAAAGAAAAATGCCTCCCCTATTATTCTTGATTTAAAAATAATAGAAACTGGCTGGTTTACGATTGTTTAAAACAGCTTGTTTTAAAAAGCAGTTTCGCTGTTTTAACTGTATCTCTCTCTCTCTCTCTCTCTCTCTCTCTCTCTCTCTCTCTCTCTCTCTCTCTCTCTCTCTCTCTCTCTCTCCTTTACCAGAAGAGAAAAGGAGAGGGATTAAAATCTGTGAAAGGATTTTAATTAAGAAAATTAAATGAAAAGGGGGCACAAATGAGTTGTCTTGAGGGGCGGGGGAGGGGGCGCGAGCAGGAAGCAAAGCAAAGCTATTCTAAACGATTAAATCGCCATTTTAACAGTGTAATGGGGTTTGCATACTGAAAGAAGGGGGGGGACGGTCCTTATAGCTCATCAATAATTCATAGGAACTCGGGATCATTCCCAGGTCAGCAGACAGAGAGGTAAAGAGCAGCATCTATATAGGAGAACCAGCTCTTCTTCTCCCCCACCCCACCCCCGCGCCCCGCCTGCCCGCCCCAAATCAAAATGCAGTGGGTGACTCTTCCTCAAGTACTTGGGGAGAGTCTCATTTTAAGGCTTATGTTTTAGTGGTCTTTCACAACCATCCACGCCTTCTGTAAGCTCTCCTTCCAAAATTTCCACAATTCGGAACCACGTTCGGTTTTTTTGAAATTAAAGTAAAACAAAGCAAAAAAAAAAAGACAAAAAAGACACAACTGCAATTAAGAACAAACGAACGAGTACCCATTCTGGTTTGACCAAGTACATGCAGACAAGAACATAGTCGAGAGGATGGGTGGCATGGCCTGGACAGGATCTAATCTCAAACATTGTTTTCTGGGCAGCCCCTGGCAAGCCGCTGTCACTCAGCGTTAGTCTCCCTCCAGTCTGTAGAAAGGGGAACAACGATGATAGTCTGGGATGTTGTTGAAAAGGTGAGAAGTGAAAAATACTTTGCCCGGGGGGAAAGTGTTAAGGGGAGAAGATATAGCCGACTAGATGACGTGGAGAAGCAAGTTTTCATAGGTGTTTTACCCGCACACGTCTTGTTAGAAGAGGAAAGGAATACCAACACTTTCCTGACTGCTTCAAACACGCTTTAAAATATTCATGGGAGCTATACCCAAGCAAATAGAGGTGGTAGAGCTGATTCCAACTAGTGCTTGAGTTTGCTTGTTTTCTTCTTCCCTCCTCCTCTATTTTTCCTTACCATTGTAAAGGCTTTGACTGCATTGGCATTGCTATATAAATGTGTTGGTTGGTTGTTAGATTGGTTGGATGGATGGATGGATGGATGGATGGACAAAAGAAAGAAGTAAGACTGAGGTATCGTTTATATGAGATTATATATTTATTACTCCCTAATAAATCATTTGACCTATAGAAACACGTTGCCGACTTGGTTTCTGGGAGATGAAGGTTTGATCAGATGACATGATAGTACCAACATCTGTTAACAGGGTAATTGATCAGCACGTGCATATTCTTCATCCAAAGGTCATAGCCCTCTGTTCCTTCCACACATGAAATAAACGTTAACTTTGTAGATGACAGTTTTGATTTGTGTCTCATAAGAAATCAACAGCTCCTGAACAGTTTTAATACTCTTTCCCAAGTATATCACTTCGTCTCACAGCCACAAGTTTATCCATATATGTGTGTGAGGGGTGGATGTCTTAAAGAAATTTAGAAGATCTTCCTTCCATGATTATGGCCTTCCTCTCTTGGGCTGCTTTATTTAAAACAACAACAGTGAAATTGAGAATGAAATGTTCATTCTGCTTTGATAAATCGGGGGAGGCAATTACGTTACAAAAAAGGCGCAACTCTTGGGTGCTACCCAACGGTTGTCATACTCAGAGTAGACCCACTAAATTCAGTGGACTTTAGTAATTTAAGTGTTTATCCTGAGTGTGGCTCAATCCACCTCAAAGTATTGCATCTCATGAAGTGGGTTCTTGCATGTTCCGTGGTTGCCCCCAGAAACTAAGCCCAAGTGAAACCCAATGGGAATGCCTCGCAACTGTGCGTAGGATTGCAACCTAAGCCAGTTCAGCTCTGGACTCTAAAGGGCCCCAACTCCGCAAGTTTTTATTTCGGGTTGTTGTTGTTCCTGGCTGGGGTGCAAACTAACAGTACCTGATCTTCTGGGATTTATTAAAACGCGGTTTAATGAAGGTCCTGCTGCTGTTTCGCAGATGGAGGCACAAAAAAGGCAAACTTCCCTTAAAATAAACTCTGCGAAGTATTATATAGTATTATATTGGTGTACGAAAGAGGGGGGTGGGGTGGCGAGATTGGAATTGTGGGGGGGGGGCGGAAATCTCAAAAGCTTGTAACAACTCAGTATAACCAGCAGAGCCCGCTTCAGACCAATCCACCGCAGCTATCCAAGGTTACTTCCTGAGCCTTTCTGGCGAGGTCTTTGAAGAAGTCTTCATTTATCCCCCTGGAAGCTTCGCCCAAATGCACGGCGAACCCCGCCCTCCCCACTGCGGGGTGGGGGAAGCCGCGAGCCACCTTCTGCAACCGTGCAGCTCCCCGGCACTAAAACGGCGAAAACAGGGGGCTCAACTATTGCAGCGGGTAACCCTCAAGTGGGCAAATAAAAGAAAAAACTGGTTCTCAAGGCGTCGAGCACAGCTGTCCTTTTCTTCCCGTTCCCTCCCCACCCCCCGCACGCAGCACCCTTTTAAAGTGTGGTTTGGGAGGAGGGGGTGGATATAGGGATTGGAGATCATGGGTTGCAAATGCTGAGTGAAATGTGGGGAGAAAGAAGAGAGAGAGAGAAAGAGAGAGAGAGAGAGAGAGAGAGAGAAAGAAAGAAAGAAAGAAAGAAAGAAAGAAAGAAAGAAAGAAAGAAAGAAAGAAAGAAAGAAAGAAAGAAAGACTGTGCAGGTTCTGAAGACTAGGAGAGGTGAATGTGGTCGCTGGTAGATTGGATAGAACGCCATTATAGCTCTGAGGGGTCAAAAAGGCGAGGGTCAAAAGTTTAGGCGGTGCGAGACCGGGTCTTGTGTTTGAGGCTGATAGACTGGATGTCAGTGCTAAAGAGGAGAGGGGGAGGGGAGGGGGAGGGAGAGGGGTGATGGTGTAGCGTGGGGGGGGGGGAGGGGAGGAAGAGACCTTGCTTGTTTACTGGCTAGAGATGAGAGAATACGATCGCGAGGTAAGAGTTAGGAAGTGTAGAGAGAGACGACTCAAAATGTTACAAAGCTGTTGTCTATGAAAGGGAGACAAGGTGGAGCTGGGAGGCTGGGGGCAGGCAGGTTAGCTGGGATGATGAGGTGGTAGTATTTTGAGCTTGATGTTGGGGGTGCCTTGGATCTCTCTCTCTCTCTCTCTCTCTCTCTCTCTCTCTCTCTCTCTCCCTCTCTTTTTCTAACTAACTACTGTACCGAACAGTTTGGACTCAGTGCTGCAGGCAGTTCTTCCTGGGTAAGGGCCATTAGAGTGAATGGACACTACGCAGGATCGGGGCAGAGCTTTCATCCATTCACCACAATGGCGTTTGCGCACAAGAGCTTCCTGCTGGATCACAACCTTCTAGTTCGCACAGATTTAGAATAAACACGTTTATTCTTTAGAACAGTTTCTTTTTCTGCACAAGCTCTTTAACTGCTGTGATCATCTATGTATACTATAAATTAAAGAGATATAATATATTAATTCAATAACATGGTTTATTATTATTATTATTATTATTATTATTATTATTATTATTATTATTAAAGCATAATAAATCCTTGCTACACAGCGAACATTTATAACATAATATTTTAATTAAAATAATCTTTGTAATCTTCCACACATCCCCATGGGGAAAATAAACACTGAACCAAAGTTGGAGGGGTGTTCCCAGGGTAAAGATGTATGCTTTTCAGAAATCAAATAACTATAAAAATACGTATCACGTGGTTAAAATGAATAATAAACAAAGGAATTGGAAACAATATAGGATGTGTGAAAGAATGCTTCTAAAAGATTTTATCATAATCTCCAAACTGTAGGGGATTTAGGGCAGAGTCCAGCATCCATTTCCCATATGCAAACAAACCCTGTTGATTTTTTTTAACTACCTCGGTTTTGCTCATCGCCCATTCATTTCGGTCTTGCGCAGGATAAATTTCAGCCTTAATCCTCTAATAATATAGGAAATGTGAAGCATCCCGGAAGTTCTCCTGTGCAACTTCCTGTTGGGGTGTTCTGTAAAGTTTTACAGATTAACTATCAGCGATTAATGGGTTAATAAATATGACTTTGTCTTTTAGGGAATTAATTGCTGTGGAGACTTTGCCTCTTAAAACTGGAAAGCAGTACCAACATTGTCTTAAAATAAATTGTCGGATAGTATCTTACTTAACCTTGGATCTTCCACAATACTGATGGGTTCTGAGCTTGCTTGTTTTTAAAGCATTTGGAATCTGGGGTTTGATTCACTTTATTATATTCATTTTCTTTAGATAATGATATACTGTCCTTCAGCATCAGAGTATTCGAAGAGAGGCTATTCCATATTCCCGAATTTGATTAATAGCATTTAATACGTTTACTTTTCCTTCCGATAAAAAGTGCCTTTTGTTTAGTCGATTGCAAATCATCTCATATTTAGGAGGGATTGTCCACTTACTTCAGGATCCACTGAAATTAAGAAGATAACTGAAGTTAAGAGTCTTAACGGTGTCTTCACAGAGGCTTTGCAATGCAGTGGTAATTAACTGTTTTCTACTTATTAATACATTGCTCGGTCAAATGGCTGAGAGGAATCGAATATTCGATTGGCTGACAGATTTAATTTCTAAAACTCTGTTGCAAGAGTGTTAGGACATGCATCTCCTCTAAATTTATGGGTGTGTGTTTGGGGATCATTCCTCATTCGAATTATTGGTGCAGAATATATTCGGCAACAATAAAGAACGGACCGGATAAAGTCGACAGTAAAATAAATAAATCATTTTAATTTCAAATGAAGGGGTTGATGTCAGCAGTTAGATAATGGTACAGTTGGAAGGGAAATTTATGAAACCATTCAAAGTACACACACGCAGACTGCAGAAGCACCTGAGATCCTGTTCTTCCTTTCTTTTAATTCTCCTGTTCAACATTTAGCGGATTAAATTGGATTTAGCGTCAGTCGATTCTATATGAAGAACAGTTCCCCCCGCCTTGTTGCACGATGTAGGTGGAAAGGAGCGATTCACTGCAGAACCTCCATGAATCAGAACCACGTATTTGGCTACCAACTAATTTATTTGTGCGCAGATCCTAAACACGTTGACTATCAAAAGCAAGCCCCACTGAAAAGAGTGAGATTCGTTTACAATAAAGCCTGTTCAGGATCCGGGATATAAAGTCTTGTTAAAGGTCAAGAAGACCCTATTGTTTTAAGTGTAAATATTTAGAACCAGGGGTGACAAGTTGCTGTCTTACCTTAGTTGCTTGGGCGTAAGCTTCGGACTGAGTCCAAACCAAAGTGGTTAGGATGGAGGTTTAAACAGAGTTACTGAGTTGTAAACTGGGTTGTCCCTAATTTGGAGTAGGAGGTTTAAGGAGGTTGTGGTCCCCGTGTTTAAAGGCACACCCGATCCTAAGCAAGAGGGTATTTTTACATCCAAAATGCATTTCTTGAGAGGTGCGTCGCATAGAAATGGTTGGTTTTCATATATCTCCATTCGGAAATCTAATCCCAAATGGGTTGAAATGCAAAAGCAAAAAACAATAATATTAGCATTTCAAGGTGGGTATTTGCGTGCGTACTCTCCCATAAAGCAATACAGGTTAATTGTAACGAACTCTGGAGGCTTTTTTTGCTTGGTATTTATGAAAGATCACTACAAATGGGTTACATTTTAAGCGTAACTTGGGCGATCCATCTCTAGGCTTCTCTAATTATACAGTTATCTCTGAAGCGCAGTCATCACTGCTCCAGGTTTGTGCAATAATAAGGGAGGGGGAATATGAGTGGGTAACAACTCCGCTTGTTTTCAGAAGGTTAAAATCATCTCGGTAGATATGAATTTCCATGGCTCACACAAGCACACGCTTCCTTTGCTCCCAGTACGGATCCCCGTGTATCCTCCCGTTTAAGAGTCAATTTGCCACCATAGCCCAGCCCTCTAGGAAAGAGCCGTCAGGGATAAAGAATCCGAGAGAACAAGGGGATAAGCTGTTATTGGACGAGGTTTAAAACCCTTTCGTGGCGAAAATGAGAGCGAGAGGTTATTTCTACAAGTCCGCCGCCCCCTACAAGACAATCTATGTAATGAGTTATTAATAGAAATAATTTAATGCCAATTGACTTTTCGATAGACTTCTCATGCCATGCCTCTGTCAAGTGCAGCAGGCAACCTGCTCTACAGCACACCGTGTGTGTGTGTGTGTGTGTGTGTGTACTGTATGTATGTGTATATATATACACAAACACACACACATACCTGTAGAATAGATGGTGAACAATACATACATCGAACAATAGGCAGCTACGGGCCTGGAAAGCTCAAGCCTTCACAATCCATTACATTCTTGAAGCTAGACGTTTGATGAGTTAGGGTAACACCTCTGGTGGCTTCAAATGTAGAGTTTCTTTCAAAAAAAAAATTCCTTCCGGAATTACTTTAACTAGGGGAGGGGAGGGGGAAATATATTACATAAGCGTAGGTGACATTCAACTGCAGTTTTGCTCGTGATGAGAAAAGGCACAGGGATTTGGGAACATGTACATGTACTTCTTTCCCTTCCCCTTCTCCCTTTGAATCCCCGTATTTTTTCTCTGTGTTGTGTTTTATTCAGTGGTCGTTGTTTTGTTTCTTTTCTTTTTTTCGGGGGGGGGGAGGAATAGATCCTATTAATGCGTGAGGAAAGTGTGTTTAAGTTTTAATTTGGAATGAAAAAAGTTTTGGTCCCGAAGCCAAAAAAAGGGGCACATCAGCCGAATAATAATTTATGCATGTGTTTATTTAATGCATATCTAGATGCACGCATTAACAGACTCAAGTGACGTGCACATATTCGTAAATTCATCTGTCTATCTATCTGCACACGCGCGCGCATATGTCCTCGCTCATTTCTCTTTTGCATAAGCATCTACTGGCAAAAGAGCAACTTACAAAGAGACTGAAAAAGTCGCAGGCGCTACAGAGAGGAAAGCCTGCATTAAAATTCCTTGCCGTGGCATTTTCCCCACCCCTCCAAGTAATGACCTGGGTAAAATTCAATATGACCGAGAGAACTATGCAAGCGTATTATAGAAAATGCAAGAGGGAGAGCCCCGGAGTGGGGTGAAACTCAGGTCAGCGCGTCTAACAAATATTAAAATGTTGGAGGCGCTGGGGACACGCCTAGCTGTTTAACAAAGACTGACAAAGTATGGAGATTAATACGAAAACTTGCGGGTATCCGAACCGAAAACGCTCAGTTAGGCCTACGGCTCCCTGCAAGCTGGTAGCCAGCTATTCCGTAGGCTTTAAAAGGCAATCGCAGTGGGAGGGGGAGGAAAGGAAAAGGAAGAGATTTTCTATCGTGGAAAATAATAATAATCTTTGACATGGAGGAAGGAGAGATACGACGGAAGGATCCAGTTTTCCGGTTGGTGTTTTGGGTTCTTTTTATTGTGGTTGTGGCTGGACGCTTGGGAAAGGCTGCTGCATTTTGTATCCTGTCTTGCACGGGATGATTATTTTTAACTGCGCGAACAAGGGGAGGGAGATTGTAAACGCTTCAGTTTTTGTACCCTTGGGGAAAGTGTGTGGGGAGAGGAGGTACAGGAGTTGAAGGAGAAGACCTCCAGGCTTTTTTGCTCTCAATCCAGAGAAGGGTGCTGTGATTGGGGGGGGGAGGCTCGATCCCTAACGCATTTCCTCGGAAGTAAGTGTATCCGTAGTAAACTGGAGCTCATCTGCTTGGTCAACGTGCAGAAAAGCAGCCTTGAACGCTGAGGCAGGAGCAGCAGTTACCTAGATTGGGGGGGGGGTCCTGAAAGTAATATAGAGGGGAGAGGGAAGTTCTCCTGCGCAAGCCCCCCTTGCGAGGAACGGGATTCACGCGATGATTATACTGAAGGTAGCCAGAAGATAACAGTTTTTAGTAGTAATAATATTTGCATATATTGGCAGGTGCTTTCCGTTTGATGTTGTGCGAGGAGGGGGACACACACACACACACATTACTGGGATGCTCGCGTAGTGTCCGAAAGGTGTGCACCCTCTGTGGCAAACAATTGCCTAGTCGTCCTTTTCTATCTGTTTGAACTTTATTGTAGTATACAAACAATGTATTGTGGGTCCCATCTGCTTGGAAACACTGTCGTTTTAGGGCTTCATTAACTTGCCTCTTTGAAATGCAGAGAACGCCTGGGCTAAATCTGTCTTTGCAAACTTCCGAAAAGTTGAGACGTTTTTATTAGAGCAATCGAGAGTGACCAAAACCAAAAAAAACAAAACACGGATGGTTGGGTGTGTGTGGGGGGGGGAGGGGTATCTTTTGATTTGGGGACAGCAGGCTGTTGTCCATGCCTCTCTGTGTGCGTGGTGCGGGGAGGGACTTTTGGAGAGGGTGGAAAGAATCGAACATTTCTGCTAGACGCTAGGGGTGCTGGTGATACTAGGATGAAACCCCCCTTTGTCTATTTGCGCAAGGCATTCTAAAAAAGCGGCTGTGGCGCTTTAAATTAAAAAAAAGATATATGTATATATATAAATAAAAGAGTAGGCCTAGCTATTCGTTTTCCCGAAAAACTCATGTCTTGAGACAAGACTGGATGGAATACAGATGAAACAGGAGAGGGCGGGGAAAATGAAAAATGGAAGCGATCAAGGTCAGGAGAAAGAGGAGAGCGGATGTCTCAAAGGTGTATAACTAGTATAGTCTCCTAGGCTTCGTGTAAGGAAAGTTCTTTCTCTTTCTCTCCGCGCACTGGAGTTGGCCTGCAACTCTGCAAAAGTGCCCTTAGTCCTAAATTTGGTAATGATTCCCATTGAAACAAATTATTCCGAGTATTGTGTGTTTTCAAGTCAGACTTGTCTCTGTTCTTAGTAGACAAATCTGCAGCTGCGATCCCGAATTTCCTGTGTTGTCGCCCGACAATATATTAGCCCCACTAAAACAACCGGGGCAGTTATGGGTTCCCCCCGCCCGACCGGGGTGACGCACTTTACAAATAGGTTGCGACATATTAGTTGAATTAAACGGTGCACCTGATGAAATTCATGGAAGGTGGGGGTGGGTTGAGGTGGCTGAATCCCGGGAACCTCCTTACTGACTTGAAAGCAAGCCCTATGGAAATCAGCAGCTCTTACTTCCAAGTAAATACATTCAGGTTCGGGATGCCCGTATTGCAAAACTGATGCCTTCAGTGCTGGAGGGTGTGCTCTCACGGTCCATTACCTGGAAGTTGGGAGATTTGCATTCCAGTGGCATGGACTCTCAGGGGTATAGGCTTAATATGGCATTATGAATTAAAACCCAAACGCCTTGTCTGTTATCTAACCAGCATCTGTTGTAGGAAGCGGGTGTAGAGACATGAATTAACGCAGCCTTCATGCCATGGGTTTGGTTGTTTGGGGTGGAAAGAGGACAACAAGAATGTCTGAGTGCCGGCTTTGACTTTTCCCAAACTATTTTTTGACTCATGTGGGAGGCTGGTCTCGAAGCACGTGCGTTTCCTCCTCCTTCGCTCCCCAGCTAAACGGTTCAAAACAGTAATACCAATAACCTTTTGCCTATGGTAGTATATTCGATACATAGGAGAAACGAACTATACTCACTAATAGGGCCATAATCTATTGCTCTGCTCTGATACAGTTTCATCCAGCGTGAAGACACCTCATAGGTAGTCCAGTGCCAACTGCTGAGTAAATAATGAACAATAATGATGAAGAATTATGTGTAACCAGAAGGTTTCCATATTCCTACACTAAAATAATATTGGGACCGCTTCCTTTCTTTTAATTTTTAAAAATCGCAACACGAATTCCAACGCTTCTCATTTTTCCAGACCAGCAGCCTTAACAGCTATCTACCCCATAAAACCGCGCTGCTCCCGACTTCCTACCGCAAAAGGTTCATTACTTACACAAACTGCATATTTTATTGCTTTATATCCCCCTTTTTTCGGAAGTGAAATTCCTTTGATCCTCCCCCATTCCTCCTCCCTAGGGTGAAAAGGGATTGAATTGCCCTATGTGTGTTGGGGGGGGGGGGAAGCCACACCCTGCTTTCCTGTTTATATTTGTATTTGTTTTAAGATCTCCCTCCCTACAATAAAATCCTATACGTGCCTACTCAGAGTTAAGCCCCATTGCGTTCAGTGGGACTTATTCCTGGGTAAATGTATGTTAGACAACCAAATTAACGGAATAAGCCTAATGTTATTCCTTATTACAACGAAATCGCGCGAACAGGGTCGTTTTAGTTCTAATTAAACGATAAATCTCACTGAAGTGGATTGGGAGTGACTTTGTTTCTGCTTAGATCCTCCAACAGACTTTCCTTCCTTCCTTCCCTCCCAACTTTTCTGGACTACCTTTCTGCAACAGTATTCCTTCTGCGGAGGAAGATGCAACAGTGGATTACGCGACAGAGTTGGGCTAACAACCACGCGATTTTGCGACGTGTGTTGCAAGCAAATATTTGCAGGCATACCTTCCTCCTGAAAAGCGGGTTATTTGTTGTTGTAGTTGTTGTTTTTTTCATTTTATTTTATTTCGCCCCAATTGCCAAGCACCTTTCCTCTTCGCTGTAAGCCAGAGCGGAAGACTTCTAGCCAAAGTCAAAGGAGAATATCTCTCTCTGTCTTCTGTATGTACCCTGTAGATCCGAATTTGTGTAAAAGAAGCTGCGTCACAAATTCGCATCTAGGGGAATATGTAGTTGACACAAACGCTACGGAACGCATCCCTCAAGACGAAGGAGGAGGAAAAGAAAGAGAGAGAAAAGGACGAAGCAAATCGTTAAAAGACTTTCCCTTCAAAGACTATTCCGTGTTGGTGGTGTGTTATTTTAATGGCAGTGGGTCCCCCCGCCCAGCCCCCCCCCCACCATCTTTTAAGCATCCAGACAGGTTGATTCAAATCATCAGGTATCTTCTGCGGAACAGGAAATCACAGGAAGAGAACAGAAGTTCTTCCTTTCTGTGTTCATATGCTTGCAGAAATTGCTCTAGAACCGTGCCTTTCTGTAAATCGGGCTGAGAGAAAACAGGTCTCTAAAGATTACCTGTTTGGTGCCATCTGTGCGCAGGCGCCACTCAGCACTCAGAAGAGACAGGTCCCTGCCCCGAGGGCTTCCAAAAGGGGTGGATACATTGCGTCTTAATGAAAACGGACATTTAGGACATAGACAGGAAAATGCAGGGTATGTTCCCTTACTTCAATACTTCTTTAAAAAGCTATTTATGCAGCTGGATTTTTTTTAATCCATCGTATTGTAGACTAACCCTAACTCTCCCTGCTCCTCTGTCCCCATGCTTTTTAAAATATATTTTCTCCTCCTGGGGGGAGGGGAGAACCGGTCTAAACCAGAACCTGTCTTTTAAAGGGATGGGTAACCCGAATTAGTTAATGACGTTTCTATCGATCTCAAACGAGCTCTATCTATCTTTGCCACCGGCCGGGCTCTATCACCAAAATTTAGGCAGGAGCTAGAAGATTAATGCATCACAAACCAAGGAGAATATTTCCTTTCCTCCCAGTCTCCTATTTGTTCAGACTACATGTACTGTTATTTTGCTTTTTTACTTCGAGGCAAACTCTGCCATGGGGAATCGTGTGTGTACACTCTCACATGCACGCTCGCCAGTATCGACAGTGATTTTAATTCAGTCAATGCACCGGGTGGGGGCACTTAGATTTTGTGGTGCCTTCTTGGCTATGGGATGTTAGATTTCTTCGGCATATGAAATTATGTAAATCCTGATATTTAAAAAGTAAATAATGATAACTGTTCCGCATTGCGGAGTCCCACCTAGGTTTCTGAGTGCATTTATATGTAAAGTTAAGTCCAATTTACTTTAAAACAACCTGCTTCCAAGTTGACTGTGTGCTGGCAACGGAAAGGCTAAAAGCGTCCTCCCTCCCCCTTTCCCCCTTCTTGATTATTTCCTTATCCGGGAATCCCAGGCAACCTCTCCATTGGTTCCTGGGGTCACATGGACATCTAACTTTGTTCAGTTGACGGCAAAAGTAGGAGGGTTCTTCGAAACAGGAAAACGAGTGAGAAGGGGAGGGGAAGGAAGGGAGAAGGGGGAAGGGGAGGGGGCCCCGAAAGAAATAGGAATAAATTTTAGTATATTTTTTGGGGTGTGCGTGTGAGTGAGTGAGCGGGAGTGTGCGTGCCGGCGCGCGCGCGCCCTTTTGCAATTCCAAAATTAATGGCCATGAGTTCGTTCTTGATCAACTCCAACTATGTGGACCCCAAATTCCCACCATGCGAAGAATATTCCCAGCACGATTACCTTCCCAGTCATTCTCCGGAATATTTCGGCGGCCAGAGGCGAGAGGAGAACTCTTTCCAACCCGAGGCGTTGTACCCAGCGCGGTCCGCCTGTAACCAACCATCCTATCCTCCATGTCAGGGCTCTGGGCACCCAGCATCGGTCCTATCTCCCAGGAGTCAGCGTGTCCATGCTCCAGCTGGACTTCAAAACCATCTCTCCGAACCAAACCACACTTGCGAATCCATCACGCCAAGCCCACCGCCTTCCTGTAGCCAAAACTCTCTCAACCAAAGCCCGTCCTCTTGCAAAGAACCGGTAGTTTATCCTTGGATGAAGAAGGTTCATGTTAGCACGGGTAAGTGAACCTTAAAGTGCCGTTCGCTTTATACTAACCTGCACCTCAAAGTCTTGTTGGGAAGAAGAAGAGAGAGAGAGAGAGAGAAAAGCTTATTGCCCCCGTTGTAAAAGAACCATTCCCCTTGGAGATTTATGGTCTCCCTGTTTGCAGAGCGCTATAATTACATCCTCCATAAATTTTTATTGCTCTTCTTGGCCAACTGCCTTTGAAGTCCCTGTTAACATCCTCCTCCAGTTTCTTTCTTTCTTTCCTTCTTTCCCTTCCTTCCTCCCCCCCCCCCACCCCCGTCCTTTATTCTTTTCTTCCTTTCCTTCCACTGGAGAACGTTCCCCAGGAAAAGTTTGAAGGAGGTACGGGGTCTTTTATTTTCATTGTCGGCTTAAATTGTATTGAAGAAGAGAGTTTCCGCAAACTTCTACTTTGCCTTTCTCCAAGGCTTGGGGCTGGGGGTTGGGGGTTGTTTGTTTTTAGATGGTCCCTTCAGAGCAACGTTTCAGAGAAGGATGTCTTGTGGGTTTCAATGGGAATGACTTCCCAGAGGGGGAAAAGAAGGTCTTACGATCGAGGGGTTTGTTTGTCTTACATGTGGGGCAAACTTTATAGAACTTTGAGGTGCACAGGCAACTCCTTCGTACACGTGCAGGAGCCTTAGGCAGCTCGCTAGCTCGATCCTCAAGACGCTTAAGTCGGTGTATTTGAATTTATGCCTGTTTAGCGACAGAGATTTGACTGTATTTAGTTCAGCCCAAGCATTAAGGCTGAACTGAACTGCAGAGCAAGTTGTAGATCTATTTCGCACTCAAGGCTCTGATGCATTATTAGGGTTCTGATAGGCATATATATGCATTCGGCCTTCCTTCCCTCTCTTCACATTTAGTTACCCACAAGCTAGTAACACTCAGAGGCTGTAAAACGGAGTGCAGGGCTGATATGTGATGTTAGGGTTCATAGCTGAATGCAACCCCCCTCCTCGTCTCACTATCACTCTCTTCCTTTCTCACCTAACACTGTGATCTAACACTCTGGAGTAACCACAATGATTCCAGTGGGATTACTCTACACTGCCGTTTAAGCGCAGCTGTTTGAAAGCTTGGAGGACTTCGGCGACCTCTGGACCAGTAGAACAGTCTGGCTTTTAATAGAATACAGTAATGGTTGTTTTTTTGTTTTGTTTTTTAAAGAGCTGTGTAAGGCTTAACATAGATGCAGCGAAGCAGGAAGGTAGACGGGAAGATTTAGGCAGTGAATGGGGTGTATTAGGAAAGGTCAGACAGGGAGACAGTCGTTCAAGCGATCAGAATCAACCTTGTGTAACCCTCAAAGTTCTAAAAGTAAACTCTGGATACACCCACAGGAATGGCTGGCATTCGGGCAGTCCAATCCTATGCCTCTTTACCCAGAGGTAAGCCCCGCTGAGCTCAACGGAACCTCTAATCCTCTCCTGTGTGGATAGATATTAGAAACTTACAGTCCCACTGAGTTCGATGGGACTCATTCCTACGATCGTTTAGATGGGAGCAAAAAGGGGTCTCCTTTCCGAGTAGGAGGCAAAGATCCAGACTCTTAGAGCGTCGCTGGGGGAGGGGTGTGGTTTGGGGGACTGGTTTTGTAAAGGGCTGTGGCGTCTTCCAGGAGCTTTTTTTTCCAAGAGGAGGTCGTGGTTTTTGTTTCGTTTTAAAGGGGCAGAAGAAGAGTAACGCTCCCCACCATCTCCTCCCCCCACCCCCAACCCTGCTCCCCTCCCTGTTCCTGCTCTCTTTCTCTCTCCCCTGCCCCACTCCTCCTTTTGTGTTTCTACATTCAGTCAACCCCAACTACGCGGGAGGGGAGCCGAAGCGTTCCAGAACAGCATATACCAGGCAGCAAGTCTTGGAGCTGGAGAAGGAATTCCACTACAACCGCTACCTCACCCGGAGGCGGAGGGTGGAAATCGCCCACTCGCTTTGCCTGTCCGAGCGCCAGATCAAGATATGGTTTCAAAACAGGAGGATGAAATGGAAAAAGGACCACAAATTGCCCAATACTAAGATCCGTTCCAATTCTGCCGCCAGCCTCTCGGCGCAAGGCGCGGGAGGAGGTGCCCAGGACCGAACCAATGGACCAACCCCAAACCCCACCGCCACCCCAAACACCGCCACCCTATAACTGGCCTTTGAGTGTGGCGGCCCGCGAGTGTGTGCGTGTGTGTGCTTGCGTGCGCGCGTGCGTGTGTGTGTGTGTGCGCGCGCGCGGATCTGTGTGCTTAGGGACTGATGTGTGAAAGGGAGGGAAGCCTGGTAGTTTTCCTGTTCCTGGGGGAGAAACATGGGGGCGTTAGGGGGGGAGGGGATAAGTGGGTGGGTGAACTGGGACCACTATTTATACGAGGGGAGAAGAAACAAAGAAGGATAAGAGGGTTTTTTTGCGGGGGAGGGGGGATTAGTTCTTTGGCCGGAAAGCAGGGTTGCTGTATTTGGGGGGTAGCTCCTCTGAGATGGGGTTTTCAGATTTGGCTAAGATGGATCCCTTTTTCATCCTTAATCAAGCCAAACTCGGGCCCATTTGTCATGTTTACTCTCGCGTACAAACGAAGGACCTTATGCCAACCATTAGCGCGACAGCTAGAGTCGTCTTTAATAAATGAGGCCCGGTTTCACCTAAGGAGAACTGGACTCTCTCTCTCTCTCTCTCTCTTTCTCCCCTTTCCAACACCCCCTTCTTCCACCCTACCCACCTTACTAGCCAGAAACCCCTGTTTAAACCCAGCCATTTACCCACAAGGCGACAGAAAAGTGTTGTTGGCATCTGCTTAACACAGCTCTAGATGGGAGAGGGCTTGGAAAAGGGAAAATAGAATTCTCACAGCCCTCTAAGGACTTTACTGGATGATAAATATTGCAATATTGCAAGTAAGGAAGGGCATCACGCGGCGGCGGCGAGGGGGGGAGGATCGGGGAAGGACACACACACACAAAAAAGGAAGAAGCAATGTAATTTAAAGGCGGCAGGGAAGTACTTCAGGTTAATTATCTAACCTGGAAGACCTGGGAAGCGGAGAAGGGCAGTGCATTTCACTCTATAAAGTTGATTATAGCATAAGGCCATCTGGGTTCCAGCCGCCATGAAAATGGAACGGGTAGAGGGGGCGGGTTCCTTTGTAAATAAGGATGCGCCTTCGCTTCAGTTTTTGAAATGAATGTGAAGATAAAGATGAATTTTCAGGAAATTCCCCAGAGAAGTAAGGCGTGAGGAAAGGGATATGGGTATTCTCTGCTCTCGCTTTCTCTCTCTCTCTCTCTCCCCCTCCCCCACTTTCCTTCTCTTTCTCTTGTCCCCCCTCATTCTCTCGCCTATACTGTACAGTATATGACATTCCGAAATGGTGTGATTCCAGAGAACTTCAGGGAGGTGGGATATAACACTCCCCTCCTTTCGTTCTGTATAATTACCTCTTGTTGTTTTGTGTGATACCCATAAGAACATGTATATAGCAGCAGCCACGGTGGAAAAAAAAACCAACAACCCCGAAATAAAGCATTTATGGTGAATACGGTTGTCCGTTTCTTTCAGAGTATCTGAAATAGTCGCGACACTATTCCTTTGTTCTGATACTTTTGCAGACCCCTTTTAGATTCGACCAGGTTTTTATTGTTGTCAGTTTCCAAGCCTGCACTCCCCTAATGGAAACAAAAGATGCTTGACCATAGGGTATATCCTCCTTAACTACAGCTAAGCCTTATATGAGGTGATTTATTTCCTCTAAGCATGCATTAATGTGGTTACATTTTGCTTTCCAAACTGGTTCAAACTAAATAGTAGTCTGATCGTTAAATTTCTACCTGGGTATTGAGACTATAAAGCAGCAGTGTGTTTTCCAAGAGATGTTTCTTCTCTGTCTTTTATTTTCTCCCCCCGTCCCGAGAAAAGCTACCTTCTTCAAGGTATTTAATGCATTTAATGACCATAATTTTCGCACAGATGTTTCTCGGTGTTTGCAGGTTTTCTGTGTATTTTTATATTACAAAGGAGCCAGCCGCTGCAATAGCTCAAACTCTGACAAGCAAATAGATAATCAAGAAGACAAATGACTTCTTTTGTGCTCCATAGCTCTTGTATTAATTTTCATTTTCTTTCTCATACAAAGTATCGAAAATACTGTTTAGGACGAAATAGCATTCCAGTTCTAAGTTACAAATTGTGTGTGTGTGTGTGTGTGTGTGTGTGTTTGGAGACGGATTAGAGACCATGCAAAGAAAATAGTAATTTTCTCTTTAAAAATCCCCACTCCTGTCCCTATTACGGTCTTAACACGGTTTGTACCTTGGGGCAGAATCCAGCGGGATGTTCTCCTGCAGACGCTCCATTGCAATGGAGGTCCTATTCATTTCAGTGGAGCACGTGCAGGAGAAGCTCCTGCTGGGTCTTGCTTTTAGCAGTGCGCAGGAAGTAATTTCCACATGAAGGTTAAAATACTCCAGGAACCTTCCCTTAGGTCGCTTGCTATCCATTACTCAAATCGTGGATTACGTTACTGCTTTATTGTACTATCAGAACATATATCTCGATGGGGTAAATACCGATGGCCCAATCCGCCATGCTCACCTTGAACTTAATTATAATGCGTGTGCATAATCTCCTCTTCCACATAAGATGGCAGACTCTTTCTATGGGAGTCAGTGCAAAAAAACAAACAGACAAAAACAACCTTATTGATTTTCACACCGCCGCGTATTCACAACCCTTTTACTGTGGAACAACAGCTTAAAGCCACGAGAGTGACTGTAGAGCAAATGGTTTGTTTTGGACAAGCAACCACTGGCCACAATCCACTCCTCACTTAATCCGGGATATTTTTTTTACGATAGGGTTGCTGCAGAATGAATCCGAGGCAGCCAACACTGGTATGATCTGAGCTTCTTTACTTCAGAGTACTGTAAATTGAAATGAATGGGGTTAACTTTCGAGTACAGTACTGCGATGCTTGCAGGGTGTCCTGGGACAACAGCGGCCTTGCAACACAGCACTTAAGAACTTGGTGCCAATATTTTTTATTTATTTATTTTTATTATTGGTCCATATTCACCTTACAGCAGACCTTAGTGGGTCGATACTTGAGGACACCATGTGAATTAAGCCCTTAGGCATTTTGCTGTTGTTTCTTATGATGCACGAAAGCTACCTCCTGGCAATGAGGACTTGAGGGACACTTGCGAGTAAAAGAAGAAGGGTGTTGTTGCACGTGTATTTCCCTAATCGATGCCAGGATTTTTATTTATTTTTACACAGGAATAAGTTTGAATTTTAGGAAGATGGAGACAGTATCCCTTTCCCAATGGCTACGTTTCCATTGATTTCAGTGGTGATGGGGGGCATGTCTCTTGCGCTTTTCAGGGTTACTTCAAGGCATTCCCTCTCTCACATACCCCAAACAAAACTTTTAAAAGCATATGCTGGTAAGAATGTAGCTTCTATAGAGCCAAATCAAAGCTGGAGAGGGTGAATAGGATTTGAGGTGGGGATTTCTATAGGCCCTAAAAGTTCACAAGCATTGTAAGCAGACAGAAGCTGAGAAAAATGTGAGAATTATACCGAAAAAATCATTAATCATTTCTTTTATTCAAATACTCATCCTTTTCCTATTGTTATTCAACAGCAAACCTCCGCAGACCTTCTGTTGGGAAAAAAGAGTACCCAGGAGCCTTGAATCTTTCAAGATATCTTCAAGAGAAAATATATATCTATATATTAATATATATAGCTATATATATATACGCACACACATCTCTATATACATATACATATTCAAACACACACACAAAGTTGAACTTTTTTCTTTTTTTATTACTTTTTACTTTTTTAAAAAATGGAACACTCTACTTCAGACATGAACACCACCTTTAACCGCCTGGAGAAAAGATGTGGGAAGCTAAAAAGGTAAAAAAAAAATCCCAAACATTGTGTGTGTGCTTCTTAAAGCTCGGCTTGTTCTTTTGAAATTATATATTGCTTCGATTTTAAGGATGGAGGGGGCGGGGACAACATCAAATGCCTTCTGCTCTTAAAAACGTGCCCTGGGAAGCCCGATTCTATGCAGCACGTTTACTCGAAGTAAATCCCACTGAATTCAATGGTCTTACTCTCAAGTAAGTGTCCATAGGGCTGCAGCCTTAGATGAGTTTGCAGCCTTAAGAGGAAGCCCTTCCTGGTTGTTGTTGTTGTTGTTGTTGTTGTTGTTGTTGTTGTTGGAGTTATAAAGGCGGAGAAAGAAAGAAAGAAAGAAAGAAAGAAAGAAAGAAAGAAAGAAAGAAAGAAAGAAAGGAGAAGACTGCTAGTAAGATGTTTTAAAGGAATTTGAATGGTTTGCTTTTTAAATGTGTTTTTTAACAGCTGGGCTTTTGTGAAGAATGTTTGTTTATTTTCTAATGACAATGTGGGTGAGGTGGGGCAGGAGACTTGGGTGCTAGAATAAAATAGGTGCCTATTCTAAAAGCACGTCCTGCCTTTATTTCTCCGTGGGTTTTGAGTAGCTGGGAACCCTTATGCTGTTGTTCTAGAACTCTTTATCCCAGGGGATGTTGTAAGGATAATGCAATGTTACATATTCTATAGCTGCAGATAATACAGAGGAGGCGTGGCTACTTAATTTCTGATTTAAAAATATTGCATTTGGTATTTACGCGCGGGTTTGTGAAGGTTCGCCAGCAGAGGTGTGAGTGAATAGGTTGTCTATGCGTCCGTCCATGATCTATCCATCTGCATTTCAAGGGGGGGAGGTTTATATTAGAAGAAATGGAGTTAAGATCTGACCCTGGCGAGCTGCGGAGTGAGGATGGAGTTCATCCAAGGGACACGTTTTCTAAGCGATTAGCCTGGTATTGCAGCTACAGAATGACCCCTCAAAACCCCTTGACCTTTTCAAGACTGGACATTGTGCTCGGTGGCATTGCTCTCACGGAAACAGGGGCGGGCTAAAGCAAACTCCGGAGGCAAACGTGAAAACGAGGGCAATACAGAGAACCAACCAACCTCTGGCTCCCTTAGTCTATCGCTTTTCCTTTTGTGTGTGTGGGCGCCTGGCTTTCCCCCCCCCCTTCCAGTCCGGTTATCTTGTCGGAGGCTATGTCTTTTTGTTGTTGCTCATTCCCTAGCTTTCTTTAGGGCGCACAGTCCAGCAGGTAGTTCTCATGCGCAGTCCTCCTTGCAATGAATGGGAGATGGCCTAAATTTTGGCCGGTTTGATGGATTGGCTTTGAGGCTGCAATCCCATACACGCCTAACCTGAGAGTTGGTCCCTTTTGACTTGCTTTTGAGTAGGCATGCATAGGATTGCATTGTCATTGTGCAGCCCCCCATACTTTTGGTCTACTGGGTTTTCGTTTTAAATAGTTGCAATGCCTGCGGCTATTATTATTTTTATCACAGTTTTCATCAGTGGTGGCTGTTGTGGTAGTAGCAGCCTAGACACCTTTTCCTGCTTTTTCACCTTCTTCTTCCCTGGAAGAACAATTCGCAGTATGCTGATATACGTGGTGTTCAGATTAATTTCTGGATCGCTGGTGCCTAGATTTGCTGGGTGACATTAGGATGACACCCAGATTTGCTGAAAAAGGGAACCTGCATGCACACCATAGAGCTAAGTATGTGTAAAGCATGCACACACGAATAATTATGTGTTTGTTAAGGGTTCTGGGAACTGCGACTTGTAGAGTGGAAAACTACAGTTCCCATGATTCTTTGTGGGAAGTCATGTGATTTAAATGTGCTTTAAATGTGTGGCATGCATGCAATGGAAATGTGGGGTGACCAGGCCATGAATTCGACACCGCTCCTTTCAGTTTGTTTCTCATCTTCACCCCCTTCTTCACATTATTTCTACCTTTTATTCAACGCAAGCTAGTGTCATAAACAACAGTTAGCAACGCTCACTGGTAGAATGTTAGATGGGTTCAAAGGCTTCAAGAAAAAGCAAGGAGCCCCTTTGCAAAAGGTGTCGTTGATGGGTTCCTTGATAAACAAGTTTATTTATTGGGCTGGAGGAAAGCACCTTAAGGCTGTAATCCTACATGCCACTTACCTGGGATTAAATCCCATTTAGTTCAATGGGGCTTGCATCTGAGAAGACATGCATAAACTCACACTGTTATTCTGTTAAAATGGCTGCCTTGACCTTCTTTTGTCTTCCTTTAGGTATTAGGCTTCTCCCCCCACCCTTCCCCTGATAAATTTCAAGTCTTATACCAAGCGTTTCTTGTAATGATTTTCTAAAGATCTTAGATCACTATACATTGTGGAGTATTCAGGCCCACTAGACTTCCTCAAAAGGAAAATGCAGTGTTGTGATGACGTTTTCTTTACAGCGACTTGGAGAGGACCCTGCCTTTACAAAGAAATGAAATTTTGTGCTCAGGAGCGACTTTTCCTTCATGTTACCCTGTTGTAAATGTATCAGTAGACCCATTTATACCGCCCCACCTGCAGCCTTCTATAAGGTTGAGTGAGGACATGAACCACGAAGTGGTTCAGAGACTGAATATCCCCCCCAAAAAATGTGGACATTTCATCTTCATCTCCAGCTCAGTTAAAACCTGAGTTTAGATCTGTTTAAAGTGAAGCCAGTGGCACAAACTGGACCTCAATCTACCCTACGTGGTCTGTGGACCAGTCTGTCCGAGCTCACCAGAAGAAGATCTCTGTCACCCTTTGCAAAATGTTTACTTTTGGTTGTGCAGCTGGACTGTTATTTAAATATCAACCACCAAGGGTGCTGGGTGGTGGCTGTTGTAGCAAGATCCCGCCACCCTAGAGGTCCCAGGTTTCCGTACCCAAAGCAGTATAGGTGGTAAACACTGCAATGAAGTCGCCATCCTAATAGCGCAAGGTGGGCAGCTATTTCCTGAGCTCCCCATCCCAGACTAGTTTTATTTTTATTTTAATATATTGTTTGGGTGGAAGGTGAAAGGAAGAACTATGGGTGTTAGACAACTGCATACGGAGAGCTTAGGGAAGCAGAAGGTCTGCTGTGATATACAGAACATGATATTTGTTTGTTTGTTTGTTTGTTGGTATCTGCTTCTTTCTCGTGGCTCATCTTCTTTGTACTGGCGCAACGTAGATTTGTATTTAACAACAAACACGCACAGCAGTGCACGTGTGAAAACGCCACTTGCAGTTGTGTGGTCTGAAAGCGACTGTGCCTACTGGGTGCCCTGTATCCTTCTTTAAAAGGAGGCCTTCCCTAGCCGAAGATAGGCTGAGGCTGTGATTTATTTATTTAGTGGTGAGGCCAAGGTAGTCTGCACATGCTCTGAGACTCTCTCTCTTCCCTCCTTCTTTATTCTACATATGGTTATTTCTTCGTATTATTTCCACTATTATCAGTACATGTACATATAAACCTTGTCTTTATCTCCTTATCTCCCTTTTCTTCTCTCTTTGTGTTTCTTTGTCTACACACAAGTCGCACGCACGCGGGCTCGCGGGCGCAAACACCCACCCACCCACCCACTGGATCTATGTTACAACCCTGCTACCTTTCCCTTTGGAAACGTCCCTTTCAATGACAGAGAAAGAGGCGTGGATCTTAGCTGGCCAGGGGAGCGGAGTTTGGGAGCTTTCTCAGTTTGATCGGTAGCACCCTGGCAGATTTATGATCCCCAATAAAACCGGCGTGTTTAAATTCGTAAATCAATCTGCCTTTCCCACTATATAAACGTTCATTTTATCTTGAGAGAGAGAGAAAAACCCCGCTCGGTTTCTCGCACCTACCAGGGCGAGGAGAGGCGCTTCCTTTCCTTTGAACTACAGAAGACAGAAACATCTTTTTAAATCAAAGTTGTTATTTTTTAACAAAGAAAAAAGGAGGGAGGGAAGGGGGGGGAGAAGCAGACGGATTTTTGTTTCCTTTGCAATCCAAGGATTATAGACATGTTTTCTTTTCTGCTCACTTTTCTTCTTCTTAAGAAATATATATTTTTATAGATATCTCTTTTCCTCTTTTTTAATGTCTCCGAGCAATCCGTGAGGTTTAAAAACTCGAAATCTTATTCTGGCTCTCTCTCGATTTTTCGCTTCTCTGTAGGCCTTTTTTTAATCCGTTGTTTAAGTGGGCCAAAAAAGCCCAACTTTTTATTATCATTCAGCAAGGTCTCCACACGGCAGTGAACACTTGCAGTCAACCCCTCTTCTTTCCCCTGTATCGCCTCGCTGGCTTCGAACCATTGCAATATTTCTCCCAAACACCTTTCTTCTACGAAAGCAGGCCCCACTGATGGCAGTGGGATTTCCTTCCAGTATTTAGAATGGGATGCAACTGAAAAATCAGTGGGGTTTGCTGGGGAGTTATGTTAGAGCAAAACCAACGAGCCCTTTCTTGGAAGCAGGTTGGAACGAAAGTCAGAATGACTTGCAATGATCCCATCGAACAAACCCATTGATTCGCTTGGCAAAAAGGGTTCCTACTGATTTATCCTGGAAGATCGGAGCTTTTACTTGTAAGCAAAGGCGTTTGGGATCGAACCGCGTTTGTTTTCTGCAGTTATGCTTCCACCCCAGAACGCTGCGATTAAGATTTGGGTTGGGAAACACTAGCCGTACTGAGAATTCTGAATTTTTTTATTTGATTATTTTTTTTAACACACACAAATACATACACACCCCTTTTTAAAAAAAACCGCTTTGCATCCGTATCACTGGTTTCATTCAGTTAAGGCTACATCTGGTTACTAGGGTCTGAACAAACCTACCCTCCACAATCCTTTTGTTCTACAAACCCCACGGTCAGAAAGACCTGGAATTAAATGTCGTCGATCTCTCATTTATTCCTATCTAAAATGTTTTACTCCTGCGCATAATTGTCGAAAGCGTTCAGAACAGGAAAGAGATCCCAGTTGTCGAAGTGCCATCAATATGTGCATATATCTCTCTCTCTCTCTCTCCCTTTCTCTGAGAGAAAGGCAAGCATTCAGCTCTTAGTCCAGCCCGACCACCTCCATCCATCCCACCACTGCCATTGTTTGATTTGATGTTACCGTCTGTTTAAGACGCTGCCTCACAGGCCCTTATCAGTTCTCTTGTTTAGTGGAGGAATGCCGATGTTCTTTATTACCTGAAAAAGTAAGAGCGCGTGAGCACTCTCTTTTCGGCAAATGCCATAGCTGCACAGACTCTTCACCTATCCGCCCTTTTACTTCCCACTTCTACATGTTAGTTTGGTTTAAAATAAAATTAAAAAAAATATTGTTTGCACAAGCGCGTGCTAGTATGTTTTGCATTCTTCTTGTCTGGTGCAAGTCAGAGCGTTCCTTACCCAGCGTCTTCAGATTAAAGGAGGCTCTATAGCTCTTCGCTTCCATCACCAACACCAACATCCCGGCAGCTCATCTTAAACTCTAAATCTGTCTCACATTTTCTATTAGAATGATTATTATCATTGTGGTGGTGGTCCTCGGGCCCTTTGCACTAAACAGAGCCAATAA